>NC_070644.1:8715585-9351648 GCF_947347685.1 Pleuronectes platessa | reverse complement strand
TATGCGAACATAATAAACACAGTAGATAGAAGCACAAATCTTGCGAGATTGAACAGTTCGTAATTCCTTGATATTTCGTCATTATTAATGAAGCTCCTGATCCGCAAAGAGAGGTGCGGACTGCATTATGTGAGTGAGTCTCACCTGAATTTGAACCAGAATATCAAAATACATCACATTAACGCCCACCCAGAGTGGCTAAGTCATTCATTTACTCACATCCACCTACATCCTGAACAAGTTCTATCTACTGCAAATGAATGTAAATTACTTATTTTCAGTAATAAAAAAAAAAATCTATTTTCTAAATAACCTCAGGAAAAAGGAGGGGGGTTCAATTGTGAATGTAGAGGAGGAAATTCTTTGTGACACGGTTGAATTAATATACACTTATATAACGTTTTTAATCAACCGCATAGAGAAAAGAGGGACTGAGGACTGGGCAACAAACCTTCAATTGGCAGATGACAGAGCTCTACATCCTACATCCGGAGCCACTTTTCTTTCAGGAAGAGATGCTTTCCCATTCCCTCTCAGCAGCAGCAGCAGCACATCTCCTTGGATTAAGTGTGTGTGTTGATCCTAATACCAAGAAGATCCATGGCTCATCTTCCTAATTCCACAAACATTTGTCTGTCTGTCGCATGTCTTGCCCATTTCCCGTTCATCTTATCGACTTCACACTTACAATACAAAGAGACTGTATTGTTGAACTGTTTGAGGAGGACTCACTAATGACAAGGAACCGACACAGGACGAGAGAGCAGAGCGTCACAAACAGGCAGGTTTAGAATGAATGGGCGCTGCACTCGTCAGAATAACGAAGAAGGAAAAACAACTTGACTGTGCACATCACAGTGATTTCTCCTGTCAACCAGGAGATATCTGGTTCAGTTTGAAATGTGTTGCAGTGGTGTCTATAGAGGAGCGATCGTTCTTTATGCATTTTTATAATTTAGTCCCTTTTTTCTCATTTTAAGCTTAGTTTTCGTGCCAAAGATGGCTGCCACAGTAGACTCAATAAATCCGGTGACTCATTCTTATGAGTCACCGGAGATAACTCTGCTGCGAGCTGCAATCATCTGCTAAGTAGTAGCTGAATGTGAGGACTAAATTTCCCCTCATTCACAAAGAGGCCTTTACGTTTTCTTTCATTTTCTTTTCTTCACTCTACTTTCGTCATGAAAGTGCTGTGGAAAAACATGCTCAGCAGGCAAACCATTCAATCGCTCTTCAATATATATTTGGCATTTTTTAAATGATCCATGTAAATCTGGCATAATCTGGTGTCCGCCCACGTCGGCTTCCATCTGGGTTATGTAAAAATTGACATTTCATTCATTTTAGGTGTTTGGTAACCACGGAATAAGCGCGGCTGTTATCGGTCTCCCGGAGGCTTGTTTTTTCTTCCGATAATGGCAGCGACAAGTGCAGCCTGATCAATGTCCCCACCAGAGAAATCAATATAAAAGCAGGATTAAGACTAAATCAAAGTCACAATTCCCATGATTCAATACAAGAACTTGTTCACAGATCAAACAAATTGATTTATGTTAATTATCTTTTGCTGTGCATGTCTGGTGTGTTTTGTTTGCCCCTGCTCCGTCACCATAATGGAAAGTATATTTGTAAAATAGATAAATAAATAAATTAAGGAAATGAAACCAAGAGTCCAGGAGCTGTTGACTCTGGCATGAATAGATAACCTTTAATTAAACTGAGTAATTAGTCACAATATAAGAAGTAAGACATGAGACCGAGCAGTGGATTAATGAATGGCAAAAGTTTCTCCGTGCATTTATCTCTATTTAAAAACACTTTCTGCTGAGTCACTATATTACAGAACACTGATGAATCTGGAAAATAGGATCAAGATGGGGAAAAATCGATATATTTCATGATATTCTTTGAAACAATACGGTGAGCGCAGGGATTTTTATTTTGTTTAATTGCACAGCAGGGGCTCTATTGGAGAAAAAAAGAAATGGAACTTTCTCTTATCCAGCCAAGGGAGTCACAGGGGTAAATCCATTTCTTTAGCAGGAACGGGATTTTAAAAGGCCACAGCTCCTATAAAGCTCATTTCTCTTATCTCCTCTGATGCACCTAAAGGAATGAAATGAAATGAAAAACATCAGAGAGGGAGACATACCCAGCACACACTGAATATACCCAGATCAAGCAATAAAACCTTTTAATATTGCAGTAATGCCATGGTGAGGTCGTTATGATATTGCAGTGCCACATGATTATACTACCATATAATCTAAAATGATTTTAGGATCTATAGAATCCTTAGGGTCTTGACTAAAGTCATGTGGGATGCAGAGATATCTGGAGTGATATCGAATGATGGGCAATTATTTCCTGACCAGTATAACTTTTTGGTTTATCTCTCTGGATCTATTATTTAAGTAGATATCTTGGAGAATGTATTATTATTATTACCACATTATTGTCGACTTTGATCTTTGACCAATCAGCCTTAAAACTCACTTGGAGATACACTGCCGAGTAATAATTATACCACTAAGTTTTATGAATACCATCCACCGAACAAGTGAAAATAATACCCTGCTTGTGTGGATATGCAGAATAATTAAAGTTATTCGCACTCCTCATCACTTCAATTGTTTAAAATGTTACATCCTGAATATACAAAATCACTGAAAGGGTTAGTGATTGTTTTTCCTTTGCTGGGGTCAATTTTTCTTCTTCTGTGAAAAATCATTTATTTGTTCTACCTATTTACTTATTTATTTCACATGGATCGTTTTCTAACTTTTCTAATCTTATCAAATAAAACAGACAAAGGGCTGAAGGGCATCGCTGTCTTTTTAAATGCACTCTATGTACCAATTAAAAAATTATATTCAACGTATGCACAGCTCATCAGTTCCCACCTGGCATGAGAACGTGTCTCCATGTGTATCTTTGTGAACACTTGTCACTGAAATCACTCTACTGATCTGTATGGAAAATAAACACGTAATTAATTTCTGGTCGCAAAGACCTTGTGATGTTCTTTTGAGCCAGTCTGACAAAGACATATGGGTCCACTGACAGATGAGCTTGTGTGAAGAGAGAAAGAGGGGGCAAGGAGATGCTGAGCGGATCAATGCACTGCGTGTGGCTTTTACTTTGATGAAAGAAAAATAAAAAGCGATAGACAAATGGAAAATCATTATGTGCTGGTCAGTGTTGATGTTGTGGTCGAGGACACAAATAAATCAAGATATGTGAAGACAGTACAAAGTGTAAAAATACTTTGTGTTCATGATGAAACGGTTGCAGGTCAGAGGACGTCAGACGAGTATTGGCGATCCTTCAATGCTGGCCAGGACGCAACAATGTGACCACATGATCTTAAATGGTTCTTTGATGATTCCTGGTGCGTTCACATCTGTATTTACAGCTGTCCACCTTCCATCAAATCACCTCAGACAGATGTTAATACCAGGTTTGAACAAAGCCGATGCCCAGTACATCAGTCTTAAGTGAAGGGATTTTTGTTGGTTTTAAAGTGATATTTAATTATCCCATGCACTTCAGACATTGGCTTATTTATTATGTGTTATCAAGTTATAAAATATATAAATATAATAATATATTTTAGAGGAAAGGGACGAGATAAGATAAGATAAGACTTTATTTATCCCATGGAAAGGTCTGGTGGCAGCTTGTTCCAACTGCTCCAACATGACAGCATCATTAAATATATATGTATATATATATATATATATATATATATATATATATATAAAATATATATATATATATATATATATATATAAAATGCTCTTGGAAGCTAATCAAATATTATGCAATCTTGTCAATATATATTAAAAAAATCCAGAAGATTTTATCTAATATTTAAGTTTAATTTCATTACATCAATTATGTATCGAAATTATTATAAAGGTAATTAAATGTGCGGTTTTTCTCAAATCGCCATAATAGATGTAGCTATAGTCAAATATGTTTCTTTCTCTTAATTGGAGTGAAGTGAAAGATTAAAAGACTCAATTTCCCAGAAGCCTCTCCACCATCGCGCTGATGTCACGGCAGTCGCGCACGAACAGGGTAGGCTTTATTCCCTCACCGGCGCAGACCAAAGAACTCCCGTCTCGGCGGAGTCAGCTCTGGGTATCGACACCACGGAGACTCCGGTTCAACCTCCAGCTGTTTATAGAGAGAAGCACGATAGCTGAAGACAACTGGGGGGACAGAAGAGCCCGAATGAAACCAGAGGTCACTGGGAGTCTGTGGCTCCACCACTTGTTTTGTTGCGGAAGTGAGTGCCTCAAACTGCGGATTGATCGATAGTAGCTGTTTGAAGCGTGCGTCGACATCAGCTGTATGTGTGCGGTGGTTGAGTCGCTACCTTGTGCTCCTCCGCCGGGACTCTGACAGATCCAGATCACTCCACCTTCAGCAGACTCACAGAAACAGTACGTGCTGTAAACCTGCAGCAGAGGAGTCCTGCCCTCCATTTATTAACCCAGGTAAGACTCAGCTGTGGTCAGAGGCTTCCCTTCGACTCCCTGCTACATGTTTATATTGTCTAATAACATGTAAACAAACAAACAGTCCACCTGCAGCAAACGAGTCTTGTCCTCTACTTGTAAACACAGGTGAGACTGAACTGTGGTCAGAGGCTTCACTTTGACTCCCTGCTATATGTTTATATAGTCTAATAACATGTAAACAAACAAACAGTCCACCTGCAGCAATCGAGTCTTGTCCTCTACTTGTAAACACCGGTGAGACTGAACTGTGGTCAGAGGCTTTACTTTGACTCACTGCTATATGTTTACAAAAGGTTTGTTTCCTTGTCCATAACAATAATACTCTAACATGCAACATTGGTTTCCTCTCAAACTTTCTTTTGGCAATTAACACAACAATATTACATTGTTATTGTTAAAAACATCTGCAGGAGAGCAGTTTGCATTTAAGTGTCTTTTATAATACTTTTTAAAAGACTAAACTATTTCAACAAACAGTGTTCTAAACAAACCTCTGTAGCACTTCTTAAAGTCTGTCACTTTGGACTTAATAAAGTGCGATAGCTGACTTGTACTTTACTCAGGTTTAAAGTCCCTGCAGCAGTAGGTGAAAAGATAGAAAACGATCACATAGAACTTCTCTGTGTTTGCTCTTTTTTCTACAGCAGTGTGCAAACTGCAAAGAGAAAAGTGAGGGTGCTTTAAAAAAGAAATACTTAGGCTTGTAGTGCAGTAAATCAGTATTTGGTGTGACCACCGTTTGACTTTAAACCGCCAGCATTTCTCCTCTGCACGCTTTAGATTTTCAGTGTACTTTAGCTGGCAGGTTGCCCCAGCCTGCCACAGTTCTTCTGCGTCTTCTATCTGATTTCAGGCAAGCACTGAAGTCTGATCTCATATGACGAAGGAAATGTCCAAGTCTCTTGCTCCAGACATTTTCCTGAACTTTTCCTGCCAGGCCCCCAAGAAAAAGTTCAGGGAAATGTGTGAGTGAGCCCACGTGAGAATACAGCAGGAACAAATTTGGAAAATGCACAGTGAGCGGATGGACGGATCAGTATAGGATTACCTCAGGATGAAAAAAGAGGTGACATACACAGATGCAGACGAATATGTCAACATGGAAAGACAATTAGATTCGAGAGCTCTGGGGATAACGGCCTAAACCAGTGTTGATGTGCTTGACACAAAAATTAATTAGATATTATCCACAGGAGAGTGTGTAGGTCATGTCCTGTCCCTGCATCCCTGCACGCCATCCTAATTTTTTTTTTTAGCTTGTAAATAAACTCGACTCTCACTAAGAACTAACTAACTAACAAAGAAATGTCTATCTGTACAGCAATCCTCTCAGTTCAAGAGCTTTTCGTTGATTCCGTCTTTTCATGGAAACTCTGCATGGGCTCCCAAGGCCCCCGGGGAGGGTGGTGCGCAGCACACAGAGGACATCACTGGGTCCGCACTGTCCGGCCTGCAGGAGCTTAACACCCAGTGGTGCCTGGGGAATCCCATGATGATCATAATGAACACTACTCACCCTCAACGCCTTGATCTCTCTCCTGCCCTCTGGTAGATGCGGATACAGGACTCCCTGGACTCGCAGCGCCAGAGTTTGAAATAACTTTTCCCTCAGGCTTCAGTGCGCTTGAATAAATAGTGCATGGACCCTGTTCAAGTCACGAGCTGCATCAAAACACACACGACTGTGCAATATTTGAGTATTTAAGTATTCAGCCTTCACTGGTTCGACAATACTACATATTTATTTGTTCTTATCTCGTCTTGGTGTCAAGTATTTGTACTTTTTAAACGCACATGTTATATACCCATGTTATCATTCTGTCTATATTACTCACGTAACACCGGTGATTTGGTGGTGATGCTACACAAGTGTTGTGTCACGTGAACCGAGGCCAGATGACAACAATGTGTAGTGCTTCAAAAATCCCTGGGTCGCCTGGAAAAACACTTGAAAAGCCATTCACTACGCCTGACTTTATAAATATGAAGACCAAGAGGAAATGATGCAAAGAAATAATGAAACCAACTTTTTTTTTAAATGTACAAATATATCTACAATAGGGGAGTTTCAGTCTGACAAGCTCGCACAGAGGCAATTATCAAGGAACACACACAAAGCAACCCGAGGCTGAGGGCAGAATAGAGGGCTGCTGTCATGGGAATAATTGTTTGTTTCAGCTATTTGTAAAAAAAATATTTTGCTGTGGAAACCTCCCATTAGTAATAGTATTTACTTGTGAAATTCCTAACCGTGGTGTTGCATTGTGTAACATTGTACTCATAGGTGTTTCTTATATTCTACCCTGTAGTCCGTTCATCATGGCGCTGGCTGGTGTGAGAGTAATCGAGCTGGCGGGCCTGGCTCCAGCACCGTTCTGTGGCATGATCCTGGCCGACTTCGGGGCCAAGGTGATCCGTGTGGACCGGACCAAGGTCGCCATGGCTCTGGACACACAGGCCAGGGGGAAGCTATCTGTGGCCATTAACCTGAAGACTCCGAAGGGCGTAGACCTGCTGAGGAAGCTCTGCGTCCAGTCTGATGTGGTCCTGGAGCCCTATCGTAAAGGTCAGACCCCTGGCGCTTACGTGACCCTAAAGCAAAGTCCCTTTTTAGGGCCAAAGTACAGAAGTATTATCATATACATCACGTTGTTTGTTATTACTGATGCGTAACATTTTGTAGCTGCTCGAGTTTGAATTAGCTTTAATTACTCTATACAAGTTAAATCCGGAGAGAGTTGTAGAGGAACAAATAATAATTGAGTCAATTAGATTGAAATCAAATGGATTGTGAACAGAGGAATAGACTCAGACCCCAGAGGGAAGCAGAACACCTTGGAAGAAGGCCTATGAATTATGTGCATTTCTTTTCAAGGAGACTCATGAGGGGCTTCTGATTGGATGGTTGAAAGGGAGGTCTCGGCATGGTGCAGGGATGGGTGGGTTTGGGGTGGGGGGGTGCGGATGGGGGTTTGGTCTCTCAGTGATTGCCGTACTGAGCCGACAGCTGAATGACAGAAAGTGGAGAGAGAACATCTGAAACTATGACAGCTGACAGATGATTGGCGCAAGATGTCCGGTTGTGATTAGATGAAAAGAGAAAATGAGCTGGTCAGGTCAAGAGATGGCGAGAACTAAAAGATAGAAGATCGCCTTGCTGACTGAACGTTTAAATGAGTCATTTTCCTTGATATTTTCCCAGCTTGGGATCTTGGCCTCCCTCCACAGATCCCCCCTCCACAGATAAAGATGTATAGTAATGTTTTTGACCTTTCCTTAAATTGTTACTTATTTCATGCTCAAATAGTCCTCTAAATGAATCGCCCCGAGAAGAGAATGTCATATTTAATGATGATGCATATTCTGTCACATTTCACCGACTTTAGAAGAAAGTAAATTGTATGAATCCAAGATCTAAAGCGAGGCTATGATGACCTGGTTTAATCCGAGCGAGAGCCAGCATGTACCCAGATGCTCTATGATCTTCATCATGGAGATAACATTGATATTTTCACATCCTCCTTGTAACGGCCTAGGTGTGATGGAGAAGCTGGGCCTCGGACCTCAGGAGCTGCTCAAGGAAAACCCTCGTCTGATCTACGCTCGGCTGACCGGATATGGACAGAGTGGCTCCTATGCCACTGCAGCTGGGCATGACATCAACTACCTCGCCATGTCGGGTAATAACACACATGTGGAGACTCAATACTCACAGATATTACACTAGATTGCAGATTCATGGAACAGCATCAGGTATTCATACGGATTAAAAAAAGGGTGTGACTCACTGTCACCGTCTGATCTTTTTTTTAATAACCCTAGGAAACGTGTGAAAGAAAAGACTGAATTCCTGCTCAAAGGTCAACACAATAAACTCTCTACTGACTTTCTGCAGGAATTCAACCTTTTCTTTCACATGGTTTGATTTCCCCCTGTACCTGTCTAATCACCTCTGCATTAAGCCTGACTTTTTGGAAACACCGACATTTAAAAAAATGACTTTTGGAAAGTTCACACAGGCTGATTTTGTCAAATTCAAATCTACTTATTGTAGTTAAGCTCTTTTGAATCCCGTCATGAATTTTTTTGAGTTTACAACTTAAAATTTGTATATAACTCAAAGCTAAAAACTGAGTGAAATATTCATTAAGTGCATGACCCGTTGAAGCTGTTTTCAGAAATGAACTCTGAAAACAGCCGGAAAAATCAAGGAAATGTCCGGAATATTGGTTCTGGATATTTTCCTGGATTGTCCGGGACGTGACCATTTGTGAAGCGTGGATGATGTTCAGGTGACAATGTATATTTGATAACAAAAAACTAAGTATTATACGTACATATATGGTACTCTCTTCAGGTACCACTGTGTGATGCAGGTATCCCAGCTATATTGTTATTTCACAGCCAAAGCGAGAAATACTCTCCGAACACTCACTGAGTTTAAATAATGAAAGTTATTCAGTAAACCAGGACAAGCCTTTTATCCGACCCAGCCCTCACAACTACAAACCTAAAGGTTTTAATGAGGGTTTGTTTTCCATTTTTATACTTTCCTTATATATACTGATAAAGTCTGTTTGTCCCATTATAAATGTTTCCGGCAGTTGTTGATTCACCGGGCAACCCCAATAGGAAGATTTGCTTTAAAAATGACCTTCATTCGGCTAATACATTGAAAACAAGCTGGTGACATTTTAAGATCAATTATTTAATTCAACAATATTAATATTCAGAGCGGGTATCCCTGTAATCAATAACTATAAATAAACATATGGTAATACGGAATGAGTTATTTTGTAGGAATGTGGTGCATTCGTGACCTCGAACATGAGTCACTGGGGGAAATAATCCGAAAGGCAAACTTCTCTCCCCTGACAACTGAAAACAAGTTATTCGCTGTGTTTCCCCGGGTTTAAAGGAACCTACGCATACCTGCTCATTTAAGTGTAAAAGAGGTTTAAAGTAGAGGGGCCTCAAGGTTTTTGCAGACACCTACCTCAGTTAGTTTTACATCTTTCACTCCCAGAGTGGAAGAAAGTAAAGAAAGTTCAAGTTAAGTAGACGGCACTTTACTTATGTGGTTGATAAATATCAAATCTTAGACGGTGTTATTTACAATTGTGTCCTCGCTGCGTTGTTCACAATAAAAACATTCCTGTTCTCAGGGGCTGATAACCTCGCCTTGTTTTTGTTTTTCCCTCAGTTTCTATTTGCCCCTCTCCCGGTTTCAATCAGGCACTTACGACTAACTGATTCTCCTTTTTATTGGTCTGGCCACAATTCAATTACTCTTCCTCCTGCGAGGCTGTCGTTCCACTTTGTGTTAAGCTCTTCTCTTCTCTTTTTCCCCAACAGGCCTTTTATCCCTGCTGGGTCGCAGCGGGGAGAAGCCCTACGCTCCACTGAACCTGGTAGCAGACTTTGCAGGCGGCGGTCTGACCTGCGCCCTGGGGATTGTCCTGGCGCTGCTGGAGAGGACAAAGTCCGGGAAAGGACAGATCATCGATGCGAGCATGGTAAACACATTATCAGATTGTAGTAAAACTGTGCTGTGGCACTGAGTCACCAACGGCTCCACAGAACGTGTTGTTTTTATAGAAACACGGATAGATACGGTGTCTTCTTTTAACTTTCCCTAAATATGCAAAAGTATTTTTTTCGACTGGTGTCAGCAAAAACGCACCTTAAGAAATTTATAGTGGAGACGCTTTGCATTAAAAGCAGACGGGCACTGCTGTGGGCCGGGGTCAGGCCACAATCAAACTGACAGCAGCCCTCCTACAAACAGACCGTATGCAAGGTGCTGCATTAATGAGGCTGTACTGCTACGGGTACCAGTGAGAGGATTAAGTGTAAACCAAGTGGAAGATTCATCAAACAACACAAAGAACTTGATGCTCCTCAGAGGCAAGAGTTTACAATTCAGAAAAGCAGCAGAAGTAATTACCCAAACAATGTTTATTCTGTATTGCAGTGTAGGATACTTTTAGGCGATGGGGCACTACGCTGCCGCAGACTTTGAGACTCTGATTAAATTCTAATTGGATCATTTAAACAGCCCTCGGTGACGCTATTTGAAATGTGCGTGAATTCTGCTGTCTGACCTCTAATGGCTAAAAAGAAGCTGGGAAGATACAATTCGGAAAAACTCTCAGTAATTCCCTCTTTATCTGCCTCTGTACCAGCGACAGCTGTGTGACCAGAGGCATGATGTTTTGTGATTGTCTCTCCATCCGTACATCACATTTCAGTGATTCATCCAATTGGCTAAAAAGGTTCAGTTGGATTCAAAGATGAACTTATTCGAATTTGGGGGCCAATGGTTGATAAGATAAGATACATTAATTGTCCCACACACATACGACATGCAGAGTGGGGAAATTTGTTTTCTGCTATGACCCATCTGGTGTACACAGGAGGACACACAGAGCAGTGGGCAGCCATGCATGGTTCTTGTAGACGTGATGTATCGGAAACACCAGTAGGGAATCTCATTACCTCTGCCACAAACGTTCACGTCAATTCAAAGAAACACATGAGTCTAATTTGGATGTCAAAGTTCAAGGTCACTGTGACCTCACAAACCCCCTTTTTTAGCTCTATAACGTGTTATCTTAACAACACATTGAGAGAATCCTTCCAAATTTGCCGCAAATGTTCAATTAGCAGTGTTTCCCACATAATCTCTCCAATATATGGCAGTGATGGGAGTGTCTGCGCACAAAGGTCTCTCTCGCGTGCAGCAGATTGCGAGTAATGTGTACATGAGTGAAGAGTTAAAGTTATAAGTTATCGTGTGTGATAAAGAACTGCGTTGGTTCCACTAATGCAAGCGGGAAAAGCTAGGATTATCTGGTTAGATTTGGGTGGTCAAAACTTGGGCTTAAAGATGAGTCGTCAGTGGTCAATGGTCCTGAAACACCTGGAGGGACGGAAACCACTCTACTTTATATATAGCAGTATAACAAATACATTTTAAATGCACACGTGGATGCACTTTATATAATTGTATAAAAAAGCATGTGAACTTTTGTTTTGTTATGAATACAGTATTTATGCAGAATTCAGTTTCTGTTTTACTGCCACCCTCCCCCCCTTTAAATTTTAGGTAGAACACACTGTCCTGAACTAATTATTATGTTTCTTTACTTCTTACTTTCAATTTTTAAAGCTTGCATTACTTTATTTAACATAAATATTCATAATTGAGCGTGGGAAGTGTTGCCTCTAGTGATCAGATAAAAGCTACATCTCCAAGTTTGCTGTCTCTGGAGCCTTTGGACTGTTCACCTTGTTCCCTCAGATCTATGCCAGCTCTTGTCATTTTTATAATGATTTTCCCAGCATGATAGAAGGTAAGGCATAAACTGCATATTAAACACTAGCAGATACAGTTTAATGCATTCGACCACCTACAGGACGTCTGCATCAGGTCTTTTATCTGACTCATTAGTCTCGCCCACGGGGTCTGAGTGAAACAGTCGATGATGTAAATACAGTATGTGGCTTCAGATCTCGCTTCCTGGAGTCACTTTTTAGCCTCTTTATCAGGTACAAACTTTTGCATTTCAATACAACAGCACTGCCTTGAATTTGAACCTTCATAGGATTTATAATATTCACTTTTTGCAGAGATTGTCAGACATAAAAGTAAATTAAAATACTGTTTATTTCCTCCACCGAAGAGGTTATGTTTTCACCCCTGTCCATGGGTTGGTTTCTTTGTCATATTTAGAGGACTAATATATTTCAGGGTTCATTTTACTGCGGCTCGCTTGAATTTAATTGGAATGTTCTTTGGAGGAGGTACACACTCTTTTTGTTGTTAAGTAATTTAATTAATTCATATTTACCACTATTCCCTTACCTCCTGTTAGAATTACTTTATAACAAGCCTCCGCCCAGTGAGATTGAGAGTCTACTATGTGCAGACAACAATGAATTAATCAAGAGCCCACACATTTTCAGGAAATTAATTCAAAAATAATACCTGGCAGGAATAAGCATTAGGAACATCATCTTTGACACATTGTTTTTAACGAATTAATGAGATAACGAGGGTTGGGTTTGTAAAACTCAGAAAATTTGAAATTGACATCACAACATCACAGTCCAGGATGATATATTCAGATTTATTCACTGTCGCTTAGAAATGACATTTCAATAGAAATATATATTTTGGAGGAAAACAAAACAGTTTTTTTAATGAACCTCAGCAGAGTCGCAATGAAGTATTTGGGCTAGATGGTGCGTGTATAGAGTGCTGGAGTGTTATTAAAGGGACCGGGGTCCTGTAGGGAAAGATCATGGATACCGTTAAAAGATGTAATATAGATAAATAAACAGATAAACATGTTGCACTGTGAAGATTTTCTCTATTAAACCTCATAATAGCTTCAACCTCTTTCCCAAACCTTAACCAAGTGTGGTGAGTCCCTTAACACAACTATAAAAAGGCATTAAAACAATGTAGCTGCTACAAATAGAAATTATACAGCAACACCAATTATTTTGGTAGAAAACCAATATGTTGTCCGTAAACATTTCACTTTCATAGTCAGAATCGTAATTACTGCACCATCTGTCTCAAAACTATCTAACGTGACGCTTCAGGGCTGAGCACACGGTAATAACACGATGTGCTCCAAAGTTCTGACAGCGCCACCTGAGCCCTTAAAGAAAGAATGTTATTAATTATATTAATACAGTCCACTCAGCAATCCTTCTACCTGTAGACATGAGAGAGCCATCCCAGTATGCCAGTGCATTGGCAGAACACAAGGTTGTTTACACACTGAGCAAGTTTAAAACCAGACTGACACTCATATCTAAACCTAAACTCACACCTTTTAGAACATTTATATGCAAAGTGTGTAGGGGATTTCAGCCCCCCCCAAAAATAACAGCTCTAAGACATCCCTGTACACCTTCACATTACCGACCAGCAGATAGGCACAGTTACTGTGGAGCATTAGCAGCTAAAAAAACAGATATTTCACTATTTCACAATGTTTTTTTAGATTGAAAAGAGAGAGAATATTGAATGTACCTTTTTCCATGTTTATTGCTATAAGCCACATTCTGTTAATTAACAGCAAATGTAAGCTACTCGCTTATTGCCTTTTTCTGTCCAAGTAAGAGGCGTGCTTATTATTCCCTTAAGAGGTGCTGACCAGTGTCAGAGCTCTTTCCGTGCTTTGTCCCTGATGAGTCACGGAGCAGCAAGTTAAGTACAAAATAATTGAGCCTTCATAAAGTCCAGTGTGTGCTACTTATTCAGATCTTTACACCCCCCACCTCCTGTTGACTGGTCTGCAGTTCTTTCGATAAATAGCACGCTCGTCACAGGCTAGAGTGATTTGAATGGGCGTGATCCGGGTGCTGCATAGAACGACATCTTGACTCTTTCAGGGACAGTGATTTTCTGTATTTTTTTTCACTGTCCCACCGGGGAACTCAAAGCAAGAGCATCATTTGAATTTGCACTTGATAAACCTTGGTCTGACCAAGGTGTTTTCATTGGTTGAGGAGCTGCAGCAGAACCAGTTTGTGAACCTATGAAAGACTCAAAGACATTGACGAGAACCCAGTCGATGTCAGGAGAATGCATAGTTCCTGAAATGCAGTATTTTTCCAATCTTTCATAAGTATTGAACCAGGGCCACAGCCTATTGTTATTACAGCAGCTTGACATTTCACCGTCTCGGTATTTTATCTACTCACAAATCTTTTGATTGATCTGCTGCTGGTATCCACTCAAGCATATCAAGTTCTGCTACACTGTGAAAATGTATGTAAAAGAACACAGGAGGTTGTTTGCATTTTTATTGAGTTTACCATTATGTATGTATGTTATGTATGTATGCATGAATGAATGAATAGAGCGCGTATAATTCTGCCCAACAGTGACCTTAGATTCAAACAAGCTGAAGCACATTTCACACCCTTATAGATATCAGTCGCCTAAATGTGTCAGATTCTTTTTTCCATCAAGAGCCATGAATTATTCTCTGAGAAATTGGTGAAAATGTTGAAAATGCCTTGTAAAGTAAAGTAAAAAAAAAAGTAATGGTTTCTCTTCTTATCAAATCTTATTGTTTCCAAAATGGATGCATTATGATATGACATAATTTTCGGACCTTCTTATTTCATTCCTACCGTATGACCCCAAAATATATTTTTTAATCTACAGTATATAAGCTTTAGTTTGTGTATTATGTCATAAAGGATGGTATAATTACCTCCACCGAGGAGATAAGGGTTTTATCTGCGTTTGCTTGTTCTGTCAATTAGCTGGATTACGCAGAAACAACTCTATGGATTCCCTCTAGCTTTGTGGAGGAAAAAAAAAATCATTATAGGCATAATTATGGTCCTCTGATCTATGAGTTTGTGCAACGTGCTGAATTTAAGCTGACTGTGCTGAGGTATGTGCTCTACTGAGTGCCATTCTATTTAAAAAATGCTTTTGGGATTTAGGGTTTCCTCTGTGACTTCTTCATGACGTGCCTTGTCATATATTGGGGAAATAATGTGGATCAATAAAGGCTCTAGATTGCCAAAGAAGCTCTTTTACTGGCAGTGATATCTCGGTAAATGGGCTTTTCAGACCATGTATCTATTGACCTTAACAGTTGACCAAGCAGCACCACAAGTTAATCATAAGTACTTGAAATCCATCCATGTGTTGAGTTACTTTGCACACGCACACAGACACAAACACACACACACACACACACAGAAATACCCTCCTTGTTCGGCTATGGCAGCCTGCAGAATAACACATGAATAACTAAATGAACAGCTCTTCTTTTGAGCGTATACAGGGCGCTTTATATTCACTTAAATGTCCTTCATAATTTACATTGAACTTCAGTAATTTCCATAGAAAGTATAATTTTATATATTATGATACGATTTAATTTAATCCAAATCTTCACTGACCTTGTGCTCTCTCCTTCTCCTCTCCTCCTCTGCACTCAGGTGGAAGGAGCTGCCTATGTGGGTTCATTTGTATGGAAATCTCGTCGTATTGGGCTGTGGGACAGTCCTAGAGGGGAGAACATGTTGGACAGTGGAGCGCCGTTCTACGATACGTACCGGACTGCAGATGGAAAATTCATGGCCGTGGGTGCCATAGAACCACAGTTCTACAGACAGCTACTGCAAGGTGTGTATTATACAAATCTGCAGTGAATATCTAAAATAAACTTGTGGGATCCTGTTCCTGACGCACATGCTCGATGTAAATGTTGTTATTTTGTTGACGTGCTCTGCTACATACTATTCCCCTGCTGTCTGTCCTGGTAGAGGGATCCTTCACATGGGGCTCTCTCTGCAGGTTTCTTTCGGTACTTTTTCCTCTCCGTACTCGAGGTTTAAGGAAAGAGGAAGACCCACCGTGTCAAAATCCCTGACGATTGATTGTAATGAGTCCTGGTCCACAATTGATGGACCACCTACTCAGCTGATGTCCTCTGTCCGGCTACAGTCCCAGTGGACCCAATGTATTTTTACTCTTCTCTTATCTGTGGCCACCACCACAATATTAACACTGACCGCCGCATATTGATTTTGATTTTCTTCTTCAAAAAGGGCAACATTTTCTATCTGATGCCGCTCATCACTTAGCTGTCCCCCTCGCTCTTTCTCTCCCTTTCACACAGACACACACAGGTCTACAAAGAACACATCGGTCATAGCAATTACTGGATAAAAGCAACATCATTTGCTCTTTGTGAACAGACAGGGTGCACATGGTTATTTGCATATAGAGCAGGGAGGTAAGCTATCACATGTGGAGACGCATTCTAATATATATGAACCTATTACAGTGCTGGCTTGTATAATTTGTAGTCTGCGATGTCAGTGACAATAAGAAAACCCCAGGGGGAACGACTAGGACACAGCGAGGGCACAGCATGAGAGGAACACACGCTTCAACCCCCATCGCCTGGCCGTGAAAGAATCGTTAAAGTTTGACATCTGAAACAAAAAGCAGTTCCTATGCAGCCGGTCACTGTTCGAAACGTGACATGTATGCATCAATAGGATACTGTGATGTGCATACAGCATGAAGGCAGCATGAAGGTGTTGTTCACCCTCATGATGTGGACGTGTGCTGGCTCTTGCGTACTGTTGATCCTCTCGCAAAACACCTCGTCCACAGTTGCTATCCAGGTCCTCAGTGTGACTTCTGGTGATAACTTCTGTTCCATCACAGGTGTCTGAACCTTTGGGCCCCTTTTTGGAAAGTGTCATTCAATAAATTGGATAACACAGTTATTTCTCTTCCCTCTACGACCAGGGGATTGAAGGACGACCTGAGTAAGTGTCAGTGAATAGCATTAACAAACCCAGTCAGCTTAGAGTAAGTTGTGCCCCACCTGCCTGACAACTATGGACATATTGATGAGATTGTTAATTCAGTCAGTAGCAACACGATTAATGAAGTAGCCAAAAAAATGCTGTTTGGACTGGAACACTGTTTCCAGTCTCATGCTGGGATCCATCATTGTTAAGCTCTAAAAACAGGGAAGACACCTGCAGGATGTCAGTCATATTTCAGTGACTGACATAAATGGAAATTGTGCTCATTAGGCAAGGAGTGACGTGAATACACAAAGTTTTTAGCAAATGTTAGCAGTGATGAACATGTTTATTGAGCAGCAATGCTTGGCTACAGAGCTACTTAGAATGGGATGTTGCAAGTCTCTCCTCTCGGTGGTGGTGGGATGGTTACAGCGTTTGCATGGTTGGGAACCGCTCTGCATCCTCAGCAGGTATCTCAGGTTCATGAGCCCCTCAACCTCTACGCTACGGTCTTCACCCGCAGAAGGGATCACACTGCTGGCTCTCCTCAGACCAAACAAATCATTTCATGCTCCAGAGTCTTGCGCTAACCCAGTTCCTCTTTAATGAGTTCACTTTTTCAAAACACTGCTCATAATCACAACAGATAATGTCACAACCAAAATACAAACATACGTTAAATACTGCACATCTTTGCATAATGAGATTTCTCTCCCGACAAGAAAAGAAAACTCTGTCACATGATACACTGATGAAAGTACCTGCAACAACCGATATCACTACAATATGTATCTCCAATTTTGTACCTTTTCAGTTTCTCAGTACAGCCAAATAAACGGCAGCTCTTACTTTAACAGTCTACGTTACTGAAATGATTTGCAGCAAAAGGCTTTTCTAAAGTAATTTCAATAATGTAATACAAAACAAATTTATAAATATTCAAACTGTACATCTGCAAGATAGATACAGATATGCTGTCTTTGTCCTTTCCTCTGTACGTTTTCACATTCTCTCCCACATGATGTTCCTTCCCACCGACATTCCTACATCAGAATGTAGCAAATATACAGACTCAAAAATGTTGTCACTGATAAAATGTTGGTTCAGTTAAGTGAATACTTTGCACTTTCTGGGAAGAAATGATAACTTGAACTTTGCTGACGCAAATGGAAAAAAATTACCTTCAAACTGAACGACTTTGTGCACTCTAAATTTGACAGGCTATCAGGATGGAACAGCTGGTGGCCACTTCTCTGAGACTTTAGACATTTTTCATTTTACATCCTGTATTGCTATAGATCCGTGATTTTCCATTTCCTTTTCACAGGTTTAGAGCTGGACCCTGCAGAGTTGCCCTCTCAGATGAGCTTCAGTGATTGGCCAGAGCTGCGACAGATATTCACAGAGCGTTTTGCCTCAAAGTCCCAGGAGGACTGGTCCGGGATTTTTGACGGGACGGACGCCTGTGTGACACCTGTGTTGTCTTTCGACCAGGTGAGCTCACACCCACATAACCAGGAAAGAGCCTCTTTCATGACGGACTCCGACGGGGAGGAAAGCCCCCGCCCAGCCCCGGTGCTCTCTCGGACTCCTGCGGTGCCTTGCCTCACCTCCGACCCGGGTATCGGGGAGCACACGGTCGAGGTCTTGGAGCAGTACGGCTTTACATCAGCAGAGATAAAGCAGATGCTCGCAGCTGGGGTTGTAGAGTGTAATGCTGCCAAGGCAAAGCTGTAAAGAACAAGAACAAGTCAAATCCAGACCTGAATAATCCTGTAACTTATATAAATAATTGATCTAAAGGATGCAGTTCATACTATGATATGTTCATAAATACTTCATACCATTTTCACTGCTGCCTTCTCTATCCTTTAGTGCAATGCCGTCTTCTGAGTAAAATACTAAACAAATTAATAAATCATAATTTTTGCACATATCTTTACTGGTTTTCCATCATTCTTTCATACACTGAGCGATATGATCATGAACCAGGTAATAAGCCCGCATTTTACATATTTTTAAAAAGATCTTATTTAATCTTTATGAGCCCTGCAAAGCCTTTAAACATTAAACTTTCTCTATGTTCACTTGTTTTTATTCCAGCCTGACCATACACTGTAAATAAAGATGGACGTCATGTCTCTACCTCCTCCCACTGTACAGAGAAAACTCTTTTTTGAAGGGTACTTTGACTTTTTAGTTTGGTCCATGTCCCATCTGATGACATGGAGGAGCCGTTATTTATGACCTGTACTGCAGCCAGCCTCCAGATCACTTTGGTCTCACTTTCAGGTATCCGTCAGGTCGTCCATCTTCATGTACAGCCTATGAGCCCAGCTCACAGCTCAGCTCCTGTCCTTTCCCTCTGTTTATACTTGCCTCCTTCTGCTGATGTTGTGACAACAGAATAATAAATTCATCCGCAGCGCAGTGGGTTGACAGTGTGTGTGTGTTTACCAGGTCATCTTGATTAGCTGCAAATCAAGTTCCGCACTCCTCCCTGTGTCTGACAGCCCAAACATGAATATGTAAATAAGAGCATCTTAATCATGAATTCAGCAGCATCAACACAGGGTGATCAAAGAGAGCAAGAGACACACCCAACAAAGCTCCCACAATCTTTTATTCTCTTCATTCGTCTCAACTACATACAACATGGTTCTGCTTTATGTATAAAGACAAAGAGAGGATTAAATTAAATACGTTTTGAAATATGAATTTGATGTCACCTTTCATTCTACACAGGGATTAATATACATAAACAAGGGAAGTGCAGATAGGAAAAATAAAGTTTTTCTACGGTGTTGTAATTTTACACTGGGAAATAAGGTAACACAGTTCAGCAGAGTTTAAATTGAAGGCCACTAAATGAACAGAGGATGAAGACAAGTAATAGAGTATGATTAAAGAATGAAATAAAAAAAAGATAAAGTAAAACCAACAGGTGACCTAAGGATTATGTTTTTTTTAGCTTGGCTGTGATTTAAGTCAATAATCAAAAACTTTTATTAGAAGACATTTATACAAGTGAGGTCTAAGCCCAAGAGTCTTGAGCCGCTCTAGCAGAAAGGATAAGATCAGCTTATTCATCTGTTTGCACTGCCTCTCAAATAATAATTAATGTATGAAAAACTTAATTCCAGAAATCTTCATCTGTCTGTGATGCTCTTGTTCCTTCGATTGATCTAGAAAGCTCCTCATCCATAAAACCTATACGGCACTTCCTGATGTCTTCAATTACAAATCCAACAAGTTTGAAGTCACCCGGATGAACGGTTACAACATGTCACTGATAATACTTGTAATTGATTCAGTCAGGGCCATGGGGACGTGCTTGAAACCTGTATTCTCTCGAATGTGCAGCAGGGGGCGACGGATGAGTTTCTCTAAGTCTATTCCATAAGAAAATGACTGTACTTCTCACTTGAAACATAACATCAGTAAACATTTTCTTATAGAGTTTGTTTATCATGTCTAGTTTAACATCTTCTTCAGTACAGCATGATGCTAATACAGCGAATTATGGTCCCTTTAAGAGTCAAATAGAGGATGAAGCTTGGTATAGGTTGGGGCATGATAATATGTGATTGACAGCTTGTTCACTCCTTGTCCTCAAGCTCCCAGTCAGGCTCCACAGCCCCAACTCCTCCAATTAAATGGTAGATGGTTTTGTATTTATATAGCGCTTTTCTAGTCTTGATGACCACTCAAAGCACTTTACAGTACAGTTTTACATTCACCCATTCACACACACATTCATACAGTGCATCTATTCGCAGCACTTTGTTATTCTATGGGGGGGCCATTCGGGGTTCAGCATCTTGCCCAGGGACACTTCTGGATGCAGATGGGCCTTCAACATGGCTTTGCATAAACCAGTGAGTGACATCACTATGGGGGGGTCTCCATTAGTAATTCAATACAGCCCAGTCGGTGCTGCCTAAGATTTGAATGATTAAATGACTGAGGACCAGTGGGTCAGGAATTCTTCTCACAATTAAAGAAATAAAATGTGCAGGGTGTATGTTCAAAGTAAAGGGCAACACACTCAACAACGGCGCTGTGATTATTGAAACCATAGACTTTATGTAAAAGTAAAACCAAAATGTCTTGATCGCCACCTGGTGGCTGGCTGCTGAGGATGATCGACCGAGTGTACACTGCTGCACAATCTCAGTGTTCGTGCTTGGGCTGTTTTTCCCTTCATTTCTGGTTAGTGAAAGGAAGTGGAGAAGGTTTATGAAAGAAACACAAACTTAGCCTTCGCCACAGGAGCTACATTTAAATTCATGCCAGTAGCGTATTTGAGATTCAGCGAAGTGAGCACGGAAAAACAATTCCATTATGGCCGCACAGAAGCAGGCAGCAGCTGCACACTGGAACAACATGACAGACGCCGAGGGTCAGAATGACTTTTAACTGACTTTGTGGCTGAGCGGTGAGCCCATGGGTTTTAGGTAATAATAGGATACAATGCAGATTATCGGTTAATTCCACTGTGCCTATTGTCATGAGCCAATTTGTTTTAAGCTGTGAATAATCAGTAAACTCAAGCTGACCCCTGAAATGAGCAGAAAATTGATGTGTTTTCATTGGCTCGCTTTGACATAACAGATATGAATGAAAAAGGAGCACTTGGATTTGTGCAAAACTTGAAAAAGCTGGATCGTACACACACACACACACACACACACACACACACACACACACACACACACACACACACACACACACAAACACACACACACACACAGGAGAATAAAACGTTTCATGCCTTGTCCCTGATGGTTTCTAACAAGACGTAGTTGGAGATGAACTGGCCAAGGTTTCTTGGGTGAGAGGAATTTGAAGAGTTCAGAAAGTGAAACTTTGGATTATAAAACTGTCTCTCCTCTTCCCCTCTTCAGCATTAGACTCTGCTGGATTTCATCCTGCTGTGTGCTGTCTTGATTAAAGACAAATGAGTAGATTGACCAACAGATAAATAATAAATTGTCCTGCAATCAGGTTTCCCGTGGAGTTACTTTTGCAAACCAATCATCGTCTCTCACCCCAAGCTACTGTGTGGATAATTGAGGCTCTGTAAATATGTTGAATAATATAAAACAGTTCCAATGTTGATATTCTCAAGGCTTGGACTGGAAGGATTACATTTAAAGAAAATTACCCTGTTCAATGATCAGTTCATTTTAAGTTATTTGCCAGATATTTGCAGTTTCCAGCTTCTAAGATATTTGTTTATCACATATAAGGTATTAAAAAGAGGTTTTGGATGATTGACTGGAAACAGCAATTTACAGACGAAACTTTAAGAGAAGCAGTGAAATGCATTTATTTTTGTACTTGACATTCCACTGTCTATACAATTGGCTGATCATTATTCATCACTCCCTCTGCTTTAAGATCCATACACTGCAGGAGACGGGCCATTTGTCATTGGCAAATACAACAAAGCGTCACTATATCACCTTGAAATTATCTATATCAAGAGATACCAGCTGAGCCGAGAGACAAAATGTCTTCTATGTAATATTAGTGATCTAACCTTTCAGTCTTTAGCCAGGAACTATAGATGAGAACATGGATATCTAAAGATAGGATTCAAAACTCGTGTCTGGCTCCGTCCAAAAGTGAAATGTGAAAGCAACGATTTGAGGTCTGATGGGAATTATTTATGTCACGTAACACTAAGTTACTTGAATTCAAAATCAAAGAACACAAAATAATGGCCTGGTCTCAGTTTGAGCTGCTGTAGATATGCTGGCAATGTTCTTTAGCTGGAGCCAATGGAGTTTGTGTACTTCTGGGCAGAGCCATGCAGAGCTAAGCTAAACGTCTCCTGGTGCTAGTTTGAAAATATCAAACTTTACTTTTCAGGTTGGTCGTACTTGGAAGCTGATGTTAGTCCATGCTATGTTGGAATGGGTTGTCATAACTCTCCAATTTGCTGTTCTCTGTGTTGATGGTTTTGGACGTGGTCACAAATTGATCCACAATTTTCTTCCCAGCATGGACACAGATCACCGACCGTCACTAAGCAACCTATGGGCGCTGCTGTGGTCCGCAATGGCCTTTGAAGTAACCTTCATCTCCCTCAGAGTGTGCAGCCGAGCGTCATGTGTCGCCGAAGACGCCGGCATAATCGCTCCCACCGCGTTACCACCAGGCTGTTTTCGCCATCAGCCTCCAGCTTTGTTCATGGTGGTACTACACACTCTGTTGTGGTGTGTGAGACCTTAAGGCACACAAGTATGTGAGGAATGTCCGCTGTGTGATTCAGGACACCTGACTCTCACCTTGCCAGGCCAAGCACAGAGCATAGCGGGAGATTAGTGGCGGCTTCAAATCCTTAAATGTGTATGTGAGTTGAATTGTGTTTTAATCTCCAGTAAGCAGTGAGTTTTCATGGAGAATATGGAGCAGACATGGCAATTACTCGAATAACTTAAAGGGATTGTTCACCCAAAAAATGGAAATTCACTCATTACTACTCACCACTAACCAAGTAACTGCAGATATCGTATCGTGTATGAACTTTTATTTTTAAGCTATCCCTTTAAGCTTAGAAGTTTTCACCATGTATGTTGTGTGTATATATAGCCAGCCACCCAGCCAACCATCAACCATCCATCCATCAATCTGTTATCTATACTGATCATCCTTCGAGGGTCACGGGGGGAGCTGGAGCCAATCCCAACTGACATTGGGCAAGGCAGCAGTACCACTCTTCGCCCAATCTGAATTTGATTAAAGGAATTAATCTTGGGGGCTAGAAACTTCTTATTAGCATCTAAAGCACTCTAGCAACAGACTTATTGTCAGACTCAACTTTTAGCCAATATATTGCAGTGAGAATAAGTTTAAATAAGGAGCAATAGTGTGATCTTTTTTTAACTATGTTAACTACATGTTTATTTTCTATCAAAATTCACATCTATTATTTTTCTGATTTGACCATTTATTATTTGGTCTATAAAAAATTGCTAAAAGTGTCCTTATTAATTATAAAATATATTCAAGATTCAGTACTTAATAACTAAATACTTACTTAACAGAGTGCACAGGTAACCAATATTTGTTTCTCAAAGAAAGACTGAAACGTTTCAGGATCCCTCACTGCAGTTACTGTGCCACTTCTCACGGGTTCAGCCATGGTGATAGAAGGGGGATCAGAACATGGAGTGGAGAGCGCGTGAGGGTCAGAGCGTCAGCACTGAGGTATCTCTCACATGAGTAGCCATTCTCCTATTTTCCTCCTTACCCAACTTTAGCATTAAAGGAACAAAACAGATCTTTTCTCCTTGGGCCTCCTGCTCCTCCTCCCTGCTGACTGCTCCAACCTTTCTGTTTCTGAGCAGCATCCCTCCACAGGGATCACATGCATTATCACTTGATTAGCTTAAAGTCCTGTTGTAACACACCACAGAAGAACCCTTGTGAAGTCATTGTTTGGGGAAGAATTTGCACATCGGGACAAGTGGCTTCAGGGGCAAACAGCTCTTTACATCGCAGGGGCACATGTCAACTTTGATGAGGATCAGTTAATTATAATGTGAAGTACTTCTCTTTAAATTCAATACCGTATTTAATTCACATGTTTACTAACACTGTAAATATGTAATAAAAAAATGTCCCTATAAACATTCAACTGCCATTTTATTTTTTTATGGGTTTAGAATTTCTTCAGTGTTCATTGTTTGGTAGGTTTGTGTCCACAGAGGTATTTCCTCTGCATCATCTCACTTCTGTACAGCTCAAGCGAGCACATGATGATCCCATGGCACATTCAACAAAAACTCCTCATCTCTTTACTCTGTTGACATGGATTGGCCCAATTCTGAGGATCTATGAGACCACACATGCGTGCACATACCACTACCACTACCACTCACTCAAAGGTGAGATTCTTTGTGCACATTAAAGGTTCAGTGTGTAGGATTTAGGTGAAAGGGATCTATTGGCAGAAATCGAATTAAGAATAATCCTAGTGATGTTTTCATCTAACGTGTTGTGCTCCTTACCCCAGAATGGGCCCTTTATATATAAATACTTTATTTCAGGAGCGGGTCCTCTCTTGAGGCTGCCATGCTTTTCACAGTCGTCCAAATAGGACAAACTCAACACCTTTAGAGTTTGTATCACAGCTGACGGCTACCACAGGTTCTCTTTCATGTTTGGAAGGAGCGGATGAGGTGAGGGGTATTCAGCTGGAACGCGAAGTTTCACCACTAGATGTCACTAGATTTTGCTTGCTGAACCTTTAAAACGAGACGCACTGGAGAGGCCAAATCAGGGACATTCAAAAATGTTAAAATAATAATATAAATAATAATAAGTCTTGATCTCAAATTTGGGGAAATAAAAAGTGTATTTATACTTAAACTTACGTTTTTATAATTATAATTATTAAAAATATAATTTGGCTTCATAGGGGCAATGCATATCCCTTACACATGGGTAATCAATATATGTACATTTCTTTTTATTCTTTACAGTATAGTAGTATGTATGTATGTAGTATGCAGCTTTTTGTGTGAAAAAATTCCCAAAGTCTGAAGTAAAGAGAGTTGACTTCTCCCACAGGAAACTCCTAAAATGTCAGAAATACCTCATTTGGATTCAAAGCTTTTTTTTTACCTCTTTATGATCTACATCACCAAGTTACATGTCACCGCAGAGCCGGCACCATTGTTCCCGTGGCTATAGTGGTGTCAGTGTGTACGACTGATTGGGAAGCCTCAGGGTTAGTGGCATGACGTTTGCCACACGTGCTCTGAGCTGCTGACCAATCACGAAAGAGTGTGTCATTTGACCAATCAGAGGAGACTGGTCTTTGTCTTGGCGAGTGAAAATGGAGCATTTCAGAAAGATTATGAAAACAGGCGTTGCAGAAATTTATAGTATTAGACAATTTCTTTTAATTTTAGACATTAAAGTGTATTTGTAAGTGTATGCCACACATGTAAGGCCCCAAATGCCCCCTCCCCCTCTAAAATCATAATTGTTAAAAATGTGCCCTTTAAAGTTCAAATTAAAGTAATAAAACACACTGGTAATGGCCTCCTGTCTTAAAGAGCAGCATCTATACTCATTAAAACAATTGACTACCACTGTCTAATCACCACTGTTTGCAGAATAAATAACCCTTTCACAACACATGTGACAGACACACAACCCCGAGCCGCCCCTGACCTTTACTATAGTGATTCAAGGACAAGAGACCTCCAAAAATCTCCAAAAAACACCCACTTCCCTCTCTCCTCCCCTCTCCTTCTCCTCTTCATCAAGTTCAACTTTGCTCCGCTCAGAGCTGAGTGTAAAGTAAAGCCGTGTGGACTCATTGCTCAGCTATGCAGTAGAGAGGAGGATTAGCCTCAGCTCAGCACCAGTGCGAGGATTCTGGGCGTTTGGACCGTTTTATTCATCACCTGGCTGATTCAGAGGGACACCACAACACTGTCCCATTCTTTTATCCAAATCTCCTCTTTTCTCCTTTTTTTTAATTCTTCCCCTCCTCCTCCCTCTCTCCTTGCACCCCTCTTTCCCCGCTCTCATCCATGACGCTTCTCTCAGAGGACCAGTCTGTGCGGCCCCAGGCCTGCCAGGTCCCGGAGCCTGGCAAACACATCACCTCTTCCTTGGACCAGTACTCGACAGACCACACTGGCTTCAAACAGGACTACATGGACAGTGGCGAGAGCGCCGTTTTTGGAGCCGTGGAGCCCCTGAGGCGTTCTCGAGGCCGCCTCATCCTTCACGGCATGGTCATGTTTGGAAGGGAATTTTGCTATGCTGTGGAGGCGGCCTTTGTCACGCCGGTGCTTCTGAGCGTGGGCCTTCCCCGCAGCCTGTACAGCCTGGTGTGGCTGCTCAGCCCCATCCTGGGCTTCCTGCTACAGCCCATCATCGGCTCGGCCAGCGACTACTGCCGCTCGTCATGGGGCCGGCGAAGGCCTTACATCGTGGTCCTGGGCATCCTCATGCTCATGGGACTCACCCTGTTCCTCAATGGAGATGCTGTCGTCTCAGGTGAGGGATCGGTTGGGATTGGGTGGGAGTGTTTTTTGTCTTTTCAAGAGCCAGACAGCGGGGGAAATGGTGGGAGTTGCCGTACATTTTTTGTCCTGTCATATGAGAAAATGTGTTCTTGTTTTGGAGCCGGCTGCTGCTTTGATTGAAGGGAAATAAGAAGAGAATAATTAATCATTTCTTTTCATCTCGGAGAAACAGTCACATTGTAGAAGACGCTGTGGAAATTTGACAGCACTTTGATTTCAACTCTGCTCTTACTTGGAAATATGCAAAAGAAGGAATTGTGACCTGTCTCGTAAATGTGCAGCGTTTTTTATCTTGATGTTTCTGTCAGCATATCCTCGCATAACATCAGCTGGTTTCTGCCATTGTGTACCATCGTTAAAGCCTGTGATTTTAATGGGTTTTTTTCCCCTCACTGATACAATGATTATAGCTTTTGTGTTTGTGCCCTCGGGCTTCGTCTTATCGCCCTGACTTTTTAAGGCTCAGGCTCCGAACTGTACCAGCGTCTGTTCTCTCTCTGTGGGAAGGACCAGACACACCATCAGGGAAATTAAAGAAAGACTAAACTTGTTAAATGTTAGGCTGTGATGTTCTGGCAGGCTAGTACCGGTAACTTGTGACCGAAGTTAAATATGTTGTTGTGAGCCCGCTGCAGCGCAGATAGATGGAGAAGTATGACCGGGGAAATCTCATTGTGCCTTCACTTTGAAGTAGTGGCTGATAACGTTTAAAACACCCAAACCGTTACATGGGAATCTGCCGGGGCCCCCGGGCGACATCACAAGAAAGAAAAAAAGTTGTGAGTCATGAAGTTCTGGAAAAGACGAAGAAAAGAAGAAGAAGGTAAGTGAGTGGATTTACTGCAGAGTCGCTGTGGTGCCGTTTTGGTTCCCGCTGAGCAGCTCCGCCGGCTCACAGAGGAGTTAAGTGCACATTCACATGTCTCGCCAACTTTAGATTTTCACAGTTGGTGGTGTTAACTTGAGATCATGGGGCTTGAAAACACATCATCAGTGATATCCTGATCGTGTCTTTTAATTAAAGGATAAGAGGATGAGAGAAAATTACTGGACATGATTTTAAATCATCCGAAATGTAGTTTTAACAGCCTGCTACACATGAAAATTAGGAATGAAATGTGCAAAGTATACTAGTTGTGATTTTAGGGCTACAATAAATTATTAATTAGTCGGATCAAGGATGTTTATGAATCGGGGGCAATCAGGAGGCCAAGATTTACACAGAGCAGCCAAATATGTCCAACATCCATGCACCACTCCTGCTTCAGTAAGGTGCATGTTTAAGTCATTCCTTGCTTACTGTTGACTATTTAGTTTTTAGCGACTCCCCACATCATGAATTATATAGAAAAAAATGCATAAAACATTAACATTCCAAACAAATTGTCGTATTTATTGTTAGAAAGTTACATTTTCTTCTTAACTACTGTCATGACAGAGACACTAAAGGGGCCAATCACATCCGGCCCTGTTTACAGTCAAACGCGGAACCCTTAATTAAAAGCTTTGATCATAAGAAACCTCCTTGTTTAAAAGTCCCTTTTACTTTCTGAAACGTTCTGCGCTTGTTTTAGTTTCTATTAAAAAGACTTGTCTCTATCATCATCATACGGACGATAAAGTATTTCCCTCCTCCTGACGAATGCCTGATAAGCTGATTACATTCTCTGGGTTTCTGGGGGGTTGTCGTAAATGCTGCAGGAATCATGTGTGGCATAATGTTTGCATTGTTGTAGCTGCCCCTCCATCTAATCTGAGAGAAAAAGAAGAACGGCTTCTTGTTGCACATGATTTGCTCTGAGGACTTTAAATTGTATATTTCCTAGAAATAGGTCAGATTCCAATAGAAAGAGTGTCAGGAGGTGCTGATGTAACTCATTGTGACTGAGTTTCATGACTTGAAACCTACTTCATCCATCCATCCATCCATCAATCCAACCAACCAACGACTGCTTGAGCGCCGAACCAAACCCACCAACCAACCATCCATCCATCCATCCATCCATCCATCCATCCATCCATCCATCCATCAATCCATCCATCCATCAAACCAACCAACCAACCAACGCCTGCCTGAGCTGCCAACCAACCAACCAACCAACCAACCATCCATCCATCAAACCAACCAACCAACCAAACAACCAACCATCCATCCATCCATCCATCCATCCATCCATCATCCATCCATCTATCCATCCATCCATCAAACCAACCAACCAACCAACGCCTGCCTGAGCTCCCAACCAACCAAACAACCAACCAACCAACCAACCAACCAACCAATCAACCAACCAACCAACCAACCAACCAACCAACCAACCATCCATCAAACCAACCAACCATCCATCCATCCATCCATCCATCCATCCATCAATCCATCCATCTATCCATCCATCCATCAAACCAACCAACCAACCAACCAACGCCTGCCTGAGCTCCCAACCAACCAAACAACCAACCAACCAACCAACCAACCAACCAACCAACCAACCAACCAACCAACCAACCAATCAACCAACCAACCATCCATCCATCCATCCATCCATCCATCCATCAAACCAAACAACGTCTGCCTGAGCTCTCGACTGACCGACCCACCCAACAACCAACCAACCAACTCACTAACCAACCAACCAACTAACTAACTAACTAAGCAACCACCCATCCATCCATTCACTTGGTGGTTGGATCCAATTCCAGCTGACATTGAGCGAGAGGTTACACCCAGGACAAGTCACCAGCGAATCACAGGATGGAGGCATAAAGACAAACAACCATTCACACTCACATTCACACCCACAGGATATTTAGACTCAAGAAAACCCATGCAAATTAATCACACTCTTCTATGTTTCAATAGAGAAGTATAGATGTAGAAAATGACAAATCCTTGTTTTAATTTACATGTGCTTTGCAGGTGATTATATTTCTGTAGCGATCTCCAGTTCTGTTGAAGAGAACAGAGAACTCGACTGGCCATCACTCAGTCAGGCTTCTACTTTTGTCACCTGTCACAAATAATTGGTTTCTTTGGGGTGAGAGCTGTTCACATTGTCTGTCTCTGCGTGTTTCCACTGGGATTCCTGTTTCCGGTGATGTGGATTATTCATTCCAGTGCACCTGAAAACATTTGACACCTCTGTAAAATGAATATATTTATGCTGAGCTTATTATTATGATTGAAATCCTCTGCTTCGTTCTGTTTTGCAGCTCTAGTGATTGACAGGTCGGAGAGGAGGGTATGGGCCATCGTGGTGGTGATGTTCGGCGTCGTGCTGTTTGACTTCGCTGCCGACTTCATCGACGGGCCAATCAAGGCCTATCTGTTTGACGTGTGCTCGCATCAGGACAAGGAGCGAGGGCTGCACTACCACGCGCTCCTAACAGGTCAGTAATTGCAGAGCTGCTGCTGCCGCTCTGCCACACATTGCGTTTATCTAGGATTATTTATGATTATTTCTGCGACCAGCATTTCCTCCGTGGTTGTTTACGATGTGCATCTTGATGGATTATCCTTGAATAAATCAGCATTCATTATTTGCTGGGTGAGTGTTTCAGTGGTAATATTGCCCTGTGGGCAGCTTTTAGGTGGGAGCGTGTCATTAAACTCAAGACCAGCATATGGTAGCCGTTCTCAGAGTTCAGCTGGATCTGGTGTGACTGAATACATGCACGTGGGCCGAGGTAGCACACACTGTGAAGATTTCCAGAAACTGTGTTGTTGTCTGTGTGTTGGCTGCATGTCTGTCTAATTATTAGAGTCAAGGAGAGGACAAAGGTCACTTCAGTTCGGGCTTTTGTAACTTTCTTCACACAAGTTAGATGAGAGCACTGATGACGAGACCCCCTGGGAGGTCACTAGACACAGAGTGAGGGTCGCAAGAGGATTTCCAGATATTTAAATACAACTTTTAAAAAAAAATTAACGGCATATTCTAGCCAAAATTCTTCCATAAGCTAAAGGAGGACACACGTTGAATTCAAAATAAAACGTTGCAGTCAGTTTTACAGAATGAATGATTATCGTAGTTTAAAATCTATCCAATAAATATATAAAGAATTAATCCTTTTCCTGAATAATGGGAATTAACTTAAATCTGCAGATAAATATCTATGTACGTTAAAAGGATGACAAGTATGTGTGAGAGGACTCACTCGCATGATGACACCACAGATAATTATTTCCCAGGTTCAGCTTCTCTCCTTTTTTGAAATCACTTTAACCTCCATCAGGGTTTTCTCCTCTGGTTTTGTCACTTTCTTTATCATTGTGAGATGTGTTTTTTGACATTTTCACTTGTCACTTCCTGACATTGCCTGCTGCACCCGGCGGCTCCACATTAGAATGTGATAATTGTTTATCCAGGTTGTCACTGAAATCTTGCCAATACACTTATTTGTGAATTATATACCCCCTCTTGGTTTTACGGCTTAAAATAAATAAAAGCTTCGTTTTATAATAAATCTCTCAGGGAATCGCACACTCTTTCTGAGGGGACTCCCTTCATTGTGTGGGTTTAGAGAGAGAGGAGTTGCCAGCGACTGTGATGCAGATAAATGCCTACATGTTTTCCCCTGTTTAACCCATCAGCCCGCCTCCCTCCATGTAGTGAGGTTGATAAATAGACTCTTAAACTGTCATGAGACACAGCAAATGTATCTTCTCTTTTTGTTCTTAAAGAGTTTTTCAGATGACCACTCGAGGAACCACTCCACCCCACTTTGTTGAATAACAGCAAAAATATTTCACAAGCCAAATCAGCCCCTTTTAGGTATATGAACAGAAAAAAACGAGCTGAGTTATTACTGTTAAATTTCAATTAGAAAACTGAGGGCTGCATAATTCTGTGATTTACACAGCCGTCATGTGGGGAAAGTCATATTTTGATATTCTCCTTTCAAACTCCATCGGTGATGCACCTAACCTCAACGGATACTGCATGTTTCAAATGAGGGGAAACCGTGGAGAATTGAGAAAACTTCATTCCGTACATTGCTTGGTGTTGGTGTTTTTGGTGTGTGCACTGGCTCAGCTATCAGCAGGCACTGGGTGGTGTGAGCAGGCTGTAATCCAGCCCTGAGCTAGTCATGTGCTGCAGTCATGGGTCTGGGCTGAGAGAGAGAGAGACAGAGGCCAGGCACATGACTCCCTGCACTGCTGGCATGTGAGGTCTGAGGAGGTGGGAGCAAGAAGCCGTGGTATGTTACTCAGTGATTCATGTACTGGTTTTTTTTTCTTCATAAGGCTAATCAAGCGCGCTGAACTCTGGGAGTAAATTCCGGTTGTGAAACACTATTAGCAATACTTTCACAGGCTCTGACAACAGCGCACAGGTCATTGGTCACTTTCTACAGACACACGTTAGGGACACAAAAGATGGAACACGTGTGGAACCATTTTCACATTCACTACATCTGGGATTTTTATTTGGATCTTCACCCAATTTGCACACACGATTTTATATTTTCATGAAGATCCATGAATCCTTCTCTGGATGGCATCATCAATCCCCCCCCCCCCCCCCCCCCCCCTCCCCATTTTGATTTAAACCGAAATAGGGTCCATCTCTCTGATGGATTTTCATAAATCAGAACCACAATCTTAAAGACGTATGTGATCCTGTTACCTTTTCATCTATTGCCACCCTGAGGTTGACATATTTGTGACAGTATCAATAGTTTCATCTGGCCACATTTTGAATCTGTCCAATACTTTGGTTTATGAACAAATCACTACAAAACATAATGACTTCAACCTCTAAAACTCTATCGTATTGTCAAAGTGAAGTGATCGCTTCACTGTTTGAATGCATTAGTAAGTAAATAAATCACCTGAGTGAACTGCTTTGATATTTGCCGGAAATTCTGACTTTGTTAAGTTCACTAGTACGTTCAGCCTCATGTTAAAACTTTTCAGAGTTCAGAACAAGGGCTGTTGATAATGTTAATATCAGCCTGCTTCTGTGTTTTTTTTTACCCTATATTTTATTTTATTTATTCAAGAGCGTGGTCTCTCAGTTTGAGAGCAGCACAAAGCACACGTAAACACAAAGACATTACAAAATCTGACTGTGTAATCATCCTGCTCTCTAACCGAAACAACACACTCTCGAATAAAGTGGAAAACAAACAGTAGATGCAGTAGATTGCATTGTTGTGGTGGAAGCAACGTACTCTGTTTCAGAGTTGACTGTGATTAGTGAGATGCCGCTCAAAGCTCCTGACAAACTGTGAAGACTCAGAAAGTAAACAAACTGCTCAACGTCGACTCCGCTGCTTACTTCTCGTTGCAGTAGGCGTACTAACACTCATCAGCTGCTGTGTAGCCTGCTCCCTCCAGATGTTTATAATGAAACTTTACTCTCTCAACCAATGTTCCTATTTGTATCTGAAATGTCGGAGGCGGGAAATTAGGAAAGAAGGACCCTAGAAAATAAAGTAATGATCTCCTCTATGTATCCACAGCAGGTTCAGACTCAGACTAACCCACCACCACACTGTTTTTTGTATACCTGTATTCCATGTTGCCAATAGCAAGTTCAAATTTGTGTATGCATTGCTGGCCAGTCTTGCATTGCCTTGCAAAGCAATTAGCTCATATGCTACAAAAGTGAATAAGGTTGACTTTCAAATTCGCCTGGCGTCCTCACCGCCAAAGAACTTTTGGAAATTCTGCTGGGTCCCGGGTTATTGTTGGAAAACTCTGCGGCTGCATTTAGTATGGACGAGCAGAAACAGCTGGCAGTTGCCACGTTGGCGTCCAGATCGGGTCTTATCTTTCACAACACAACCACCAATGCTGAATGCAAAGTGCTGCTACATCTTTCTTCCAGCTCCGTCTCATCAAGAACTCCCTGCTCTTACAAATCTCCCCATTATGTTTCGAGCCTCGGGAACTGAGCAACCAAATGCAGAGCAGACAATCTGAATGGCATGTGAATGGTAATATGTGTTTCAAATGACAGAGATCATTGCTGAGATGGAGCTAAAAAGCTTGTCTGAACAGAGATTGTGGGGTTTTAGCCATCATGGTGATTGCATATTGTCAGTTCAGTTGGATTGACCATCTCTGCACATGCTAAACAAGGCCATAATTGTATCTTGCTACATTCACAATGAGACCATGTCAATCATATTATCCATAAGCACATTCAGCCTGATCATAGCCTCACGGGTGTGCTAGTGTGAACTCTGTGTGACTGTAAAACCAGAACTTTGGAAGTTTTGTTATTCTACCCATAAATGTATATGAGCCACTTAAGGTGGAAACTGTGAGCTTCATTAAGTTTTACAGGAAACAGTTTTTGCTGCTGGTGTGTGAATCTGCTGATGTTTTGATGGCCTATTTAAATTCAGTTGCACCTGGATCAGATTTGAAATCTCCTCCTCTCTCACAGTGAGTCACAGCCATGTCTCTGTTTTGCTCGGTTGCGCTGCAATACAAAAACGTCGGAGCTATTGTAGGGGCTGAAAGTTTTGTGCTCAAGAGGACATCAGTGACACAGAAAGACAGCGGAGACGGATCTTGAATCAGTGGGGTGTGTGACGCAAACGGAGGTCATGCGGAGGCAAGTGAAGCGGGACTTCTGAGGGGGTTATTACTTTGCCTGCCACTCGCTGGAGTGTAGAAAAATACCCGACAGTTACGGACTGTAGAGGCCTGTATCTGCTCAGGAGACAACAGTTTGATGAATCGCTCTATCAATCAAATACATCGACCGCGAAGCTCAAGTTTTCACCCACGTTTTTTTCAACATTTTCTTCCTTTTTCCCTCAATTTCTTTAACCTTGTTCCTCAATTTCAAAAAAAAAAAAAAAATCTTAATGCCATCAATATTTCTCTTCAATATCCTCAACATTTTGACACACTTTCCCATAACCATAAACCTCTGACTTTAACCCTTTTCCTCAGTGTCCTCAACATTTTTCCAATATTCATTTTCCTTGATTTCGTTTTTGTGTTTTATCCCATTAATTTATTATTTTGATCTATGAGTTAGAACAGTTTGTTGCAGATCATCAGAGTAATTCATGCCTTCCTTTTATTTTTCTATGATAATAGTGAGATACATTTGGTGAAATGTTTGGCCTTTGAGGATGAATGTGCTCTACTACGTGTCATTTATATTTTTTCATTCACTGTAAATAATATTTAAAAAAATAACATTCACTTTGCTTTCTGATTCTACAATGTTTTGTGTGAACGAAGGCTAAACGGGCAATTAAAAGTCAGCAGTTAAGCTGATCAGTATTTCTTTATGAGCCTGAAGTACCTGGAGAAAAGATGGGAGCGTTTATGAGAGCATCACAATGGAGAATGTTGCAACAGTAATTACAAGGTTTAGAAAACTACTCATGACAGAATCCACGGTTAAATATTCACGTCATCCTGCCTGAAAACAAATGAAGTGCTTTTTTGACAAAACTATAAATGCACTTTAATCATTATTATTTCCAATTTGTATTTTTTGAATTTTATCTCCATTATTTTCATTAACCTTTTTTGTTTATGTTGTTTACGGTTGCGAAGGACGATGCCTCAACTACACAAAAAGAACACTACAAATACTGCAAGATAAACTTTGAGGAAGAAAATGTGAATAACAAGCCTGATGATTGATAGCAGCATATCCAAAAATAAGCTTCACTATATCAACTTTAGCTTTAGCTACATATTCCTGTTCCCCCAAAGTGGAACGAAAAACCTGTTGATCTAGTTTATCGACCGAAGGTAATAGTACTTGCCAGACAAACACAAACACACACACACACTGGGGAGAACCTTTCCTCATAGAAATGCTACTGCAACAACAAGACAGGTACCACCACAACAGAATTGTGATTCTACTAAACATGCCATCAGACACCATGTAGCCTCGAGGCTGTGTCTCATTCTATTGACGTGAAGGACCACACTCTCCTTAGTTGCCTCTATTAAACATACTGGAAGATAAAGGATGTAACAGCATCTGAGGGGGTATTTTCTCTTTGTAATAATTGCAATTTTCTATCTGCATGGGGCTTTAACCTCTGCCTCTGTGTGTTCCAGGCCTGGGCGGGGCCTGTGGTTACCTGGTGGGCGCCATGGACTGGGGTCATTCCGTGCTGGGGCAGCTGCTGGGCTCCGAGTACCAAGTCATCTACTTCTTCGCAGCGCTGACCTGGGGCATCTTCCTCACTGTGCACCTCTTCAGTATTCCAGAGCAGGCTCTGGGCAAGGACCCATCTGCCACCGACTCGTCACCTCCCAGTGCCCTGCGCGCGCTGGGATCCCACAGCAATGGTTACGGATCAATGTCTAAAGAGCTCGTCCCCACCGTCGCCCCGGCGTCGGTCCCGGACCTTAGGCCGAGGTCGTTCTCTGCTCTGGGCGAAGCCAACTCTGTCACCTCCAGTGCCAAGCAGCCAAACAAAGAGGTATGTGATGTGCAGGGTGAACATTTACTCTGGAGGAAAAATATTTGAATTCTTCTTTAAGTCTAACTCGTCATTCAATTTTCTGAACTACTGCTCACCCTGGTCATAGAAATGCATTGCATGTACAGGGAAAGGACAGAGAACGGACGTGCAGTGTAGTAGTGTGAAGTCCTGACACAGGGACGATAGGGAGTCACGCCGAGGGGAACACAGATGTCTGTGTAAATTTCCATTGCAATCAATCCAATACTTCAAACAGGAGAGACTTCAATTGAAAAATAGAAAACTTTATTGCCATGGAGAATAAGCAAGGGTGAATGAGAGTTTGTTGGTCGTTGAGACTCCCTCGAGATGTCCAGGTTATCTAATAAACCTACTGGGGTCCAGACACTGGCGGGAGTTGAAGGGACCTAGGAGGGTCGCAGTGAATCACTGAAAGGACAGCTGGCGGTTGGGGCTCAGGAGGTGGAGTGGGATTTACTTCTGCACGCCGTAGTGTCCTTGGGCAAGTTAACTGTCCCTGACGCCTGTGCCTGCAATGTATTAATCTGTTTGTGAAAGTAAATACAGACCCAACTGTCCTGTGAAGGTAAATACAGACAGATCCCTTTAGACCATTACAGCCGACAGTGAGAGAGAGAGAGATCAGATTTCAAGTTTGGCAGCAACAGCGTGATTGGCTTATTGAGATCATGGCGGAATCTGATTGGATTGCCATAAACACCCGGCAGCCCTGATTGAACTTGGTTCATTTGTCAGGAATTTTTCTCACAAGAAACACCAGATGTCAAACCATTGAATCACCAAAACCATTAGGATCCATCCTCCTGGGACCCTGAACTTCTGAAAATAGGGCCAAGGCCATAGGAGCCGTCTCACTATCTCCACCACCAAAAATATTCTCAAGTTTGAAGCCGCTCACAGGTGGAAATGTGAATATTAGGGGTTTTCCAAGTTCAAGTGGTTAATGAGGCTTTTCCCTGCAGACGAAACTCCTGAAATAACCTGCTGAATCTTTCATGTCGTAATGGAGGATGTAACCCAGCGAGACAATTTCCTGCATTATGCATGGAATTAGTCAGCGTGTACTGATATATTACATCTTTTTTATTCTATAAACTCAATCATCAATCCCTTCCGGCTGAGCTTCAATAAACACTATAAAGAGAAGAGTTTACCAGAGGAGTTTGGATCTTACGACTTAAGATGAATCATCTCTGACAGATCATCGTTTATCTTTGATAGTCCTCTTCCTTCTATTAATTTAGTGCTACACAAATCAAAAAGACTTTCTGGGTGATTTGTGATTCATGATTGATTGTCTCAGAGGGATTTATTGTCGACATTTTTTTCGGCATTTTAAGTTTGCCTCTTAATCCTTTATTATACTGTTTCCGACCCTTGAGCGACATCCTCAGTGTGAGTCATCGGAGATCGTCGCTCATTCCTTTGCTGAAGATCTTGAGGGGGCAGACAGTGTTTTGATTTAGCTGTCGTCAGATGTGTGATTAAGCGCAGCTTGCCATGTAAATACCAGTAAAGTTATAGGGGCTAGGAGATAGGGCTGATTTATCCATATATATCCATATAATAAATAATTGTTAAATAATCCTGTTAGTGTTGTTGCTCTTGGCAGTGATGTGTGTGATGTTTGCGTGTCTACCTGCAGGCGCAGAAGAGGATGACATTTCGGTCGATGATGAAAGCCATCATGAACATGCCAAGCCACTATCGCTGCCTGTGTGTCAGTCACCTACTGGGATGGACGGCCTTCCTCTGCAACATGCTCTTCTTCACCGATTTCATGGGACAGGTACTGATTTTGTGTGTGCGTCTGCAGCATAGGGTCATGGACACATTTAATCAAAAGGAGCAAAGCCGTTTGTGACAAAGACAAATGGCCCGTCTGCCTGTTTGTGTTCTGTGTGAAGCTCCTAATCAGTGCTCATTTTCCACTCACTCCAAGAGACTTGAAGTGAATTGCTGTCAGTAGTGTCGCTGTCATTTCCGGCTCATGAATTTAGTTTTTATAATCAGTTAATTAAAAATGCATTGTGCTTGTGTCAGCCTCCAGAGTGTGATTCCTCCACGTTGTAAAGGGAATATTTTTGGACCAGACCAAAGTAGACACTTCAAAGTGTCACCTATGGCTCCTTTGAGAAACTGTTATAGGATTTTTTTATACCCACGCACATTAGAGGGCTGAAAGAAACATTTTCAAGACTCATGTTCAGCTTTTACAAAAAGGATGGACTCAATGAGAGGTAGTGGAGAGAAGGGAAGGAAAAACACAATGATTTAACAACAGCTGAAAAGGTGTAAACCAAGTGAATATGCAATGGTGTGAAGCTAAAGTCCCTGATGATTTTGGTTTTAAAATACCATTTGAAACCAAAACCTGTTCATATGGATGTGGTCATGTGTTGGCCGGCCATGTGGCCATGTGTTGGCCGGCTGAAGGAATCCTGAACATGCTAAATTCATGTTAGGAGACAGAAAACACAGAAGCGTTTAACCACGAGTTTGAACGACGTTGGCGATGAGGTGAAGGCTGGATTGGTCTATATTTGGATGGCATAGAGACCGGAGGAGTTTTGGGGGACAGGCGACCACACACAGCCTGACACACGCACACACACACACACACACACACACACACACACACACACACACACACACACACACACACAGGCTGAGCACTTGACAGAAAGATTAAACTTCCTAACGCCTGATAGATAAAACAACTCATTGATTAATCATGAACTTGATCATTAGTTACGATCTTTCAAATTTCACAAGGCATCTGAATTTTACATTTGAACATTTCAACAACTGTACCACAATAACCTGGGGGTGTTTTGAACAGCTGACCATAACCTTACAGAAGAAAAAGATCGTTAATAATAGAAACAGGCGTTATCTCAAAAAAGTAAGAAATACATAATGAGGCACCAAAAGGATTCTATATACAGTGGGATTGCACATGGTCTCATCTGAGTCCTTCATAGCATGCAGGTGCAGTAACCAAGACATCAGGGGGTGAGATAAGCTGCTCACTGAGGTGTTGATTGTGGTTAATCAGGAGCCTGAAGGCCTGCAGGTATAGAGGCGCCTCATCAACCGGTTGTTTCTAAATGAGATGCTGCGGTTGGGTGACTCCGTCTCTGTCTGACGAACAGGCTGAGTGCTGGTTTGCTCCAGGCCTTGATGATTCTGTGTGCCCCGCTCAGACAGCACAGCCGATAGATGAAGTGCTGGATGGCTGTCAGCGAGGTGGCAACCCCCCCATCACCAGACAGGGACGTATAGTGTGCTCAACGCTGCTGTAGAAGCTGGAGTGTCAGGCTACATCCCTATTACTACTTTTTGGTTCGAAAACCCTTAAACTCTGCTACAGATACGTAGTACGAGTAGTTGGAAATGCTGCTGTTCCCGTTTAGAGTTTTAGTCAGGGGATGTTTGGGAAAGAAGACCTGGACGCTCATAACCACTTGCTGACTGGGTGTTTTCATCCTATCACATGATCCCCTTCTGGAGGAAAGAAGGTGAAATTAGCCTCGGCTACCAGTGTAGAACGCGACTTGAATAATCAAATGCGTGCGTTGCCGACCTTGTTGTGTTTGCTAACAGCTGTTGTGCAGTTAAACTCTGCATCTTACAATCACGCAACTGCTGACATGCGTAGGAGACGAGGGGTGGACAATTTAATTTGTCGACAACCAGAGAATTTGTCAATCAGAGGAGAAATCTGAGAGCAGATGTTTCTCCTAAGCACAGAAGCAGCCCCGAGGAGAAGAGCTGAATCTGGAGTGTTTCCATCAACTCAAATGTGCAGGTTAAATTATTTTATTTGTTATCGAGTAATTTTCCACTAGAATTCAGGTATTTAATACAATGAACTAATTATTAACAGCCGAACTTTATGAGATAATCATTATTTGTCGTCCCTTAACACGACTCATGAGGCAAAGTGACACAATGAAATGAGATGAAATGTGAGTGACATGCTCCATTAATCCCTGTTTCTGTGGCGGGAGATAGGTGGAGCAGGGTGGTGGTGGTGGTGTGGGGGAGGGGGGGGCTGCCTTTATGTATGTGTAATCCTCTGTTGACGTAAAATAAGGAGAAATGCTGCAGGGTGTCACAGTTTGAATGCTGATCAAAGGATGCACTTCACGCTGCGACGCAACAGCCAATGCCACGCTTCACTAACACCTAATGCACCGGCTCAAAATCTGAAATTACAGAGACCTTGTTATCATGGATAAGAAATATGTAGCAGGTGGCTCCCATGTTGAGTTAAAGGGAATGCGCCTCCAGTCGGTTAAAAAAAAAGACGGCCAATATTTATATGAGAAGCTCAGTGGTTAGATGTCAGCTTTCATGATTATCTGGCTTTAAAGCAGCTGTAGTACTCTATAATATAACTTTTAGTGTATGTCCCTATAAGAGTAAGGTACCAACAAATAATGCAGTTCCGGTATTTGATATAGGTTCAGTGACAGGATTCAACACTAAAAGGCTAAAACTTGGACATTGTACATTAAACGTGTTGGACAACAAATATTCACAGCTACGGCGACTGGGAGTCTCCAATGCTCTGGCTTCCTCCCACAATATGCAGCTTAGCGTGTTGTGGGAGGAAGCCAGAGTAGACCCACGCAAACACATTGAGAACATACAAACTCCTCAAACATATAAAACTTTCAGGTTTGTGCACTTGACAATGGTCAATAGGTCTCTGGGGTCAGATTTAAAAAGAATGTCTCATTCTTTGCCTCAAGACAATAAAGAAAAACCCTGTAGAGTGGAAGCAACCTTCTTCACACTTCAATCTTTCTTTTTCTCTGTTACACTGCAGTAATGTATTATTTATATACACATATATATAGTGTATATGCTCTTGTGTGTTCTTATTTGTTATTGCACCGCATAAACAGCACCATGCATTTCACATTACACAGTAATTTAACTCTGCTGCGACCCAGCTCTGTTTTCAAGAACTAGTGCAACTCAAGATTAAAATGTATTTCTCCTGTCCTCTGAAATATCCCCTTGTTAATCCAATGTGCTGCAGACGCTTGCTTTCTTCCTCTGTACCAGTACCAGTAATTGAAAGTAATGACACTGAATGTAAATAGCAGTCTTTTTACTGTTTCTCCTCTGGAAATGACCACTTTCTTCTTTCCTCTTTTTTGCAGATTGTATACAAGGGAAACCCTTACGCAGAGCACAACTCGACAGCCTATGTCACATATGAGAGAGGAGTAGAGGTGGGCTGCTGGGGACTGTGTATAAACGCTGTGTCGTCAGCTCTCTACTCCTGTAAGTACACGTGCAACAAGTGAACGGATGTGGAATTACCTCTATTTATATGGAAATTTGGCTCAAAATATGACTCGCTCTTTATCTAATGCTCTCAAATGTATCAATGCAATATCACTAATTGAATTCATGACATGCATAAATGTGTTTTTGTTGATTGATTGATTGATATGTGATTCCAGCATGCACACTGAAGGTTGGAAAAGAATATGCAAATGTGGGGTAAAAGCCAGGAAAACAACCAAAGACTTAAAAAAGAATCAGATGAGCTGGTGAGCATCTCTAATCAGTTTGTTCTAGGCCACGCAGACCGTTAGTATGGTCACATGGTTGGACATTAAAGAGGAAGCGACGCTCTGCAGCACTGATGGGAACACACGTTTTGTGGACTGAAACTAAGGGTTAAATGGTTGGGAAGAGAAAACACCACCGATGGTGTAAAAAAAGAGCAGGGGGGGGGGCATCAACATGAAGATATCTCCTCAAAAGGGAAGTGTACGGTGAAAAGAGCATCCTGATTTCGGGCTGCTTTTTCTGCCAGCCCACCTCGTAAAATGTCTAGCACGCAAGATTTTCCCTTTGTTGTGAACGCATCTATCCCAGAGAACCCCCTGCTGCGTTCTTCATATATGATCATGGGATCATGTCTGAAAATGGCTTTACAGCACAATGTCAGGGAGGTTGTCCAGCAACTGATGCTCAGTAGATGCAAATCTACTGATTTAACACAAAGAAAATCATTCATGTGGAGTCAGATCCTGCAGGACCTCCAGCTGTTCTGTCAGGAAGACGAATGGCTCAATATTCCCTCTGAACACCGTCCGGGTCTGATCGGCTCCGGAGAAGGGACTGCTAGAAGCCACTGATCAAAATTAGATTCAAGCTGTTATTGAATCCTCGGGTTCTCTCTCTTTCTCCACCAGCGATGTGAATGTTCCAAGAAGACAAAAAAAAGGGCACGATATCATCGCAATCACATTGTGCTCGTGACCACCTCACACAGAAAACCAAATCATTCAAAGAGACTCAAATGATTGTTCTTGCCATTGTGTGGCTGAGTGGCGGGAGAATGGTGTGGGTGGTTGTTTCCGCATTGATCATTAAAGCCACTCTTAATTAAAATCAGCCCATCCTGCAGCCACATCATTTGCTCCTGTGAAGGAAGATGAGCTTGTGTGGGGAAACTCTGTGGCTACGGGCAACAATCACTTACCTCTCTTCTTGCAGGACATGCGTCAGCCAGCCATTAGCAGTCGCTGCTTGAATGAAAGACGTTTTCCCAGAGGAGGGCTGACATGTATTGATTTAAAGTCCAAACAGAATGGCTATATTGTGAGAAAGTAAGGAAAATAACAGTTTGGACAAATAATGAAGCCATTGATGCTGCACCTGAGGGGGGGGGGATCTGGCTCTATTTATAGTCTGGTTGCTGAAGTTTTTGTTGCTACTCTAGACAGTCAATAACACGTCCAGTCAGCTTTCATGCGCAGGGACTTCAACAGTATGGCAACATCTCAGAGAGGTGCATTGCTAAAAAAAGACCAAATCTAATTCCCTGAATTATGTATTTGGCGTCATTAAATATCACAGTCATCCAAGAGACGTATTACATCAGTCCTGAGTGATCTGATCACAGCTCTAAGTTGGGAACACACCCAAGACGCATGGAGGACGTATTTGAGACTTTATCACTCATATCTCTTTAAAACCATAATAAGTGGATTTATGCACTAAACTCACTAAAAAAATGTGATTGACTCTTTTCCCATTTCCACAGCAGGAGTTTGCCCCAATGTATTTTTTTTTTACTGATGAATCATGTTCGATGTCATATACTTGCCAGAAACTGAAAAGCTTTTGCCAGAGTTGCATCTTGCACGGTGCAACGTTGTGCAGGAGACGCACATAAAAATAAGAACACAAACGTTCACGGCTATTTACGCGCCAATGCCCGGGAGTTCAATATGTGTCATAACGCTGTGCTGGAAAAGGTGCAGCGTCTAGACTGCCAAGGTAAAGAAGAAGTTAGTGAACACTCCAGGGTGTCTTGTTTCTATCACCGTCGATTAGAGCCAGAGCAGATTGAAACCTATGTTGACCGCAGAGTCAACTGACCTGGGAGCTGAGGATGATTGTATCCATCCATATCCCATTGCAGTAAAAAGCCAGATGTCACTGTGTTAGTGGGTTTTTAGGCCAGTTGAAAAGAGGTTTTAGATCACATTCAGAGGTGATCTTGGACACATGTGACCACATTCTTTTCGCAGTGTGATCAGAAAATGTGTCCGGGGCCGTATATGAGGGGCCCCGTACTCAGCTGTACTGAAATATTTATGTGTCTGTTAAACTAAATTACCATAAACCAAACATGGCTTAACGCAGGAGGTAAACCCTGTGGGCGATAAGGGACTACAGCTGCCCCCTGAAAGTTGACAATTCAAATCATCAGTCTTGAGACCTCCAGTCGACCTGGAATTTTTTGAAACACACGTGAGACCACACGTGAACGGTTGTTCTTCCTGTGAAAATATAAATATGTAAATTGCTGTCTTGCAGTGGTCTCTTACAGGAATATATACCTGATGAAGACCTTTGTCTAGGGATGCACCGATATATCGGCCGAACATCGGTAGCGGCCGATATTCGCCTCGTTTACTGATATCGGCTTATCGGTAATAAACTTGACTTTCACCGATATCATTGGCCGATGTTCATATTTGTGGTAAAACCGCTGGGCATGTGCCGCGGCTGGGGGAGCAGTCGCTCCGTCGCCCTCCTCTCCGCGCCGCCGGAGGCTCAGTGTGCGGCACCGGGAGGTCCTCATCCGGTGGCACCCAGGGGTGGACTGGGACAAAAATGCAGCCCTGGCATTGTCTGTCCAGACCAGCCCACTACATTATCAGCGGACACCACATAGAAGTCCACAAATCTCGCGGCGTCTTCTCTCATGCATACTACTGTTACCACCTAGCTCAAAGATGGCAACAAGAAGGGAGGCCACACACAAACCTCTCAAGCCAAAAGTAAATTTATTTAACCCCAAATCAAGATAGCTCTAAATACGTAGTGGGATATGTAAAATATGTTACGCGTCAGTGGTGTTAACAGTGTTTGGATGTGTGAAAATAAGGTGTGATGTATGTTAGGGCTGCCACTAACGACTATTTTTCTATCGATTAATCTGACGACTATTTTATCGATTAGTCGATTAATCTAAACGACTAATTTTCCTCGGAAAAAATCAAATTGGCCATTTCATTTCAGTTAACTTTATTTTGACAACAACAAACTGTATGTCATCATATAATGCAGCACAAAACAAAATGTAAACAGGCTCAAATATCAAAGTGCAAAACTGTAGGTTTAAACTAGCAACTCCAACGTGATAAAAATAAATAAAAAAGAGGGCTTATAAGTTAAGTCAACAGTGCAACTCAAAAAGATATCAAAGTTTAACCCCTTATCAAAATAAAAAAGTTACGTCTGCATACTAAACAAAGTGCAACATGTTTAAAGTATAATAAAGAATGGTGTCCAGCTCAAAATCCGACTCTAACGTCAGTTAGACATGTGTGTTATAATGTAGGAATGTCAGCATGTCCACATGCTCTGGACTCAGGCTAGCTCTTTTCTTGGAAACTATGTTTCCAGCTGCGGAGAAGAGATGCTCGGAAGGTGTTGATGTGGCAGGTACACACAAATAAGTCTTTGCCAGAACAGCCAGAGAGGGAAACCTTGCCTCATTTGCTTTCCACCACTGCAGAGGATCTGTACTTTTAGGCGGAGGCTGTTCCCCAAAATACTTGAGGCACACCGAGCCTCCGGCGCTGCGGAGGGGAGAGCGCCCGGGGAGCAGTCGCCCCGGGCGCTCTCCCCTCCGCAGCGCCGGGGCGACTGCTCCCCCAGCCGCGGCACGGGCCCAGCGGTTTAACCACAAATACAAATGTACAAACATCGGCCAATGACATCGGTGAAAGTCGACTTACGGTGGTTTTGCCTTTTCTGGCGGTCCATCTTCCAGAATAGCGCCGGTGTGTTTTCTCTTCAGGTGCTCGTGCATAGCGCTGGTGCTTTTGTGGTATGCCATCGAAAGTTTGCACAGTCTACAAACCACCTTATCGTTTGGTGATACGTTGAAGTACTCCCATACTTTTGAAGCCTTGGGTCTTTGGAAACGTTTCGGAACCAAGTCGGACTCTGCTGCCTCCGCCATGATTTTTTAAAACTGGTGCGTTCAGCGTTGACTGGTGCCGAAAACGACTGACGTAATGCACGCAGCAATTACGTAGGGATATTGAAAGAAGAACATTTGTTATAATGAATTGAAATGAAATCTTTTAGAAATCGAAAAGTTAAATTCATAATTTTTTTTTTTTAAATGCGTCGAGGCATTTTATTGCCGTCGACGCATTTTCCGCGTCGACGTAATCTATGACGTCGACGAATCACGGCAGCCCTAATGTATGTTGTAAAGTGCAGAAGCAAAGAAAAACAAAGGCTGAGGGCCCCATGCCCCTGGAAGCAGCCTTTAGATCTGCAGCTGAAGCCCAGCCCAAAAGGGCAGGCCCAGGGTGAGTGCCAGCTCTACCTGTGTCTGGAAAAGAACTCCTCAGGCTCTCACATGTCAAGTGGTCAACCTGAGAAGGACATGGATACATTATAATGTCTGAAAAATAAAGAAAATGTTTTCCTCTGTCCTGCACCTAGAGTTGAGAACTTTTTGGATGTGTGTTTCTTTTAAAACCTTTTGAAAATTATTATAATTATGAAGTATGAACTTATACATTAAAAAGTACATGATAAACTTACCAAATTCTAACAGTGGTCCCAAATGTCCACATCTAAAAGAGAGGGAGAACGACTCCTCAAATATATCACAACAACCTGTAATGGAGAATAATTGATCATTTAGTGTACATGATCACACCATTAAGGATCAACATATAAGCACTCTCATCTCTATTTACAGCTCAGAAAGTTTACTGTTGCTATGGCAACAGTAAACGACGTTAGCAGCTCTTAGCTAGCTTAGCTAAATCATCTGAACAATAATAACCCATAATATCACATTTCGGCAAATTAAAACCAAATCAAAAACGTTTTCTACTTTGTTTTGGACATGTCTAACAAATGTAGCCTAGCCAGCGCCAGGCCAACGTTACTTACCATGTCTGCCTCCACTCGCTCATCATTGTCGAGTCCTCCTCGCTCGTCTCCCGGCGCACCTGCTGCTGCTGGGCTGGTGAACCCGGCACCAAACAGGTCCGTCAATTTGGCACATGTAGCAGCCTCCACCTCCAGAGACTTCAGCTTTTTTTTCCGATGCTTCTCAGCGCCACCCGGGCGTTTTTTACTCTTATTATCCATTTTAAGTTTCTGTCTCAGCAGCAGCCCGTCCCGCGACTCCCCCCGCCAATGCCGTGAGGTCCCGCCCCACCCTGGTTTGTGTTGTGATTGACAGCACTGTCAGGGCTCTCTGAGCCTGTCAGCCCATGATTGATTGACAATGACAAACAATAGACCAATAATATGTGTCGATGCTGGCAACACACTGCTAGCCATCTGTAGCCAATTGGCCGGCCCAATTGGAGGGAATTTAGAGAGGAAGAAGAGAAAAAAAAACATAGCGGACCAGACCGGCCCACATTGGGTCAACGGCCCACCGGGACGATGCCCGGTATGCCAGATGGCCAGTCCACCCCTGGTGGCACCTCACGGCGCCGGCGCGGAAGGCGGGGAGGGGACTGGGTACGCGGTCAGCGGCGGCCACTCTGGACGCGTGTCGGGCCCTTCTCGCGGATCACCTCAGCTACGGCGACCGCTGGGGGAACCCTCCGGCTGGCGCCTAGCAGCTGACTGAGAACTGGTGCGGACCAGGGGAATCCGACTGTTTAATTAAAACAAGCATCGCGAAGGGCCACGGTGGGTGTTGACGCGATGTGATTTCTGGCCGACACTCAAAACAGGTAAAACTGAGGAGGGCTTAAGTTATCTTGACTCACGCAGTGTAACTTGGCGTAAAAAGTATGAGCGTAGCGTCTGTTTAAGTAATTTATTCTCATGTGCACCGGCTCTATTCATCCGTCTCATGCACAGGTGACTAGGGAACTGACAACATACGTCATACACACAGAAGCCGTAACACATTTAATAAACGGGCAATACTGCTACCGTAAATCAATGAGAAGAGCGTTCTCTATAATGATACTTTAACAGGGCTGTTTTAGACAGGGTAAAAAGGTGCTGTTTTAAATTATCCTTGTGGTATTTTGACCAAAATATGTTACAGACATTTCATTAAGATCCCAAGGAACCATTTCAACTTGCGGTAAAATGGGCCTAATATGTCTCTGTTAAATAAAGTTTAGTTAAATCAGAGATTGTTTCATAAATCTGATTCAATTTGTGTCATTAAACCTAACCCTAACCCATTAAAAGATAAGAGTGATGAATAGTGCTTTTTAAATAATTATTTAATTATTTTTCTGGCACAAAAGGGTGAATGAATAACAACAAAAAGAAAATAAACAAATATCGGTATCGGTATCGGCTATCGGCCAGATTGTTATTTTAAATATCGGTATCGGCCAAGAATTTCCATATCGGTGCATCCCTACCTTTGTCAGTCATATCAGATTTGGCTGTTTAATACGAATATATGATCGTTCTGTTTTTTTTTCTCATGTAGACTATCAGGCCAAACTGCTTTATTTCTGAGCTGGTTCAAGGTGACAGTGATTTTCACATGATGTACTAGACAAGCCGAGACTACTTCTTAGTCAATGTCAACTGGAATTGGCTCCAGCCCTCAAGGATCCTCAAAGGATAAGCGGGTTGGGTCAATGGATGGATGGATGATGGATGGATGGATGGATGGATAGCACTTTGTGGAATGTATTGAGTTGCTGTGCAAACTGTAAAGTCAAGACCTCAAAGCGGAAGGCCGACTGACAATTAGTAAACTGCTGAGTCATAAACCCTCCTGTGGTTAGGTTCCCTTAACCCTTAGGTTCTGCATTTGTTTAATGGTTGTTTAGTTTCTGTTTAAACTGGGCCCAGGTGAAGCCAACCAGTCTAAACACCGTAAAAGTGACCTCCTCTGTGTTTGTGTGTTTTCAGATGTGCAGCGTTGGCTTCTCCCATACATCGGCCTGAAAGGATTATACTTCATGGGCTACTTTGTGTTCGGTATGGGCACCAGCCTGATTGGCCTCTTCCCCAACATCATTGCCACGCTCATCCTGTGCACCGTGTTCGGTGTCATGTCCAGTACGCTCTACACCATCCCATTCAACCTCATAGCAGAGTATCAGCGTGAAGAGCAGGTAAAGAGATGCTTTATTTTTTTTCAAGGTTTAGATGCAAAAGATCAAAAGACAACCAAAGACATAAAGAGAACTCTCAGATTAGTTAGGATGAGCCCTGGTTTTCAATGAGATATTTTAGCATAGAGGAAAAATACATAGGTGTTTAGACTAAGCCTTCTTCAGTGTGACAGTGGCCTGCGGCGATTTCTTAAAAACAAACAATGTTATATTTATATTCACTGTTACCCAGCAAAAATCCTCAGGACTGTACATTCACGTTTAGGTCAACATGCATCAAACAAACCACAAACCAAGGTTCCACTCTTAAAAAGCATCAAAGAACGTTGCAAGGTGCAGCAAGGGACAAAAAGCTCAGCAGGGAACCTTTGAATTTTCACCCATGACTGTCAGTCAGTTTATTTCTAAAGGGTGTTTACTAGGAGGCAGCCTGTAGTCAAAGGTGTTGATTCACATAACACTACAGATAATACAAGAAAAGGGAGCCATATAACAATGTCTACTAGAAGTGCAATGATTTGTGGATTAATTTACAACTATTTTAAAAATCAAATAATCATTTTCATAATTAACAAAGCATTTACATCCTATATAGAGTAGGCTTCAAACTATGATTGAAAAAATCATATGGAAGGATCCAGCAAATATCATTAGAGACACAGCCTACATCTTATTTGGATTAACCAAGCAAAAGTTGCCATTGATCTGGATATATACAGCAGGCGTGCAGGATATGTATACCCATTCCAATGCTTTTCATTTGTAAATACTCCTTGTACTTTAAGGGTTCAGGTTTCCCATAGGTTTCCCACAATGCAACTGGAGGCTGTCTGTCACAAGTCCCTTCCTGGCTTTGAGTCTCAACACAAAGTGGAGATTACCCTGGAGAACTCCCTCCAGAGCAACAAAAGTCATTATTCATAATTATGTTCCCTGACTGAAGAGTAATTCATTGAGATGGCTCAAATTACCTTCATATCTAAAAAAATAGTTAATAGCCCCTATAAGCCAATTTACTTTATTACACTAAGATAATTCAACCAGCGATAATGATGTTGTCCAGGAAAACAGGTTTTATAACAACCATCAAATGACATATAATGAACGGTGTTACGATGTAAGCGTTAGATAGATAGATAGATAGATAGATGGATACTTTATTAATCCCATGGGAAAATCACAGTTGCACAACTCAAATATATAGGTGAGGAGAATGAGGAAAAGACCTAATAGACATTTTTATATTTAAAAGAGAGTAAGTGAGTAAGACACAGTTGACAAAGATTTCACATGCAAACTTTTAATGATCATGTAATGCTTAAATTTATATTAAATATGGATTCAACCTAAAGATCTATGAAACATTACAATGCAACATATACATATTTGACTATATAGCAGTAAACTTAAAAAAATTGTTTTTGCCCATTCGCACGCTGAGCCCAAATACATCCAGATTTCAATTTTGGTCACAAAAGCTATGGACCAGTTTATTCCCAGTGTACTTGACACACTGGGAGCACCATACTAGAGGCTATTATTGACTGCAACAATTTTGGCAGCAGAGGTTTGCAGGAGACGTGGTTCCCAACATAATTTGTGGAGCTCATGTTTAAAACTCCCTGTGCCAAGTCTCTGGCATTTAACAAAGTGTGTTTTTATATCAGGTGAGTCCAGATCTGGAAGAAAATGGGGTTTTCAATTTTTCCTAAAGGCCTCTGAAAAAATGATAACTTAATTTAGCTGGATGACAACTGGAACTCATTAATTTGCCATTTTATACAAAGTTACTCCCATTCAGAACAGTATGGGATAATTGGCAACTGACAGCTGCTCATAATACTGCTGCAAAATGAATAATCCAATTAAGATCATACTAAGAAAACAATAAGTTCAATTAGGTTGGTGTTGAGAAATGTCAATAGCAGCTTTGATGGGTCCTCATGTGCTCAATCAATTCCTAAGCTAAATCAAGTTGGCTGGTGATGACATTCAACATTTAATCGCCCGAGGTGCCAGTGAATCCATTTCCCCACAGTACTGATTGCTTTCTGCCATGGACCACTCTGGTACTGGAGTGATTAATAACATCAGATATCGCTCTTCTTCCCCCTCCACCTCTTTTCCAATCATCTCCTCTTCCAGGAACAATTGGCGATGCAGGGAATCAAAGAAACTCAACGGGGCACCGGTGTGGACTGCGCCGCGCTCACCTGCATGGTCCAGCTGGCTCAGATCATCGTGGGCGCGGGGCTCGGCGCCCTGGTCAACCTGGCAGGAAGCGTTATAGTGGTGGTCCTCTCGGCCTCGTCCGTGTCTCTGTTAGGCTGCATCTTCATCGCCCTCTTCATCAGATACGTGGAATGACTCTGCTCATGTAAAATGTATTTTAAATGGTATTTGTTTTAATAAATAAAGATTCTTAATTATATCTATAAAATGCCTCTGATGTTTTTATCGATTCCTTTAATTGGATTTTAACCGTCACGCACTTAGCTCATGATTTTCTCCTGAAACTTTCCAGAGGGGCTCGGTACCTTTTACTTGGGGCCCGGCCGCGAAAAGCCCCACAAAAGGTGTAAGTGTGCTTCTGTGAGAATACAGTGGGAATATATCTGGAAAATTCACAGCGAACGAGCGGGTGTGATGATGTTTCTAACACGCAACAGAAGTGAACATGAAGGAGGCTGAGGAGGATGAGAGGATAAACCTATGAACGTTCGGCGATAAGGGCAAACGCTGCAGTCAATGTGCTGTAAACAAAAACATTTGATTGAAGGAAAAAGATTTGCATTTGCCTGCCATACTTCCTGCTGCGTTTCCTTTATATGTAAATGGAAAAACTCCGGAAAATGTCCATACTCAATTCATTTATTATACAAATCTTGTTTTTCTTTTTTTACCAGAAAAAAGTTGATTGCCACCACTTTCCTCCCTGTACTTGATTACAGTGATCTCTTGTATATGAATGCCCCAGATAACTGTCTGCGCTCTCTAGACACTGTATATCATGGTGCCTTAAGGTTTGTCACTGGTTGTAAAGCCCTCACTCACCGCTGCATCTTATATGCTCGAGTTGAGTGGCCATCTCTGGCAGCACGCCGCCTTATACATTGGCATATTTTTATTTATAAAGCTATCTTGGGTCTGCTCCCCCACTACTTATGTAAGTACATCTTTAAATCCCAGAGCAATTACAGCTTACGTTCAAATGAGCTTTATTTATTAGTTATGCCCAAAGTAAACACTGAATTTGGTAAGCACTGTTTTAAGTTCGCTGCACCTGCTGCTTGGAATGCACTGCAAAAAACTCTTAAGTTAAAGGAGCTCATAAACCTTGAAACTTTGAAGACTCGTGTGAGAGAAATTGGAGCGGCTTCATACCGCACTTGTTCTTGTTTTGGTGGGAATCCGAGCTTTAGTCCTGTTGCCTTATCTTAAGGGAACAGGGAACTTATCTTATTTGATCTGTGTTATGTGATTTTTGTGTGTCTTGTGACTGTTGACATTTTTTGTATGCTGCTGTCTTGGCCAGGCTTCCCTTGGAAAAGAGGTCATTGTATCTCAACGGGACCGACCTGGTTAAATAAAGGCAAATAAATAAATAAATAAATAAAACCTACATGCTGCTGTTACTTCAATTTGATGTTTGAGCTTCACTGAGCAGAACGATGGACAGCATGTGCAGAGCTCGGAACTTAAAGGCTGTTTTTCTCTGCTGAGAGATTTTCAAATGCTCATGATCTCTGCTACCTCCTCATTATATCTGCGCTTCTGCATCCAGGCCGAGGGAGCGAAATCAATGGCCCCCTCACTTTTCAAAGCCTCTTTTCCCTCTTTTAACACACTGACGTCTACAGAAGTCAGTTGCTGTCTCTGACGACACCACAAATAGTTCCATCCACATTGCCTAGGCTTCTGTTGTTAATCGCTGTGAATCGGGCCCATTCAAATGTGATTTTCTTAGGTAAATCCACATAATATCTACAATTGTTTGAAAATGTATTTCAAAGGACCCTGGAGAACAATCGAGATATTAGCTTTTCTCCAGAGGAACTCCCATTTCTAAGTATGATTAGTGTCATTTTTCCTCCAATAACAGATTAAATGCTTTGTGTGTGTGTGTGTGCTGCGTTTTATTCATTCATCAGATAAGACTGTGGAAGGTGCATGAAATTAGCCCCTACACCTTTAGCTTAATTAAGAAAATAAATAAAACTACAGCTGTGTCGATCGGATGGTGGGGAATATTCAAATGGGTTTGTGAGACTCTATCTTCGTCAGATATGCATGTACGGGTTCTTAAAGTTTGAGACAGAATTGACCCATGGCATTTGATTAAGTCCTGAAGCTTCTGTTATCTGGTGGTTACATTAAAGGTCAGTGCTGCTGAGCTCCAAAAGGACAATATTATGTTATTGTTGTGGTGATTTGCCAGCTGTCGGGTGATATTTGGAATATGGAGTTGAGTACATTTCCTATTAAAAATCACAGTTGCTGCTTGACTGCAAAAAGTCAGATACACGTTATGAAATCACTATCCCATTAAACCAAAATAGTTCAAGGTTCCATGTGTGTTTGAATGGATAGTTACTGGTTTGAATTCCTGCAGGCACTAAGAGAAATTAGATAAATGTTGTCCTGGGTTGAGATGTGAAAATTGAATTTATATCAAGTCGATCGACCAACCTTCTGAAGTTATTCTCAACTTGACATTTAAAAGGGATATGCACTTGCACTTGTTGAGCCTCCTCTTTTCTATTTGCCATTTAAACATTTTTTTTGCTTAAATGGCAAATAGAAATAGAAAATAAAGGATTGTGAGTTTAAGGTCTTTTTAACGGCAAGTTCCTCCCTTTTCTTTTCTTATCGGCTCGAGATGAGGAAGCAAACAAATTAGAAGTTAATGGGCTGTATTAGATGGCCCAAAATCATTTAGAAGTTATATTCATTTAATTAATTTCAAGGGAGTTCTGCATAAACCATGAAACAATTATGTCTCAGATGTGCGTCTGCATGGCTGATTTTTAACGAGGCCTCTCTCGTACGTGTGCACATCACAGCAAGTTTTCAGATGCTTGATCACGATTTAATAAAAATCCCAAATGCTCTCAAAAGGGCAACTTATCGAATACTGATACTGCGGTTTGACTTTAGAGTTCTGTTACTCAGCCAAGATATGCTCCACAGGTACCAGCCACATCAATGTGGGCCACAGACAGGGCCGGGTCTAGGCAGGGGCAAGAGGGGGCCTGGCCCCCTCAAATAAATGTTGTGCCCCCTCAAACTAAATAGGGTTAGGGTTAGGGTTAGGCACAATGCCCCCTCAAGATTTGTGGCTGCCCCCTCATACATGCCTGTCTAGACCCGGCCCTGGCCACAGATCAATTTAATTACAAAATGTAAGACAGCAAAATCTGAGATAGACATATACAATCAAACTCCTTGAGAAAAGAATCATTAAATAAATGTAATTAATAAAATAATGAGGATTCTCTCCTTGGGTTTATACAAATAAGTGTAGGAGAATGTTAATCGAATCACTAATGTACATAACTTTAGTTAGTTTGTGATGTAACTGCTGTAATGCTATAAATCACCTTTTTGTAATGTTTGGTGTGCAGGTGATTTTTTGCTCATGACACATTCATTATTTACTCTAAGCATTCACTAACGTTGTCTAAATCAATTACCAGTAAGGTGTGAAACTCGTTGACTTAAAAACATAAGGATAGGGATTCATTTGCGGTCCGAACTGAACGAATGAAGGAGTGAATACTGGCCACGGGTGCACACACTGTCCCTCTGAACAAAGACAAGGACCAGCAAGCCGCTCTTTGTTGTCCGTGCACTTTACTTTACGCATTTGACATTTAAACGAATATGGCACAAGAGAAAAGGCCCTCCCCTCATTTATTTTAAAGAGTAGCTGAGAGCAAAAGCACAAATGCGAAGTGGGCAAAGTGACAGACAAGCAGGAGCCAATGTGATTAACTGAGATGATGGTGGTTTACAGGCCAGTTTCTGTTTGCTCTCTTCTCGCCAATTACGCACATCCAAGCTGGACGCACACCGCAGCCCCTCTGCCAACTGTGGGATGATGTCCATTAACATTAACACATGTAATAAAACTCACAGAGCATTAAAATACACAGTCCGTGGCACTTTAGACTAAGTGCTGTTTCGTGGCAGATCTCTCCTGTCATTGTACATCACTGCTCCCGGAGGATAAAACACAACAGGGGCCTCCTCGGGCGCGCCGAGGGGGACCAGGACACGTCCCTGTCCGTCCGTCTCTGGCTTTGTCGTGGCTGTGATCGGCCTGATGGTGGTGAGGGTGGGCGAAGTCACCTGCCAGAAGAGCTTTTTCAGCGCTTTCCTGAACTCCCGCCTCATCAGGCAGTATAGGATGGGGTTCAGGCAGCTGTTGGAGTGCGCCAGGCACACGGACACGGGGAAGACGTACACCTGCGTGGTGTAGTACTCGTAGCTGAAGTGGACCACGTTGAGTTTGATGAGGATGCCCCAGGCTGTGAGCGCCTGGTTGGGCAGCCAGCAGAGGAAGAAGGACAGCACCACTATGGTGACGGACTTGGTGACTTTGGCGCGTCGCTTGGCGCTGGAGGTGTTGCTGTTTTTGGAGGTGATGAAGCGCAGGAGGAGCAGGTAGCAGGCGCAGATGATGCCCAGAGGCACCACGAAGCCCAGTAGCACTTTCTGAGAGTGATAGAGCCCGAGCCAGAACTGCGCGCTCCCGTTGGTTTCGGGGAATTTCACGAGGCACAGGTCCTCGTTGGAGACGCTGACGGTTGTGGAGAAGACTGCGTGCGGCAGCGCGGCGGAGACAGCGGCGACCCAGATGAGGACCGTGATGCAGCGCGCCGAGCAGCAGTGCGTCCGCCGCCGCCTGCCCTTCAGCGCGGAGGCCAGCGACCAGTACCGGGCCACGCTCATGGCCGTGAGAAAAAACACGCTGGCGTACATGTTCATGGCCGTCACATAGGACACTATCTTGCACATGGCTTTGCCGAAGAGCCAAGTGAAGTCCAGCGCGTTCTCCACCGCCCAGAACGGCAGCGTCAGCACGAACTGGAAATCTGTCACCGCCAAACTTGTCACGAAGAGGTTGATGGAGGACTTCTTCCACACGCGCTTGGACTTCATCAGGTACAGAACCAGCAGGTTCCCGACCAGCCCGAGCGCGCAGACCAGAGAGTAAATGACTGAGATGATAATCCGCACAACCGCTGCGCCATCTCCCGCGAAGTCCGTTTTCCCTAAATCTGACAGGTGGGAACTGTCGGCGGAGGTGGAGCGGTTGGTCGCGTTAAAAACGAAGCTGAAGTTAGTCCCTGTTCCCGCCGAGTCCTCGTACAGACCTCCGATAAATTCCCCAGACATTTTAACTTGTTCCCCAGGTGATATTCAGTAAAGTCATGCCATTAGATCCAAAAGCTTCACCTCCTGTAAAACTCGAACGATCTTTGGATTTTACGCACTTGGGCAAGCCTCTATTTTAATAAAAAAGAACGTCTATAACCACGTTAAAAAACGGTGCTAAACTTTCCTTGAATCAATGGGAAGAAAAGAAAAATGTCGCTGTGCCGGCATCAGAGCTGCTCATCAGGTCTCAGTGTTGCTATGAGCTTTTCTGCGCGCGTTTCAGCACTTCAACCGTGAAGAAAGCGTCCTGACCAACCAGGAGCCTGGCTCTGATTAGATGCCATGTTGTTAAAGAAGAGAGGGGGGAGGGAGTGAGGGGGGTGGGTGGGTCCATTCCTTTTAATTGTGCTTCCCGTTTGTCCCACTTCCCATTGGCCGAGGGACAGCAGTGTATAGCCATACCGATCCGTCAGCGTTGCCCAGTGTTCACCTTGCAGGATGGCACAGATGAAAAAAAAGAAAGAGAGTAAGGATGAGAGGAAATAATAAAAACAATGGATTGAGGAAGAATGAGGTGGTGACCAGAGATATAAAAAGAGGACAGACAAGCTGAGGAGGGTAAATTACATTCCGAGTGAGGCATGACATGCATAAAGGATCAATTTATCATCAAATAAGCATAATGCTCAAATAATATATAGTATAATGTATAACAAGCAAGGCACTATACCTGTCCCTCTATATATACAAGTATTAGTATTCAGTCCATCCATCCATCCATTTATCTTTCAATACCAAAGTCCTGCATTAAACATGCGTGTAAGTATACAAGTATCAAAGTGTCCTTGACTCATACTGGTGTTTAGGCTTTTGTCTTATTATTACAGAAGCATTTTAAATGCATTTTAAATTGCATCTGGTTAAAATGTGACTAATGATGTGTCACATAGTTTATTATGCTCATTATGAAATCTAAATTTATTTGACATTATTGCAAATCAGTAAAACTAATTTGCAATAATGTCAAATAAATTTAGAGCAGTAAATATTATTATTTATTTTCTTTATTTCTTAGTATAGGATCCGACCATCCCAACTTGATAACAATGACTGAAAATGAAAACATAGCTATATATATATATCCCTCTAAAACTCTGGAATGTAAACTGGAAGAAGAAGGGACGCTTGAAACGGAATTTTTTGTAAAGTAACGTCAAATTCCACGTTAGTAAATTACCTGAGCAAATGTACCTTTCTTAGATTTCAGCATTTGGTGAATTGAAATATCTGTGAGGGCTGTAGTGTTTTGCTGACCTCCAGTGGTGGTCATACTCACTACAAAAACTGAACACAAACACATGGGACAGGGGAGGAGGGACACACAACACATGACCTGGCCAAACAACTCCACTCGCTCCTGTCCCCTGTCCGCTGCTGATCTGTGAGGTGCGGTGTCTCTCTGTCAGTCTGTTCGGTATTCAGCTGCTGCAGCCAGCCGCTCGCAGGCATACCACAGGAGAACAGATGGAGTCATTAGCAGTCAGTGTGAATCAGTGTGTGTCATCCAAAGTCTCATATCCACAACAGGTCCACAGGAGCTTACAGTCACAGTTTGACAACTTTCTAAATAACATGGCAGATTTATTAAAGAGAGTTTTTTTTTACTGCACCTCTGCTCCAAAACAAACATCCACAGTATCTGTCTGTCTTATCAGCCTCATATTCTCAAGTTCCGCATGACACACCCCTCATATAGAAACTCCAGCATTCCACAGCTATCACTGTTGTGATGGCAGCCACACACAGGTCACCTGGAATTAGGTCAAAGATTCAAAAAAATTGGTTGTAGACAGAGAAGAGAATAGATTGTTGAACATAAACCTTCTGGATTAGTGTAGCTGTCGGAATGTCGGTTTGATTCTAAAAATAGCAGTAGCTCTGGGAAACATGCTGCATCACATCTTGGCACTCTTGCATTTTGATTCATTCATTTTGATGAATTCTTCTCCAAGTTAACTTCATATTCGCCCTGGCATAAAGAATATGAAAAAAGCTCCGTTTTGTAGGCATTCTGAGGAAAAGCAGTGCACGGCAAGAGGAGCCAAAAGCACATCAGTCAGGTTCCTGCCTCTGCTAAATGAATTACAGCTGGCGCACAGCGAAACACATTAACTTCCACCAGAACCTGAACAAAACCATTACTTATGTGTGGTTAGAAGCTTAAAACTTGTTAATCATAAGCAACGATGAATTACACATTAAACACATCAAGGTATTGATTGATGACATAGATTCAAAAGGGATTTCAAACGTGCTCGTTACTAAAACCGTGAAAAATTAAGTAACAGCTTGCAGGGAGACACAGTTGGTGGAGAACAGATAGAACGAGCAGGAGCCCGCAACTGAGATGAATAGTTTTTGGAAAGACTCTTATTTGCCTGCCAAGAGTTAGATAAGAGGAGCAACAGAGCTCTCATGTCTGTGCAGGCGGTCAGCTGGGCTTATCTTAGCATAAAGACTGGAAGCAGGGTGAAACGGCCAGGATGGCTCCATCCAAAGGTAACAAATAAAAGTGCATTAGCACCTGTGAAACTTATTAGATCACTTTCTGTTTTGTTTCAAACTTTGTGTGCATGCAGCTGTCTTAACAGTTTCAAATTCAAATGAAAATATTGAGTAAAACCCCTGAAGAGTTACGAACCATCTCATAATACATAAGACAGTAAAGCTGATTTAAATGCATTAAATAATAGTTATACATGCTGTGTTTATCCGTTTCATTCATTTATATCTTCACACACTGGCTGGTTCAGTTCCTCACACACACTCACACACACACACACGTTTTAAAGAATACATTGGCAACAGTGTGAGTATCAATGAGCAGGGATGAGATAATGGTCGATACTCTTGCTGCGGTCCCCAGCTGGTTATACACAGCACCATAGCAACAACACAATAAAAAAACGTAACCAAAGTACAATCACCTGAAAGGGAGCGCATTCATTTCCTTGCCACTTTGTTTGCGTAGTAATACTGCAAAGATAAGGCCCATGCATGTAGTGACCTTTTCTGTTCGATTCTTTCCAATCATTTAAACGGACAGCAAATACAGAATAGACATATTTATTAACGGAAAGAGCAGGAGCAGTCTTCACCGACTCCCTCTTAAACGTCCTCGTTCTACATTTAGATGCAGAAGTAATGCACACACACAGACACACGTCACTGGCAGCTTGGAAAGTGTCTCATACAGTGGAGGACTTTCACTTTGGCCGAGCCTCCGCACACAGGCCAAGCTGTTCTGCCGCTGCAGATCTGTATATTTGGAGCCGGCCGGCTCCAAATATACAGATCAAAAAAAATCCTCCAGCACAAGTTCCCCTTGTCCTCGTCCTCCTCGGCCTTCCAGACCTGCAGCCTTTAGTAATACGTGAGGCTCCTCTTGCATTGCATGTGTTGACCAGTAACAATATTCTGCGTGAGTTTTCCGTGGAGACATTGCTGTGCACAGAGGGATAAGTGATAAGTGATGAATACGATTTTGACTGTGCATCTGTGAATTGACACCAAATCAAGAAAAAGCAGCAGTAAACAGAGTAGAAATAATGTCACATAAAACTACAGTACATGCTGTAGTTGCTGGTACTTGTGTCTCTCTACATTCAAGGATTTCTTAGCTTGCCGTAATTCCCCAAAGAGAACATGGACTCAAGTCACTTTCCTCTCAGTCTCAGAGTCTCCCACACAGACCAATAACCTCATCAGCTGTCACTGGCTGTCAGCTCCTGTCACGACTTCTTTCCGCTTTAGCAACAATTGATGAAAAGATCTGTGCAGGCAGCAGTGGCAGGCTACAAGTTCCTGTAGTGGAAAAAAGTGTCCTTGCCAGCGCACGTCCACCCCCACACTCATCCCCAACTTGTTGTTTATCATAAATCCAGGGAGGTATCTCCTTTGTCCTCCAGTTTCCAAGACAGAGCACAATTTTAGGAGAAGGGGGGCGAACTCCATGTGCTCCAGCTTGATTGACCACAGCCAGAGACATATTATATCCACAAATGTCCCTCCCTCTGAGCGGGCCTCGGTCCTGTCCAGCTCAGAGACCCCAAGCTGCCGTTACTGTGAGACAAAAGGCAGCAGCTGCCACATGGAGGACAGCTCCTCTCATATCTAAACAGTTCCCAGACACACAGACTCATGCGAACTCCTCATACAGTGTCCGTTTCAGGTGGCGCGGTTGAGTCTGGTGGGACCGTGTGCGTATCCATCATGCCAAGCTTCTCTGACCCGTTCCTCCTTTCTTCCCTCCGTCTGCCCCTCCATGGACACAATCTGCTCCTACGACTGTCGGAGAAACAAATTTATCAAACCAAGGTGCCACGTACTTATCGTATATGCAGCAGAAATAACAGAAACCTCAGTTTTATAGGAATGATTCCACATATCAGGAAAAACACTTGATTGTTGAAACACACTTATACACACACACACACACACATACACACAGAAAGGCTTACTGTGAACAGACGCAGATGAACACTATGAGAAGAATGAGCAGCACGAGCCCGCCAATGACGCATGCAATTATGATTTGTTGTTTCTCTCCTTTCCGCCAGTCCAGGTCCAAATGTTCACACCTGGAGCCAATGAAACCCTTGTGACACCTGGGGCGAGACAAAACTAAAGATTACTTTCATAGCCTGCTGTTCATCTGCTTCTCCAAATATAGAGGGATAATACCTATTCAAAACCCATTATACCGCAAGAACGAAAACGATGAAAGCGGCCTCACTCAAGCAGTTTCTCTTTCATCCATTCTGTATTGAGATCACCTTACTCCATAGTTGTTGTCCCAGGTTTCTCTTTACTCTACTTTATAATAATGTACATTTACCAAACTACAGGTGTCAGTTTCTCCATCTTATAGCAGCAGACGTTTCTCACCTGCAAGACGGTGCCTTCTGTTCTTCAATGTAACGACACTCCCCGTGGATACAGTAGTGCGTTAGTTCTTCAGGACATCTTGAGAAGTGGCCGCCCCACGGCTCTGTATCTCTTGGGTCTACTGGAGAAAATGAATAATCATGTTCAACCTCTGTTAAGTGCAGCATTTGTGTTCCAGTCTAAGTTCACCTCTGCTAGTTGTATGTTTGGGATCTCTTGGGCAGTTTTTGAAGGGAAAGACAGTAAATACATCCACTGCAGCATACAGATATTACAAATGAATCCATCATTACTTTGGGCATCCAACCAAGTCAGTACTTTGGCAAATCCCCTTGGTTTCTTGGTAGGCGGTGAGAGGATCAATATCCCTCTCCTGCAGTATCTATTTGTTCATTGTAAGCCTGCAGCTGGCAGATGGATCAGAAGCTACAGGCCTGAAAACGGGGAAACAGTTGGACGGCTACAAGTACAAATGATCGCAGCTCCAAATAATCCAACAACATAAATCCTCAAAAAATAACACCTGTGGTGCTGGTAGGTGAATTCTAGTACTTTACGACAGATCTAGGCTAGCTGCTTCCCCCTGCATGCAGTCTTTATGCTAAGCTAAGGTATTTACCCAGCACCACTGGCTGTTATATAGCCAGCAGGGTTTGGTTAGGTAAAGGCTCAGTTTAATACGCACAACAATGATAACAAGTGTAATAGCATCAAAACTGCAACCCAAATGGAAAAAAGCAAGTATAGTCGCTAGAGGGCGTCATCGCTTGACCATAAGTGTGAGTGTCATGTGTCAATCTTCTCAATTTACCTTGCTTAGTAAAGCAACAAGCTAATATCCTAAAGTTGTTTCAGTGGTCGCGTTTCGTGAGCTTGCTTCTTTGACTCACGCCCTCGCCTCCTGGCATGCCGTGATATAAATAGGCCGTGTGCAATAAGATCCGTGGAGGAAGCCGGCCTGTCAGTGCCAGCAAACGCCTGGTGTCATCGGGTCTCACTTATCAATTAATGTCATTTCTCAATACATGAAGCACATGATGATTTAATCTCCATTTCACATCTATAGACAGATAACAAACACACAGCAACACACACCCTGCAGCTGCTGGTCGGCCATAACGCTGACCTTATGGCCACCACTAACCACAGGCCGCCGCTATCTTTACAAGTCATTCCCTTGAGATCATAGTTGAAAGCGCTCTCGTAAAACAACACTGCTGTTCAGGTGACATCAAGGAGAGCGCTTCGGTTGTTCACTGCAACATGACCTCAGCGGTGACAAGATAAATATCCAGTTACAAAGTTTAAAGGAATAACTCGGGAATCACATGTAGGTTTATTTGCTTTCTTAACAAGAGTTGGTTAAGATGAGAGGATAAATACCAATCCTGTCCGTTGAATATTTAAAAAATAATGAATGGTAGAAGCAACATTTTGTGGTTTTAGAGAGATGAAAATATGTTTCCCTCCATTTTCAGTCTTCATGCTATGCTAAGCTAAGTTAAGCTATAGCTGCTGGTCAAAGCTTTTTGTTTAGCAAATTAAAATTCTATCAATCGTGTTATAAACTTTGTGTGTCCCCAAATGTTGAGCAATTCATAAAAAAAATTGTGAATTTTGATGAAGATGTTTCTTTATAATAAAACGTATTTCTAATTTGAACATTTGTTAACAACTTTAACCTCAATCGAGTTGTATTTATGACTGAGACAGGTGAACTTTATATCTCATTTGGTACTATCTGCATAATGTTAAAAGGTAATTGAAAGCTGCAATTAGACAGAGTTTTAACCAGTAGTTCAACTAACACTAATACAGTAGCAATTGTTGTTTTTAGCAAATTTCTTGCAGTATTACATTGGCTTTGGCTATGTGTTGTGTATTACTATTTTGTTTTGTTGGTTTGTTGATTGAGAAAGTTGCAGATCCACTATTGTATTATAGTTTGTACATTTGCCATTTGAGTCGCCTAACAGCGTGCACGCTTGGAGGTCCTAGCCTCGTTTTATCAAGTGATGTTTTACACGTTGCTGAATTAAAATGCACTGCACCATGACGATGACTTATTAAGTGGAGATTATTACTGAATAATGTCAGTAACAGCCATGAGTTACAGCTGTATATTCAACTGAACCAACAGGAAAACCCCACAACAATGGCGTCCTGCTGTGACCCTGTATGGTGCAATTTGAGTGTCTGACCTGAAGCTTGGTAAATGCTCATTTAGACATTTTCCAATCATTTAAACTGCAGGAACTTACTGAGAAACATGTGGCCTATTTCTACATGCAGACAAACAAAACCATTTTCTCACCTAAACCTGCAAAAGTCATGAAATATCTTTTGTACTTCTAAAACTGTTATTATTGGGATTTCTACTACCCCATAATGACTTCTTGTTTACAAAGTTGATTGGTCTTGATGAGGTAGCACTGCATGTGTCATAAGATTGCTTAAGACTATATTTAAAAGCTCACTAGTCAGACTTTTAGAAAGACTTTAAATTTAAACTTAATGATGGATTCATGAATAACTGGTGCAACCCAGTCCGGGGTTGCCTCTATCTCTATCTCTAATCGGGAAGAACACAGAGATAAATGCCTCTATCTCTGTGTTCTTCCCGATTTCTTCCTTTCCTGTGAGATGTACTTGTGTAAATTTGTGTTTGCATGTTCATATCCACTAATGTGCTTTGTCCATTGTTATATTAAACCACCATCTTGAATGTTCCAGGCAAGAATAGCCTTTTGTGACACCTGCGGGGGAACCCGCCCCTCACCTCCTGTCCATATCTACCTGTGCAATTGTCTCTGTTGCCATGGTGATGACAGTCGTCTATAGTTGGATTGGTGGACTCCACGGTGGCGTTCCCCTCTGCGATGCAGTATTTGCAAAAGGCCAGAGCTGCAGGAAGAAACACAAAGAGGAAACACATCACACACACACACACACACACACACACACACACAGACACACACACACACACAAACAGATGATGCAAAATGCTCAAATATTAAAACCAATTTGTTAAATGTATAGCATCACCTAAGAGATAAACATTTTAAAAATCCTAATCTGGGTCAGGATGCCAGCTGGCCTTGTTAGAGAGAAAGCGGTGCTTTCACTCGTTCACGCCCACTCCTGCCTCGTGTCTTGTGTCATTTCACATAAGGGGCACTCGTTTTGACAATGATTAGCATATATAAATATCCCATGGATGGTTAATTTGAATTACTAACCCACACTACTATACAAATAAAGCTCAGTAGGAAGAGAGATGTCTCCAAACCTGACAGGGGTGGGTCATTCAGAAAGCATGAGGCTATTGAATAAGTGCACCAACTGTATAAACAATACAGAATTAACCCATACAGTGACATTCTATCTATATATATGTCCCCAGATGTGTAACTGTCACTAGGAAGATGTTAGAGAGCGTATTATATGTGATCATATGTAAACTCTGTGTCTCTCTGAGGCTGCAAAACTCAAGTATGATTCTAGATAATTACTATGTTATAAACACATCCCTCTGTTTAAAAGTGAGCACAGATTCAAGTGAGAGGGTGAAACAACACACGCCTTACCTGTTATTATTCCCACATAGAGTCTATACACCTTGGCCATCTCCTCACAGGATAAAAGTGCTCATCCAAAAACTGAAAGCTCAGTGTCATTGGCGAGTAGAAGTCAAACTGGATCAGTGCTTTCTCAGAGGTCAATGACCTTTGAAAAAGGTGTGGACACGCTGTGAAAGTTCCCCAGTGACGTGTCGTGTCGTGCTCCTTCATTGATGGCGTTTAAACCCATGGTCTGAAAAGTCTGAGGCTTTGATCAAAGCGCACACGCAGCCCAAAGTGGCTCCCTGCATGGACTGGGACTGGACAGCAAATACAGTGTGAGTGTGAGAATAGAAAAAAGGGGGGTGGCACTGAAACCCAACTCTGCTCTCTGCTCCCCGCCCACACCTTTAAAGGAGAACACCAGCTCCATTCAAGCCACACAGGTTATTTCCTTGTCAGAGGGCAGCTGCACCTGTACACCTGAAACTTTCCTTGTTTTTTAAGAATGAAGGGAAAGACGGAGTACTCACCACCAAGAACCTGTTCAACAGCAAAGCACTTTGCAAATAGATTTCTTTTTTCCAGTGAAGGAAGTTTTTTTGTAAGACTTCTGAAGGTTTCCTGGATCAACAGAGAGCAGATATATAGGAGGAAGGACAGAATCAGAGGATGAGTAACACCACTGTAACATCTGGCCTCGATCCAGACCGATCCCTGCAGAGTATGACTCAGCTGGAGGAATGTTTAAAGGGAACATTTCAGGGGCAGTCGATTAATGTTCTTTGCTGTTCCTGAGTAGTTTCATTTCATTACACTTTGTACCTCCGCCAACACATTTCAAAGGGAGGGAGATGTTTTTCTGCAGAATTAACTGGCAGGGGTTTTCTTTGCTAGTTTTTCCTCATTCTTGTCGAGGGTTAAACGCAGAGCATGTTGCATCTTATTAAGGCCTATGAGGCCAATTGTGAATATGGGCTTTACAACTGAAATTTTATAAAATTTGACTACCTGAATCAAATTTTTAAAGCATTTAACCCAATTTTACAGCATTGTTTCTTACACATTTATTCAACAGGGATAATTGTCTTGTAACATAACAATGAATAGTAGAGTAGTTACATGCTTCCCCCCAAACTGAACAAGTTAATTCATAATTTTGATCATTTAAAGGGGACATATTATGAAAATTCCACTTTTGTAGTGCTTCTACACATTAAGGTGGGTATCTGGCATGTCTACCGTCCCAAAAACTCTGGAAAAAAACAATTCCCGCGATTTGTTGTGGTTCCTCTATTTCAGAAACTATATGCTAGAGTGCCTCCAATGGGATTACGACCGAAATAGACGTCATAGTCGCAACATGCCCATGACCCCATAGATCTATGCACTCCCCCACTACCACACGACCCACCCATAGATGGACCCATCCACTTTTGAGACGGTGTCCGGCACCATTTCATTCTTGCGAGCCTTGGGAACACTTGGATAAGCTAACTAGCAGCATGAATCGAATTCGACAACCGAGATGCTCAGTGGTCGGCTGCACAAATCAGCACAAATGTCTTCATGTGACTCCAGCTTCAGAAGACACCAGATTGAGATGGATTGAGTTAATATATGATGGCAACGTTCCTGCAAGAGTTGGCAAATATCTGTATCCGACTGTTTTATCAACCTGGGCCAATATAATGCCGGGTTCTCGAAAAGGTTGTTATTGAAAGAGGGGTCGGTGCCATCTTTCCATCGCAATACTGAAGACGAGGTAGATGTAAGTATTTTTTTTTTATAATTCTGGTATTTGCTTCTTTTAGACATTTTGTGTGGAGGCTAGTGACGTTAGCATGTTGTGGCGTGTGTGAGGGGGTTGGGGATAGGTAGAGACTTTACAGGAGTTTTCATGTTCGACTATTAATAACGTTATTGAACAATTAATCGAGGACGGCTGGTTCGTGAGTGTTGTGCTCTCCACGCTCTTCCCCCCCCACCGCTCGCGTGACCTCCCGTGAGTACTGTGCCGCTGTAGCACCGGCCGTAGCCGCTGTAGCAGCTACGAGCGCTGTAGCTAACTTCCAGCCCAGTGCGGCCATGGAAACAAATCAGCGGCACAGTACTCACGGGAGGACACGCGAGCGGTGGGGGGGGAAGAGCGTGGAGAGCACAACACTCACGAACCTAACTTCCAGCTACAGCTGCTGCTACGGGCGCTCGCGCAAGATACCGGAGGATGTTGTTGTCATAATGTGCGGGACTAGAACGATTATTCATTACCAGCCCTAGTTGGGGGAAATGTGTCCTTGTATCTTTGTATGCATGACAGTAGTACAAACATGAATAACATTGCTGCTTTTGGTGTTCAGGCAAGCACATCTGTTCACGGTGCTAGGCTACATCACGTAGCATGCCAGACGGACCCACCAAAGATGCACACATGGCACGCAGCTTTCTATGAAAACACTGCGACCTCACTACAAAAGTACAGGTTTGACTCTCAGTTACTTCGTCATGTCATTGATTGTGTCTCCGTGTTAAAGTTGTAACAGCATCTCATTTGTTGTGACTCCACGGATACTGAATGTCTGTTTTATCATAGGCACACAGAAAACTGTGCTGCACTGATGTCAGTGTTGGGACCTCAGCTGTAGAGACCTCGCTTGGAGGAGGGAGAGGACAACCCAAGTTGTTCAAGTATGAACTTCGGAGAGCCACAGGATGCTACCTATGATCCTGATGAGTCGATCACAGTCTTGACTGAGTCAGCAGATGTGACGTGAGTGACTCAATATTTAATCTAAACATTTTAATAATCAGATGGATTACCATCCTACACTTTTTTAGCTGTTGCAGCCTTTTGGTGAAATCTTTGTCTTTCTAATAGAATGGAATCTTCCAACCCTGTTCATAAGACACACTTACATATATTGTCTATGAAAACAGCCTCCTGGAGCTGTTTGAGGTGTGTCCTGTGTGTCGGCTGGGGACAGATGTAATATATAAGAAGGGCGAGTGCACAGCAAAGCCGGTGAAAGCAGATGCAACCTTCCCTGAGTCTCACAGGCTTTATTTAAAAGCCAAACAATGTACAAACAGTATGTGAAACATAAATAACATATCAATTAACTGCTGTCTTTAAATGGTCTTCACGATTTAAAGACCATTTATTTATCGTCTTCACGATAAATAGAATAATATAATTACAAAATAATTATAAAAAGAAAATAATAAATACAAAAAAGTGCAAAATGTCCAACTTTTTCCCCCAATTTGTATTACAGATTACGTGGATAACATGTTGGACCTCATCTTTCACGAGGTTTTTCAGGACCCGGCCCCATATGTGAATGAGGTGCTGAAGATCTCAATACCCGAGGATCTCTCTGCCAAGTATGAGAAACCTGACAAGCAGGAAGTTATAGCCAGCTATGTGAGCATCAGGGAACACTCTGCGTATCTGGAGCACCACGCAGGAGGGCAGGACCACCCTGATTCTCCGGCCCAGATAACCCAAACACCAGCTAACAAAGCTTCTGAACGCCAAATACCTGTAACGGCTGAGCAAAGTTTACATTGTATTTAGAGAATAAAAGGTGACACACAAATATAAAGTGTTCCTTTGTTTACAGTATGGCTACTGATGGCACAAAGTGTATTTTTGTAATAAATGTTTTTATTATACTTGGTATTTTTTGTATTTATTGCCTCTGTCCCAGCCAGTACATTTAATAACTGTTTAAAAAGCTCTGTTGCAATCTTTCTAGCAATCTTTCTGACAATAAAAGTGTATAGAAACAGTGCTTTTAGTGTTTGATATGTAACATGTCAACAATTGACACGTGTAAGATGAGCAGTTAGCAAAGTAATACAGAGGGAAGAGTAATTTATGTATTTTATTTCTCAGTCATATTTGTATTGCAGAAATGACTGATATCTCATGCATAAAAAAAACTTACTGCTCTATTCCTCTTAGACATAAAGGCCCATAATCTGCCCTATAGATGTTGAATGCATTCTGTAGTGAGAACACATTCAAACACACAGGCTAATTAATGGAGGTAAAAACGTTATGTCCTACACCTCCATGAGAGGGGGGAGGGGTGAGAAGGGGGAGGGGTGAGAGGGGTGAAAGGGGGTGGGGTGAGAGGGGGGCGGGGCCCTCAAAACAGGTCAATCTGAGGAGGGCTGTTTTAGACAGGGTAAAAAGGGTGCTGTTTTAAATGATCCTTGTGTTATTTTTACCAAAAAATGTTACAGACATTTCATTAAGACCCCAAGGAACCATATCAACTGTGGTGAAATGGGCATAATATGTCCCCTTTACGTGTTTTGCAATGATAAAACTTAAATATTTTACCCAAGTACAATTTTAAATCCAGGACTTAATTCAGTAGTTGAGTATTTCCATTTTGGAGTTCAGTTTCTTTAAATGAAGATAGATATTTGAATTTGGAAAATTGAAAGCTGAAAATGTCATCCTGTAAACATGACCAGCAGATGGCACAAGTCACCTTGGTCCTCCTATGAAATAAATAAAGACTTTCAACATGTCCTGACATTGTATGCTTCTCGCTTGTTTTTATGATGTCATAAATTCACTTTGATTTTTACAATATCTATGTATGACCAGCCATCAAATGTGTTGTCCATGCCTCTCGCGTACTTTTCCTATGATCATTAAATCTGCATATGAGAAACGTTGACCCCTTTGGCAACAGGATGGAAAAACATCAGAGAGAACATGAAAAACATGTGGCTTGTGCCAAAAACGTCAAGCTGTGCACGAATCTGTTTGATTATTGTAAAAGAGAAAACTGCCCACTGAGACGTTTGAAAACGAACTAAATTAACCCCTTGTGAGCTGCCCAGTATTTCAATTCGTTATCTTCAAGCCACATCTGAGATCAGAGGCCGCTGGTCCACCACCATAGCAGGAGGTTTATGAAGAAGAAAAAAACTGAAAGTTGAAACAATTTTTGAATTTGTCCAATCCTGAAGGCATTTAGGTCAACATATAAAGATAAACTGAGAAGAATATGAATGGGTAAATCACATTCATTTCCTGTAAACTATGTACTCATTGTAGGAGCATATACTGTTTGGCTATTGTAGCTGTGATAGCTTCTGCTTAAATATATAACTCAAAGCACGGCTTAAGTAAAAGTTTTAATATTTGTTTGTTGGTGTTTTTTATTTTTTATTCTACGCTATAATAACATTAAAGATACATTTGACGTAGCAATTTATGTTCGTCTTTTTGCAAAAGTTCAATGTTTTAGATCACATAAGAATGAATTCTGCTTCCAAAAGGAGGAACATCCCATGTCCTTGCTGTGCTGTATTTTTTCAAAGGTTTTGTAAGCAAGGAGGCACTAAAGTGGGAAAACTATTGAGACTCGTCCAGAGATAATGTCCTGAGAGGAAAAGGAAGTGACAAAGCACAGAGCCACCCCATGACTGGCTAGACGTCTTTTAGGCGGATTTAGACATAATCTGAGACTTTCTACATCTTTACACGTCTATAAATCAAGATCTGCATGACATAGTTAACGTGCAATTAAATAAAATAATCAGGCACTGACTTAAATAACTATAAACACTAAAGCATAATTGCCAAAAAGATATATATATATGCAATTTCTACACCATAATAATTTTTATTCTAGAACCTTGAACTTAAGTATAGGAGTATAAACATGTCCAAAAGGCTGTAAGGTTGAGAGGCTGAGTGGGACGTAACTCTGTTCAGAGTGTCTTTGCAGTTTGAGACAGGAAACCCTGTTTCCTCTCTATAGCCGGTTTCCTAACTTAGACTGGACGTCAGGAAGCTCCGACACAGAGAGATTACAGGGTGTAATTTAGAGCCTGCCTATAAACATCCGCTTAATCACTCTTTTGCTCCTCTGTCCACTGTGTAGAGCAGCTATCAAACTAATACAGCCTTCAAAAGGTGTTACAATATAGACTATGAAGTACATAATGCACTGGTATATGTTGAGAAACGTATGACAGTACAGTGATGTGGTAAAAATAGACATTTATTTGAGAATAATCAAAAAGTTTCTCTTAAAAACATTAAAATACAGTTGAAAAATGGCCTAAAAAACTAAACATAATCTTCACTGGGTGAGATGCCACAGACGTGTCCACTTCTTCTTCCTCTGCAAAAAAAGTGCAAAACGTTTGACTCCTTATTTTAAAGTCAGCCACAGACCAAAGATGTTTACTCACAAAGAAAGGCAGTAAGCTTGTGTGGACTCTGACCTTCACACGACAGCACAGGAGCGGGGCTCTCTGAAGGGGTTGCTGCCTGTGGGGACTCCGACCAGCAGGGCGTCTTTGCCTGCGTTCTGCAGACAGTACTGCTGCAGCTCTGCAGCCGCCTGGGACACCTGGGAACATGTTTTGTTTTCTGGTATCACTTTTTGATGAGTCACCCTTTTTTTTTTAGGTTTTACATGCATTAATTGATTTATTTATTAATAAGTTGTTCCCTCAAACTTTATCGATCAGTTAACAGCCAGTGATCCTTAGTACTCTTGGGTTGCCGGGTTGAAGAAAATGCCGCTGCAACAAACTCTTTATATTTTCAGCTCTTTAATTAACTTTTTGATCACTTCCCTTCTAGAAAAGAGCTGCACATCATCAGTCAATTCAACTGTCATCTTGATGGATTACTGTAAGCTTGACTATTAATTCATTTTCATTAAATGTATAAATGCAATGCTTGTTAGAAAATAAGAAACTTAACACTTGAAGACATGATGATGGTTAATTAGCATCTCACTAATAATGAGGGGGTTCTCCATAATGAACTACGACGTAAATAGTCAAAGAAAGTTTGATACTTGAGGAAGATTTTCAACAACACGACAACCCAAATCGGATAGGTAGGTCCACTAACGGAAAGAAATTACCATGCTCATACAAAATCTATATTTTTGCATAAAATACAAAACATCTTGTTTCCATTGGTCATATTTAAATAATACAGTATAAGAAATGGTGAAAAGTAGGTTATTTAACCCCAAACTGTAACTTTCTTTAAATCTTCATCTTTTTCCATTCTCAGTTTAATGTCTTCTTTACCTTGATTCGTTCCACACTGGCCTCAAGCTTCAGTTGTTCCACCAGCCGTCGCATGTTGGATAAATTGGAATTAGAGGTCATGTTGTTGAGAAATTGTTGTGGGGAAGAAGAATTCCTTGTTAGAAGAAAGTCCCTTCACTCTTTCCACGCAGCAGTTGACTCAACTAATGGGCAGAGAAAGCCGGACGAGAAGCGAGCGGCTGGGTTTCCTTCACAATGACCTCAGTCCTTCACTTCTACAGAGACAAGGAAGCACACTGCCTTCCTCATGCACTTCACACACACACACACACACACACACACACACACACACACACACACACACACACACACACACACACACACACACACACACACACACAAACACACACACAAACACACACACAAACACACACAGACAGACACACTTTGAAGTGGCCTTCCTAAATGTGAAATGAAACTATAAACTGCTTTCAAATGTTTAAGACCCTATAACAAGAATTCAGATACTTCTGTTTTTCTATGTATTTGATGCCATTTTATTAGTGAGCTTTTGTTTTATAGCAAAGCACACTTCTAAATACACTCTGTCCTCCCGCATCAGATATAGGTCACAAGAAAATGTGCAATTGTCTGTGGGTTTGCGCTATGGAAGAAATTTAGGCCTATACATTCATCATACTTTTATCAACTTTTATTTTTGAACTTCACATTGTTTTTATTGATAATTTATCAGTGACAACAGTGACTTGATAACTGGTTTATGTGCTATTGTATGAAGTGTGTGCTTACATTTCTATTAGTTTTGATTCATGTGTTTTGTATGTTTTTTTTAATTTATTGTGTTTATTCATTTTCCTTTTGTTTGCTTTATTCATTAATATGTTTAGTGTACATCGGTACGTGTGTTAAGGTTATTGCTACTTCTACTAACCTGAAATGTTCGCTGTCGTGTCACCAAGGATGTATTTTAAGCTCTTTATAAATAGTTTGTGATTATAAGACATTATTATGAAGTTTGTTCTCAGTGTAACTGTGTTTGTTGACACGCTGTTGTGTTATGTTGTTACATTGTTTGTTTTCATCACACTGAGGATCACACGTACAAACACACAGACTCATTTTTGTTGGCAAACCTCTGACTCACGAGAGAAAACGTAACTCATCGCGCGGCCCACTCTGGAATCACGTCGCACAACCCGGAAGTCCAACCCGGAAGTGTTGTGGTGTAGATTAGAACGGGTGTCTCCTCCCTGACAACCACGTGCTCGAGGGAACACAACACTGTTTTCTCGCCTCCTCATTGGTCCACCGGTGATTAAGGGGATCGGATGTAAGTAGATTTCACAGAGAGGTGAAGGTTTAAAGAAAGTGGGTCAGACTTCTTCAGAGAATCGGAGCTACCTCATCCTCCTCTTCTGCGTCTCCTACCGGTAAACAAGGCGGAGGTGTTGACCAGAATGAGTTAAACTAAAGTTGGGAGTCTTGCTGTGAGGAGTGCGACCCGAGGCGCGGGCAGACATGGTGGAGGTGTTCACCGGGAGGACCCTCCTCAACAAAGACGGGGACATCGTGGACTCGGAGGAGGCGCTGAGGAACAAGGTGGTGGGGATCTACTTCTCCGCCGGGTGGTGTCCGCCCTGTCGGGACTTCACCCCCGTCCTGTGCGACTTCTACACGGAGCTGGTGGAGGAGGGCGAACCTCCGGCACAGTTCGAGATCGTGTTCGTCTCATCCGACAAGTCCAGCGATGACATGGTGGAGTACTACCACGACATGCATGGAGACTGGCTGGCTCTGCCCTGGACGGACGAATACAAACAGTCAGTATTGCAATAAAAATCAACGAGTTTAACTTCAAACCTCCAACAAACAGAACTCTATCTCTCACTCTCTCTTATGAGGATTTAACACTGAGTGTCTATACTGAGAATTAGGCTGTGCTCCGGATTATGTAAAATGCGTTCTGAGGGTCACCCTGTCAGGGATTAGGTTTATTGGAGGACGCAAACCTCATCTCAAACTGGTTTATAGTCTGATCTATTCAATGATCATCTCGTGCTTTATTTTAGGCAATAAGTCATAATCATCACAATATAATTTCCCAATTCCATTCGATGGCAATACAACAATGTCTTTGTCTTTCAACTAGAGCTAGAAGATGCCAATGTGTTAATTAGTAGAAACAGAAATACCCCAATTCAAAGTGTCATAGAAGTGCACACGTTGAAGTGTTCTAAAGAGTTTCTTCAGAAGTCTTGTTTTATCTGACCAACAGTCAAAAACGTAAGATAATCAGATGAAAATCATATTTGACAAAGAGAAGCAGTTTATCCTAATATTTAAGAAGAAGCTGAAGTGTTTGCCATTCGAAAGGTGACGAAACCATGAATCAGCGTTAAAAAGAGTTGATGATTAATTCCTCATTATTTAACAACTCAATTAATTAGCTAATGGATTAAGATCTTTCTTTGGGAAGCAAGCGGCATTTTAATCATAGAGCAGGTCAAAGTGAAGCCAGTTCTATTCTCTGTATACCTCAGATTTGTACATAAGTACTACAAATACAGTACTTTAAGTAATGAGTAAATACAATTCAACTTCTTGTTCCATCACGTTCAAGCATATACATTTTAGAAGAAGCACAGCGGTAGAGTTCTTCCATGTGTATCTTTTAAAAGTAGACCTTTGCCTCTGTCTCTTTTTTCTCTCAGTGAGTTGAAGCAGCGTTTCAATATCACGGCGGTGCCCAAACTGGTGATCGTGAAGGAGAACGGAGACGTGATCACGGAAAAGGGCCGGAAACAGATCAGAGACCGAGGCCTGGCCTGCTTCAGGTCCTGGCTGGACGCTGCCGAGGTCTTTCAGAACTTTAATGGTTAGGAGACGACTTCACGTTAAGAAACCACAGCGAGACCTGAGCGAAACCAAATTGAAGAATTCCTGTGTCAGGGCTAAAAGGGATAGGAATGATCATTACTGTTACTCAAAAATCTGTTTAATTTAGATTTCTCTCTCTTTTTTGCTTTTTCTGGTTCAATATTGGACACTTAAACTCTTAAGCACTGTACAATCCTTCAAAAGGAAAGATTGAACTCCTCACAAGTCATGATTAGATCTTTTTTTATTTCTTTTTAACCAACGATCCTATGCATTTAAGAGAAATCTCAGGCTTTTCTGTCGTTGGTCTTTAGGAAATCCGTTCTTTATTGTTAATAATGGAAGCCGGCTACAGTACATTTGCATTGTTAAAAAGGATATTGAACTTATGTTCTTTATAAGCTATTGCACTAATTGAACATACAGCTGAATCCCACCTGCAGTGAATAGACACCCTCTCTTCAGAGAGCTTGCCTTTGTATGTTTCCAAAAGTTTGACTTGTAGTTCTACATTGAGCTGCCTGTATATTTTTTATATCCTGTTTTTTTATGATTTGCTAAGAATGTTAATTGTTAAAATATACATATATATTCTGTGGATTTCATTCATTTTTATTGTCTGCATCTCAGGTTGTGGTCGTTGTGTACGTCCCGCACTTCACTAGCGGAGTAATTCCCCTTTGCATCGTTAAAATGCAGAAAGCCCACAGGACACTGTTTCCAACACGCTGGCACATCCATGTCCTTGGTCCTAATTGCCTTTCTCTCGTGTGCAGGCTGACACTGCTGTTATCACGTTGTACACAAAAACGTCCAACATGTGTGATGACATTATAATGATCCAGCTCAGGCCGACGTCTCCAGCTCCTTCTGCTTTGTTTTATTGGAAGCTGCAGGTTTTTCAGAAGAACACCAAGTCCCACCAGGTCGAGTCCCGAGGCTCCGTTCATTTACGTCTTGCATTATCAGAGGCCAATTGTCTTAGAGACACAACAACTTGTTTCAAAGTAGACGTGTTTCATCCAGTAGAAAGCAAACTTCGGTGATCCACAGTACTGAGCATCATATTCCCTCTGGTGTGCCTCTTTTCAGATTTATAAAGGTTGCTGTTTCATTTTCTACCACACGGGGTCACTATGTTTTCATATTTGAAATCGATAGGGTGTCCACTTCTCTTGATTTTACCTGCGTTGAGGTCAGTTTACCCTGCGTCTCTCACACACTACACCTGATGTCTACATAGTGTAAATACATGTCAGCAAACACAACACCAGCAGTTTGATCGATTTGACGTCTGATCATTTATTCTAGAGGATCATGATGATGTTGTTTCTCACCCAATTTAAATCGCCCAATCAGCTCCAGGTAACTGTTAGTGAACAGTTTGAGTTTCTTCAGCATGATGTATGTGCACTGTGCTACTAATACTACACTGTTTTTATTGGCCCACTTTACTGTAAAATCCATGCATGGATTAGTGAGCGGGCCAATGTGGCACAGGCCCAGAGGCCCCGAGGGATCAGAGCCTCAGCAGGAAGTGGCTGTTATCATTTCCTGTTGGAAAGTCAATTAAATGACCACAAATAGATGTGAAACAACATAATGATGACTACAAGGAGGCAAAGAAAAGCAACCACACAGCAGCTGCAAAGAGACGCAAAATGTTTGGATTCAAATAACAAACTACGAAGAGTGAAAGCAACTTTACAGACAACTACAGAGACACAAAACGACAACAGAGACATTGTAAGCACAAAAATGACTATATTGCGGTAAAATGATCCAAACCATGACTAGAGAGACAAACCAGCCACACAAAGGAAAATACAAAAACTACAAGAGGATGCAAACTGCTGCAAAGACACACAAGGTTTGTAACTGGAAGAGAAGAATAACTACAACAAACACTGAATAAATTACCTGAAAGTCACTTTCAGTCTGGATTTCTTGACTATTTTAATTTGAGGTTATGGTTATGGTTAAGGTAAAGGTAAAGGTTAGGTTAAGGTGAGGCAAGTTGTTACTATGATTAAAGTTGGATTAAGTCTCCAGGAAATTACAATAAATAAATGTAATGTCCTCTGAAGTCATATGGAGACACACCTGCATGTGCGTGCATGTGCGTGCAAAACAACTTAACAGCACATTTTCACCAGCCTTGGTGGAATCATTACTTTGGAAGGTTTTCACCTGATAGGTCAAAGGCCAAGGGCAACAGCTTAACCAAGTTAATTTGGGGCCTTGAGACTCGACTGGGGGCCAATATGGTCTATTGTGCAACTTCAACCCGTGTGAGCTTAAAACCTGAAACCTCTATTTTAAAGTTGAGAGACATCTTGTGTCCAGTAGTTACATCAAAATTCCGAACACATTAATGCATCAATAATTGAAACTCAGTAATATGATATACAGCAATTCAAGCTTAAAAATTCTGCAGCTATAGGCTCTTGACTAGAACTAAGAGATCTGACCACATCTATCACACCTATTGTATTATTTTTGCTATGACTCCCAGTTGGTTTCAGGATTGATTTAAACTGAAATTTAAATTATGATTATTATGATCATATTGCTGTTGAATAAGCCATTCTGCAGAGTCAATGCTGCCGGCACCATATTTATTATGATGCATTTATTTTTTATCTATTAACTTTAACTTTGAACATTCTGGACTGTGCTGCTTCTTTCACTTGTATGACTGAAACAGTTCTCCCTGGCTTCGTCACACTGACACTACATGTGATGTCTCCTCAGCTTCTCTTGATATTTGCCTCCTGCCTGATTGAGAGCCACAGGGCCTCAGATGAGTGGAAATGAAGACGGATCTTTATGTGGACTTCACATTGGGAGTCAGTCATGACTTCTGTCCGGCTGCACCAATGAAAGGCAGCAGTGTTTCCTGCTGCTTTAACGGTGTCTTGAAGCAACTAACAAGGCCGTCTTTATGTGAGGGCAGGCTGGGAGGGAGGGAGGTGCAGAGCTGGGTGGACCGGCGGACCTGCACGGAGGGAGCGCCAGTCAAGCTCAACATGGTAACGACAGAGTTTCCAACGAAAACCTTCAAAATAAAACAACGCTGCAGCTCACTTGATGGACGGCTTCAAGGGCATATTGTACATCTAAGCATCTAGTTTTAATCATTATCCACGATCAACTGCCACAACGATCAGGATCAACAATCATGATCCACAATCACGGCTTGGATGTAAATTTTCTGATTTCAGAATAGCGAGGATATAAATGAAGAATATATAAATGAAGAATAATGATCTATTACATGTTCAAAGGATAGTTTGCCGAAAAAGGAAAACACACTGATTATCTCTTCACCACTATCCCGATGGGCGTCGACGGGTTTAAATCCACAAAACACTTTGGTGTTCCAGCCAAATCCAATACAATTGAAGTAAATGGTGATCGATGTGTCACACTTAAAAAAAGTGAAAACAAGGAAAAAAACTAAAATGCCTTCATCCTGCTCTTGTGGTGTCATCCAAGTGTCCATAAACCCAGACATTTAAATTTTACTCAAATCTTCATAATTGCACATTTTTGGATTAACTATCCCTTTAAGCGGTTGCTATTTGGGCCTCTGGAAGAACAACTAACATAATTTGTCAGGTTAATTTTTGACGATGTTTTCCAGGTCAGCCATGAACCAAGAAATGTTCCTTCACAGTTTTAAGCCAGGTTAAATACAATGTTTATATAACAGTATTTTAATGCAGTGCTGCACCTCCCAAAGCCCAAATAGGTCAATCAAATTTCAGAAAATGTGAATACTACTGTTCAGCCTTGAGACCTACATTTATATTTCATTTGGTTTTATTTATTTATTGGACACTGCAGGTTTGATCTAAATCTATGATTCAGATAAATTGATTTTATTAAAATCAATGAATCAATAGTTTCAGCATCAAGGTTATAATGTGCACTGGACAGAATGTTAGGTCATTAAATGGCCTATATCCACTGCCCTTATGTTCGAAACACCTCAACATATAATATTTAACCATCACATAGATAATAAACTATAAACTCACACAGTTTTAGTTTATTACTAAGCGACAACTTCTGTTGACTTTTATTTTGAAGGCAGCCCCTCATTTTCCGGAGGTGCTCGGCCGGCCTCCGGTCAGCTTCACGGTGCTCGGTGGTACACACGCTCACGCTGCTCCCCGCGCTCTGTGAGCTGTGGACCGGCGGAGGGCTGCAGGACGGGACCGGGACCGGGACCGCAGCACCGGGACAGAAACCAAACCTCCACCCGGGATGGACTGAAGCAAGACCCGCTGCAGAGAGGTGAGCTGACCGGGGGAGAGGGATCACACTGGAGGGATATGACAGATGTAGCCATGCCAATACAACCATCCTATATGAATTATAATAACAATACTAATATCTTAACAGGGTGCTTGTTGTAAGTTGTCACTCAATCGAAACTTAAAGTTAATTATAAGTGATATTTATCTACTTTTAATGAGGCGTCATGAATTAATTAACTATCAATTTGAATTCAATTAAGTAGAATTCTTCCCATACACACTGACCATAAAGCAAACACTGGAAAAAATACATCATCTTCTGTTGTCTGTGTTTAAGTGTTCTCCTATTTACCTAATAAGATTGTTTACAAACTAATGGAATTGTGGCAAGTTGTCTATAATGTAAACAAGATAATATTGTTAAGATCAGCCGCCTTGTCAACAGTCACCTGAGAGCAAGTGATATGGAGGAATTAGAGGAAACAAATCCACCCACAGCCTTTAGAAGTGGTTCCACATAATAAAATGACATGTACTCAGTGAAAGTGCCGGCTTCACTTTGCACACCTCACTCACATGCACATCCAGTACACACAGCATACTGAGAGAGAGAGAGAGAGAGAGAGAGAGAGAGAGAGAGAGAGAGAGAGAGAGAGAGAGAGAGAGAGAGAGAGAGAGCAGATCTCTAACGGGGAAACAGCTCTAATCCTGTTTAGTGCCCTCACTAACAGGCACCCAGCACCCTGAAATATTTGGCCTGCGAGTTGTTTTTCTCATATTGGAACAATGAAAGTGGAGATTATGTGGGATTTCAGGTTGTTTAGCAAGGCAGCCTTTGGAGAGTGTGTACATTACAGCGCACTGTAATAATCCCAGGGTAAACGACTGAGCCTTCGTCCGACTGCGCCTGATAAACTGGAGTTGGAATGATGTGATACGGGATGACATATATGTGCTTCTGTGCATGGAAGATAAAGTTCCCCTTTTTAAGATGCTCCGTATATGTGATCCATACTGTGTGTGTGTGTGTGTGTGTGTGTGTGTGTGTGTGTGTGTTTGAGTGTGTGTCAGGGGCGTTCACAGAGGTTTTGAGGGGGCCATTGCTCTGGCCTGAAAAAAGGCACCCCTCCGCCCCAACTCCATGCTAGTGTAAGGTAACGCATTAGTGCAGAAAGGCTATAGTTCCCTGTAAAGCGATATGGTTTTTCATCTTGAGCCAATTGCAAACCACAATGTTTAAACTTTGAAATTTAACAAAATAGTGTCGGCTTGGGACAGTGTCCCATGATAAAGGGCATGAGTAATTGTTTTGGTTATTTTTGTGTGACAGGACAACACGATTTTATTTGGTCCAACTTTAGAAGCTAAAAGGCTACTCATATTTATGCGGCCAAAATAACACAGCTGGAGGTTCCCTGCACAGATGCATTCACAGCAGCAACAAATCCTCCAATGCACTTGCCGTGAATTGAGCGGTTCTCACATCAGATTCTCCCAACGTTCTGCTGACTTTACACGAGGAGGCCAGGCGGAGAACGTCTGCAGATAATCCGGAGCGTCTGACACGCCCCTCCTCTGGAGAACACACAGAGGTTCTGCGGAGTTCAGTGCATGTCTGAGTCCGGGATCGTGTGTGTTCTCCACTCCACAAGCATTCTCATGTTTCACGGATCAGATGACAGAGTCTTTCAGGACATTTACCCACTGACATTTCCATGGCTGTGATGTAACGTCCCTGCAGCGTATTGACAAATTACCCCTGATGATGTTACAGTTGGCTTTGCTCATTTGGAGGAAACCACTTTATAAAACTCTATTAAATCAAATGGTTTGCCACTGAAGGGTACATCGCCTTGAGGGCTGGCTGTGTCGATTTCACTCACGCAAACCGGCGTTGAAGGTGTCAACAGCAGAAGGTGGAGCGGGTTCAGGCTGCAGTTGTTGCTGTAAACATCACAAAAGCCCAAACCACAAGCCTCTCTTTACCTTCGCATGTAATGAAATAACCGCTGTGTGGTGGTTTACTGTCCGGTGAGGAAGAGGGAAGTAACGAGCTCGGGCGCTTTGCACAAGATGAATTGAGTCAACCTCTGTTACACTCACATGGCATGGAGTCGGAAAAGGTGAGGATGTGCAGAGAGACGAACAGATGTTGTTGTATTGTATGTTATCAGAGACTCATAATTGCTCGCTTGTAAAATCAGACTCAGGAACTGCGAGGCATGTGAAAGGAGTGTCTTTCTGTACAGAATAAGATTTATTGTACTGCACCATGATTATGCAGACGTGAGCGACAGCTTGTCCTCTCAGTGCAGACAGCACATTGTACTGTTATGTAGAGGTGGTTGTTGTCATAGTTTTGGGTTTTTGGAAGAGAACCGAGTTTTGGTGTGGATCACAGATTGTTCTTTTGACCACCAAACATTCAAATCAAGGTTTGTCGTTCCCGCTCTTCATTCTGGATTGAAATCAATGACTAGGGATTCTTTAGATTTGATTATCAAAGCATTGTGAGATGGGCTATGAACAAACAACGTTATTCGGTCTCGTCCCTTATCAGAATCCGAATCAGAAATACTCTATTAATCCCAGGGGGGAATTGTGTTTGTTACAATAGCTCCATGCAGATAAGAAATATAAGCTTATAAAGATTTACAAAATAAAAAAACAAAAATGAAATATGTACAATATGTGCATTCTGTACATTGAGTTTTTATTATAAGCATGGATATGTAAGATATAACCAATATAAGTCTAATATTCATGTTCTTATTGCAATTCTTATTGTTTTGGTCTCCACCAGTTCCCATTAATATTTGGCACTTTATTTATTTAATGCTTCGTTGTGCTCACCATTTCTGGACCTAATATATTATACATTGGCCAATAGTCATCTTTTTCCCATGGTGCAACATTCACCATTTCTGGACCTAATATATTATACATTGGCCAATAGTCATCTTGTTCCCATGATGACTATACCACCAGTGCAACATATAATTTAATTGCACTGGTGTTTCTTGGTGTTGCTGGTCTTTCACCTGATATTGTAGCTATGTTTTTTTCACCACCAGTGTCCAAGAATATTTGTCACTTTATCTACCAGCTGCTTCATTGGGTTCACCGTTTTTTAGGTGAATATACAATATTATACATATTTGCCAATGGTTTTTGACATGGTAAAACGGCAACATTCATTTGAAGTCACTTGCTGAATGTAAGTCCAATATTCATAGTCCTTGTATCTATGTTTTGGTCCCCACCAGTTCTCAAGAATATTTGTCTCTTTGTCAACCAGTTTGTTCACCAACTAGTTGGCTGTTTATTGCTGGGCAGGTAGTGTACAGTGGTTTTTATAGGCAAGTTTGCTGAAAACAACCCGGGGCACAAGAACAGTTCATGAGAGTTTAGGGAACTGCAGTGGGAGTTCAAGTCTTTTTATTCACTGTTTTTTGTAAAAAAAAAAAAAGACAAAGATCTATCCATCCGTCCATCCATCTGTCTAGGCCACTGACCCACTTTCCCCATGGGGACCATTCAAATTTCATCCACACTATCTAACCTAACGGCGAAGACATGGAACACTTTGAGGACCAACCGCAGAAAAGGAGAAGGGGGGAGGAGGGGGGAGTGGCAAACAGGACGCTTGTATAGTAAGTAGAGGGGTGTAGTGTTTGGTAGTGTTTTGTTTTTTTTAAGGGGCCTTCCAGATGGCACGTTGACAGGAAGGATCCGGAGAAACCGGCCCCTAATGAATGGGAGGGAGAATCACCTGAGGGGACAAGAGACATCAAAGAAAGCCTTCTCTTCCTCTCTCTCTCTCTTTCTCTTTCCTCTCCTCCCTCACGCTCACTCCCTGCTCTTATTTTTCTCCTCACCCTATGTGTCTAATCTAACCGCTTAGTCTTTCCCCTCAAGATATCTGTGGGCACTCTCACAGCCTTCCCTTTTTCACACTAATTCTTAAAATGTGTCTTAATGAATCTCTCCTATCTCCTCCTCGTTGTCATCTCCAAAGGACATTCCTCATTTTTACAGCGTGGTATTGCCTGGGGGGGCAGGTTCAGACAGATCTGCCTGTGAGGAAGTCCTCAACATTCACGGAGGCCAAAGTCAATGCATTAGACGCCCTTGACCTTAACTGCGGGGAGACACGGAGAGAGAGACGTAGACGTGGAGAGGAGTTTGGACGTGAGGAGTTGTGCGGCTCGTCGGGTTGTTTGCAGTGAGAGAGTGGATGTGTGTGGGAGGGGAGGGTGAGGGGGGAGGGGTACCGTTTAGAAGATGAATGCATCCATGCACTCTCATGTAAACATGTTGGACTTAATGGATGTGTAGGGGAAGGGGGGGGGGGGGGGGGGGAGTACACATTTAAAGAGAAGGCAGATCAATCCACAATTTTAACCTCCATTTATTTTGCAAGTTTACACTTTAATTGACTTGTGGAATCTCTCTGTGGTTAAACTCAAGTCTGATTGATAGATTTTTCTCGATTATTCTTGTGAAGTTATGTGTTGTAAGCAGTTTAAATTGGTCGACCTGCTTCCCGCTCCTCGTTCTGACTGCTGCTCAGTCTGCGAGTGCAGATGTGTGATGTCTTTGTCAAGTGTGAGGAAAATGCCCCCTGACGGTGTCAGGAGAGGTTATCTCTGTGCGTTTTAAATAGACCTCACATTTTAAACAATAACCCTGTGTTGTACGTCGGGGGAGTTGGAGTAACAGCTATCTGAGCGTGTATCAAGTACGGACGGTCGAACAAAGAGTCACTTTAAACATTTCTTCCCAGGGTCGACATGTCGGCGGGTCATCGCAGAGAGAACACAGGTGATTTTAAAAAGTGTAAGGAAGGCTGCGTTTCGCTCAGGGAGGGAGGGAGTGAAGGAGGGAGGGAGTGAAGGGAGGAGGGAGAGAAGGAAGGAGGGAGAGAAGGGAGGAGGGAGAGAAGGAAGGAGGGAGAGACGGAAGGAGGGAGAGAAGGAAGGAGGTGTTGGTTGTGGTTTCAGATTCCTGTGACTGTAAAATACAGGCTCCCTGGAATTTGATACGTAATGCAATTAAACTGTTGTTGGATTTATAGTTACATGTGCATTTCCTGCTGTGACAAGTCCAAGTGTCTGCTGTTTAATAACATAGGTCTACTGTTTCCTTAGGGTGGAAAGGAGGATTAAGTGTTTTGGAGATACCAGGAACTACAAGTCATTTATAGTTGATACAAGGAGTTAAGAGTAAGGTTTGTAGCTCAGCATCAGATTCTTGCATTGATTGCACCACAGATGTGTCTTAAGTTATCTGGTCATGTCATTAATTACATTCACAGTAACTATGTTTATATTCTTTCATTCACTACGTGATATAAAGCACGTCCCTCCATCAATCCTCCACATGCCTGTGTAGTTCATATCGTCGAAATATTAAAGAGAAGAGGGAGTCAATCAATCAATAATTCAATCATTGAATCATTCAAATTGTGTTTGTATAACCCAGATTCTGCCCTTAATGTCTCAAGATTAATGTCACTTTTCATATAAAAAAACGAGCAGTGAAAACAAACGTAAAGACCTCAGAGGGAGCCAGATGTGAGGGATCCTCCTCATGGGACTGACAGAAGGGCAATAGATGTATCGTGTGACGGAGCACGCCAAGTGGAAGTGGTCTGATAACATAAACAATCAGAATTTACTGGATCCTCCGCCTAATCCACATCCGCACCTAATTTTGATGGGTTCTCCTTGGGGCTCGGCCCTCATTCCTCATCCCTCCACCAGGGAAATCAGTTTGGTTGTTCTGGCGTAATCCAGGTAACATAAACCAACAAAAAACAGACATACAGACTGGGATGATTCCATGCCGTATGCATTATTACTGTTGTTACATACACTTGATCAGTGATCATGGTGAACAGTGGCTTTTGCAGTAAATGGTTTTGTCTATTTGTGCGTTAGTTAAAATCATACGATAAAGGCACATAATCTTCATTTCAAACAACCTGCAGATGACAGAAGCAGTCCATGCTGACCAGTTGCAGTTTTCACTCATTGCTCCATTAGCTCCCATAACCCCAACATGTACTTTGGACACATCAGCGCTGTGAGAAGCTGTAAAAACAAATTGCACCAATAATTATTTTACCATTTTAAGATATAGTGGCCTTTAGTGATGACTGGATCGCTCCTTTAAACGGATAAACTCTGAATTTATCGCTATGAAACACTGACAAGCCTCATTGCAGAATTAATGTTCACTGCAATGGATTACACAACTCAAGCAATTTTCATTATTCCGTTAATAGATATTTATACCCTGCAATGGAAAGCAATGGTTTCAAAGAGGTGAAGAAATTATTGTAATCATCTAACCCTCCCGAGCCTGCATTTGAATTTTGTCAGCCACCATGTGAAGTGCAGGTTTTGCAGTTTGAGAGCTGAAATCTGCAAAAGCTATAGTATGACCCTTAAAAGTCAATATACGTTATCTTCTCTGTGGGTCTCTCTAATGCAATCTCTCACTCACATATCCTCATGCGCCCGCAACCACACACTCCCACCGTCTCGATTAATGCATCAGCAAGTAGCTTCCGTCTTTGATCGTATTTACCGTGTGTTGTCAGTGCATACATTAATCTCCAAGAGGGAGCTTGAACCCCAGCAGAGAGCAAAGACCGCCTCCTCTCTCAGTCCGACAGCAGGACTGAGATGCTACGCTTGTTTCGACGAGAGGGTCACAGGGTCGTTTCTCGAACGCCTCACACATTCGATGGACATTTAAAGGTCGACCTGTGTCGGCCGTGGCACAAACGTACATAACCTGTCACTTGTGTGTGATTTCTGCTGCACCAGTGCGAGGGTCAAACAGAAATGGGGTATTTAGTCCTGAGGAGAAATTGATTCGTTCTGTTTTGCGACAGTAGATTCGTGCCGCTCTTACACTCCTCACTCAATACTACTAATGGACCAGATACAAACACACACACTTATTCCCACATAGACTGAAGTACACAAATACACACACACACACATACACACACACACACACACACACACACACACACACACACGCGCCTTGTGTGCAGGAAGCTGCAGCGGGAGGGGAGGAAATGATTTTGGAGGCTGGAGAGCTCTGCTTTGGAAATATCTCGAGCCACAAAATAAATCACTCTCTTCCCCCTTCATCGTTTTATTCTTCTTAATGACAGGCTGATTATTTATTTCATCTCTCTTTCTCTGACCTCTCCCCACTCTCCTGCCTGCACCTCCGTCTCCACTCTCTAGCAGAGAGAATGAAATATGTGACACGCCTGAAAACACATTTGTCACTTTTGTCATCTGAGGAAGTCGTATCCATAGAAATGTATCTTCTGCCTTGTTCCTCTGCTGGTAAACAAGGCTTGACAGTAATTCTATTGCATGTAGACCTGTTAGTTCTGTTATGCAAAACGGAGTTTGGTAAATGAAGTTCCATGAGATCTTTGTTGGAGTCTGTGTCAGGGGAACATGGACAGTTAGAGGTTGTAACAAACAGCAGGAAGCTGTTATCAATTCTCCCAGGCTCCGGGTCAGAGAGGGAAGTCACAGTCCCATACAGAGAGAAAACTGGAACTCCTCAATTTTCTGTTGGGTTGAATTTTGTCCCTATTGTTTGTACTGAAAATACGAATGTGCTCTAAAATAATCAATAAATGTCCCTAGTGTCTGTCGAAGTCAGGGGAGGGTTGTTGTGGCAAGTTGCCACACGAGAGCTTACACAGTATAATGGTGTAATTTCCTCTCGGAGAAAACAGTGACAGTTTGGGTTTACTGGAAATCTCCCTGGTTCTTGGCTGAAGTTTAAATCTTACATCAGACACAAGTTACGAAAACAACAGACCCCCTATCTGCTATTCAGTTGATATGGTAATCTTGGTTGTTTATTTACACAACCTTCAGTTATAGAGCAGCGCTAGCGTTCATTAGGAGCCATGCATCTACCCACCTGATGAATGGAAGTCTAGTATATATTCTCTGTTAGCTCTGGTTTGGGTCTCCACCGACCCCTGAGCTGAATATCGGCCGTTTACAGAGGGATAATAACCTTTTTTCACTAAAAACAATGCATGAGAGTTAACCAAAACAGTAAAGTTGAAAATTGAAAAGCAAAACAATGATCTATCACATTGTATAAATCCAAGGGGAGCTGCAGCTTTGGGTAAAATGATAATAATACTTATCAACTGTGCCAATTGTAAGAGTTAAGGTTATAGGTGCAACATCACAAAGAGTCAAAAGCACATGTTAGCATTTCTCTGCAGCTGAATGTAGAACACTGAGGTGTTTTGAACCAAATGTTAAAGTCAATATGCTTATTGTTCATACTGTGGGTGACATGATCTTTTCGGTTTGGACCAAAGTTGTGGACTGAGCAACTAATAGATCGATTTTTTTATTTTTTACATTAACAATGGATTTAATGACTTTGTGTAATGAGAGTTGGGGACTTCAACCCATAAAGAGTCAGACCTCATTAACAGCTCTCATACCCCAGTTTTTTAACAGCAGGTAATTAATTTCAGCAAAATTGGCTCTTAAAATCCGCTGTGAACTACCTGCCAAGCAACAAACAACAGAATATCTTAGTAAGCAAATAGCTGGTGAAGCGCTTTGCCGATAAAGAGGCAAATATTGGGAGTCGGTGGAGACCAGTACAGAGCTCCACGGACATGAATACTGGTCCTTACAAGAAAGTGTCGTCCAGAGATTCCACACAAAATATTTGAGTTAATTTAAAAACATTACAATTACATTCTCAGAGATAAAGTTTATTTCTCAAATGTCAAATGTTCAGATCAGCCCATGTCTTGGTCACAATTCCTTGACAACCAACTCTGAGGAATCCATATAAAAACAGTTTGTGTTTTGTGTTCATCAGATGACATAAGGCTGTTGACTTCAGAAATCCAGCGTCAACCCACTGGAGAAAAAGCAAATGCGGTTTGGCATCAATTAAAGACACATCATCTGTCAGCCATGGAAAAACAAGTCACTCTGATTTCAATCCAGAATGACGAGTGGGGACCAGAAATCATACTTTTTATGTTTGGTGGTCAAACTCTTCCATGAACCAAGAATATAATAACAACCACCACCCAATTCTACAATGTGCTATTGTGTCTGTGCAGAGAGGAGAAATTACCACTACCTCCTTAACACAATGAAAACTGATAAATAGATGGAACAATGTGTAAAAGACACACCTCAAACTAGCTGATTCAAAAAAAACAAAACAAAGATGAGAACAGCTACAGTGACACAAAGCAGGAAACTGGAGACGCCTGTTCAGACATCTCACCACCAATAAAATCCAGCGTGATTATTGAGGAGCCTGTTTTGCAGTGTTGCAGCCATGCCTATCCCCACGGGGAGTCAAATAACCAGGCCCGAATCAACACATTCATTCAGAGGGATTGACCGAGAAGTCTCTGCTCATAAATCTCCATCAGACCAATTTCCTCTCAGCGGCGGTGAATCCTTCTCTCATAACTCGACAGCTGAGACTCGCCGCTTCCACACCGAGGATCTTTACTTCTTTTGTGTTTGGGTGACGCAGCTGACAGTTGTTTCTAAAAGAAGCGCTTCTCCTCAGTGTCACAGGGGAATGAAAGCGCCGCCGTCAGATACAGTTGTGCATCATTGCGGTTTAAGTGTCTGGTTTAACATCAGTAGTTGAACAGAAAACAGATCAACAGCAATAGTCAATCAAATGTTTGAAGTTATACATGAATATATTTTGAATTACATTTATTGGTTTCCCTGCAGAGAGTAAGAGGAGAAGATTAATGTCACTTTCATATATAAGCATGTGCTGCAAATGGATAGGTGAAACCAGCACACTGTTAGTTTAGCTTGGCATAAAGAAGCACAGGGGAAACAAAAGATTTAACAAAATCCACAAATCATTTTCCAGCAGGATTTACACATAAAACACTGAGCGGATTTCCATGAAACAGTGGGAGACATGGGCCATTAGAGAAGCCTTTCTACCTGGCTGCAGGTCCGGACTGAGGAGTGGATCCAGGAAACAGTGTCAGAAAGGGGATTTTTAGACTTTTTCTAAAAACAAAAAAAAATTTAAGGGTATTTATGAGTTTGTGAAATTTGGTTTCACAATGGACCTCGGCGGGTTTTCGCTCTATTGATTGGTACTCTCCTTTTATTTATTAACTTTTTTGCTTTCACTTGAGTCACACTGGCTGATTGTCTGCTTGAGGTCAAGCAACATCTGCTGCACTTGTGTCCGTCCTGAGAGAGGGATCCATCACACACAGCCCTCTCTGAGGTTTCAGAGAGGAAAAAAGATTTTTTTTTTCTTTTCTTCTTAATGTCATAAAAAGATTGTTCGATGGTTAAGGACAGAGAACGTAGCACCTTGTTAAGGCATAAGATACAGAGTGATTAGTGAATATGGGCTACTCAAATAATTAAAATTAATATTTTTCTAAATTTCCAGGCATCTGATAAATGACTATTCAATTAAATGATAATGAAAGCAAGCTAATATCCCTTTTTGATGTGGCGTAACAAAGTGTATGTCAAAAGAATGAAAGTTGCCTCAAAGTCATTACAAATTTGGTTGCGGAACATTATAGTTTTTGTGTTGTGATAAGGACATTGCTCAGCTCCTGCTGCGACTGAAAAACATCAGAGGTTTACTGTAGTTGAAACGCAAAGTGGTGCATTTGCTGGCCAGGAAAATGAAAAGGCAAATTGACCTTCACAATGTCAGAGCTAAGTGCTTGCTTTCATTTGAGCGGCTGGTTCCTGGTCACTCTCTCTGGCATTAGTTCAAGTGTAGCTGCGTGTGTTACAGGAAGTCGTGAAAGTGGAAAAGTCAAAGTCATCGAGGAGAAGCGATGTCATTATTTAAAGGTGGTTCCCAGCGTGTGTTCAAGACTACCGAGGGCAGCTCGTGAACCAAACAAAGAAAGGGACTGAAATGCCACCTCTGCATTAATGGCATACCATACATTGTATGAGGGCTTATGGCTCCTTAGACTGACATCACAAGGATTTTCCTTTAAATGAGGGATGATGCTCCATCGCAGCAGGCATATTTCGCCCTCCAGCACGGACTCACCCGCTCCCCCCACCACCCAGCGTCCTCTCCCCAAACATTTTCTGAGTCGTCAGTGGAGGTCCTGTTGGAGAGACGCCCTGTCTCCCCTGATTCAGCCGTCTGTGGGAGCACAGTCCAGTATTCACTCCTGCCATATACTGATCCTTTCATTAGTCTTGGCTTCTGGCAGCGCTGTAAAAGAGCTGACTGTGTGGGGAGTCAAGAGACCAAGACTGATACACAGAGATACATTTACAGATACGCAGTGTAACTCAAACACGAAAACAACTTCCCAGGAAATAACTTTTCTAGTTTTAGATATGAGACAACATCTACCATCTTGTATTTTGGGCTATATTTGTATGTGACATTATGACATATCATCCGTATTTTTGGTTGTGATCCCTGAAAATAAACGGATAAGTTGTGGCCACTCATTACAAATTTCAGCCTTAGAGTGGTCATGGTTAAAGAGTTTCTCAACCACAGAGGGATCTTTCTATTTGAAGATAGTTTCACTTGAACAATTTTCAGAGAAATAGAGCGAAAAACTTTACTTAGTAAGAAAAAAACTAATATCAGAAGAAAGACGCTTTAAGTCAGACGGTAGACATGTATATACAAAAATAGACAATGAGTCTGTAAAGTTAAGCCAGTGTGGACGAGTCTGAAACCTTCATAAAACAGGTCAGTGTCTATAGAAGTCCATGAGACTCAACTTCTCACTTGACTTATAACGTTTCCATCCACAGTGTAGCATCTAGTTCTCTAATTACATGTCTTTGTCGATACAGCAGGATCTTCTTTTAGTAAATTTCGGTCCCATTAGAGGAAAATGAGGCCGATGAAGCGCAGTATGCATTGGGGCGTAGATACGCTGTAATTGACAGCTAGCACCGTCCAATCGGTGCAGATGAAGATGGTTTCAGTGTCCTCCAGAAAAAGGTCAAAAACACAAATTGTGAGGTCCCCATGACCTTTGACCAATCGACCTCCTAAATCTAATCAATTAATCTGTGATCCTAAGAGAACATTTGAGCCCAAATTGAACAGATTGTCTTGAGGCGTTCTTAAGATAATGAGACCAAAATGAACTGGTTAGGTCCCAATAACCTTGACCCTTGACCTCGAAATCAGTTCATTTTTGTGGCCAACTGAACATTTCTACCAAATTTGAAGAAATATCCTCGTGGCGTTCTTGAGATATCATGTGGGACAGAGAAACACACAGAAAACCCTAAAACATAACGTCTCCAGCTGCTGGACATCACCAGAGCAGAGGCATAAACATGCTTCATGATGGATGTAACAGTCTTAAATAGGCGAGGATGTCATTTCAGGTCACTCGAAAAACAGACATTGTATCCCAGGACACTCTGTGGTTAAAGAAGTGAAATAAAGAAATGAACAGAGAGAAGTCTGGCAGTATAACATGTCGTTCACCACCTGTATATATATATATATATACTGCAGGTACTATTTGTCCTAGTTTCTTTGCTCTGTATCTACTGAACACAAACTCGCTACACTTTTTAAAACACACAGCCCTGCACACAGCCTCATATTCAGAGACATCAGTGACAACATTGTTTTCCAGGAGCTGCCGTCCCTGAGGAATGCTTGGTTTGGCGTCGGCTGTTGAACTCTCTGCCATCCTAAACTAACATTTTAAAGCAGCCGTGGCGTGTTCCTGATTTGTTTCACTAGAGGTGGAGTTTGTGGAGGAGAAGATGCCAAGAGTGATTATCTGTCTGATGACAAACCTCTCTGTCTCCCTCCTTCAGGAAACAGCAACATGGAGAAACCCCCGCCGACCTCTGAGGAGTCGCTTTCTCATGGGACGTAAAACGTTTTTTCTCAGTGCATCAGAGACACAGGCGGGCAGACAGGAAGAGGACGTTATGGACTGACTGAGCACATGTGAACGGATGAGTCACGTATGAGTGATAGATGATGTAACAGCGTCTGGGACGCTCCTCTTTCACACCATGGAGATGATTGCTGCAGCAGAGAGGGGGAAAGTGCTTTTTTAGACGCTTGTGACCTTCATATATTTATTTTGCCAATGACAAAACAATCGCAGGCGGTGGAGAGGCAATGACCTAATTCAGATTAAATGACCTCATACCGATAAGTAGTCCGCCTCCTCGCCGGGTGATGGAACATAATCACAAATGGACTCTTATCATAGATGCTGGAGAGTGTGAGGTTACTTGATATTCTCCGTGTGGATGTGTGTGTGGGTTTGTGTGTGGTGAGGTTTGATGCTACATACAGCTATGTTGCGGCGTGGACTTCTAACCTGGGTCTCCCGTGTTGGGGGTGCGCTGGTGCTCCTCTGCTGCTCCCTGTCACTGCTCTACGTGATGACCTGCAGCCCCCCACACTCCGATGACCCGCCACTGAGTCATGCGTTACCCCGCGCTGGATCAAATCACCCCAGCCTGGGGGGCACAGGACCGGGAGTGGGAGTGGGGGCCGGTGGGACAGGAGGAGCCGGAGTGGGGCCTGCTCAAAGCGGAGGATCAGCGAGTGTCCAGTCGTACCAGGTGCTCCTCCAAGAGCGTGAGGAGCAGCACCGACACCACATCTCCTCCCTGAAGAAAGAGATTGCACAGCTGAAGGAGGCTTTGCAGGAGCGCAGCCAGCAGCTGAAAGGAGTGCAGGAGAGCCTGAAGAGAGGAGGCCCCGCAGAGGGACCGGAAACTGGGGTCGGCTCCCAGGGAGGCGGCCTCGGAGAGACTCAAGGAGCCAAGAGCCAGCAGGCCGATCTCCAGGACTTCCTGAGGAGCCAGCTCTCAAAGGCTGAGGTGACTGCCGGCATCCGGCTGCCCAGCGAGTATGCGGTGGTGCCATTTGAGAGTTTCACGCTGCAGAGGGTGTACCAGCTGGAGATGGGCCTGACACGTCACCCTGAGGAGAAGCCGGTGAGGAAGGACAAGAGGGAGGAGCTGGGGGACGTGCTGGAGACGGCCCTGCACAGCCTCAACGCACCCCCATCCCAGGACGCCCGGGGTGCAGCAGAGAAGACGCAAAGTAGCAAAGTTTACGCACCGTCCGACTTCATAGAAGGTAAGAACACTTCAAATCTCAACCTTGTCTCTTCCAACTCTTGGCACCAAAATGAGTTGGTGTATGCAGGTTTTTTAAGTGTGTGAAAACTCTGACCAACGCTGGGAAATACGATATGTGTCATAACGTCGAAAAAGTGCAGTGTCAGCGTCTAGATCTGCAAACTAAAAGAAGATGAGTCATTTGACCTGGGAGTGAATGTCGATCGTACCCATTTGCAGACCATTTGAAGCCAGATGTTAATGGGTTTTTTGATCAGTGGAAAAGGGCCCTAGAAATATTCATAAAGTATTTATGATCAAAATAAATATATTTGAAAGGATGTATCTTGCGTTAAAATGTATATTAATATAACAAGGAATTGTTCATTATAGTACCTGGTAAGTGGGAAAAGGTTGATCCTTAATGTGAAATTTTCTGGCAAAATATTTTTCTGCAAAAATATCAGATCTTGTGGTTACAGCTGCACCTGCAACAGCTTTTAAAAAAATGTAGAGGCACTGGCTGGTCTTGAACTAGAAGTGTGAAAAACACAACATCTTTATTAAACCTTAACCTGCTACTGCTGCCTAAATCAAACATAAACAGTCATAGACTAAATTCTATAGTCCCGTGCTTTGTACATGCACCATCCACCTCTACCACCCGCTGTGCACATACTCCAGGGAATGATTAAAGGTTTAATCATTGATCGCCACAGCCAATCAGAGCACACGTGACAACTCTGAGTTAATTTGTTTTCCGGCAACCAAAGTCTCTCTCTCTCTCTCTCTCTCTCTCTCTCTCTCTCTCTCTCTCTCTCTCTCTCTCTCTCTCTCTCTCTCTCTCTCTCCCTTTGTCTCGTAGATAATAACGTAACCCTTGACAACACAAGGTAATTGGGAAAAACAAATAAGTAAATATAATTCCTTGGAGACAGTCTTGCAAACCTGAACCTTTTCATATGTATTCCATTTATATCATTGACGAGTTTGTTTTCTATCCCAGAATAACTATACTTTAGTTTCTTCTTCTACCTTCAGTTACTGTGATGTTGTTGGAGTTTTCTTTTTGAAACATGAATCCCTGGAAGGTCAGAAACAAGTTGGTGTTGTCGTGTACGGGCGCAGCCAGGATATCCTCTTGGACTCAGCTCTGATCACAAGCTCAGGAAATGAACACAGCTGCTCCACATTCACTGTGCAGCATCTCTTCAAACGTGCTATTATTGTGTGTGTGTGTGTGTGTTTGTGTGTGTGTGTATATCTGTGTGTGTGTGTTACCTCTATAGGACCTTTTCCAGTATTAACACTGACCTTGTCAGGACCGGTAGACTTATGGGTACCAAAGCCTGGTTCTGAGGCAAATCGTCATTTCTGAGCTCCTGGTTATGATTATGGGTAAGATGTGAAGTGTGGTTAGGTTAAGGTTAGGGCATGAACTGGTTTTGGGGTTTTGCTTAAGATGAGAAATTAGGTTTTGGTTAGGCTGTCCACAATGAATGGAAGTCAATGCAAAGTCCTAACAAGGATAGCTGAGCTTAACCATGTGTGTGTGTGTGTTTGTGTGTGTTTTTGTGTGTGTGAGTGTGTGTTTGTGTGTGTGATCTCCTCTTGTAAGGTCACCATCCCTCAGTGTTTGAGTGGGCGGAGGTGCACCTGGCTTAGAGGAAATGAGCCACAGGTCACTATGGAGCCTCTCACATCTACATGAGCCTGTGTGTGGTCTCGTGTGTTCTAAGTGTGTGTTTACGCGACGGCAATCTTAATAGATGTGCATACATTTGTGCGCATCTGTGTGTGCGTTCAGATAAACAGCCTCCACAAATCCTGAGCGAGACAGCAGGAGAGTGCAGCGTGCTTTTAATGAAATAGCGACTCTCTCCTGCTGGTATTTCGCAGTGAGTGCCCTTTAATGGATTTACCCATCGATTTTAAGCAAATTGGGAAAACACAGCCTCCTTTTTTTGCCAGACAGGAGAAAGGCAGTCGGGTTGGCTGTCGGCTGTCAGAGGCTGCACACACAAGCTAGTGAGCTGAAACTGCACACAAACAGTGGAGGTATGCAAAATGACCTCTCCAACCACTGAGGTCTGTGCTCACAGAAGGGACAGAGGGAAGCAGTTTAGACAGAAAGACAGAGACAGGAAGTGAAGGCATTTAGTCTGAATTCTTCCACATATCTACTAAACTGAAGCTTGTCGCGTCCCTATGGGGATTGAGGCCTCCCATCACAGGAAGCTCCCCAACCTAACCGGAAAGCTGCAATCAGACTTTGGATCTTTACCCACAGCTACTTTCTGTTCTCGCTCTTTCTCCGTCATTGTATTTGATCGACTTCTATCTGTGTGTGTTTCTCTAGTCTTTTCCTTATCTCCTCGAAGCCTCTGCACCTCCAGTGTTGTGTTTTCTTCCTCACTCTCTATTTCTTTTTCAGACTGGTTTCACTTCTTACTTTCTATATCCCCATTTCCCTTCCCATCGACCTCAGCAGTTCAATTTGAAAGTAATAACCCTACTAGTACCTGGGTAATTGAAATGCAACTTTCTCTCTAGAGAATCCAGCGGACGCATTGCATGAAATAAGGATATTGGTCCGGATGACCGTAATAGCATTTCTCTCAGTGTTTATGTGTCATAAGTGTATGATAAGTTATTGCTCTTTGGCCAGCAGCAGGCAGCATGGACAATGACTCATGTTGCCTCATTTGCCCTCGTTGTTATACACACAGTAGCTATCAGAGAACTGATGACTCACAAAGAACAAAGAAGTAATGATGAAGCCGATGCTAAGAGGGATTTTCCCTTGAATGATATTATTGTGATTTTCAGAATTTGATATCAACCAACGCAAATGGAAAAATCTCATGGGACCTAAACAAGAGCCACACCTGGGAGAAATAAAAACTGAAAATCCTAATCATTGAGACAAAGTAAACGTGCAGAGGAACAACAGGCAGAGGAACAACAGGCAGAGGAACAACAGGCAGAGGAACAACAGGCAGAGGAACAACAGGCATAGAAACAACAGGCAGAGAAACCAAAGTCTAACATTAAAGCTCATTATATGAATTACACTTAAACTTTGTGAAAGACGTTTTCTCGTTGAGAGCTAAAAGACAAGATCAATACCACTCTCAGTGTGTGTTCAGTTAATGCTCAAGGGAGTAGTTTGCCTTCAAGGCTTTCTGACTGATAAGCCCTGAAAGCAAATCTAACTCAACAGCGTTCAATATAAATGTATGGAGCCTATTAGCTTAGCTTAGCATAAACATGGAAGTAGAGGAAGCCTTATCACAGTTTGTAAACTTGTAAACCACAACTTGGTTCAGTATTGTATAACTGCATTGATTAAAGGGCAATGGTAGCAGTATCGCTCTACTAACTTGTGGCAGATATTTGTGTCCCCCTCAGGATTATTTGAGAAAATTTTGTTTATCCTAGTTTTAGAATATTTTATGACCCAATCTGGGACAAGTGTAATGAAGCTTCTGTAATCGGCAAATGTTAGCATGCTAACGTTCTAAATCTGCTAACCATACATCAGTACGATGAGAAATACCTAAACTGGCAGAAACGTTATTTTGACCTATTTAGTTTGGCCGATGTCCAATCAGCTAACATGGAGTAGGGAGGATTTATGACCTATACTGCAGCCAGCCATCAGGTGGCGATTGAGATGTTTTGGCTTCACTTTTGGGGAGCTGTCATGTCATCCATCTTTATATGCAGTCTATGGTACTGCCTTATGTAGTATGGATGTAAAACATGCTACATCTTTTGACAGAGCTAGGCTAGCTCTTACCATCTGCTTTCAGTCTTTATGCTAAGCTAAAAACATTATCTCCTTGCTGTAGATTTAAAAAAGAGCAAATTTCCCCAACTGTTCCATTGAATTTGCACGTAGGATTTTTCAGGTCCTGACTTCATGTCTCATTGTCTCATCAATCAGGTATCACTCGCACGGAGAGGGACAAAGGGACGCTGTACGAGCTGACCTTCAGAGGGGAGTCGAGTAATGAATTCAGACGCCTGGTCCTGTTCCGTCCCTTTGGACCGCTGATGAAAGTGAAAAACGAGAGGGTGGACACATCAAACGTCCCCATCAACATCGTCGTCCCGCTGTCCCGGCGCACAGACAAGTTCAAACAGTTCATGCAGAACTTCAGGTGAGACCGAACCTTCCGCTTCTTATGGTGATTTCTTTGCTCTTCCTCAGATTTCATCGTAACACAAACAATGTGACAGAAACAGAAGCATCACAATAATGCAATTATTCAAGGAGGTTTTCGGCATTAACTAATTCACAAAAATGTGATACTCAGCAATTCAAATCCAGTTTTTATTCCAGTTTTACATTTTAATTGGGGATCAGGCAGACAGCGACAAGAAGTGGAGGGGATTAGAGGAAAGATAATTAACATGAGGGAGTTTTTTTTTTCTTTTTCTGCAGAAACATGCAATTAACATTTTGAAACTGCACACACAGTGTTATCAGTTAATTTGTTTTTCTGCTGGTAGGCATAATCACAATGCAAATAATATGAGAGAGAGTTAATTGACTCAGACAAGAACATGAATAACAGCTCCCATCTCTGCATCTGTCACCAGAGCCGTTTTCGGACACGAGCTCCGGAAAAATGTCCAGGAAATTGGGTCAGCATATTATGTATTTGAGATGTGTCTCATATAAAAGGAATGCAGCAAGAGTTTGCCCAAGTCAGACATGTTCGCAATGTGGTGTGTTCTGCAGCACATCGCCACAGGCATATCGACAAACTCTTGTTTTACTTCCAAGTTGAAATCTTTGTCATAGTCTTCTAAGTGTAGCCTCTTTTTCATTCTGAGATATTTTTTTATTTTTTTTATTTTTTTTTATTTTCTGTTTTGGGTCATGTGATAAAATCGTCATCAGTACGCCCACACGCTTGCGGTGAATGTTGCAGACATTTTCCTCCCGTACTCTCACATGGGATCACTCAGACAGATTTTACTCAGGGGGTCGAGCAGGAAAAGTTCCAGAAAATGATGGGATCAACTTAATTGGACATTTCATTCATCTTTTTGCCATGGATTTCTTTTGTGAAGCACTTAATACCCTGGTTCAGATAAGTGCTATACAAATAAAGTTATTATTTGTTGTTTCACATAGAGCCCCTCCGGGCTACACATTCATTGCATGTCTGAAAGCAGCTTACATGTTCACAGGAAAGGTTTCATAGACCCCATACATTTTTGATGCATCACAAACAGATCCAGGCTATACTCTCTGGATGCGATAAAGAATTTATGAAAAAGAAAAAGCACAAAGGTTTGATTTTCTTTTCATGGATCTCTACAGCTACAAGGTCACATTAAACTTTATCACTTAATTGCTGTCATTAAAATAAAAATCATATTTTGAAATGCGTTCAGAAATCATCAGCGAACAGCAGCAGCAGCAGCTTGCTCCAGCGCCACACTCTTTCACCATCAGCTGAGGCAACATCCTCTTTAATGTGTGTGATTTATTGTGCTGCCACGGCTGCTTATCACAGCTGTTTTTACATGGTAAATCCTGCTTAGTAGCAGTGTTGCAGCCCATTAAAATACCCCCCTGGGCAGACCAGCAGACGTTGATATAAAGCATGGCAAGGAGTGTATACTTGCTTGAAAGGCTCTGCAAGTGGCTGAGCAAACTCTTTACCCTCATACATATTAACGGTCTTCTAGGATAAACTGTGTGTGTGTGTGTGAGTTGAGGAGATGATGGTGGTGAGAGACGTATCAAATGTCCTTTACTCACATTTATGCTTGAAAAATGACTGCATTCTTGATTCACTGTGAAATGCCTCCCCAGTGCAGGATACAGAGATGATATGTGAATTCACACAAGCGTCAACAAACTGCAAACATTTGCAGCCAGACTCTGTGGAGTTTAAAGACTCATTTTCGGCACATGATCAAATTATTAGACATTTTTTGTTAATATTCTGTTGTCTGTGGTGAGTGACAAAATTAGGAATGCTTCATTTATAACCCAAACTAAAAAATAACTTTACTTCTAATGATAGAGCCTTCAACACAACAGCATCTTTAACGACAGTAAAAAATCATATTTTTCATGACTACTCAGTATCCTCGGCACGTACTCAGTCATCTTTTAAAACATCTCGTGTTCATCTAGTTTTACAAGATAATTTCTCTCAAGTGCTTCTGGCAGACATTCTGAGAAATGTGTGCGAGTCTGGAGTCTCCTGAGCAGAGGAGGTGAATTAGACTTCAGCATGCGTGTGATGCATTTGACACGTCTCCATCAAAGCACTCGCAGGCATCTGCCACCTGGTCTCTGTGCACTCACACACAATGTCTGCTATCACACAGAGTCAGAATGAGGAGAGTCAGGGTTGATTGACTAATTATTCCTTTGGTTAATAAATGTCAGGCAATAGTTACAAAAGGCACATCACAGTCATCAAGATACAAAGATGTTGACTTTTTAATTCATTTATGACAAGGGGAGTGAAAAATACAATAATGTTGGACTTTTTTTTAAGACAAATGACTGAAACTTTAATAAATGATGCAAGTTGTTCACTGGGAAGCATTTGTTCCCAGTGCACTTCCTTCCTGTAATGTCCCCTGCTCACTTTGAGAATGCTTTCATCCATATTGTCCCTTCCTCTTTGTGTTTGTGTATACGTGCAGGGAGGTGTGTGTGCGGCAGGACGGCCGAGTCCATCTGACGGTGGTGTATTTTGGGAAGGAGCAGATGAGCGAAGTCCGCAGCACTCTGGAGAACACGTCCAGGTGGGTTGAAACCGCAGCCAAGATCAGATCATTGAATTGGAGCCCAAACGCAGAAGATGGAATGATATTTAAGAAGTAAAAAAAAATAACTGCTGGAAAAATACTCTTTCACTGTTTCCCCACATGCCACAGAAACCCCTCTCACGTTTTCTAATCTGTCGCTCTCATTTCACGACACCTACAAAGCACACACACCCCCTGGGTCGGCTCCGTGCCACAGCCAGTCATCTGGCTGATGAATAATGGAGCAGTGTGCCACCCATGCCAAGGGGCTGAGCGCTCCCAGCCGACACAGATAAATCATAACAGGCCCGTGATCGCCCGTGACTCATGCTAACCCTCTCGCAGGACCTGGACGCCAACGCCACAGGGGAGGTGGCTGATCGCGAGTCAGATCCACTGTGGACTGAGCCACAGTTCCCCGAGGGAGTTGCTATGGTGACGCTTGTCGATTTCCCAGCCCTGAGGGTTTTGTGTGGCATTGAATCGGTCGGACTATCTCCAGTATCACACTGCGCCTCTTTGTCTCTCCGTGTCTCCTCCTGTTGCCGTCGCTGAGGGGAAACTGTGGAGATAAGAGACGAGGCGGCGTTAAATAGTCTCCGAGTGAAGTGTCACATGAAACATAAAGAAAGCAAAGCCTGTGGCTGTAGAGAGAAGAACACAAAGAGCCAACAGGAACTCAAACACTTATATTGCAATCAAGTATTTCGGCATAGATCAATTCTGTAAAATAACTAATAGGGTTAGGGTATATTCAAAGTCAGGATTCCTCCTTTTGGGATCATGAATGTTCCCTGCAATCAAACTAGTGTTTTTTGTAGATATTTCAGTCTGCACCAAGTTGAGTTTTAAAACCCAGCACAAGCCAATTCTCACATGATTTGCATTGAATGTTGGATACGATATGATATGAGTTGAAGAATGATTCAATTATCACAATTGCTTTTTATCGTCTGACTAATCTGTTCAGCTGAGCAGCAACAAATGTTTATTTTACTCAGTTAAACCAAACACAAACGTGAATATTATGTAGAGAAAAAACTATTCAAATTCGAGTTCCAGTCCCGTTTCTGTCCAGATGTTGTGAAGGTTGAGACTGGGACAGAGCAAAAACACACCTAAAGTAGCACTATATCAGGACTAAGTGTTCCCTGGGTGTGGTGGTGTATTTCAAAAGGTTAATCCAAAGTCTAAAAGAGTTAAGGGTCAACCACGCTCCTCACTCAGAAGGCAAGTAAACACACTCACGTACGTCCTCAATCACAAAAGTCAATATCTGTTCCCAGCAGTGATGGCATCATTAGCTGATCCGATTCTACGCTGCCCTTCCCACAAATTAAATTCACCTCCAGAAACTGGTTTAGTTGGCGTCCGCTCCCAAGTCACCTCTAGCCATTTGTCCTTTTTCTGCTATGGAATCACATGCAGTCACACACTCTGCTTTTTAGAAGCACCACTTAAATTCTCAGATAAAGGCACTGTGACCCGGCACAGTGTTTAGACTGACAAATCTGTCTTTAAAGCAACCTATGAGTCGTACTAGACCCCAATGAACTCAGTGTGCCTGACAATCAAATTTTGGGGATTCAAGAAGAGCGGGAGACGTGCATTCAGTTCACATTTAATAGGACTGTAATGAGGACCTGAGAAAGGAAAAAAGGCAGAAGATTATAATTAAAAACAAAACTTCTATTTCCTAATGTTTATAAAAGCTAAAACGGAACAACGCAGAAACTAGTCGCCAGATAACACTGGTGTAGGCACAGCAGCAGTCTGGCACTTAAGAGGGGGAGACGAGGTCAGTCATCCAACTGCAACCAAATACTTTTGAGGGGAATCGCCCTTTACGTTGCTTTTAAATATTACCTCGCTCAATATGGGGCCCTACTTTACAGCGACAATGGCTGACTCTGTACTGCGGCTCAAACAGGGGAGAGGCGAATCCTGAATCTTCTCTCAAACATGGGATGACAGAAATTGGGGGTGAGGCATAGTCACAAAACTGAATGTATAAGTAACCTCATTCGATTTAAGCCGGAAAAATAAAACCTCCCTTTCTCCCAGTCGCCCTTACCTGCACGAATACAGCAGTCACCATCAGACAAAGAGTCACCATCAGACAAAGAGGCAGTAATTGCCCATGCCTGTTTTTATAAAGGAGGGGAGCTAATAGGGCGGTGCTCTAGCTCCTAGCTGTCAGCCCTCACAGTATTTGCAAGACTATCAGCAGCCATTATAAACTTCTTGTGGCAAATTTTCAAGGATGGCCTCTCCATCCCTCTCTCGGATTCAATGGAGTATAAAAAAAAAAAAAGTTTACCAACCCCGGCAAAGGAGGTTATGTTTCCTGTTTAGTTTGGTGGTAGGAAGCGGTATGGATCAAGGAAGACTAAATTTAGGTGTGGATCCGGATCAGAGGGCAGATCCAGAATTGTTTATCACTTAATTTAACATTGCGAGATTTCATTTTATTTCCCAGGCAATTATTCATGGATTTGTATTTGATGAATTTGAATGAAAGTTGGAACTCTACCGATGGAATATAGTCAACGTTTCAGGAAATCAGAGCTGTAGTCTTCAAGCGTTCGGGGAGACACCAGGGATATCTGTTAAAGCAGATGGAATTAGCCACAGACATTTCAAGTACATCGCTTACACGTCTGTTCTTCAAAGCCCGGACTGAAGCTGAATCCATTGGGGAGATGTACATTTCTGAGCCTTTAACATATGCAAGAATAAAGATCCTATACAACGTGAGATACAGAGTGAAAATGAGAACAAGAGGGAGGCTGTGTGCAAATGAGTTAACCTGTTCTAAAGAGATACCCGTCAATATGTATAAATAATTACTGTGCCTCAGAAGCAGAGATGATCACTCCGGGGAAAACAGAAAGACAGCAGGGGAGATGTGTGAAAAGTAGATGTGAGAGCAAGGCAGAGGCAGATTTTCTGAGAATGGAAAAATTACTTTAAACAACCATCTCAAACCAAACTGGACGTGTTTATAAAAAGAGAAGGACGAAAAGTTTGGACAGACAGAGACGCCACTGCCTTTCAGATCTTTCTTTCTTACCAAGTTTCAGCCTCTCAAACGAGCCTGTCGTGCTGCCGTGGCATTTCATTCAGTTCACACGTAGGTCAGCGACTCTCCGTGGAGCCTCTGACAGATCTGGGGAAGCAAGAAGATAATGTTGAGCAGAAGGTCACGGAGAGAAGATTATGAGTCGATTAGATGAGACGCAAATCAGAGAGGAGGTTAGAAAGACGTCCAAATATTCATATCAATGAAAGCATGTGTCTTTGCAGATCGCCAGTATGGACCCACTCAGCAAATTGCTCAGTGTTAATAACTTGCCCGAGGGCACAGCCTGAGAGTGATCACAACAAGTCTATAGCTCGACTCTCCATCACATGCACGGACTACTGATTCCCCAGCCCGCTGTTAGCTTCTTCTACAGTAGCCCAGAGAGGACACACCTCCCACCTCAGTTAACAGCAGCTGGGTGACTAACAGGAAGAAATTTGATGTTAAAATGTATTGCGAGCATGAAAAATGCCAAGGTAGAAGAAAACTACTGACCAGCATTGGAAACACAGAGCGATGAAGAGGAATTCGGCTTTAGAAATTAAATGTATTTAACAGGGCCACAAAATAGCGAGCAGCTCTGTGTGGATATGTGATTTCTTCTCAGCAGGGCTCTGAGCTAACATCAGCAGGAATAATGTTCACAGCAATGCTAACATGTTGATCCTTGGCCATCCTTTATCCTCTGGGGAACATGAATAACTTAAAAGGTTGTTTTGAAGGATCAGAGGATCACTGAGGTCATTAGGATTATGATTTATCCTCCGGGGAGCATGAATCATAGAGTGCAGTTAAAGATGGAGTACATGACGGCCTACCAATAGTGAAGCCAGTGTCTTGATTCCACCCTGGTGGCTCGCTACAGTATAGGTCATAAATCCTGCCTCCTCCATGTTAGTCGATGGGACAAGAACACGGTTAATATTTAATTGTCGGTAAATAGATTATTATTTTGGTTAGTTCTCGTAACACTGATGTGTGTTTAAGAGCTCATTGTGACCCTCTGATTTTGGTTTTAACAAACATCTGAGATTGATTTATGAGTGGCAATCTCTTGCTCTTTGGCACAGGATTATAATTTCTGGATAGAGGGAGGAAGCATCATCCACTTTTATATCTTTGGTTTAAATAATTGTACAAAATGTAATTGCAATCTGTTTTATAGAGATTTTCAGTCTGGACTCAAGTGGTGAACGGACTGACTTTAATATTCAGAGAGCGATGCCACGGCTAAAAATCCAAGCATGCTTCTCTGGTATCTGAGAAATGTGTTGAGATTAAAAAAGAAGCCTGGTTTTGGCCACGCATATATAAGGGCTTACAGTCACTGTCTTCTCACATTCAGTAGTCACCATGACCTGCAGTCAGTCCTCCAGCTATACCCCCGACACACGTTAATACACACAAATTGTTACACAGAGGCAGAAATTCCCAGGGAAAGCTAAAGGAAATCGGGTCGCCGCTGCCTGTCCTGAGCAGAACTAACAGGATCAGCCGCGCTGCTGAGACACAACATGACAGCTCTTTACAAGCTTCTCACCCTGACACAGATTCAACAATTTAGCCGCTACTAGGTACCAGTCACCACGCCTGCAGTAAACAAACTGACTATTTCAGGCCATAATACGGGTGCTGGTGCCTTTGACAAAGACGGAAGAAAAAGAGCAGGATATAAAAAGTAATACAGAAAACAGAGACAGTGCAGGATGTAAACTCACTTTCCCACACAACAGTGGAGCCTGTCTGTCTGTAAGAATTATTGTAACACACACAGGCCAACACACATAAACCATTTATCTACTCTATTTATCTAACAGTATCTCCAATAACATACAGGTTAGATTAATTGGAGACTCTATCAGAGACCGTCTTGGAGGGATGGATGAACAATATATCAACCTCGACAATTACGCCCTCAATATATTTTTAATCATGGAAATATCATCACAATAAATGATTAATGACCAATATCCCACTTCATTTAATTTAAAAAGTAAACATGCACAAGTGTATTTGTAAATATTGTTCAGTGCTTTGGATAACTGAAATGCTCGGTACCACTTTCTTGCCAAGAGTTAGATGTCTGTAGAAACTATTTAAAGTGATGGATGATGGTTCTCCGCCTCCTCCCACCATCCAGAAATTAAGCCAAAAATATCCTGGATACGAACGCTGCCATCTTGTGCACCTGGATCCAGAGAATGTGCACGAAGCGCTCAGGGGCTGGAGCTGGTCTTGTGGCGAGGTCCTGCAAATATGCTCGACCAAGACAATCTCAGCTGTCTATCATGACGGTCCACCTCATCAAATAAGTAATAAAAAAATAGATTATTTCTTGGACAAAAATCTGACTAACTAAAATGACAGAAACCTGTTTGAAGTGTACTTTTTAGTTTGGTCAATGTCCTATCCACTAACATAGATGAGGAAGGACTTATGACCTGTACTGCAGACCGCCAGCAGGTGGCGATCCAGACAATTTGGCATCACTTTTTGGCGGCTGTCATGTCATCCATCTTTATTTACAGTCTATGATCTGTATACCGTACATGTAGCTGACCATAAAGACTAAGAACAGAAAGATATCTCTTTATACTAAGCTAAGCAGCTGCTGGCTGAAGCTACATTTTGTGTGTTATCAATCTTCTCAATAAACTTCTTACAGACAGAAATCAAAGAAGCAAAACCTTAAAAAATGCCAAACTTTTCCTTTAAAACAAAAACAGTTTTAAATATTTTCTTCATCTCTGACAAATGAGCCCCTTTAAAGTTGAGACTGAGTCAACATGGGAACGTGGTGTTGCGTTTACATTGTGTGAGACAATCGGATGTATTGTGCACGGTCTCTGCCATCTGTGCTGGACAGTTTAGTGCCAGTGGGCTGGGTCCACGTCTCCTGGGACTCTGTGTAGACTGTGGAACAGATTGACTCTGTTTGGATTCATAAAGTGCGGACGGACGAGGAGACTGGACTCCGACTGACCGTACGTAAACTCATACAGTCAGATGGAAGAAGGACGCGTCCCCATTTGACCTGAACATTTCACGCAGCACTTGAAGTCATTGGTCATTTTCGGGATGTTGACAGGAGCTGCTTTTCACACAGACAAATAAGATGCTCATAAGTGGCGTTGTGTTTATGTTGCTCTTGGTTTTTAGAGCCACTCAGGATTAAAAGACTATATTATTTTGGGAGAGGCAAAAATAGTGGAAGTGAGACAAAAGTATTTTTTCACGGTAGCACACATTAATATACCCAGATACACAATATTCCCAGACACAAACGCACAGTGAGAGGGAACTATGGGGAGTGTGATTCAAGCCGCCTCGGGCAAAAACAAACCGACCACGTTTCCTCCAGTCGTCCCTGTTTCCTCCAACAAAGCCGTGTACGTCTGTCCCTGACGTGTTCTGTTCCACAGCCTCACATGAATGAGAGAGGAGGTTTGATCCTGTTTGTTCTGCCTCGGACTCAGACGTGTGAACCAGTTTCTCCTCAGTATCATCCATCTGAAGTGTGTGTCTGTATGTGTGCGTGCGTGCGTGCGTGCGTGTGTGTGTGTGTGTGTGTGTGTGTGTGTGTGTGTGTGTGTGTGTATGTTTGCACATGAGTAAAGGATTAGTCACTTACAGTGCGCGTTGTTAAGGAAAAAGCGGCAGCTGTGCACATCTGGATCCAGCTGTTCCTCTTTACTCTCACCACATCCTTGAAAAAAAGCACAGGAGGAAGCTTTGTTATTTCCCATGTAATTAATTTTTGGCTGCAGTTGAAAAGCTTGTGTGTATCATGACCGGGATGAGACTGAGAACATGAAATGCAGTCAGACCAGAACATTTTAATTTTGCTGATGTGAACTTTTGAGTAACGACTTGTGAGGTCATGATGTTTCAATCCGCGGCTGGAAAATGCTAAAAGGCAGAAAAAAGGGAGAATACAGAGGATCGTTGCCAGATTAACTCGCCAGGGAAGCCCGGGGCAAAGATGGACTGTGGGTCCCTGCTGACCTTCAGCTTCTTCAGCACTCTGATGTATTTACACACTCATTAGGCACAGTTCTCACAGCAGCATGATTATATTTCACCGAAATCGAAACCAGTTCTCATCTTCTGAAAAACGATCCAGCCCCGTGTGGGGCATGCTGCATTAGGAAGCTGTAATTTGATTGAAGATAAATAGATTGCGGGAATTATATCCACCATGAAGGCATGAAATAAACTGAAATAATTAAAATAATTAAAGCAACACTAAATAGGGTTTACTGAGCAACAGCGCCCTCTGTAACCCTTTTATTAACAAAATAAAGAAACTGAGTTTTGTCTGTTTGAGAAGGTGAAAATGTACAAGCCAGCTCAAGGCCCTCAGCGTGTCATTTGATGGAGCATCGTACTTCAGTGTTGCACATTCCCAAACAAATTAAGAGACAACTTACAAACCCATCACCACTAAGTGAATCTGAAACCCTTGGAGTAAATTAGCCCCTTATCTTGGTTGTTAATCCAGCGACAGGATTAATGCTCCATGCGGAATTACCTAATGTAGATAATGGCACCTGTTTGGCTGCCGAAGCCCAATAATTGTATAGTTTTTATTTGGATTAGAATCTCAGTTTCGGAAGCTTTTCAACCAACATGTCAGTCGAAAACTTACTTCTGCTTTATTCTGCTCAGTTCATCACATCCAGTTTACTTTGAATATTCTCTCTCGTTTTCTCTGTCGTCCCATTAGTGTCAGTTCAATTAAGCAGATGTATGATGTTTGGATTCAAAACATTTTTGAATCAGAGCACATCAGTTAAGAAAATGTAGTTGATGTGACATCTTTCAAATGGGAAGGCAATTTAAAATGTTTTAGCAAAGGCAAAGAAATCATTAAACAAAACAACAACCAAACAGAAAAAGGAAACACAACACAGTAAAAATAGTCGATACAATTAAATTCAAAACAATTCCATCAATAACTTGCCCCTAATACAATGAAGGAATTTCAATAGAGATATGATAAACTGTGTAGATTGAAATAATAATCTAATCAATTATTGCCATTTATAGAAAAGTAGTGATATATTGTTTAGGAGATGGAATAAAGTACTGGATATACAGCATTAACTTTTTTATAAAGACATTATATAAGGTGAAAAATATTAAGAATCTGAAAATGAAATGTGAAGAATCTGTAATACATAAGAATATTCTAAAATATTTTATAATCTTTCCACATGACTTTGTTATATTTTCTGCCTCAGAAACTGTCTCACTACAGGAGAGTTGGAATAAGATTCTTGGGTTTTGAACGAATGTGTCTAAAATCCATCATGTCTCCTTGTTGCTGTAAGTAAACTGACTTCTGCTTGTCTGTCTCGCCGCTCTCGTTCCTCACTGGGTTTCTGCAGGGAGGTGAACTTTAAGAACTTCACTCTGCTGCAGCTGGACGAGGAGTTTTCTCGGGGTCGAGGTCTGGACGTCGGGGCGCGGGCCTGGAAGGGAGGCAACGTGCTGCTCTTCTTCTGCGACGTGGACATCTACTTCACCGCCGACTTCCTCAACAGCTGCCGACTCAACACACAACCCGGTGAGACTCATACATTCATACACTTCTATCTTTGTGAGAACACTCAGTGGCATAATTGCTTTTAATGCTTAACCGTTGGGGTCATTTCACCATAACCCTCCTTGAGATTCTATTGTCTTGACAAACCGCCCATCCCAACCATCCTAGCCCTGACCCCTGGCCCTGAACCTAACCACTCGGGCATAACACCTATTCCCAATCACCTCTGTCTGAAACAAACAAAGAGAAAAACCTAGAGGTCGGACGTTTAAAACCTCTTTTGGTCAACCCACTGCTGCCTCACCTGTGCCTTTGGTCTTTTAAACTTCCCTTATGTCATTATTTTATTAACTTATAATTGTTTATTCACACCTCTGCTCCTATAGCACTCATTCAGAATGCTGTGTTTCAGGCCTAATCTAAACCTAAACCTAATTCTAACCCTAAAAGCAAGCGAGCACTGAGCCACATGTCCTCACTTTCCCAGAATGTGTCCTCACAAAGCTATGAGTTCACTCACACACACACACACACACACACACACACACACACACATTCCGTTATAAATAATTTCCTAGCTGTCTGACAACCCTGTCTCTCTACATCGCAGGTAAAAAGGTTTTCTACCCAGTGTTATTCAGCCAGTACAACCCCACTCTGATCTATGGAAGCCCTGAACACGTCCCAACTGTGGAGCAGCAGCTGGTAACACACACAAACACACACACACACACAAACGCACCAATCAAATCTGATGTTCTCCATTTGTCTTTTTTTAACCTTTCTGCAAGCCACTTCTTGGAAACATTGTGCTTTATACCTGGGAGGTGCTCCTGTGTAGAAACCCAGAGAAGCTACTGAAGTTCCTCCCCTGTGTATGGATCTGACATGTTACCGACCTCTGTGAGACCTGTGGTGGTTTTCCCTGCAGGTGATCAAGAAGGACACGGGGTTCTGGAGGGATTTCGGCTTCGGCATGACCTGCCAGTACCGCTCCGACTTCATTAACATAGGTAAATATTAGAGAATAACAACAATTAGAACACCGCAGTCGTATCCAACACAACATCTCACTTAGCAATGCAGGGATTTATAAACAGCGGCTCCTGGGGGTAGATCATTTGTGCAGAGGCGTTGCATAACGGAGGGTAGAAATGGGCTTCCTGGATGGCGACGGAAATATGCACAGCTATGTTAATGGTGCAATGACTTAATGGATGTGGGGGGGGGAAACACAAATGGCTCGACATTGCATTACTCTCCTAACTCGGATGGGATTTTATTATATTACTCTGCATGAAGTAGCTCTGAGCAGCAGCAGCAGCATATATTAGCATCTCATCTCGTAGCCTCTCCGTCCTCTCCCTCCGTATATTAGATCAGGAACATTGGGTCTCACGGCAGATTTACATCAATTTGGTTTCCCTCCAAAGTTTTATTGCTTTTATTGCTGCGTACTGCACCACTCCCACCAGACGTGGCCGTTATTTGCTTTATTCGATTTTCTCATCATCTTATTATTACTGACTGTGTGGTTATTATCATATATTGTCTGTGCTGTATTCTATATCTGGTACGAATGCAATCTGAGTATATGACTGCAAACCAGCTTAATGCTCCCTGAATGACAAGATAATAATAATAACAATTATAAAGGGGTCTGGCGGAGGTAACAACTTTGACAGAGTGCAGAATTACCTGTGACCTACTGGATTTCTTTTCACCATCATCTAGGTCATTCATGATGACAAAAGGCCACAGCGGTAATTCTCGAAGGCGTCACTTTATCCAAAGCGGCGCTATTGAACCCAAAATGATAAAACTGTTCATGTGGCTAAATACCCAAACATTAGTGTCACATGAGAGAAAGCTTGTATGTGTCATTCCAGGTGTCAAAGAAAACGGAAAATGGATTTGAAAGACTTGATGCGTGCAGAAACGTCAAGTTGTGGTTTTACAGCTGCTTCATGCTCAGTGACTTCCATGAAATCTTGTTATTATTCAGAGGAAACCATCAAGTGCTGATTCCCCTTTTTTTTCTCATGTTTTATGCTAAACTAAAGGAACCACAATTGTCTCAGATGACTCTCCACAGGAAAGAAAATGACCATGTTTCACAAATCGTCAAACTTCTCCTTTAAGACACGATTTAGTCCTGCGGGTTTATGCTCATCAGAAATGACAATGGAATTCATTATTTAGAAGGAGAGTACGCACAAACAAATGAACAATTCATCTGCTGGGTTCATGTCTTCTCTCGGTTTAGCCCCGGAGCAGGAGTGAAGAGAGGAGGCCGAAAGAGAAAATCCAAAACAAAACACCCAGCTTGTGTTACACCAAGTGAGAACATCGCGGTCCAGACATGCAAAGAGGCAGATTTAAACACGCCCGGTCGAGATCTGTTGCCGTCAGTCGAGAGGTTCCTCGCTGCCTCCTCACAAAACAACCGACCACCGTGCAGTCTAGAGATTATGATCACGTTCTGTTTGCTCTAATCAGGACTCACAAACAGCATTCCACTAAGAGTTAGTGAACACAGTGCAGAGAAAACAAGTGCTTGCATATCAAGAGGCCTCTTTACACAACAGCACGTGTAACGAAGCTGTGCAGCGGCAAGTTTTTAAATCTTGTTTACTCTCCGTTCTCGCAGGAGGCTTTGACATCGACATCAAAGGCTGGGGAGGTGAGGACGTCCACCTCTACAGGAAGTACCTCCACAGCAACCTCCTGGTGGTGCGGGCGCCGTCCCGGGGCCTGTTCCACCTGTGGCACGAGAAGCAGTGTGCCGATGAGCTCCCGCCGGACCAGTACCGCATGTGCATGCAGTCCAAGGCCATGAACGAGGCCTCGCACGGCCAGCTGGGGATGCTGTTCTTCAGGCAGGAGATCGAGGCCCACCTCCGCAAACAGAAGCAGCAGCAGCAGAACTCCAACCCCAAGAAGACATGAAGACTCACAAGTGGTGGAGTTAGAATCACTGCAATGACGGCAATCGGTTGGAAGTGAGGAAACAAATAGCTGACATGAACTACGTACGATTTTAAAGGAGTAGTTCAACTGTTTTCAAGGGATTACGCTTATTTGCTTTCTTTTCAAAGATTTCACTCTCATCTGTGTACACAAAATATGGAGCTGGAGTCAGCAGGTGACTAGCTTAGCTTAGCATAAAGACTGGAAATAGAGGGACACAGCTAGCTGGCCCGGTCTAACGATGAAATAACCTTCGTATTAAGGACGATTTCAAGTTAAAGTATCTCTAGCACATTTCGTGAAGACGTTTCACCGGGTTTCTTCAGTTCCAACTGACTAATGGGAGTCCCAGGTATTTACCTTGTCGGGTTGTTAGGAGTCCTTGAGGTTACCTGACAGGCTGGACTCGCCCTGCTGATGGTTTTGTTGGGAGTCGTCTGCAAGTCGTTGAGAGTCGTTGACCCACCCGCCCCCTGTGAGACATGTGTCCTAAGGTGTGAATTGTGGTGAAACTTCCTGGGAATGGAAGTCAAGACTCTGTTGTATATGGCTACTGTACTACCACAGTCTTACACCTCCTCTGTTCAGAGACAGTTTCTCTAGTTTGACGTAAATGGCTTCCTTCACTCCTCTTTCAAACTGCCCTGGACAAAATGTGGACATGGTTGTCTTCAAATGAATGTCCGCTGTCCCTTAGATGTAGGTACACTACTGAGTCCTGACCTGAGGAGCTGGCTCTCCTGTGCTGTGCCATGCGTTTGTGAAGGGGCTTTGAGTTTCCCCAGTGTACAGGTCTGTGCATTCCTCACTACATTCAACTGCATGCACTACATTGCTCTGCTCATGTCTGGGTGTTTTGTCTTTGGACCAGTTTCTGCCTCAGTGTGTTGGTGGGCTTGAAATGTTCTGGGATGTGGTGTTTGTTGAAAATCCTCCTTCAGATACTCCAGCAACATAAGGGATCACAACGTGGTGATATTATATAAATAAATGGCCCGTCTGTTATACAGTTATACAATATATCACATATACATTATTCATTTGCATTATTTTTAAGCAACATTATATTGCTAAATTGGTTTCAGATGGAAGAAATTTTACATTTAACAACTTTATAAAACGCTAAAAATATTTCCTTTAAATTTAAATAGTGTTCTTCTTCATGGATCAGTCAATAGGTGGCAAATGATTTTCTGTAATTTGGCCGATTCCTTACCTGACTGAATTATTTCAGCTTTACCTGTGTACTTTGTTGTGTGCTGCAGTTTAATCAATCAACAAAACATGTTTAAAAGCATCATCATAAATATGTAAAGTATTCAAAAAGTCCAATCTGTACCTGTTATCTGTATAACAGGTTAATGAGGATCTTTCTGAGTATCTGTTACTCATAAAGCTGTTAATTCATGCATTTTCTCTTTGAAATGTAGTGGAGTGGAGGTATAAGTGGCATAAAGGAAAATACTGAGGTATACTACATGTACACAAGTTTTAATAAGTAGAGTACACAGTAATTGAGTAAATAAGCTTAGTTACATTCCATCTCTGCAAGTTAAAAGGCCGCTCGCTTTATCTTCACATTTTGTGTCCAGGCCTGAGTGAAGAATCACTCAACGAGCAAAACTTTCTCAAAGAGTGAGAATAAGTATATTTACCAAAATATCAAACTATTCCCTAAATGAAAAATGTGAAGACTTTTGAACGGATGGAGATCATGTTGCTCTGTTGTAGCTGTGGATGGGCAATGTGACGGCACTAGTGGGCTCAATAACAGTGAGAGAGCCATTAATCAACAGCTTCTATTAACATCTAAACTACTGCAGTACTCTGATCTTGTCCGATCAGCCATCTGTACTTTCATCTGCGTTTGTGTTTTCCTGTGTAACTGCAGCAGGTGTTTTCAGAGAGAAAACACAGGGCCTGAACTTTGAGCTGGAACATTTCTGAACCATGTGCCTTGTGTAGAGAAAAAACCTGAACACTGTCTCGTCAATACAGGTTTTTATATGTAGGGAAAGAGAACCACCTAGTGGACTGAATATGAAAATGAATAGCATGTAGGTTAAACAATGAAGGACTTCTTCAAAGCCTGCAATGGCCTTGTAAAGCTTTTTATAAATTATTGATCAGTTATTTCTATTTATGTTTGTTATTATCTTGTGTATGTCACCATTTATACGATTCCGTTTGTCTCATTTCAAATGCAGTATTGTGTGTATGTGCCATTCATCTTTTTTAATTAGGTGAGAGTTGGAGTTAAAGTTAAAGGAAAACATGCCATAAATTGCATTATCTCTAGGTATTTGTCCGTAAAATGACTTTTTTCTCTAAAGCCTACTGAGTATAAGGTGTATGTGTGTATGTGAGTGCCCTTAATATTATTACACATGACCTAGTTGTGTTTTTGTCACATAATTAACTAGTGCACACGTAATGGATGGATAAAGGACGAATAAAGGACTGACAGTAATACTGATCACTGTCATGATGCTGACGGCGACTTAACAAGTCAGAGTGAGACTTTTGAGTGTCATGTTTTTGTTTCTCATTTCATAAGTAAAGTCTAGAGTGCAATAATGAAAGAGAAAATGTGATGTTTTATGTATTGCCACCAAACTTCAGCTGCCTCGTGGCGGCTTATATTTAATTAGTTTTATTATACTCACACATAATTAAATCGCCAGCACTTCTGAAATCAAAACAATCATGTAACAATGTATTTTTGGTGTTTGACCAAAGATGTGAAAAAGGCACTTTTTTGGTTTTATTGAAACATTCCTTGTAATAATACATCAAAAACCTTGACATGTCAATGTTATCTTTTTCATTTAATGTAAATTAGTTGAATAAAATATTTGTGTATTGTATGTGTGTATGTTGTTTTCTTAAGTACCATATAACACAATAACTGTGTGTGTATATAAAATGTCCATGATACTAATATATTGTTTATTATTTTATTGCTAAATATTGTTTTGTAAAGGTAGTTTTCCATATAAGCTTTGTTTTTATATTGCTACTTTTAATTACCCTTTCTTGTTCGGTCAGAGAATCAGGGAAATATTGAATTAAAGACCCTGCTTAATTAAAAGAGGGAACAGTAAAAACAACAAAGCATCAATACTCACCTGTTAAAAGAGTAAAACAAAGTATTTCGCCAATTTAACATTATATGTTATTATTATTATTACCTCATGATAATAAGATGATAATGGCACCATGGGCCCCTGGGCACAGACATGTTAAAGCCCATGTTGTTGTTAGTGTAGTTTAAACTCCAGAACACTAGATGGGGTCACTGAGCTAAATACGGTCAGTTGAGATTATTGCTTAGTTGACATGCCATTGTAAAAGTAACTATCCGAGATAATTATATACATGTACATATAATACCCAGAATTACTGAAGTTAATAAAGCATATTGTGTGTATACACACATTATCATGTGTCACAAATGGATAGTGAATAATTTATTGGCCCAACAACTAATTAATTACAATTTTACAACGTTTTTTTATTATGGTTATATTATCTCCCACGATTTAAAGAACATTATTATTTAAGATTGACTGGTTACTTTTAAAAGAGAAGATATTCATAATAATTCAATCATAACCCGGTTCCCGGTGTTCTAGTGTTCAAGCATCAAACAAGTTCACAGTTGTTTCTACATTAGTTTTTTTACAGTGGAAATTAGCTCCATATATTGCAAAGAAATGTTAAAAATGATTTGCGTTAAGAATACAATACATTTTTAAGTGTATTTCTTTATAGTTTTGAAAAATGGGACAATTTAGGAATTGAGTTATAATATCCAATATTTTTGTTTTTCCAAATTTTTTTGAGTGTCCTCTTTCTTATATTTGATTCATAAAACATTCCCTCACATGTGTATCGGTTCACCTTCTCTTTTTGTATTAATAATGTGAAATGTAAGCGGTGGCGTGAGGTCACCAAAGGGGATGTATCGTATTTCCGCTGGTCACTGAAGGCAGCACCGGGCCTGCAGCTTCGGCCTCCCCCGGAATTCTCCGTAAACCGTCGAACAGGCTCGTCCGGCTCCGAACACCCTCCGGAGGAAACACAGGTGTCTCCGTGCAGGTGAAGACCGTCTCCTTCTCCATGACAGATACAACCGGCTCCATTTCACAGCTCTAATAACAGACATGACGGAGCAGGAGAGTCACCGGCTGAGCTGCGGTTCTCCGCCACCCGGCCGGAAGACGCGTATGTCCGCCTGACATGAGCCCCCCTCTGGCCTCGGGCGGACCGCTCTGTGTGTTTGTCACAACAAGAGGGCGTCCACGTTTCTTATCGAGGGCTTGAACCGAGCGCCTGCGGTTGTGGTATCTTCGTCCCGAGTCGGAAACAGCGACGTCCCGAGGAGGAGCGTCCACTCACTCACCCCCCACCCACACCCACCTCAGCCCGGTGTCTCTCCCTGAAGAGCAGCTGGAGCCCGGGACTCGCCTCCGACACACACAAGAGCGAACATGTTCGAGACCAGAGGAATCCCCTTTGTCCTGCTCGACGTAGCCTGTCTCGTCCTGGGTGAGTGTTTGGTCTTTTCCTGCTGCTGCTGGTTCCCATAGGATCTGATCTGTGATGTAACCTGAACCTCCCGTGTGCATATCGAACAGCCTGTCGTCACGTGAAGGGAGTGGTGGCTGGTTCTGTGTTACTGAGACTTCTTTCAACGCCATTTATTTGAACCCTCTCATTCTTCCAATAACCAATCGATATCTGTTGCTGTGTGTGAGAAGTAAAGGCTGATCAATGCAGCGAAGAGTCCCATGTTCTATGTTACCATTGTATGCAAATGAGCGACACTGTTTTTTAATTCAAATATGACATTAAACTCCGTAACTAAATCAGCATGTCGCATATACAGTATATGGTTACTATGGTTACTGTCACATTGATAAATGTTAATTTACTTTATATACTCAAAGTGTATATACACGCCTTTACATAGGATTTCTATCCGAGTACAAGTGGTATTTTAGTTGAGTTTGCACCTAATAATCATTTACATTTTGATTTACATCCAGATCATGTTCTAAATTGGTTGATCAGTTGTTTGGACAATTAATTGTGTTAAGTGTTGAATGTATGTTCGCAGAGTCGTAAGTGACGTGTTGAAAATACCTTGTTTTCTCTGATAAATGGGCTAAAATCCAAAATTAATTACGTTTAAATATTTCCTTTTTTTGCTTTGAAATAATGACTAATCGATGAACGCACTTATTATTAGAGCAAATGTCATGTCGGAGATTTTGCAGCTCACTCACTAATGTTGAATTCACTCAAATATTCAAAGTTAACTGTTTTTGTCAATAAACCAGTTTCCACTCCCTTAGCTCTCAAACAAAAAAAAACAACAACAAACAACAACATTTCTGAGAAAAGTGAGGTATGAGAGTCGCTACTTCCTCTCAGTCTATGTTTTAAACCCACGTGTTAACACTTTTGTCTCTGACATCATTCGGGTTCATGAAACAATACGTTTCCCCCTCAGAACATGTAAGACAAGTGAATGTCAGACTGTCAGTACAGTTTAAGATTCCTGTAAGACGTCTTAGAGAGCGGCCATGTTTCAGTTCTGCTGAGACACGGCCTCTGAGGCTTCAAATCTGATTATGGATAATTGATTTGTACGATGACTCATCAGGCTTTGGCTCCACTTGCACACTCTCAAGAGGGACTGGGCAATACAACATTATCCCTAATATAATTATTATCGATAGCAATATAACAGATATTGCTATCCAATATGTCGATATAATGCTTTTGCAATGCGTAAGCTCAGTGAGGAGGTATGACAGACAATTGATCTAAAGCTAAAGACATTAATCGTGATACTTATCGACATTGACTTTATCTTGATATAATATGTGGCCATGCCCTACAGCTCTCGTATGTTTTGCTTGCAGGATGATTGTAATTATTGTTTTTACCCTTCCTGCACATATTTTTCAAGATGTACAGAGATACTCTCCTGTGAATAATAATTTGTGTGTTCTACACAAAAGCTTAAATTATCCAGTAGAACACAATAACTTAAATGTGTCCTGCCTCACTGTAAAGTCCATTCTCCTCATATGTACCGAATGCCTCAAAGTTTGATTAAACTATACCGATTATGGTAAAAACACTGCACTATGAAGGTCCAACATCCCACCAATCAAAAGTGAAGCACATTTTCGGGGTGCAGGGGATCTTAGCTGGTGAGGAGCAGTGTGACTGTGAGCTGTTTAGCAACTGATGCAGACGCCAAATTGATTATTCTGCTAATGATACGTGCATGCACACACTCAATTATAATCAGCTGTGAGAGTCCCCAGACTGAGGCTCTTACCAGCAGTCATGCTCGGCTGCGCGTAACACTGACACTGAATGAAATAAGAACATGAACATGATAAATGTGAGTTTGCAGGGACGGAGAAGGTGCTGCTATCGAGTCTTGATAAGATATCACTTGGAAATATGTATCTATCTATGCTACAATATATCCACATCTTTCTTTATTTCTGTATTATGTGCTGTGGAGCTGTTTGGTTGCAGATGAGATCAGAGTAAATAGTAACACTGTTAGAAAGTTACAGTGGGGTCTTGCCCATGTCCTGCCGTGGGCGTGTTTCTGTCCCGACTCACTGGCATCTCCAGCTGTTGTTGCCTGTCAAATTCTGGATGGCACAGCTGAAGGCGTGAACAGCTGCAGAAGCAACAGAACAAAAATACCAGAGAGAAGACACTTCAGACTTTTTTCTGCCTTTATTTGACTGGGACTGTAAATGTGCAATAATATAACAGAACCTCAACTTCTGCTCAAATGGAAGAACAACTCTGGGCTGAACAGTCAGAGAAATGACGGAAGTGTTATCCTCTGTGGACTTTGCACTCTGAAAACGAATCAGCCTAATCCATTAACTTTTCCATCAAGGCTCCGTCAAAAGACGTGACAACCCTCTGTGCTACGTTAATGACCAATTATAACACTTTTTCTAGCGCCTGACCAATATGTATTGGTTTGGTGATAATGCTGATATGAAATGAAAACCTCCATGTAAACAGAATACACAATGTGAATTCATGTTTTATATTTTTACATAAAAATATGTTTATTTTCTCAGAAGGAGTGGGCTTGTGGCAGATTTAGCACATTGTTTTGGTTTTTCCATTGGGTTTAGTAGCAATAACAAACATATAAAAGAGCTAATAGTATTCTCAGTTCAGTTGCTAGAAAGGTTGCTGTTCTTTCACCTCCACCCGAAAGATGACATAGTTGAAGACCTCCACCATTGTCCCTCAGCACCCTCACTTTCTCTGCCATGTCTGACTTCTTCCTGCCTTAACTCCTCCTGATCTCTGTCCACAGGAGGTCTGCCTCTTGCAGCCTTTAACCTGGGAAAGATCCGCCCTTACCAGAGGGGCTTTTTCTGTAACGACGACAGCATCAAGTACCCGTTCCACAACAGCACTGTCACCTCCACAGTTCTTTACACTGTGGGCTTCGCCCTGCCCATTAGCTGCGTAAGTAGGAGTCATGACGTAGTGTAGAAACGACCAGTCTCATGGAAAATGAGCCGACTTTCCAGCCACAGGTGTAGCGCATGACAGTAAAGCATTCCAAGGTGTGCCAGGGTGTTTGGTTAGATTTTGTGTACCAGCACACCTACAGGGAAAGCAGAACAGGGAAATCAGTTACACTTGTTTCTCCTTGTGTTAGGACTCACAGAGCCAGCAAAACCAGTATGTTTGAAGGCCAACACATTTTCATAATGACTAGCTGTTTGTTTACTCGCGAAACTACAAATCATTTCAACTGTCGCTGTTATTGAAACCAAATAATGGAAATGTTCTTTTTCTCTACTAAGCTGACAGTAAAGGAGGATGTCCACTTTATGCTACCTTTGTCCACAACAATTGAACCAAATAATAAATTCTGCTTCATCTATACACACGCACACAAACACACACACACACGTATGCAAGAACATAAACAGTCCTAGAGCAAAGGTTAGTTTGATCTCACTTAACACAGGCTTTATGAGGCTTTCTGCCATAAAATGATTGTTTCACTCAGCTCATAGATCTTTATGAGATGTCATTCAATATTCAGGCTACAGATAAAATGCAACACAAATTATATTTACCTTCCAAACTATTTATAATATCGTCAAATATGTGATTAGTCCAGCCCTAAATATTTAGTCCAGTCAGACACAAACTCAACCTCACACAAAAGACCAGAACCACAAATTAATGTGTTAATCTCAATACGGATGACATGAAGGAAGAAAGGAAAGTATTTGTATTTGTATTAAATCTGTGTTGCTGTTTTGAATTAGTGCATCACACATGCAGGCTGCGTGCTGTGTCCCTCTGTTCCTTAAAATAGCTGGAATGCACTTTTGGACCGGAGCGATCGTTTTCTGAGAAATTGCTCAGTGAGTGTGTGTCCTCTTATTACTTTGTGAGATCAGTAGTTAATCTCTTCCATCAAGTTCTGTATGTATCACGAGTATTCATAACCTCAATCTGTAATACTCACTGTAAGTGCATCAGTTTGATATTTATATTCTTAAATGTTACTGTTGTCTAATCTGCAAACAACTCACCGTCTGCCAAACTGCGGGAAAGCACGTGAGAATTTAGAGCGTTAGCTTCGGAAGTCCGACAGAATAAGATGTAAAATCTTATCTTTTTCCTGAAGGGAAGAGAAATCAAAAAACTGCGGGTGAAAGTGAACGAGAACGTGCGTAATGTGGTGTCGAGTTTCAGTCATGTTAGGGATGAAGAGTCTGAGATGGCTGCTTCTTCTCACACACTGACAGCTTCAGCTTCCCGTGGGTCTGCTGGATCGAGGTCAACCACATCCCCAATACAACAAGCCGTCAGCTGCACCTATCACAGCCTAGGAGAGAAAGTTCCAGGCCTCACGTCTCATTTACCTCCTCAGAAATGTCTCCTTTTGGTGCTCTGAAGTTTGCTCTTCTAACTTTCACTCTTTAACAGCATTCAACTGTCTCGTTCCACTTATAACCATTAATATTTGCAGAAGATGGCGGACGATGCAGGGGACGCCTCTCTCGCATTGCTACCGTCTCCCTCTCCGCAAAGCCATAGACTGTTGCATCTGAGTCGCTGTGACATCTTTGTAACATCTTTTTTTTATTTGTGTTTTTCTCTCACTGCTTCTCTGCTATAGCTGGACTCCCGTTTGTAATACTCAATGTGCAGCACAGTCCTTTCCGACGGGGCTTTTTCTGTAATGACGATTCAATCAAGTACCCCGATAAAGAGGAGACCATCTCCTATCAGTTGTTAGGGGGGGTCATGATTCCCGTCGTAATACTCACTGTAAGTGCATCAGTTTGATACTCTTCGTATCTTTCTTACACTCCTCCTTCAATATTTGCTGCTCATCTTCATCCACTTTTAACTTCTTTCTTTCTCTCTAACCATGGGTGCTGGTTTATTGATTATTCTGTAATGTATGTGTTTTAACTGCTGAATTAACCATCGCTACCATTAACCTTAGTTTAGTTTCCTTATAGCATGTTGTAGAAACTGTTTTCAAGATGACATGGAGAGGCGCTCTGAGACACGCCGTTAAAAGCTGGACAAAAATCAATTGGTCAGTAAGAATCAACTGATATCAGACGGTCACAGACTAATCTGCGTTTATGTCTGCTGATATGACCACTTTTATTATACAGAACAAACAATTCAGAAAATCCTGTATCTAAGTTTATTTAACAAAAACAATGTTAATTTTTTTAATTCAATATATTTAGTTGTATTTGTGGTATCAGAAGTCTTTCACTCTGTAATATCGGTATCAGCGCCCAAAAATACTTTGTACTTCTTCCAAAATCTGCAGCCACTGTGACAGGAAGATGCTTAATGAGGCACTAACGATAGAAACTGATGTAGCAGTCACATTTACTTAAATAGACCCAGTCAATTCTATATAAAAGCAGTGAAAATGTCCTTTCATTAAAGAGAAGTGAAGTTTCCATACTGTAGCTTTAACCTCCACGGAAGGAATGAAATAACGCTGACATCCGTCCTCTATTGTAAACATACTGTATAAAATGTATAGCTGGACTTAGTTGAGGTTAAGCAGCTCTATTAGAAACCGACAACCTAAATCTTAAGTGACACATCAGCAGAAGTTTGCAGTTCTCTCATTCTCAGCATTTACAGATACGGGAAGCAAAGCGGCAGCGTAAAGTCCCGTCAACAGCTTTTGTGTGAGACGAGTCTTCGGCCCCTGGGCCTGTTATCTGCTCACACTGTGACCAAACAAACACATTCACATGCATCTGAACCATAACAAGGCCAATAAGGGGAAGTTATGAGTCATTCCTCTGATGTATCCCACAGCTCGAATACACAAATGATATACAAATACACAAATGTGTTACGATGACATTTAACAACAGGCATGGTCTAATAAAAACATTTACACCCAAGTAAAGGATTCAAGTTAATTATTTTAAGTGGACATCTTCCTTTGCTCATGATATTTCCAACAGTATTTATTTACTATCTGAGAGGAATGCATTTGGTACAAATACTGCCAAAACATAATAATAATAATAATATTTGTTGTTGTTCAATGTACTTAAAGGAATTGTTTGACTTTGACATTGCTTTCTTGCCCAGAAGAGTTATTCTACCACTCTCAGGTGTCATGTTGTTAAGTAGAAGGATGCTCAGAGAATGCATACAGCTCGGCCAAGGCTGACGTCCTATCTCACCGCGTCAAAGGAAGTGCCCCAAAATGTAACGGGTTCTTCCTTGGGTCACGGCCCTCGCTTCCATAAAAGTGGAATGGAAATCAGTTCTTTAGGTTTTGAGTCGTCCTGCCGAAATGCACAAAAGGAAAACCTAACCCACTTAGCGGTGGTGAAGCTACAGCCAGGCGGTGGTTAGCTTAGCATAATGATGTGAAAGAGAGGGACACAATTGGCCTGCCTCTGACCAAATGCTTTGAAAGAATACATTTATCTTAATATGTTGTTGTTTGCTACACAATGTACTGTTCTGAAGCTGCTGTAGCACTTTGGCCCAGGGCTAATTTCCCCATGGGACAATAAAGTGGATTTGATTGATTTGAATATCCTAATCTCATATTGATGTGCTATATCTTGTTTGTTTAATCCATAAAAAGGCTGGTCTGTGGTGGGAAGGTGATTTTAGTTTGGACAAAGACACATCAGCTGTGCTAAACTAAGTTAGCCGGCTGCTAGCTGTGGTTCATGATTCACTAATATGAGATGTGAGAGTGGTATCAATAATCCTCTACAAGAACGACAGTGTATCTCTAAAAAAAGTCAAACTAATCAAGCAGTTACAGAAAACAGCTTTATCTGAAGATAGTGGTGATGGGGAGTATTGCTGGCTCTGATGTTGAAGAATTCTTTCAGTTGCATTTCATTTGGGAGTTTGTTTACCTGTGCAAACGTCTGACTCTGTCTCCTTCCTCCCTCCCCTCCCTCTTACAGATGATCATTGGCGAGTGCCTTTCAGTTCATCTAAATCGCATCAAATCCAAGTCGTCTTTCGGCAACTACGTTGCTTCTGTTTACAAAGCCATCGGCACCTTTCTCTTTGGTGCCGCCATGAGCCAGTCTCTGACCGACATCGCAAAGTATTCCATCGGCCGGCTCAGGCCACACTTCCTGGACGTATGCAAGCCCGACTGGAGCCAGATCGACTGTTCATCAGGGGGTTATATCGAAAACTTCACTTGCACCGGAGACGCGACCAAGGTCAACGAGGGCAGGTAGGGGTCATTTCATCTCAAAACACCTGTTGTCTTTCCCTGTTTTATTTGTTTCAAACTTAACTCTGACCATTGTTCTTTTACTGCTACCACCACTGCATGAACAGAGTTGATACAAATGTTCATACATGTCTTAAGGTATTCTGTCCATTTAAAGCGATGAGCTCAATGAGCAGCAACTCAGAGGTGACAAGATTCACTGCTGTCACTACAACACACAAGCTGCCTGGCTGCTCTGCTGAAGGTAGCTGTGGGTTTTCTGTTTTGTTTACTTTTGGTGAAAAAGCAAAAAACTCCAACTGTTCTGCTGGTTTCATCTTCTCAAAATAGAATTTACTTTTTCATATATGGTGGTGACCTGGTATGGGAATTTCTTTGAATTTATATTCAAAACATAGGAAGGTTTTTATCTAAGAAAATAACAAGCAGACTAGTAAATATTAACTTTAATTTTTAGCTGCTGTCTGTAGGTTCTTGTCTAGTTGCAGAGTAAAAAGATTTGCCGGACAAAAAGCTCACTAATGAACCTGTGAATCGGTATATGAAGACTTTTTCAAGCTGTTTATTTCAATCTGAGTTGTTCAGAAATCAGGAGGACAAATGTTTAAGAGAGGCAATAAGAGTGTTCCAGTTAAAGGGGTGGATTTTAAATAACAGATATGATGAGAAGCCTGAAAACTTCACAAGTTTTTTAATGCTTTAATCATCATTTACATGCTCAGGCGCATGTGAGGCTCTAAGTGAATCGGTGCACACAGATGATATTAAGGAGTGTTAACAGTGAGATGCTGGGCGAACCTTTTGTCGACTGGAGATAGTAAAGCAGAGTAACACTACAGGAATCTGACGTTTCTGCTGTGATTCCAAGCTGTTCCTTATCAGCTCAGAGCAGCAGGAAGCAAAGTAGGCGGAGAGGATTTCCACTTCCCATTCTGATCTGGTAACGACCACGGACAGCAGTGGTAATTATAGAAGCAGGGGCCTGAACGGTGACATCAACTGTTCCCCTCGTGTCAGTGTAGAGGAGGATTTTTAAGCGCTAGGAGGAACCTTCTACGCTTTACTCCTCTGTTCTTCTTAAAGGTCAGGTCATTGTTCTCACAGGTGGGAGTGTTTCTCCGAGCCGCAGCCTCTGAGTCTGAGAGCTGAGTGGAAATGTGCCCACCCACCCGCTTCTCCTCTCCTGTACATTACCCGTGGGTGTGGTGCACAATTGTTGACATTTCCTGCACCCTCATCGCTTCGTACACTGCAGTGTGTGTTTCTTCTCACGTGAGACGTAGCATCAACAGACGTCAGCAGGCCAGGAGAAAAACATGGTGACACGAGGAAGATATCGGAGGCTTTCAAGATGTTCTGCTTTCTCCCTAACTGAAGTGACGTAATGCAGCAGCAGAGGAGAGAGCAGGTTATGGATCCTCTTACAGAAACATGATTCCTCCTCCGCTGACTGCCACAGAAGAGAGTAGGCCTGCTTTCACAACTGCATTGGTTTTCCTTTTAAAAGAGAAAAATACATTAAGCTGGATGAGACTTTAGTGGGAATAGGTTTGTTCTCTCGTAAGGAAGGAATCCACAGGACACAAATAATTCATGCTAACTGAAACCGTGAATATAGAATGAGTGCAGCCCTCTGTGGGTCTGACAGAGCTTTAATCTGACGCCACAGAGGTCAGTGTGAGCATGGCATTGGTCAGCTGGGTTGTGTTACCATGGCACCAGTGGTGTGCTGAAGGATGAATCACTAACTCAAGATGATGATAATGAATTATCAACCCACGCTTCCAGCCTCTAAATTGGTCTTAATTCTTATTGTAAACGTCATATCTTCGCGTATTTGACTGCTTGATGGATAAAATTGCTTAACTTTGTTTGTGTAAGAGACGACTGAGCCACAGGGGAGTGACTGTTGTTTATTTTGGCAGAGTTAAAACCCCCCAGTGGAGCTCTTTAGCTTTTCCACGTCTCTGTGGTCCGGTTGTAGGGATTTACCTTCCACATTTATCCAGACAGCTCAGTAAACCGGCCTCTCGGTAACAAGCAGCACTGAAATACACATCTCTTCTTATTCCATCCCGCAAAGCCTAGGACCCCTCGTCGAGTGCCGGAGTCGAATGGCACGCCAAATAAACCAGTGTACATTACAGGGGGGGGTGTGTGTGTTCATACGAGGCTGTTTCTGCAGACCTGGTCCTGACAACGGTATGAAACCACGGCACTGTTATTATAAACAGCAAGAAACCGAGGCAGGGAGCCATGGAGGGCTCACAGACAACACACAGCAACTCACTTACCATCAACTCCACCATAATCCCTAAACATGGGGTCTACCAGGCTGTGGTGTTGTCGTGTCTGACTAATAACGTGTAATAATGATCCAAACAATAATACAAGACATCTCTTCTAACTTGTGAGGTTTTTCTTTTTCATTGCAAATGAATGAAAAAGCGTTGAGTCATTGTCTTGTATTTCCTTCGCAGGTTGTCCTTCTACTCGGGCCACGCCTCATTCTCCATGTACTGCATGTTGTTCCTGGCTGTAAGTAGCTACACCAGAAAACATATATCTATCAGTTCATATTCACCACAACACTGTTTTATACAGGGTCATTGCTTTGTCGTGTTGATTTACCATATGTGCATGTTGATGAACTCAGACTGAAAGGAATCGTTTTTGGGAGTTATGCTAATCATAACGTTAAGATGGGAAGATCGATGCCTCTCATGTCTGACCATTACATGTAAAGCTAGAGCCAGGAGCTGGTTAACTTGGCTTCGCACAGAGACTGAAACCAGAGGGAAACAGCTAGCCTGGCTCAGCCTTTAATGATTCAGTACAAAAACCTGAGTGTCAAATCAATTCGTGCCCTTATAATCTAAACTGAACCCCTAATCAAGTGTGAGACAAGAACCTTTATGGAGGCAGCTCATTTGCTCCAAGCTGGACCTGAGAGCAGCTGGAAGTGTTGAGAGGTTCCAACACATCTCAGCCTGGCTTCTGATTAAGTTCATTTCTAAGACATTAGGTTATTACATTGTTATTATTCAAATTCATCTGTCTGTTGATATTAGTGGCAGGGTTATTGTAACCTAATTTCATTGACCTTTTTATCGATTATTTTTAAAATCTTATGTTTTATCTTAATATCGTCCCATCAATCCATTGTGAAGCACTTTGAGCTGCTACAACTTGTTTTATATCTATCCAGTAAATATGTCGCTAAAGGCAGGATTCAGTTTGCTGATGTTAGCTTTAAGATGTGAAACAAAGGACTGATTCTTTTACACTTTGGTTTTTAGCTTTAGCTTTATATTTAACACAGATATTTGACCATAGATTTCTTCATCTGAATCTAATCAATAACAGTGAATAAGCCTGCTTCCCAAAATACCTATCGACTATTCATCTGAGCAGCAGTGCTTCACTAAACGTTCACACGTATGTCTTCACTGTTCTGCTCGGACACTTGCAGCATCTCTGAGTTTCCTCTGCGTTCGGTCAGAGCTGATTTTACTGCCCAGCCCTGATGATAAACTTTATGAGTCAGCAGCAGGAGATATAAATAGACACTGGGACAAAGTCCTGCCACCAACTGTCCCACTCCAGAGCTGAAGTAACATTTGCCTACAGATCTGTTATATTCTCCAGTCGCCAATCAAATGACGGCGCGTCAGAGAGGGAAGTATAACAGGAAGAGCATCAGGATAAAGTACCGTTTGTCCTTGTTCCAAACTTCCAAAAGAGGAGGCACTCCCTGTTTTTACCACAAACAAAACAGTCGTTTACGGCCAGAGTGACTTTCAGCAGATCAAAGAGTCTTAAGCAATAAATCCTCCTGCTCCGGGAGGTGGTGGGGTTATCGGTCATCCGATTAAATGATGGATCCTGTAGCAGAAACAAAGGTCAGTTTGACGAAGGGAAATGTGGCCTGCAGATGGTTCTCACCTCAAACTAAGAAAAGGAAGTAACACCGTGGCTGATGACAAACTATAAAAAGAATGTTCAGTTCAGGGGCGTTCTGGTGCATCACGAGCTCGTCTCCTGTGTGGAAATGGATGTTCTCAGAGTCGTCCTGACACTTGCAGGAATGCTGCTACAATCGAGCCCCTTGTTCTAATCATTGCCCCGTGTCTCTCTCAGCTCTATCTGCAGGCTCGACTCCAGGTTGAGTGGGCGAGGCTGCTGCGACCCACAATCCAGTTCTTCCTTATCGCTGCGACAGTGTACACAGGATTTTCCAGAGTGTCCGATTATAAACACCACTGGAGCGACGTGCTGACTGGACTCCTGCAGGGGGCCCTCATGGCTTTACTCGTGGTAAGTGTTACTTTACAGGGGAAATGGATTCTGGGGCCTTTTCTCACGTCGTTATAAGAAACAAAGCAGTTTTCAGACACGGACATTTTCCAGAGTTTGCCTACAACAAATAAAGAAAGCAGAAGGAGATTTTCCACTTCAGACTCATTCACACCAAGAACATATTTGGAGCAGTCAGGCGAGGGGCGGTGCCTGAGCAGAGCATGACGTATGCATTCTGCAGAAATCTCGCATTTTAGTTCTCATCGCCAAAGGCTCTTGAATCCCGTGGTCTATCCAAGTTGACATCTTAGTTGTTTTTTTAGCAGTGCACAGGTACAGATGTATAACCAACACTCTCATCCTGCAGGTCTTCTGCGTGTCGGACTTCTTCAAGCCACGTGTGGAATCCCGTAAAGAGGACATGACGACCCTGCAGGAGACCCCGACTAATGGAAACCACTTTGAGAGTACGAACTAAGCTAAGCGAGAGGAGAAGGAGGAAACCTCTGCTCTGTCCAAACGCACACCCAGGACCCCAGCTCTCTAGCCTGTCATCGCACGCAAATTCTCTTCTCGTACCCTGCATGGATTCAGTATGGAGTACCGAATTTCTTTTCACTTAAGAAAGCTATGTGATGACTGTGCAAACCAGAAGAATTTTTTTTTTTAAAGCTACACCTCAGGCCGTTTCAGATTTTAAGACTTCTATGATTTTAGACAATTTACCGTCTTGTTCAACCCTGGTAGATTTAGTGACTAAAGTGACTGAAGAAGATATAGATTAGAGGTTCTGTTAAGATGGGAACCATTGATCTACTGAGCCAGTGGGAGGACTTGCCTGCATGCACTCAACTGTAAAGGGTCTGACCACTGCTGGGGGGAAGAGAGAGAGAGAAGACTGTTTGAAACCTGTGAATGTAATCCTGCTTTGAGCTTTTCCTGACCTGGAGTCAGTCTGCTCACAGATCTGATTTAGGGTCACTTTTAGAAAAACCTCCAGCTCCCAGAGACGCGGAACAATCTTTAATGCCTTGTTAATACAAAGGGCTAATTGTAAGAGTTAGATTTAACACTAGAACACGCTGGAGGCTAAAGCTCATCCTAGACCAGAGCTGGAGACCCTTCTCATGTGGAGCAGCGGACTCCAGACCCACTCCACCGCTGATTCTCCAGCTGTCTAACCTCACGTAGCGGAGGAAGAAGCTTGAGCTTTGTTAGAGAGCTGGAGAGTCAGCGGTCGGTTTTCAAATCCCGTGTTGCCTTTGCTGGACTGCCGCTGCTATCACAGCTTCCTGTGTATCTATGAACTGATATAGACATCAAGTGAATAAACAACAATGTACTTTTTGTATAATCTGTATGTATAAACAAGTCAACACACAGACTTTTATTGAAAATAAATGTTACAAATATGTACAGACGTCCAAAGAAAGAAATTTCACTAACGATGAAAACCAGTGAAAACAAAAGTGTTGGATGTAGAATGTTTTGAGGCACCACTTATAATTAAAGCATGACTTGTTTACTTTGTCATCCAGATGTGTGGAACTATTTTTATAAAATGCAACTCAGCAGGGAAAAAAGATCAAAACGACTATTCATTTTGTAAATAAGCAGATTTGAGCCCGATGTGAGAGTTAAAAAAAAAAAAAATTGCGGAGGCCGAGAGCTCCATCATAGGCTCATCATGAGCAAAGGTCAAGAATAGCTTGTATCCTCCAGCAGCCACACTGGGCTGAAAGAGAATCTGTCTTTATAGGTAGAGACTGGCAGCAAAAACTATGTCCCTCTTGATCTTTGTTATTCCTGCAAAGACACAGATCGAAAAACATCAATGAGCAATTTCAGCCTGAGATTTCTTTTTTTTTTTAAGAATTCACTGAAACGCATTTTGCTCCATAAAAAAGACATTGTACATTTTCAAAAGGTTTCAAGTATCATATTAGACTCAAAATGGATTAAAACCATGAGGTATTGGCCTTCGTCCTTGAATCCATTGATTCCTTCCTGTTCTTACCTTCAGCGAACTTGTTCTCCAGCTCAGTGTTGCCAATGGCCTTGGCTGCAGAGCACATCTGTCTCAGCACCTCCTCCAGACGACGCATGCAGCGGATGATGCTCCCTGTACCAGACACACAAACGCACAGTGTTCAATGTGAGGATTCCTTATGAAAAACACAACTATTGCCCAGATTAACAGACATTTAACATGAATTAATTCATGAGATTGTTGAATAAGGAGTTTCCTTTCTGCAGAACATCACAGCTCACTTCTAAAACCTTTTGATTCTCTTGGACACGCTTGCCCTAATGGATATGAATGCTACACGTCATTGGTTTCCACATTATACCCTAATTTAAAATGAGTTTCCAGGAAAGAACTAATTATTGCTTATTATCAGGAAAATAAGTTAGTGTCAATCCTTTATGCCAAGTTCACTCTACACGACTCACTGTCTTGTGATCTGGAGGCTTGAAGCCGCTGCGAGTTCATACTACACGACTGACTGAGGACACTACACGACCTATCACCAGGGGGAACCTGGTTCATCTGGTCGCCTCTGATTGGCTGTAGTTGTCACAGCTTCATCTAGATTAGTGTCTACTAGAAATGTATTCAGAGGCTGGGACGTACCAGTCGCTAGTTCACACATAGCAACTGGTGATTGAACACTGATTTGACTCCCGTCATTCGTTGACGTCAGTGACTGGAGCAATGGGCACAAATAGTGTGAACACTGAATATTAACAAAATGTTGAACGTTAAATTTCCGTTCATCAATTAATATTAAAGATCATCTGTATTGTTGGTTTAAACTGAATTTATAGACCTGAAAAATACTTCGGTTTACGACCAAATGTCATTAACATTTAAATAGAAAGATGAGATAGAAGATTCATCTGAAAATACTCCCAACCGAAACTTCCAAGTCCTCCATCTCTGCCCTTTGCCAACAGACATAAGCAGATCTCAAACTCCCTGCAGTTTCCCAACTTAGCGTCATTTCCTCCAACGATATCCAATATTTCACGAGTGAGGTCATTGTTGGGAGGTAACAGACCCAAACTATGGGGGAAATGGTGGAGTTGGAACCGGGTTTGGATCAGACCACGCGTAATAAATCAATTCGAGAACCTCTTCCAGCCTCAGAGTGGCTGCTCATGTGACAGGGAATAAATCAAAGGCGAAGTGTTGCTGCTACAAGAGCAGAGTTGTAGCTCAGCTGAGGAGGGAGATGAATTCAGATCCTTCAATGTAAAAGCACAGAGCGGCCCATGTAACTGTAACGTATGTGATTAATAGTGATGCTTTATTGTGACAGCAGCAGTCACTTGTTGAGGTGGAGCCCGTTGTATTTTCTTTATATCCAGTTGTTTATCATATATTATTGCGGCAGTTCCAAAAGAGGGGGTTGTTGACCAAACACTTTTTTCTTTTTTGAAATTAAAATTTGTCAAACATTAAAATGTAAATCTTAATCTGAAAACATATAAAAGGGAAGTATTGACTTAAATTAAATGTAGTAGCACAAAATAGATTAATTTAAATAAAGTACTTCATATTTTCACTTGATTAGAATACTTGATTAAATAAATACTTTTGGTTATCTGCCACCTCTGATCATTGCCAGGAGGAAGCACCTGCACTCTGTTGCATGTTGATTTCAGGGACCCACCTTCAAAGACGTCCGTCATCTTGCAGATTTGAGCGAACGTGGCGCCATTGGCCCACGCGAAGATCACATCCATCAGGTGAGGTTTAAACTGGTTCATGTAAGTCTCCTCGTCTATATCCAGCTTCGCATCTGCCGACACCTTAGCGATCCGCTTCGCACACTCCTGAACACAGCAAGAGAGAAAAACATGGTATAAACATTTCCACCAAACTCAACCTTTCAGAAACAGACAGTTGAGTGTCGTCTCACCTGCATCTGTCTCAGGGGTGCAGCTAACTGCTCAGTCAGTTTTGGCATCTCGCTGGCCTGGAGGACAAAGTGACATCACTGAATCATGTAACAGCCATTTACAAACTTTGCTTTATTTTTGATTTTAGACAGAACAACATCGCTACTTAAACCTTTTGAGACAAAAGAAACCGATCTAAACTCCCCAAAAAACTGAAACCTGCCGCTTTCTTATTGGCTAGATTGGTTTAAAGTAACTTTATGCAAATACTTAAACCTTCAAATTACAGATTAAGTCATTTTGATTGTAAATTGATGTCATTCACTCGCACTTTGTGTCATGATTGGACATTAGAGATAGACAGTCTATATGTTTTTTTTTGTACTAATAGGACACCTGTCTTTCTGTCCAGTATTGTTATGCCACCAAATTTAACTTTTTCCATTGGTAAAACTTCAATTGAGGAATGTAAAATATGACTGTCAATTAATCCAAATATTATTTGCAGGATCATTCATTTTATCTACAATATGTCTGAAATGGTAGAAGGTGCAGAGACTCACAAAGAACTGTTTAAATTGTTTATTTTATAAATATTAAATTAATACAACAAAAGATGGCCGTAAATCATATTTAAGAAAAATTGACCATTGAATGTTTTGGCTGAACGTCTCCTACCACCACCAGAAGTTAGTTAACTCTTACTAGCATTTTGATATTCAAACACATCGCTGGTTTAGAATCCCAAACACAGATTGAATGTTTGTACAGTATCTTCAGCCAACAGCCGCAGGTGGTCTCTAATGACACCCACCCACCCACACCCACACCCTTGAGACGAGGGCAACAGGAGACGTGATTTATCGAGTTCAGAGGACTGAGCTGGTCCTGAGCCAGTTCAGTTTTTTTTTTTAAACATCTGATGCTGGATGAGCTCACTGAGAGAACAGGCATCATTAGGAAAGACAAACACTCGTCAACCTCAGGTTTCTGTTGCGTTCGCAGAGCACGGGAAGAGGCCAAGAATGTGAGTGTGTTGAAACGAGAATCAACTGTTTATCTCAGCGTTCGGAAAAAGGCTTAATATCCTTTTGTGCGGAGGATTAGATGAATCGTATTTGTGTTGTACGTGTGTGTGTGTGTCTGTCCGTACGTTCTCCTGGAAGACGAAGCAGGACAGCAGGGCGACGGCTTGCTCCACCGTCAGGTCGTTGAAGAGGCCGTTGAATATCATCTCCGTCAGCAGCAGCTCGTCAGCACTGGGATGATAAACGCAGAGTGAATGAACAGACGGGACTTTTTATTACCCAAGTTACAACCGGCCAGCTCTTTGCATGTGGCTTTAAAGCAGTGGTTCTCAAACTGGGGGGGGGGCAACAATAGGAACAAATATAGTGACACCAAGTTGCATTAATGAGAGGTATGTAGGAAACATTCTGTGTTCAGTTGTGTTCATACAATCTGTTGTGGTTCCCTACCTGCTGATTTCACATGCAACTCGCCCTTTGATCTCGATCACATCGGAGGGGCTGGCGAAGCCGAGGCGGCGCAGAACTCTCTTCCTGCACTTCAGCTTGTCCATCTGCAGGACGGTGCGAGCTTTCTTCAGCTCGCGCTTGGCCGTGCGAACATCTGCTGCGATCTAACACACACACAGACACACACACACACTTACTGTTAGACCATGTAAACTTCACCTAATGGGACTTCCAGGGCTCATAAAAGCACTTTGTAAACTCCCAGTGATTATGTGTATGAGCTCATTTCAACCTTAGTGATGGATGTTCATCTGCCTGCTTATCTGTTCTTTATCCACTTCAACCTTTACAAACCATTACAACACTAAGATTTGACCAGCATGGTTCATTCCTCATGGTAAGCTACACTTCTGAGATCCAACATAAAACCATCACATACAAATATGACAGCTAAAAGGTTTTCAGTGCTCCCAGCAGATCACGACAAGAACAACTATACACTGAGGTATGTTTATTATATTACAGTGCAATTAATACACTGTCTGCAGAATATGAGCTAAGTGACATTGTACTGTTTCAATTATGAACAGGGAAAAACAAATCCCAACATATTAGGATGAGGCCATATATTATATTTGTATGGGACTAGGAATGTTTCGATGTTTATTGTATAGACTTTTCTATAACCGCATGTCCAGCATTGTCATGGACCTTTTGGTGTCTCGTTAAAGCCTTTTTTTCTTGATCATTATCTGATTGGGTTTCTGTTCTGACCTATGACTGAGGCCCTGTGGATGTAGGGGTCCTTACTTTCTTCCTGTATTTGTCCGTATAAGTGTACAAGCAGTTAAAACCAACCTGTCTGGCGGGAAAAGACAAAGGAAGGTCATGGTTTGAAATCTAACAAGTGTAGCTGATGAAAATGAATAGAAAAGATTAAAGAATGAATAGAGAAGTATTAATAATTCAAAAGTAACAACACCCAACTGTGGATAAATGATTCCGCTTTCAAAAGGGTTTGGTACATTTAACAGGTTTCCCATGACAAACACAAACTGAAACACACACAAACACACAGTTTCTCACCAGCGCCTTCTTCTCACAGAGAGAATACACAGATTCCAGGTTGGGGTCACTGTGCAGGGTGTGGGAGTACATGCGGTGCTCAAAGGCCTCCACCTTCTGAATGACTTTCTTCAGAGCAGGGTCTTTGATGCCCATGTCGTCTACGGGGTCGAGCAGAGGAACGCCGTCGGGGAAACGCTTCTGCACCTCCTGAAGGGCAGAACACGCAGATGTAAATGTAAACGATTGCATTTTTACTCAATATATTTGTTTCAAGATGGCTGCAGTTTCTTTTACCTGAATAGACTTGAGCATGAGCTGCCTGTTGTCAAAGGGCCTCAGGTCTTTGGGGATGTAAAGACGAACGGAGCTGATGGAAGTCAGGAGGTGCAGCATCACTGGGACCACCTGGACCAGAACAGGTTAGAATCACACGAGTTATTGGTCAAGCGTCCCGACAAATTTTACTCATATTTCGCAAGAGTTACCCTGACGTAAATATTAGAAGCATTCAGATAGACAGTTGGGTTTGGGTTCATCTCTAGTTGGGTGTGATTAAACCATACCAGAAAAAGAGGGTGAAACAAGAACCTCTAACTTCACTTCACTCTTGTTCATGGTGACACTCACTGTCAGTAAGTCAAGATTCAACTGATTTTACTGAAGAGTTTTGTAGAAAGTTAAAGGGAAATTCAGATAAATATTAAGACTATAAAATTGTAGCATTTGTTTCCTTTGTCAATTTGAGGAGTGTTGCAGTCTCCTTCTCTCGCCACCATGATCTAATGGTTTCATCTTGAAATTATGTGACGCATAATTACCATCAGAGTGTGGATACCTGACCCAGCCGTGCCCGTCACAAGTCAAGAGCAAAAATGTTGGTGATATGTCACTTTTGTTTAAATGGAAAATAAAAATGGGTATAAAACGGGTTGATAGATATGCACCGGCATCAAACCTGTGTATGTATATAGTGTGTGTGATATGTGTTCGGATGTTTGTCTCACTCACCATCATCTCTCCAGTCTCCCCCGCAGCAGCAGGCTTTGCCGTCTCGGTCGCAGATTCTTTGACACTGTCCTTGCTGCAGTGAACCAGAACCTCCACCACATACAGCGGCTCGGAGTCTGAAATGGTCTAAACGGAGAAAATGTATATTAGTCACAGTCCTTTGTTAATGGGTTCAAATACATGTGACACCAGGAGAACTTACCTTCACGTTAGACTTCTTGCAAAAGTTTACAACAACTCCCCACCCAAAGTCGGCATCTTCATTTTTCACCTATTGGTTCAAAACAGAGATATAGTAAAGACACGGAAACATCGATGATTACTGTCCTGTCACTGGTTTCGGTGTGTGAGGTCTGACCTTGACGAGTCGTCCAGGCTGCAGGAAGGGGAGGCAGTATTTTGGTTTGTGGGTGAACTCTTGGATCTCTTTCCCCAGTTTTGCGAGCTGCTGTCGGATTTTAAAGTAAGTGACCACGCTCTCCTCGTTAGGAATGTCAATGCCGTGGTACTGCTCCTCCAACTTCTTTATTTCTGCACAGAAAACCACAGAAGTCATTAGATGCATCCAAGAACTACTCAATAACGGGCCATTCAATAAAATTATTATGACAATTAATAATTTATCTTCCTGCTTCTTAAATGTGAAGATCTGATGTGATCTGTTGTATCTGACGGTAGATTGTCTTTTGAAGATGACCGTACATTTGAAGAGGTAAACTTTGGAAGTGAGAAATTACAGAAATGTTTTCCATTGAGTGACATTTTTAAATCCAATAATTTAGAAAAGAATATGTAGAGTCATTAATGATAAAAGCTTAGGTGTAGGTGATAATCTAACTAATGGCAAATAATCTCATCCAGTCTGGAGTTTGCAGAACTACATATGGAAAACAAAGCTTACTCTCCACCACGCCAGGCAAAGCTCTGTAGTGTTGGAACTGGTAGAAAGACTTCTCCAGCATGTACTCCGGGTTGATCTCCTCCACACGCAGCAGGTTCAGTACCATGTTGTAGGTCAGGTGGAAGGCGCTGTTCAAAGGGTCGGCTGATCCCTGCACAGCCCAGTAAAAACAGACAAATTAGAAACGGACCTAAAGAATGTACGTTTTTATGCTAAAACTATATAGCTGAGGTTCATTTTCAGGTTTGATAATGTTGTTAATATTTGGTAAAGGTGCCAGGAAGGTTGGAGGTCTGAGTCAATTCTGTCCTAAGTCACTTTTCCCCGAATTGAACTCAGAAGAGTATTTTGCAATTGTGACCTATGAGACGCCAGAACCACAGGTGTTCAACATCGTTCTCCAAGACACCCTGAGAGTTCGACACTGTGACAGCGCCAACTTACAGTTTTTTTTTTATATTAACACAGACCCCTTTAAAATCTAGGCAGCTACATATTCATGCAAGCATAAATACATGTGTCAAATGAAAAACAATAAAACAAGACTCGCTGGCTTCTCTGTGAGAGCGTGGAGTCGAGCGTTGATGTACAAATGACCTGATGATCCGCAGAGATGCGGATGAGAAGAATTATTATCAGTTTAAACTGTGGTGGGACAAATATAAATAAGGTGGGTTACCACACTCTAGATAGTTAATAGGAAACACTGGACTATTTCAAGTATTAGAAGAATGTGTAGAAAGCAGTGAAGAGGTGTGCTAGAAGTTGCGTTCGGTAAAGTACCTTGAGTAGCGTTTTGCCCACAGACGGACTCATCTTCTCATCCGCCATGAAAATAACAATTCCCCTGTCGTCCATTCCTCTCCTCCCTGCACGCCCAGACATCTGGATGTACTCACCTGATGTGATCTGAGCCACGTGAAAACACACATGATATAAAGAAGAAAGAAATCTGTTAGTGAATAATACCTTGCTTTGTAAAATAATATATTATTGTTGTTCTGATAAAGGATGAAGACAAACAAAATCGGAGGATGGAGAGAACATATTTAGAATATTAGAGAATTGCCAAATGTTTTTAAAGTATTTGTACAGCTCTAGATGACGGTTCTCGTGAGGGACAGATTGCCCCAGGCTCCTCAGGTCTTTGAGGCCGACTCTCTACATCGCACACGGCTCAGATTTAACTCGATATATCTACTGGTCTTTCAGCAATAAAAACGTAGCAAAAGAGACAGATGCTATTCTTTTTGTGCTGAAACAATCTGATTGTCATTTCAGGCATGCTGAGGGACCGGCTCCTGATCTGAAACACAGTGCGTTTTCAGGAATGAAAGCTGTGTGTTGAAGTGTGCGAGTGCCTGCGTGGAGCTTTGGCACCGTCAGCGGCACCAGATGTTCCTGATGAACTTTTTGGAGGGCAGTTTCCAGCTCACATTCTCGTCAAGCCTGCGTGTGTGTGTCTGTGTGTGTGTGTGTGTCTGAGAGAGAGAGAGCGCTTGAACTCCATGTGTATGAAGTGATGATGAAGGGTCCTTCTAAGTGAGGGCTCACACAGCCACAGGCTCTTATAGTCAATACGTGGCTGTTTATGTGGCGCTGCGAGCTGCAGGACTTGAACACCATATAAAGGCCTCAGAGAAAACCCTAGTGCGACGGCTCCTCGCAGCAGATAAGCAGGAGCTGCATTAAAGAGACAGCCCTGTTTATGTGGAGTTATACTACCAAGGCCCACAGATAGCGCAGGTACACAAACATGGACAAACTATGTTTACAACAACAAAAAAGCTGCAGCTTCCTATAAAAAAGGCACAGAAATGCATACAACAGGTTTCCAGAAATGGATGACTGGTCTGCATCCAATGTTGGCTCTGTCCAGTTCCTGCTTTTATTTGCCAACTGCACAGCAACCACTTATGTTCTTATGAGTATTTTGCATGTATGATTAATGTTAAGGTGTTAAAATATCATTACCTCTGCTAAGGAGGTTTGGTTTTCACCCCAGTCTGTTTGTAGGTTGGTTGCATTGTGTTTTAAGCATGGTTCTACAAAAACTACTGCCCGGATTTCCATTAAACTTGGTGGAAGGATACCGTATTGGTCAGGGAGGAAACCCTTACAATGTTTAACATTTTCCCTTATTTCCAAGGGAATAATTCATGACTCTTTGATGAAAATTCTATCAAAGAGTCCATGATATTTATGGATGTGTGCAAGGTATTTGGTGCAAAGGAGACTTTTGGGCCTTTGGTTGAGGTATGTGCTCCACTGAGGGCCATTCTAGTTATATATACTTATAAAGTATTAAACTCAGTATTGCAGTGGAGCAAAGAAATCCAATAATTGACATCAGGTAGTTTTCACCATTTCAAATATACTGAATCAGCATTGTTAATACAACAAAACACAACCATGTATGAGGTTTTTCTCAGTCTGAGTGAGGAGGGAAAAATATCATGTAAATAACATAACCTCTTAAACATTAACAGAGGTAAAAATGAGTGCTCTTACAAAGCGATGATTCTTGCCATCAAACTTGCGTGCGCTGGTGAAGAGCACGGTGCGAGCCGGCATGTTGATGCCCATGGCAAACGTCTCTGTGGCAAACAGGGCCTGGAATGAGAATGAAAAGGCATTAAGAAGAAATCCTCAGTATATCACTGTCAGCACAGCTTGAAAATGATGTCCCGTGGAGTTGCCTTGTAAACTTATATTTGTGTTGAGCGAGTGGTTTTCACCAGAAGGCTTTGTGGGTTTTCTAGAGGCTTAATAAATTCCCCCCAAAAAAACAATTTCTCTAAAACAGTGTGATTATCAATTGGTAACTGTTGTTTATGCTTTCAGAAAAGAAAATAGAGGCAAAGTGACTTCACCCTCGATGGCTCTGCAGAGGCCAGAAACATGAAAGCCCACATTTCAAGTAGATACATTATTATAGTTCTAAAAGTCGTGTTATAAATCATGGTCCAGTGTTTTGACTTCTGATTAAGTCTTGAAGTCATTCCAGTGTTATTGCAACTTCACTTCTGTGTTCTGTAATGGGTCAACACATGCCTGGTGAACAGAATGTTTGTTTTAATCACTTTCTTTAACTTAAAAAAAAATATTTTCACCAAATTCCCACGGACAAAATTAATGGATCTTGATAAAAGAAATCTGGTATATTTTGGAAACTGATATCTATGAGTGTGTGTCATTTGGTGCAGCTTGACTGAATGTAAGGGGACTGTTGGGCCTCGGTGGAGGTATGCGCTCCACTGTGTACCATTATAGTTAAATCAGGGTTTTGGAGCATCTTGATGCAGAGACAGTCTTACCTTGATCAGACCTTCGGAGAAAAGGATCTCTATGGTTTCTTTCAGGATGGGCAGAAGGCCTCCGTGATGGATACCTATTCCCCTCTTCAACAGTGGCAGCACATGCTCCACCTGAGGAACAAAGGCGTGGATATGTAGGTTATTGTTTGCAGTATTTGTATTGGAAGATCACCAGGTATTTAGATAAAAGCTATCGTCACACAAAGAGGCAGAATGGAAAAGCATTGAGACCTTGAAGTGGAATGTTTGTTTGTAACGTAGTGATCTACACACGGTTACCTTGACACGGCTGGTTTTCATAACATAACTCAACAGCAGCATAGAATAACAGGAGCAGAGCGTTTAAAGCCTGTGTTGACATTATGTGTCCAGTTATTTACATTGAGGCTGTTTAACTGTCCTCTCTTGGTAGAAAATGACTGCAGGAAATAGCAAGCCTTTTTTTTTAGGCTTTACGAGGCGACGGTGCTTGGTTCCACAACTGGAGCAAGAAAAACATGGATTGTTTATAAAACCATCATATTAGTTGTGAGAGAGTCCAGGTCTCCTCACCTGAGGCAGTTTCTTGTCTTCGTCTGAGAGACAGTCGATGGCGTTGTTGAACACTTCCTCCACCAGACGTTTCTCATCATCTGTTATTTAAAAAGAACAACATTAGCATCCGCTCATATCTGTTCAGAAAATGATCCAATTATCACAACAAAGCCATTTCTTACATCCTGAACATGTGCAAATCTTTCAACATGCACAAGCTCACACACGTACTTTTGGGTGTTGGACAGTTCACAAGGGGAAAAAAATGGGGAGAGTTTGTTATTTTAGGACATTGTTTGCAGGAAAACTTCAACCACCCAGGGCCGGAGCAGGCAAATGGACTCGAGATTTGATTTGATGTTGCAACCATCAGAATGTTTCTCTAATTTGTGTCATTATGTAGAATTTCCTACAAACAATGAATTAATCTAATCTGTTAAATATGAATGCAACAAGTGAGCCACTGCCAACTGTGTCCTGCTAATCACGTTATATTGTTTGCTGCTGGTCATCCATTTGGAAACTTAGTCACCGATCTGTCTTTATTCATGAGACCGTTCTAGGAAATCTTGTGTTTGTCAGAAACTTGGGACTTCGGCAGAAGTCTGATGGTTCAGTCTCAACTGTGAATACCAAACAACTTCAGTGTAAATAGGACTTATTCTAACCGTTTACTTATAAAGCAATGCCAAGCAATACGTACATCCATGGCTCTGGAACAAACATCACATCCATGACTTCTACTTTGCATCATTAATTCCACAGAGTAGGATTATAATATTTAACTGAACATTGCTGAAATTCTTTGAGTAGATTTTTAACATGGTGTGTGAGCACGAAAGTAAAAAATCTCTCTATAACTTGAAGTCCACTCCAAGGACAAGTGAGAGAAAAATCCAAATTAACAGAAGTCAAACTCAATCACAGTGATAGGACCATTAATTGCTCAAATATCTGGCTCTGGACCAATGTGATGAAGACTTTGTCCGACCTCAAGTGACAACTAAAACAAATCTGCAGCAGTTCAGCATCACAACAGAACATGGGTATGTATGTGTTTTTAGTCTTAGCATGAAACCCAGCCCCGTCTATTATTTGCCTGCTCGTCACTAATGTTCTGCAGTCATTCAGCTGGTTTGTGTTTCAGCACCAGTCGCTCCCTGATTCCAACACAGCTCTGCCATTCCACAAACACTGCCCAGAAACTGTGTGTCACAGCTCACAACAGAGAGGGACACAGAGGGGGGACTTATAATTAGTTTTTCGAGAAAAAGAAAATGAGGATGGAGGAAGAAAACACGTGTAGAAAAAGGTAGAGGAGGGAGAAAGGGGGGGAACGGAGAGCCACGTGGCTCCCGCCCCCGGATCATAACCATAAAGCATAAACTCCCAAACAAAAAAACCCAAATCATTAACAACCCGCTTAGATACTGTGTCCACTGGGTAAACGGCCATGTTCAGTTTCTGAAGCCGTTTTCACATGAACTCTAGACATTATGCAGAAATCTGGCAAAGGACATTTTCCAGAGCTCATCTTTCACACATGAAAAACGGGTCAGACACTTCAGAACAACAGACAAATCTCTGGAGCTTTCAAACAAAGGGTGGTGCCTGGGTGATATATTTTTGTTTCCAGCACATCAACATCCGGCGTTTCGGGTCAGACGAAGACGAAGACTTCGAGTGCATGTTTGAAACAGTTTCAATGGCAAATGGATAGAAGGAAAACATGTTGAAACTGAATTTAAAACTGCAAATGGTTATATTTGCACTGTGGGCCATTCGGAGAGTTTGTGATAGAATTTGTCTGGAGCCTAAAAAGAACATCATCCCTCACATTTTGACATGAAAGCTTCTTTGTTGTTTAAACAAACATAAAAAGTTTATGGAATAAATTGAGTTTTGGGAATATAATATTTTTTCTAGATTAAACATTTTCCTCAATCAAATGAAATTATCTGAACATTATTACTGGTTGCAGGTGGCCTCGTTTTCTATGAACCCCTCTTTGTTTGTTTAAGAAAGATTCTCCAAACACAGGAAACTGCTGGAAAGGAGAGATTTTCCTTGGCTGAATATTTCCATTTGTTTCTTGCAGTATTGATGAAAAAAAGACATTGGCAGTGTTGACAGAAAAGAGGCCTCCAGGGTTGGAGGAGCTCAGCATTTAAACAAACCTTGTTTATAAAGACATTTATCATGTATCACGGAAGTAAGACTTCATTAGCATTAAGCTTGTTGTATTTCACCTTAAAAAATAAAAGCCTGGAGAACAGATGCAAGTGAACCAAACTCCATCTATGACTGGATTATCTCCCATAGAGCAGAGGTTTGTCCTCATGAAGCAACTTCACTTGTAAACTGAACCAACTAGCAAGACCAGCTGAGCACCCTCAATAAAGCATGTTCACTCAGCGGGGAGGCTCCATTTGGCTCGCCAAGTCTTTTGGTGAGTGGTTTCGCTTGCCTAATTTCAACTCCCTACTCAAATGCCTCAACTATTTATCACAAAAATTTATTTGTATTGGCGATGCAGTGTGCAGAGACAATCTTCTCGACAACTCTGAAGCTAGCCAAAGATCTGCTCATTGTTTTGATGTGCTGACAGTGTTACATTACAGCTGACAAATGGCAAATGCAGAGAAAATACAGCTCACAGTAAAGCACTATAATTTAGCCGAGAAGAGATTCATGATGTCAAGCTGACAGAGCTTTTTACTACTGGCTGGATAAGCACGGATTTTTAATTACTGGAATAACAGACATGCCAGTGAGTGGAAAATATCATGAAATTACGAAGCACACAATATGTAGGCTGTGATTCAAAGTAGACAGCACACGAATGGAAAATGTTTTATCTTTAACACAGTTAGGCCACCAGGATTTATGCTTTGTAAACAGAGAGTTTGGATTTACAGCAAGTCAAATCTGCTGGACTATATTTGACCTCATTCAGCGGAGTGAAAAAACAGAAAATAAATTGATCACATGCCAAGAACACATCAGCTGCCATTAATCTACCGTTTCAAGGTGTCCGACGTAAACCTTTCGCTATGCATTTAAATTCTGCAGGTCTGTTGCATAAGCCAACTTAAACAGAAGTGCAGGAGATTTACTCAGTGATAACAATGACAGTGGTGCTCGGGCTTCTGAATCACTGCTCATGCTGCTGATGTAAAAGGTAAGGCCGACTACAAGTTTGTAGAGGAAATAATTACTTATACATACACACACGTGCACACAAACTTACATATGTTAAGATAAGAGCACATCTGTGGCTGAATCGCAGCACGTGTTCACGTACCTCTATTAAAGTCCAGTTTGGCCACCTGCAGAGCGTACGCCTCACACTCTTTCTTGCTGAAGCTGAAAATGATGACGGGCTGGAAGTTCCTCTCCATGATCATCTTCACTATTTTGAAAACACTGGATGGACCTACGTAAAGGGCATCATTGTAAATGAATCAACCGACAACACTTATAGGTTTATTAAATTGAGAACAGACACAAATACACACCTCTAGTGCCTCCTTTTCGTCTCGGGTCCCATTTGCCTCCGCCGCTGCCTCCAGAATCCCCTGCGTCCCTCAGCACCTGCATAGCTGTGTTGAAGTTGTCCTCTCTGAAGTCTCCCTGAAGAAAATATGCAGATATTAGAGAAGACTAATGCCCAATAATGCATTCAAATCCAGGAGACAGAAATAGACTTCTATAGGACTCATTTATCACTAATTGCCCCACTCTCCCTTGCAACTCCAGTAAGTGCAGTCTGTGGATGTACTTACATTCTCATCAACGACCAGGTGGAGACCGTCACCCCCTGCTGGAAAGATGTAGTGTTGCAGTGGAGTGGGACGATAGTCTGTATACACCACATGGCATGGCTAGGAGAAACGACACAGAAAGATGTTAGTTTGGTAAGAACAGGATAGAAAAAAGAAAAACACAAAACCCACAGTAGCTGTTAACTAACACCCACACCAGCCCATCTCTTTCACCTCACACAGCGTCTTTGTCTCGCATCTCTTAGCCAGTAGACTGTAAAAGTGTTAATACTATTCCACATGTGAACAGACTAAGTGTAAGCATTGTTTGATTACTTGCTGCATCTCACCTGCGTATGTAGGTGACAGATCCACTCAGCGAATTGTCTGGCATTGGGGATGGTGGCCGACAAGAAGACATAATGCACATTGTCAGGAAGAAGGATGATGGTTTCCTCCCACACCACGCCACGCTCTGAAAGGTAAGGTCCAGTAAAGTCACTTTGCTTTGCACTGGGAGCTGGTGATTAGTTTGTCTGTGCGGATTGTATTACAGTGTGTACACACCTGCATCCCTCATGTAATGGATCTCATCAAAGACGACCCACCCTACTTCCCTCATGATCTCTGAGCCTCGGTACAACATGCTCCTCAGAATCTGTGAGAAAAGAAGTTTGTGGCGTCAGACCGAAATCTCAGCATTACTTCCCAATGACGACCCATCAATAACGCTGATATCGGACAAATCTAGGGATGCCTCCTCTCTTTTACACATCACTGTGACCCACCTCTGTAGTCATGACGAGGCAGGAGGCTGTGGGGTTGATGGTGACATCACCAGTCATCAGTCCCACGTCCTGAAACTCCTCATACATCTCTCTGTACTTCTGGTTGGAAAGAGCCTTGATGGGGCTGGTGAAGATCACTCTCTGCTTCTCTCTGAGGGCCAGAGCTATGGCATATCTACAAGGTGGAGATCAACCAGGTTAGATCATATATCTGACAAACTTATTGACAAGATTGAAATAAATCTGACAGAGATTTTGGCATGTTAACACATTTGAGAAAAAGACGCCTTAATGCATCTACAAACCAGTGCAGTTTCAGATAAGGTAACTGATGTACATCACATTCACAGGAACTCATGACAGGATTGTGGGGTCCCTGTTTCCTTGACCTTTGAGTCCAAGTGAATTTTTTAGCCAAACTTTCCCTCAAGCTGATAATGTTGAAGAAAAACAAAAATATTTTGTGAGTCCACTGAGACTCTGGCCTTTGACTATAAAATTTAGATTCAAGTGAATGTTTGTGCAAAATATTGAAGCAAGTTCCCTCAAGGCGTTCCAGAGAGATTGCAAAATATGTGCTTTGTGAGGTCAGTGACATTGACCGATGGCCTCTGGCCACCAAATTCCTTTCAGGTCATCCTTGAGTCCAAGTGAATGTCTTTGCCAGATGTAATGATATTCCCTTTGGGCATATCTGACATATTGGGTTCAAAAGAACGTAAGGACACCTGACAACATGAAAACACAGTGCCTCCACCCACTGGCTGGGGCCGGCGCAGACAACACAGAATATTTATGACAACTGAAGACTTCCGGAGGTTCCCTTTCATGTTTGGAAGGAGAGGGTGAGGTGAGGGGTATTCAGCTGCAACATGCAACTTCACCACTAGATTATAAATATTACACACTGAACCTTTGAGGGCCGAGGATGTCACACCTTGTTAAGCCCTATGAGACAAATTGTGATTTGTGAATATGGTAAATACAAATTAAATCTAATTTATTATTGACTTTTAACACATGTTAAAAAAAACATACTGAACTTAGTCAAATTTTTTTACTGCAACAAAGAATGAGGTCCCCTCTGTTTAAATCGGGTCATGCACCACATGAAAATAAGTCATTTCACTAATTTGTTTCGAGACCTAATCCACTTCTTTTGTAAAACGATGCAAAAGGTCAAAGTTGTTTAAACCCTGATGCAGCAAACCAGTCCTTAAAATACGGATTGCATTTCTCATCTCAGCCAGGGATGGCACAGGGGTCTTATCTTGTTACTCCTCTCTCTCCTCGCTGCCGACAGGATTGGTATCCACACCAAAGCACTCTCTCTTTTCTGTTACGATGTCCTCATATGTAAAAGGCTCTAACAAAGTGACGTGGTCATCGGTTGCAATCCACTGCTCAAACTCTGCGGTTCTTATCTCAGCATGTGAATCAATAGCTGTAAGTTCCTCCACTGGTGAAATGACCAAGCCTTCTTTCCTAAACTATTTATTATTGTGGAGGCTTCCACATCAGCCCAAGCATCCCTGCTATGTCTACAGCAGTAACTCTGCTTTCTTCATTGGTGTGGCACAGCACACTGTGTGCAATCTCTTTTCTAAAGTAAGCTTGGCTGTTGGAGGTTGTGTTCTTTGGCAGGAACTCAAGTCGGACGTTTCTCAGTGTTGTGTTTTTAACATCATGGGCTGTACAGTTGTCAACAAGCAGTAGAATCTTCTTCCTCTCTAGGCCCAGTTTGCGATCCCACTCTATCAATCACTCTTCAAAGAGAGCCCTTGTCATCCAGGCTGATGCATCGGCTGCATAGCGGACAGGCAGTGTGCTCTAATTTTTAAGCAGCCGGGGTTATGACTTTTGCCAATTTTCCCCCGGTGGTAGAGCAGGCGAACAGAGCGGTGATTCTTTCCTTAAACTTCTTTCCTCCTCTTTTATAGTCATATTTCAAGGTCAGTGTACTGTCAGGTAGTGCTCCAAAGTAAATTTGGTCTCATCGGCATTCCAGATGCTGTGCTCTGCGTATTCTCGTCTCAACCGTACCCACTGGTCCTCCAGCCATTCGTCGTGTGATACAATGTCAGCCTCAGCAGACTCCCTATGCAATTTCTTAAAGACTATGTTCTCCCTCTTTTTAAACGGCTACAACCAGTCGATGGAAACTTTGAAACTGTCCCCTCTTATTTTCGCTGCCAATTCTCCCGCCTTCTCCTTCACCAAAGCCCCACACAAGGGGGCATTACATGACAGGGGATTATCGCTCCACTTTAAGAGGGCGGCTTCCACCACAGGTGCTTTACCAGTGCGAAGTTGTTTTCTCTCTCCCTTGCCAGCAGTGACGATTGTTTCTCTGTCTTTAAGTATTCTAAACAAGGCAGCCTGAGGAACACCAAGCGGAAGCAGACCAAGTATCATATGAAAATATGTATTTTTGTTTGGTTTTCATGTATGGAAAGATCCACCATGAACACTATGAGCAGACTAATTGATTACTCTAGAAGGATTATTTAAACAGGATTTGTATCAATATGATTGTCAAAAGCTTTTGATTCATACAAGCGGCTAATCACTTTATCCGTGATCACTATACACGGTTTCCACTGTATTTGAAGGTTCGACACCCTCACGTATAAAAAGTACTGTTGCAAGTTAATCATTGCTGTAACACATTCATGTTTAACGCACACAGGTGTCTCTTATATTCCTTAAAACGTTAATTTATAGTTAATTAAGAATACTCACTCAGCACAGACAGTCTTGCCAGCGGAGGTGTGTGCAGACACAAGCACAGACTCATTGTTGTCAATACATAGGATGGCCTCACGCTGGAACGGGTCAAGAATAAAAGGGTACTCCTGCAAGAGAAACAAGACACAAATACTATGTAAGAAAACAATAATGACATTGGTATTTGGAACCAACCAATCAAGTGAATCCCACAGAGGTAGAATATTAACAAACCTTGGCGGCTTTCCCCACTCGAGCTTTCAGTGGTTTATACTCATCACTGGCAGGCAGAGCTACCTGTTGGAGAAATATGTTCAGTAAATCCAGTTTTGCATAAGAGATCCTTTGGCCTTTTTCCAGACCTGGTGTCAACTACAATCCTGAGAGATTCAATCAGTAGAGCCCCGCACAGTTCATGCATCCTGGAACACATATGAAGGACCTCCTACTCAGCTGCTATCCTCTGACCCTCTAGTCTAGAGCTTTAGGGAAAATCGAAAGTACTTTTACACTTCTCAGACTGGGTGACAAACATATAATTTGGTCTTTGAGAAAAACAGAAAAGACGTAGATGGTTATTTACTTATAGTCAGGGGAGTGAGTTCTGAAAATTCACAGGAGACATTCTGGACGTATTTATATGCCTGATGTGACGGACAAACACAGAGCTGACCGATTGTGACTGGATCTCTCAGGATGGATGTTTGGACCGGGTCTGAACAGAATCTGTGATTTGCCTCCTTTACCTCATGCGAGCATCCCTCCACAGTTTCAACTTGCTCCACCTTCACTTGGGGCAAAAACTCTGCAAGACTAAAGACAAAAAGGACAATGTTAGCTTAAAGCATATTCTCCTCCGCAAGCCTAGGGTGAATAACTGTAGCTCAACTTACTTTAAGTCATTAGCAGAGGCTGCATCGTTTCGAGGCTTCTTCCCGAACACCACATCCTCGCCACCGTCACTGTCCGCCTCCCTCTTGACCCGGCCAGTGGGTCCAGCATCCTTGTCGGTGCCATTCTTACCTCCAGATTTCCTGTAGCAGAGAAAGGACGAGACAGACAAGTTTGGTTAAATGAATCTAAATATGCACAGGGAGGTTACAGCAAATCTTGGACACACCTTCCAAATTCACAGTCTCTTGGAAGCAGTTGTGGAAAGTATATTCACTCAAGAACTTTACTCAAGTATTTACATTTTCTGCTTCTTCTGAAATTCAGTTTTACACATATTACACACTACTCAAAATACAAATCATTGTCAAAATAATACTAAATGTCAACTGTCTACGTTGTAGTTGCGGTTCCCTGTCAAGTTTCACGGAAATAAGGTAAATATGTGATAAAAACTATTAAAACTCGTTTTTAATTGGGGCTTATTGGCACAAACCGGCACTTCACATGCTATATGCTAGCCCAAGCTAACGATGCTAGCGGACCGTCTCACTGTCACGAGCGCACATGATATTTCGTTTAACGTCTCGTGTACATTCGAAGCTGCGGGTTTTTAAATAATCTTTGCTCCGTAGAAAAAAGACTTTACCCCGTATCTGGAGCCGCGGAGACGGGCGGGGTTTTGCTGGAACTCGTTTGTTGTTCATCGTCAAACACGCTGAACAGGCCGTCTCCAAACGCGTCGGCCATGATTGTTGATGGAGCGACTTCCCACAATCCAACACGAGGTTGTGCTGCGTTCAGGGAATGCCTTCAAATCCACCACTCAAGGAATCATTTGACAATTCATATAAGCAATTTATCTTATTTTGTAGAATCAGAGGACAATTCTGTACATTAAATACGACTCCAATTTACACAAAAAAAGAATAAGTTCAATTATTTCATTTAGTTGAAATAGTGATTTTCAAAATAGTTTTCTCTTTTTTTGGTGAATGCAACACAGTCGGTATTCTACGGCAGCCGCGTGAGTCAAACCTGTCATACCGTCATCTATACGCGGAGATGAATAAACGCTCTAGCCCCATCTTGGCTCTTTATGCATAATAATAAGCAGCTTGTGTCAGCTTTTTATGACTTGACATTACTCGTCCACACGCGGGTTGTGTTTTGGGGACTAAATGGGCGGAAAGAAGAAGAAATCGGCGGCTCCGGTGACCCCGGCGGCGGCGGCAGCAGCAGCCGGCAGGAGCTGTGCTGCTGCGGCGGGGAACATGGTGGCGGAGGAGCCGAAGAAACAGGCAGCCAGCAACAAGCCGGCTAAAGCGGCCAAAGAGAACAAGTCGAAAGGTGCTGATGCCTGAAAACTGCACTTTGACTGTTTAAAATACTTAAGACGCTGAAAGTGTGATGCTACCTGGACCGATGAGAAGCTCAGAGCTTCAGTCTGATAATACTGGTGGCTCTGTATTTTACAAGGGTTTATAATGTTGTGCCACTTCCTTTGTGCAGTGACTTGATCATACTTGTGTTTTTGCTGTGATCAGCCCGTGTACTTACTGCCTGTTGTGCACATTCAGTGCAATAACTTCGCACACGGGTCCCTCTTGTTGTCCCTCATAGTTTCTAAGAGTTCATGTTAACCAAAGATCACAGGCTACACCTTTCTATAATCCATTTTCCTTCTGTGAATTTCTTGTTCATCAGATGAGAAAGCTACTTTCTTGTCAGGCTGGTAAACAGACAGTGAGGTCTGGTAGCTTGTGGTGCACGTTTACCTGCATCTGAGATGTTTTCCAGACCAAAACATCCTGTATATTTCCTTTGTCAACCATTCATTATTCAAAAGAATGGACATACTGCATGACAACAACATATCTGAGATAGAGTAACATAAACTAGAATGGCACTCAATGGATTTTTTTCCTCAAGATCAGATCATGAATGAAACTTAATGGGCTCTAACCTGACCCATTCCAGATCCAGGTTTGGTATGAAGTGTTAACATGCCCTGCTCTGTTGTGTCCTACCTCCAGCTCCAAAGACCTACAGCCTTGCAAACACCGCCCAGGTCGACACAGGTGGAGTCTCAGACAAGTCCATTTTGAAAGTAAGCTCACCACTGTAACCTGCTGTAGATGACCTGTCTATATACTCTTCTCGCACTGAAGAACGTTTGAAAGACGTGGTTAATGAATGGGATTTGACACCTTCACACAGGTTGCTATCCAGGCTGAGCTGGAGAAGAAGATCATCAGCCTGATCAATGACTTCAGACGGGAGAATGGAGACAAAGGGCCCATATCAGGCAGACTCACAAGCAAGAAACTGCTGGTAAAGACAAAACTTCACAGATTTTAATCCTTATTTTGTCTTTAGAGAGGTTGTTATAGCTGTTGCTTTCTTGCTGTGCTTTCAGGACCTGTACACAGCTCTGCAGAAGTTTAACTTTAAGCGGGAACACATCGAGGAGGCGATGAAGAGCAGCGTGCTCTACGGTGGAGATCTCCTCTCTGCTCTCGACTGGCTCTGCCTCAACCTCAGAGATGGTAATAGAGCTTTAGCAGATTTAGATATAATCGCTGTTTTTTAACATAATTTATTCTGAAATTATTTTCTAAATGTTCCGTCCGTTTTACCAGATGAGCTTCCGGATGGTTTTAGCCAGCAGATGCAGGAAGAGAACCAGAGGAGCAGGCCTAGGTACCAGCCTCCTGCTCAGGAGAAACCAGCAGCTCCGAGCCCCAAAGCACCCAACAACCCCCCCAAAGAGCCCACCAAGGTTCGTGCACTTATCAGAAAGCATGTGCTGGCTGGACAATGTGTCCTGTCCTGTTATATAATAGTTTATAATTGTGTTTTTGGGGTGGGTGTGTGCCAGGCTACGGAGAAGGATGAAGCTGCAAGCATGAAGGACTGGATCTTGAGGTATGCAGCGCAGAGCAGCGATGAAGAGGAGGAGAAGGAGGAGGAGGAAGGAGGGAAGAAGACTTCGCGAAACCCTGAACTGGAGGAAAAATTTGACCCAGTAATTAAGATTAATGTTGATATATATATATAAATATTTGAAAGGTTAAAATGATAACCTTTAAAATTATATGTATGTGACATAATGTGGTCGCTGTCTAACGGTGTGTGTTATTTCTTTGCAGAATGACCGGTATTTGATCCTCACTGCTCAACTCTATGATGCTAGAGAGATGGCGGCTGTTGCCAAGACCAAAGGAGACAAGTCGGGCCAGAGGATGGCACAGGACAGGATACGCATCATACAGCAAGGTGTGTGCGTGTGTGTGTGTGTGTGTGTGTTTGTGTTAATTACTCTTCCTTTTTAACTAATTTGTCTCTGACACAGAAGCAATCTGTTTTGTATTTTCCAGAAATGAAGCCACTGGAGTCTCACCCCATGTTCACTCCAGCTTTAAAAGTTGGAGACGTCCCTCAGAAGGAAAAGAAAGTGCTTCCTGCCAAAGACGATAAAGAGGGCATCACCTTCAGTTTATTTGAACAAGCTGAAAAGGAGCCACCTGCAGAGAAAGGTACATCTGGCAAAAAAGCAAAGTTAAAATTATTTATTTGTTTACAGGAAATTATAAACACTAAATATAGTGAACCTTAGCATTAAGTTGTAATTGTATAGTTTAATATACTTCCTACTACCATGTAATAGATTCTGTTTTCATAATAGTCATACCTACACCACAGACGATAAGCACATTTGTCGTCAAACACATGAGTCAAATTTTAATGTACGATTTATTTTATCGGACTTGTAGATTCAATCCAGTGTCACCTTGGCTTGATGACTGCTCACATAGATTAAATGAATCTTTCATCAAAATTGGAGTTTGTCTAAAATATATACATATTTATGGAAAACTTACAAAATGCCCAAGACTAAGAGAGACGCAGTCAGTTATGTGTGTCGTGTAGGGAGGAGACGTTCAGGATGTCAACTCAGAACATGCTACTGATCATTTGGTTCCATTTTTCTCTGAAGTCCCGAAAAAGAACGAGCCGAAGGACATTCGTAATTTTGACTACACGGCTCGCAGCTGGACCGGGAAGTCTCCCAAGCAGTTCCTCATCGACTGGGTCCGAAAAAACCTGCCCAAGAGCCCAGCGCCGACTTTTCACAAGGTCCCTGCTGGTCGATACTGGAGAAGCAAGTATGTTTTGTAGCTCTGTGTGAGAGACAGACGTGTTGCACTGAAATATCTTCCAGTTTGCTACATCGTCTGAGGATTTAAATTTACTGTTGTGCTGTTTTAGATTCTTTAAAGACTTATAAGCGAATGTAGAAACATGTTGTACCGATGGGATGTGTTTTTTACATCCACCAGGGTGCGTGTTCAGAGGCTCGAGGATGTCCTGGAGGTTTGTCCCACCATCGTGACCGAGGACAGCATGCAGGCTCAACATCTGGCAGCCACACTGGCGCTCTACACCCTGATTAAGGGGCAGGTACTACATATTACCATGCTGAAGCTTTCCTGTGCTGATCACAAATGTTGCTCAGTGGTTTTTTCTTCCTCTCCCCTCTCGATCCTTTCCCTCTCAGTCCGTGCACCAGCTGCTGCCACCCACCTACAGAGACGTGTGGTTGGAGTGGCGGGACAACGAGCAGCATCAAAAGGAAGAGAGCCGCACGGCCGCCAACAAACCCAGAGACCAGTTTATCTCCCGGCTCCTGACGAGACTCAAACAGCAACAGAGTGAGAGCCAAGAGCAGGAGTCTGGATCCCACGAGCAGGCTGGGCCTGGCCAGGAGGGGGACGAGGAGCCTGAAGAGTCATGGGAGAACCTGGCTGCTCTTGATATCAGGGAGGGAGGAGAGGATATTGAGGACAAGAGTGAGAAAAAAGGAGGGAGGAAAGAAACTGCAGGAGCACTGGAGGCGTCCAGGGAGCTCTTGATAAAGCTGAGGAAATCCTCGCTTGCCAACAAACTGAAGGTGAAAACACTTAAACTTTTCCTCATAGCACAGTTTGTCCAAAATAAAGCCAAACATTTAACGTGTATCTGATCTCTAAGGCCGAGCGAGAGCAGCTCCCCGTCTTCCAACACCGACACCGTGTCCTGGAGGCTCTGCAGCGCCACCGCGTGGTAGTGGTTGCCGGTGAGACGGGCAGCGGGAAGAGTACTCAGATCCCTCAGTTCCTGCTGGAGGAGCTGCTGACCGGGGGCAAAGAGGCGCGGCCCTGCAACATCGTGGTGACTCAGCCCCGCCGGATATCGGCCATGAGCCTGGCCTGCAGAGTCAGTGAGGAGCTGGGATGTGAGGATGGACCGGGATCCAAGGTGAGAGTACATTTTTGCAGCGACTTCGCGAGATGCCTCTAACTCAAACGATAAAACAGTAAAGAAGATACACTGAGACCTGCTGCAGTGATCGTGCTTCATGTTGAAATCCCGTTTCAGTCGTCGCCGTGCGGGTTCCAGATCCGGATGGAGAACCAGTCCGGGGAGTGGACCCGTCTGCTCTACTGCACAACCGGGGTTCTGCTCAGGAAACTCCAGCACGACCGACACCTCAGCTCCCTGACTCACATCATCGTGGATGAGGTACTGACCCTTTATGATCAAAATGCCTAGAAATGTCCCGACCAATCAGAATGAGCTGGACACTTCTAGGCACTTATCATTTAGGCAAAATGCCTAGAAATGTCCCGACCAATCAGAATGAGCCGGACACTTGCAGGCACTTATCATAGTAGCAAAATGCCTAGAAATGTCCCGACCAATCAGAATGAGCCGGACACCTCTAGGCATTTATAATTGTAGCAAAATGCCTAGAAATGTCCCGACCAATCAGAATGAGCCAGACACTTGTAGGCATTTATAAATGTAGCAAAATGCCTAGAAATTTCCCAACAAATCAGAATGAGCCGGACACTTGTAGGTACTTATCATAGTAGCTAAATGCCTAGAAATGTCCCGACCAGTCAGAATGAGCCGGAAACTTCTAGGCCCTTATCATAGTAGCAAAAATGCCTACAAATGTCCTGACCAATCAGAATGAGCCGGACACTTCTAGGCACTTATCATTGAGGCAAAATATCTAGAAATGTCCAACTCTCGGTGTTAGGGAAGTACAACACGTGGGACACTTGTAGGCACTTTACATTAAAGCAAAATGCCTAGAAATGTCCCACACTAGTGCTTAAGAAAGTGCAATACTTGGGACACTTCTAGGCACTTATCATTGAGGCAAAATGCCTAAAAATGTCCCACTCTTGTGGTTAGGGATCTGTAATACTTGGGGCACTTGTAGGAACTTATCATTTTAGCAAAAATGTCTAGAAATGTTTAATTTAACTCCTCACCTCCATCTTCTCAGGTCCACGAGCGCAGTGTGCAGTCCGACTTCCTGCTCACCATCCTGAAAGATGTTGTTATGAGGAGATCTGACCTGCATCTGATCCTCATGAGCGCCACAGTCGACTGCAACAAGTTCTCCAACTACTTCAACCGCTGCCCAGTGATCAACATTCCGGGCAGGACTTTCCCAGTTGAGGTGAGGGTCGTGTTTCATTGCACACTCGCACAAACACACATCTTATTTAATCCCTTTGTCTGTTTTAGATGTTTTGGAAGGTTTGAGAACAAAGTGACATCACAGATGGCACTTTTTTGCATTTCATCCAAGAGCCTGAACAGAAATTACTCTGAGGTCCTGGCAGAGGAAAGCTGGATTTACTTTACTCATCCTCCTGTGTTCTGTGTGCAGGTGTTTCATTTAGAAGATATAGTGGAGCAGACAGGGTACGTCCTGGAAAAGGACTCGGAGTACTGCCAGAAAATTCTTGAGGACGAGGAAGAAGTCAGCATCTCTATCTCACAGAAAGGTGGCAGGACGTCACAACACCAGGTAATGTCGGCTCTCTGCAGCAGGAATATGTGAGATGGTTTGTTTATGAATTCCGACTGTCTATTTGGTGAATGATTAAAGAAGCTGGTCAGAGCAAGTCTAAGCAAGTATCACAGCTTTCAAATCCTAGGTTCTTTTGACAATATTAAACTTACAAAATAAGCAACAATTACAGCAAAGGTCTGGGTAAAGGAAACTTTTGTAGTATTCTTTTTTGTGCGATTTATTTATTTAAGAGGCCGTCATAACAAGAAAAACACTTAGCTAATCTTCTATGTCAGGAGGGTCCAGTTGTCATGTGATTTGATCAGACTTGATTAATGGCGGTCTCCCATCCAACAACTGTCTCTGCTAAACTGTGATTGTGTCACATCCTCTTTTCCTGCCCACTGTAAACCAGTCGGTGTGTGGGCATGCAGGTGCTCATGCAGTCTGTAACGTTGTGTTGCCACTTAGTTAATCGTTGTGTTTCTCTGTGTTTAAGGAGGTGATGGTGAGAGACTCGTCCGGAGGCTGGGACCTGGGTCCTGACCTGGACCACTTCAGCAGCAGGACCCGGCAGGTGCTGAAGTACATGAACCCTAACAAGATCAACATGGACTTGCTGGTTGACCTTGTGGACTACTTAGGTACATGCTTTTTTCAGATGGCACCGTTTCATACGTGTTTGTTGTAGTTGTGTGTGTTAAATTTGAGTGGTTTTGTTTTGTGTCTCTTACAGACAAATCCCCACAATTTGCCGTTTTGGATGGAGCCGTTCTCGTGTTCCTCCCGGGTCTGGCTCATATCCAGCAGCTGCACGACCTGCTCTCTTCAGACAAGAGGTTCAGGAACAAAAACAGGTGACACACACTCACACACACTAATCTGAGGTTCCATGGTCCAGTATACACTTGTCCTGCAGCAACACCTGAAAATTGAGGAAATGGTGAAATATACCTATCTTACTTTTTAGGTCAATCTCACCGTGAGTGTTGTCTCTTTCTTAAAGGTACAAGATTGTTGCTCTACACTCAACTCTATCATCCAAGGACCAAGCTTCTGCCTTCACAGTGCCCCCTGCTGGAGTTAGGAAGGTACTACTAAATTGTGTCACAATGTAATAAAGCATCCTGAAAAAAAGTGTATATTGCAGAATCTAGATGATTATAAAATTAAGAGATTTCATTGATTAACTTAACAAATAAATTCATAAATACTAAACATCCCTCCTCTCTCTTTTTTAAGATTGTGTTGTCGACTAACATTGCTGAGACGGGTGTGACTATTCCTGATGTTGTGTTTGTCATCGACACTGGGAAGACCAAAGAAAATAAGTAAGAGCTCATGAACAATAGAAAAAGTCGAGAGGATTCATATCAATAATTATTGTCTTGAAAAAATGTCATGGCAACCTGTTTTCAAGATAATAATTCTGTTGTGTTGCTCAGGTACCACGAGAGCAGTCAGATGAGTTCCCTGGTGGAGACATTTGTTTCTAAAGCCAGCGCCCTCCAGAGGCAGGGGAGAGCAGGACGTGTCCGACACGGCTTCTGCTTTAGACTCTACCCAAAATTCAGGTATGGAGCTTGTCACTCACTTTACAGAGAAGAGATAAAGAACACAAATCATTTACATTGAATATAAAGGACGTGTCTGATCTGTTCCGTTTGTTCTCAGGTTTGATTCCTTCATGGATTACTCTATACCAGAGATACTGCGGGTCCCGCTGGAGGAACTCTGCCTTCATATCATGGTATATAAACAACACTCAGTTGCACAGAAATAAAACTTCACAAAAAAACACTGGTTACTTAACATAATGCCTAGTTCTCTGTTAACAGAGTGGGGTGTTTCCCAATGGGAAATCACCTCGGCGTGACCAACTATGGAAGCTCCAATGTTACCATGTCTGTTGGAGCTACCCCTCATATTTTCACAATCGGCCAGCCCCTCCTGAATCATTCTCGCTTTCTTCCTGTGAAGGAACTACAGCGAAGCTCCCTCAGCTTTATAGGCCACATTTACTTGCCTTATTGAATTTTTCTGGTTTCCCCCTAATCCCTCCTCTCTCCCCTCTCGTAGAAATGTCAGTATGGCTCCCCGGAGGACTTCCTGAGCAGGGCCCTCGACCCTCCTCTGCCCCAGTCGGTCAGTAACGCCGTCAACCTGCTGAGGAAGATCGGTGCGTGTCACCCCAGCGATCATCTCCTCACCGCTCTGGGACACCACTTGGCGAGTCTGCCCGTCAACGTGAAGATCGGCAAGATGCTGATCTACGGAGCCATCCTCGGCTGCCTGGAGCCCATAGTGAGTCTAACGTCCTCACTATTATCAGAAAACAAACGCCCCGGCTGCGAGTGCATCTGCGACTGTCATATCTTGCAATGAATATTAATAAAAGATTTGTTTCAGGCAACGATCGCAGCAGCCATCACTGAGAAGTCTCCCTTCTCCACACCAATGAATAGAAAGGAGGAAGCTAACCTGGCCAAAGCTGCACTGGCATTAGCCAACTCTGATCACCTGACGATATACAACGCGTATCTGGGGTATGTGCGGCTCTGAACATCATTTTTTAAGCCGGTGTCTATTTTACTTTGAGGGTATTTATGTATTAAGGTGGTGCGGTGGTTAGATGGAGAGGCTTTTAATCTTATAAGCCATGCTTCTGTTAGCAGGCTTAGCCATAGTGCTGTAGGGAGGAGGAGTAAAGAATAAGAGTAATGAAAATACACTTACTCAGGAGAAATTAAACACTTATTAAAAATAATAACAGGTTAGACTGGTGCAACATCAAACTTGTTGCTATTGTTTGCTACAGCCGCTAGAAAGATCATCTACTGTACATATAATACATTCATCCCTGTGCCTCATCTAGGTCTAGATCCTGTTAATTGATTCACTGTAAGAAGAAGAAGAATTTTTGTCATATACAAATGGAAAATATTGATAGAATCGTGAAAAGGTCTAGAATTTAATCTGGTAAACATTTGGGGGGGTAACCCTGTAACAGCTCCCTTCAACAATCTGTTGCCTTTAGGAAGAAAGGCTCGGTGACAACCTCTCTGATGAGACTGGACCTGCTGTGTGCTGACCTGTGTTCTTGTGTTCACCTCTCTTTAGGTGGAAGAACTCACAGACCGAGGGAGGGAGAGAAGAAATGTCCTATTGCAGGAAACACTTCCTCAATCGCACGGCACTCATCACAATAGAGGTATCGCTTTCTCTCATTCGTTTTCACGCACACTCATCTTCTCATCTCTTATTTTAACACAAATCATGCTCCCTTCCTCCTCCCGCCCTGTGTTCGACGTGCTCCATCCAGGATGTGAAGCACGACCTGATGAGGATGATGGAGCAGGTGGGTTTCTGGTCGTCTCGCTCCTCTTCTCACTCCAAGTCGCAGGCGGCGGCGCTGTCCAAGCAGCAGATGGCCGTCCTGAACGCAGCACTGACAGCAGGGGTCTATGACAGCGTGGCCCGGGTCTTGTGCACCCCCTCCGTGGACGTGCTCGATCGACTGGCCTGCACGGTGGAGACGCCTCAAGGCAAGGCCCAGGTCCACCCCTCATCGGTCAACCGCAACCTGCAGACACACGGCTGGCTGCTGTACCAGGAGAAGGTGTGGACGAGGAGCATGTGACATCTGTTTATCTACGAGGTCTCACTTGTGCTAATCGCTGCTTGTCCTCAGGTCAAATACACAAGGATCTACCTGCGGGACACTACTCTGATTTCTCCGTTTCCCATGCTGCTGTTCGGAGGTGACATCGATATTCAGCACAGAGAAAGGCTCATCTCGCTGGACGGGTGGATTCACTTTCAGGTCAGACGTCAGATGGTTCAGGGATTTGTTCACACTGGTGTCAAAGTCTTTTCCTCTTCCATTCCTCCTGTTGCAGCAGAACTTGTTAAAGAAAAAAGAATGATGTGTTTTTCTTGTTCTGACTCAACCTGCCTGCCGTGACAAAGTCTTGTTTATTTTCATCAGGCTCCCGTACGGATTGGTGTGATCTTCAAACACCTGAGGAAGCTGATGGACTCTCTGCTTGAAAAGAAACTGGAGAATCCGAGGATGAGTCTGGAAGGTAAACCCAACTTAGTGGTTTTCTCTGCATTAAGCAGCACAATGTCTACATGGCTGCACTGAAACTCATTAACAGTAACGGTAAAATATTTAGTTTAGTTTAAATTAAAAACCCAGACAAATTGCTTATCTTCTTTTAAAATACAAAAACTGGGGGGGTTAATACACAGACCTTGATTTATAATATTATATGGATGCAGTCAGAGGTATAAAATAAAGAAAAGATATATATATATATTTTTTTGTTGTTGTTAAATCTTGTCTGATCCATTCTATCTCTGTCCATTCCAGGTGAGAAGACCATCCAGGTGATTCTGGATCTGATCAAATCAGAGCATTCCATGTGATATCAACCATTTCACAGACGGAGCCTTCAAACCAGGATCTTTTCACAGAACGTTTCCATATAATGACTCTACTGCTCCGCATTAACACCCAGCACCAACTGGTCAGATGTGAGTGTCCGAAGGATGAACTATAAGTCACCAGGAACTCGCACTCACATTGAGGAGGAGCGTGTAATGTGAAACCATGGAATTTGAGCATACAAATGATAAGAAGTTGCCAAATGCAGTTGGAATAAAGCTGTTTTAATTGTCATTTGAACCATTTATTGTCTCACGGCTGACAGTCGATTTAAAACACTGCCTTAAATATAATATAACTTCTAAATAGCAAAAAGAGAAAGAGCCTCACAGTGTTCTACAGTGTGCTAAGTTTAAATGGTGTCCGGTATCATGGGGGTCAACTGCAGCTATAATATGTGTAACCTATTACAGTATCATGCACCAGATGATGTCAGGACATGGAAACAGTTGCCACATTTAAGTAAATAACACGAAACACCAGCTCAGATCAGCTTTTTTCAATTCCTCTTTATTCCTCCAGTTTTAAACGTCCTCACAGTTTGTAACACACAACCATTAAGTCATTAAATCAAAGTGCAAAACTTCTCACAATTGTACACTGTCAATGTCTACAATGTCAGTGTAGACCATAGACCTTTCTTAGAATGGAAATGAGTCTGTGGGACAGATTGGAACTGGAACACGGTCTGGTATTTTATATCCTGCACAGCGCAGGTACAGGAGATAAGAGTATTCAGGCTCAACTCAGCTGACACAGTTTCTCATTATGTGAATCTCTATGTAAAATTCCAAATGGAACATAGATTAGATGCATCTTCACGGAGGATAGAGCTCTACATCCCGGTATAGATATCTGAGTAGGAAGTTGATACAGAAATGTGTTAAACGTCACTGTTTTATGTTTTTTATACTCTTATAAGCGTCTGTTCTATTGCACAAAACATTTTAGCCAGTTCTGATTTTAAAAAAACACCAAAAATCCCTCAAATAGAATAATTATGTTAACTGTACTGTTTATAACACAGTGAAAGGATCTCAAATGAACCATGTATATGTACACAGTTACTAATTTTCCACCTGGTAAAAGATTATCTTCACAAGGAAGCAAGAAAGAGGAAGTAACTGATCATAGATAAACTTCGTGCCTGTGACAAAGCTCCAGCTCTGCACGGGACACACAGTAACTGCATCTGTGTCTCAGAACTGGACGACACTGTAGCCTGCGTCCTGCACTGTCGAGTAGATCGTATCATCTGGAATCAAAGCACACATCAGACACACCATTGTTCATTATGATAAGCACAATCGTGCAGCCACGCTTCAGTTCGTGATAAAGCCTCACGCTTCTATCTCCCCACGAAAATTACCTTTCTTTTTATACACACTGACACGGGGACTGCAGTAAAAATGTGTCACTTAGGCTCTCATAGTAAAATTAACTAAATGTTTCAACTAAATTCCCATAAATGCCCAGTATTCATGTTAAATTACAGTGTGCATGTCTTTGCTACTGACAGCCTTCTCTAACCATTAACTCCAAATATACAAAAACTGTATCTGTAAACTGAAAAGACCATGTAAATAAGTAAAATGTCACTCAGGAGTGGGCACACACCAAATTTGACACACAACATATCAGTTCCCTAAATGTTCCCATTTTTTTCCGAGATCGGTGAAATTGTAAAATTCTATCTCTCAGTTGTGATAATAAAATCCTGGATCTGACACTTTTTTCATGGGAGCTGTGGTTTAGTCCGCGCTCGCAAATCAATCCTTCATTCAAGCTTATTTTCACATCACATTCAATCGTAAAGAGTAACTGAGAGGAAAGTTTACATATTTTTTTGCACAAAATGTGGTGGATTCCTTTGGCTTAGGATATACCTTTGATGAAACCAGTGCTATATGCACTGAAAGGGTGTTAACCTGTCCTGGATGATTCTCTATTCTCTATTTGCGTCTATAGAGAAGAAAGTGGTGCATGTCACATCTGGTGACCCGCACGCCCCCACCCCCCTCCCTCCACTGCCTGTGGTTTGGAGACGTGCAGTTTCACGATCACACCCTTTTTGCAACTAAGCCTCATCAGCCACATTATCATAGCAAGCAACACACAATATTAAAAATAAACAGGAAACATACCCGCCCTGCTGTGTGTTGGATCAGGTAACGGCCCCCTCCTGCAAATTCACAGAACAAGGAACACAATGAGAGCACACAGTTGCAGTTAGAGGAATAAGGAGCCTTATCTTGTTTACCTGGTGATTGGTGGAGGAAGTCGAGAGGGTGGAGCTCCATTGGCAGACTTCTGACCAGTGTAGAAGTTCTCATACAGAACTGAAGCTGTTGGAGAGAAAAAAAAAACGATACTGGTCTCTCGCTGGTCACTGGTGGCACGGTGCATACGTGTGTGTTGAATTACTACCATCCTCTTCTCAGCTATTTTTTTCCTATGATCTGCAGACACTGTCCAGAAATGAACTTCTACACATGCAGCACAAGGTCAGAGATCGTCTGATTGGCTCTGTGCAATGCCTGTTTCCACTGATTCTGACATTTGCGTTCACACACTTCATGTCTAGAAAGATTCAGGGTCGTGGTGCACGTGTGAAAGCTCAGTTCACGTGTACTCTGGTGCATCATCAGTTCCTGCATTCATACCTGGTGGTCTATCACCGGTCCGCCTAAGGTTTACAAAGTGCTCGATATCTTCCTGGACGTCACACTGTTCCAGCGACTTTCTCACTTCCTCATACAGCTGTTGGCCCGTAGCACAAGAAGAAGGACAGACACAACATGACCAGGTCGCAGTTAAAAAGTCGTCCAAGAAAGTTTATAAATGTTACATTCACAGTATTTTAGGATTCCAGTTGCCTGTTTCTCTTCCAATTGGCATTTAGTAACTTTAGAATGAATATCCTGTCATTTTTGTGTCCACCCGACAAATTGAAATCCAGTATTTACTTTACTTTTAGCTCCTTTTTTGGTCTCAACCAGCTCCTGAGGCAAACATGTGGCTCTTACGCATTTAAATGTTTCACCAGCCAGTTGCTAGAAGTTTCTGTTTGGTTGAGGCCGGTAATGTGGGACAATGTGTTTATTATTGGTACTCTTTTACCTAGAAATTAATAAGAGCGGTTACAGTGAACTAAAAAAGAAAGATACCGAAATAGAACACCAAAACAAGGAGCTAAAAGATGCTAACATGACACATAGAGCTGCAGGGTTTTAATACAATTCTCTACGGATTAGTGACTATGAGCGACCCCTTTCAGTTGATCCACTGCTAATATATGGTTAAGGATAACGGCAGCTTTACCTCGTCACCGGTCACACACTGCTGGGAGAGCTGGTTCAGATGGGTCCACACTGCATTCCTCAGAAAGTTGATTCGCTCCACAGATTGTTTTTCAAACATCTGAAACAAAAGTTTCAGCTTCTATAATGCACGTTCTATTTCATTTGAAATAATCTTGAGTCTTACAGAGTCCTACCTCACAGGCCTTCACATGTTCCTTCATCCATTCGTCTGTGATCTTCCCCAGTGTGGTCACATTCTGCTGGTATAACCTGTCTGCCAATCAAACACACAATAAACGGTATAAATATGATATAAGTACACAAACACATTCATAATATTACTATTGTTACATACTCAAGTCAGACTGGTTTTGTGTTTTAGAATCTACGAGAGTTCCTCACACATCACTGACAGTGTATAGGACTGATGATGGCACTAAAGAAACATGAACTGAAACCCACCAGAAGAGAAACAAGCTTAGGGATCACCCAAATAAGTAGGATTCATCCTCTAGGGAACATGAATGTCGGAGTCCTTGGGTAATAAACTGACACCAATAGTACGGTCAAACAGTTTGGATGAATCCACAAAATGCACCCTGCCTATTATCAATGTTTCTTCACTTACCTGCTTCCTCTGAGTTCTGTTTTGCTTGCTGCGATTTTGAGTTGAGCTGAAGGAGGATGAAGAACATGTGACCAATAAGTTTTCATCAGTAGCTCAACACATCGCAACCATATACAGAAAAACACTGCTCATAGGTTATTTTCATGGACTGTATTATTAGATTGAGGGCATGACGGTCATACATCCTGCCTTCTCCATGTTAGCATGTCAAATGTGATGGTGTGTCTGTTATTTTAGGTAGTTCTTGTTTGTTCCTTTTTACCGTAAGTTTGGTTTTAATTCCTCCGAGGGTAGAATAGACGTTCCATGTTTATACTCTCTTGCTTCTTCAGTAAATATTATAATAAGTCTGTGGAAAACTCCCCTGTACCTTCTCCATGTGCTTAGTGTTGTTAGTGTTGGTGTTTCGGTTCACATTCTGATCGGCTTCTTCTTTATCTCGGCACTTCTGCTCGTACGTCTTCTTTGACTGAGGACAACATCATCATCATCATCATCATCATCATCATCATGGAACGTTAATGAGAAGTTTATGTCTTTCTCAGCTTCAATCTACTGGCATCAGCTCTGTTGTTGGCACAGACTAATTTTATCCTGATTTGCATAGTGCCCCACACGCAGTTCTTCTTTTGACTGTAATTGTCATGTGTGAAATGAAGCCCCGTGGTTCACTTCCTGGAGCGGTCGACCCCACTTCCTCCACCAAAGGGGAAGGACAGACACTGGGCTTCATTTTCACTGCGCTCTCGACACAACTGAAACTCATCTGACATGAATCATAACTTGTACTGGTGTCCAGCGTCACTGTTTATAAAAAATACTTCTGGTTTTCTCTTGCATCCAAGCTTGGGTCTGTTTGAATATTGATAACAGGAGGTTTGGCAAGTCAATCAATATGGAGTCTGCATCATCGATAAGCTGATCTTATCCATATCAGAGGTACATGATCGCCCTTGTGCTTGTTTATTTCACATTGAGCTTATGCTTTTACATTATGACTTACATCCATTGTCTTCTTGTACTGTGAGGACTTCTGTTTGTGCAGAGCATCGATCTGTTGTTCAATCTGAAATCACAAGGTTGAATTTAGACCCCTACTTATCCTGCATTGCCTCAGAACTAACTTACCTCCATCAGTTCTGATCAGACACTTTGTCACCGTGTTGCATATACATGTTGTAAACAGAAATGTTCTGCAGACTTGACACATTAAACACAATATATTCAAAGTATAGTGTAAAGGAACTTTTGTTAAGTAACTGAATAAAGTACTGTGTTTGTGGACAATGTTAATGTGTAACTCAATTCTGATATGCCTGGATCCTGATGGCTTGGGCCCAAGACATCCATGGACAGTTAACCCTACTAGCCTAAGACTTGTACCCGTGGCACCTAATTTCATGTTAAAAATGATTGGATGTGATATACTTTATGACTGCATTTGATAAAAGGAAATAAAAAGAAGTAAAAATAAATCAGGATTAGGACCAAAAATTCATCTGTTCATTGATATTAGAACTCTTATCTACGTATGTCAAAATATTTTTTAAAATAAATTCAACAAATTTTGGGGGAAATCTCACATTGTTAAAGAAAAAGATAAATAAATCCCACCAATATACAAAGTTTAAAACAATTGGTTCAATAGTTTTTGCGTAATCCTAATGGACAAAAACAGACACACAGGCAATGAAGGCTTAACGTCCTAAGAGGCGATAATAAACCCACCGACCTTTTTCCTCAAGTCTTTTTGCTTTTCCCTGAATTCCTCCAGTTTCTTGGCTTCCTCCCTCATGCTCTGTGCCAGCTGTAGGTGTGATAGACTCACATGTTCAGTCTCTGCATGGAAGAAAAATCTTAGAATTTAAACAAAAAATACTCTATGACTACACAATAGTGGCTTTTATTAGGACTCCAAAACGTTAAGCTTACTCACGTAATTTGAACACATCCAGGGATCTCTTCAATGTGCTATGAGAACAAAAGGAATAGGAGTTATATGTGGATTTTAAACATAAAACAATCTGTAACCTATTAATACCCACTACACAGTGCATGAAAAAAAATTGTTAAAATTACACCAGGACATTATCAGAGACCTGGCTTATCATTGACTACCGTTTTCTTATTGAGGAAACACAGTAACTTCTGTCTTTTCTCACTTGTGGCTTATAAATATTGCAGCAAAGCCTCCCAGCTCATACACAGAAACGCCTAATTCACACTAAAAGTGTGCTTACAAAAAATTACAAAAAATACTTCATCTTTGGCTGACCCCACCTCCCCCACAAGTCTTCTTTCCAACTCCCACTTTACTTCCTTTTAATAGAAACCACACACAGAAAGGGAACTTGACTGATACAGAAACACCACCGGGTCAAAATTAAACTAATAAAACCGGATTAAAAACTCTATTCATTGGAATCTTGCAAACTAATGCAATCCTTATTTCCACATTTTAACAAGCGTGAGATTGAATCTTCACTCGGTGACCAGACTCTATCTTTGCTTTGACCTGTTCTGCTGCATCGCTGCAAACAAACTAAAGGGAAACACAGATCGAATTGTCTCACTGTACAAACAGCAGATCTGGAAAAAACACATATTAACAGCACAGCACGGAGGTTGCTTACTTCATCTCATTGTGTCCACACACCTTCTTGGACAAACCCAGGAGATCTTTGGCGTATTTCTCTTCAATTGAAGCCCTGGATGATAAATTACAACCCTGAGTCTGTTGTGCAAGCAAATACAACATGCACAGTACAGAAGGAAACCTACAGCTCATAAACTGCAAATGAAATTACATGAAAGCTACACTGATATGTGATATGTCATACAGGCAGACGGACAGGATCTCAATGACGTTGACATGATCCTATTATATTGTGATTTACCTGAAAACAAACACACACACACACACACACACACACACACACACACACACACACACACACACTCTTTCTTAAGAGTGCCAAAGCAGACTCTGCTTTAGCATATTAATCGTTAACCATTATAAACTTTTAGTTAAACATTATAGAGTGGAATAAATCGATTTGGCATTATTGAGAAATAAAAATATATTTTTTTTAATCTTATTCATATTTTTCGATAACCTCCTGGAGACACCCATAGTCTGCTTCCTGGTAAAGGCATTAGGGGAAAAGAGAAACAGGAAATAACCACTTTGACTGAGGAACTGAATTCCTGCGTCTGCATGTTCGAAGCTCCTCAGGGACGTTTTATATCTCTGTTTATAAACAGTTGGTATCATTGTTGTGTGTTTGTGCATGAAGGAGAAAGGATGGAATAATGATACAAATCTAAAACTTATTAGAAGCTCTTTTCATAAATTTGTTCTACCATGGTGCATCTCCTATTTTCCATTTCTATTCCCATTCAATTTAATTTTAAGAACGATGTTAGGCACAAATCATATACAATTTTTACTCTAATGAGGGGCATGTAAAAATATGTGCTTTGGAAGCTTTTGGGATTATTTTCAATACTGGATGTACTAGAGCAGAATTCAAATTAATGTTTTCAGGAGACTGCACCGCTGAAACCTTTTAGAAAACATAAGGAAATCATTTTGACGCATAACAAACAACACAGAGTAACTTTTCTAAAAAGTTCCACGATGTAATAAACTCAAGACATCTAGGTTCAACTTCTCTAATCAATCACATATTCCTGCTGTTAATGTCGCCAAGGAGATTAAAACCAGGCCTTCGCAGTGACTCATTGTGTACACATCTGTAGCCTTGGATAAAAACTTATATAGTGACCATCTGTCTTACAGCACAACTCATTGCATGACAACTATACAGTTCGCACCCTAACTACCAGCTTGAGCAGAATTAGCATCCACCTATTTTGACATCTTCTCTCATACAGAGCTTTGCGTTACCTGGCCTTCAGGAAGTCCTCCACCTCCTTGCATGTCCTCTTTCCATCATTGAGATACTGAATGATGACATCATATCCTCCAGTGCATGTCAGGTCAGAGTTCTGTCAATAAGATGAAGACAAATAGTCTGTTCAACGTCTTTGGTTGTGAAGAAAAATACCAGTTGGGGATATTTGTTAAGATAAATACTCTAAAACCACTTTTCTTGTTGTAAACAGACAGTTTGTGCAGATCTTTGCTTCACAACCACATCGACCACTATTTGCTGATTGAAACCCTGTTCGTCCATGTTAGAGAGGCCGACTCTGCTTTACTCTAACTTCACACATTGCACCACGACACACACACACACAGAAATAAACACTTAGACATTATGATCTTTCATAGTGACTGTAAATTGGTGTTTTGAACTGCACATCTCCATAATTAAGGTATGAACTCAGACTAACAGCCTATAATCATCCAAACCATGTGAATGGCAAAATCTGTAGGTTATTGACTTTCTGTCTGGTTCAGGTTCTTTACTTGAGTATCTTTATCTATGATGCACAACATTTTAGAAGATATTTTTACTTTTTACTCCATTACATCCATCAAACAGCGAGTTACTTTGCAAATTGTTACCTCACATGCAAAACATACGATGCACTGTTACAGATAGAGGTAACTGAATATATGTAAAAGATAAAGTTGGCTCCATTTGATCAAGCTAGACTTTTTACATATATGTAAAAGTTATTGTTTTTATTTCTTGTGATACTTTAAATATAAATGAGTCTTTATAGAATAACCTTTATAACTGTACTTATAATAATGCTTCGACTTCAGCAAACTTTCCAATGCAGTACTTTTACTTGTGCCTGAGTATTCTTACAATTTTAAAAAGCTACTTTTACTTCAATAATGTATCAGAACATATTGTTCCCTTCACTGCATAAACCAACTATTAAGAGCTTTTAGGTGAGGCCAAAAACATCACAATATTAGAGAAACTATGGTCCAAGAACAGTGAAATTAAATTACATTTATTTTTGTACTTTTGTCGACTGAAATTCAAATTAAACATTATAATAAACAAATAAACCCAGACCACAGAACAGAAACTCACCCAGAAGAAATCTTTGAAGCGCAGGTTTTTCATGGTGGATAAACGACGTAGTCCTGAGGTTTCTGCAGCTCGGACTCAAAGTGACTCTCTACTTCTATGCGCCGCACGTCAAACCCACGCATGCGCACTGCTGATGATGACGATCCCTCCTACACGTGCACCTTGTTTACAGCCATGTATGGAAGATTTAAAGTGTTAATGAGCCAATCTTTATTTATACAGAACATTTCGTTACACAGAGGCAGCAGCCACTAAACCATGTGGAAAAAAAAGTAAGATACAAAAGATCAGGAGGATTGGGCTAAAACCACTAAAATAATAATATGCACATGAATAAAAGAGAAGAAGTTGAAAAGTTTTTTTTAAAGGAAGATGAGGAAGAATAGGAGGATTGGGTTAAAAATAAAAAATAAAAAAATACAATGGCAACGATAAAGACAAAAAGCTAGACATAAAATAATAGGAGGATTTGGTTAAAAATAAATTGGCAGCGGTTTTGAGTTTTTATGCAGTAAAATGGGTATTTCTCACTAATTTCTGACATTTATACACTGGACCATCACCCAGTTATTAAAGAAAATTATTTCCGGATTGAACCGATTCATAGAAATCATTTTAATACCACAATCAATTCAGCTCATTTACTATAAACATGACTGGGCTGCCCTCTGGTGGATGATGATGATCGCACATCGTAAGCAGTTGATCAGTCAAGTTTTAGTCAAATTAAAAAGCATAAGGACAGCATCTATTAATTTGTTCCCAAAGAGTCATATTAAAAGACACATAACAATAACGTTTTTATGTACAGGAGAAGAGAAGAGATTTTAAGTACAAAGGTAGTCCAAGTACAGTATTATTGTTTATGATGTATAATTATTACTGTTGCCTTTATGAAATATACTGCTGGTCAGTTTATATTGACATCATATCTTAGTGTGTGAAACTGTAATTTTAGTGGTGGAGTACAAATAATATTTCCAACAAAGTAGCTTGGTTCCTGAACATAGTTTAGATGAAGTACCAATACTTTAAATTATATTTTAGTAAAGTGTTGGAGTAAAAGTATGTTTCCCTGAACATGCCTGCTCTTGAATTTAAAAGAGCTCGGGAATAAACCTGAGTATGGTTTTACTCTTTTTCAACAATTATATTTAACAATTACGTTTTGATGACTCATGCCCATATGATTTAGAAGCTTGAACATTTGGTGAATTAAAACGTACTTTACATTTGTGTGGATGGATTCATAAAAACACTGCTGTCGGTTTAATCTTGATTCTATCTTCACAATTCTTTTTCAAATATTCGTATTGCCTTGATATCACAAGGAAGTAAAATATGTCCAACTAACTGGTGCTCTGCCATGTCATCAATGTCAGAAACCTGCAGTGTGTAAATATTGAAGTACCCTCCGATAGACACACAAAGCCTACACCCACACCCACACACCTTGTGGTTGACACAATTTAGGTAAGATAACTTCACCGCAACAAGAACAACGGAAACTTTGTACAAAGTACATTCGCACTGATACCGCTATTCATGGTAAATTTACAATGAATCTCTCTCTCTCTCTCTCTCTCTCTCTCTCTCTCTCTCTGCACGACGTTCAGGATGTGGTAATAAAGACGACCTTTACCTGCACTCTTATCTGTACAGAAGTTCCTTTTACATTAAACAGGAACATGACTTTGCTGAATAAAGACAACATTTACTTAAGTCATATATTAAGAGTGACTTTAACTTTATTTATCACTATTTCATGTTTTATTCTTATTCCTGCACATTTAATAAGGAGATAGTGGACTTTTTATTCATGTACTACACAGTTACTTATTACCTTACAGACTAATATTTCATAAACTAGATATGCCACAACAAGTTGATGAAATTCAAAATGGTGTCTATGATTGAACCTCAGGTTCCACGTGTTCTTGGCACATGACGGGTGAATGAGTTTTTTTACGCCACACGTTTGTGATGCAGTTACGCCCCAGTGTGATTTCCCCTCTGGGCTCCTTAGATGGTTTCGGTTTTGATCTCAAAATATGAACTAGTTATGTTTCTTCTGAATGATCAATAATACAAATCTTTAGACCGATTAAAAAAGATAACAAAAAAAAAAGACAATAGAAAAAAGTGGGTTTTACCATAGACTGTATGGTTTTTACTGATCGCTTGTTTTGGTTGACCAACAACTGGTAGTCATCTCAAAAACTGGAACCAGCTGTGGATATTGACATGCTTAGTAAAACTATTACTAGACTATTAAAATAGATGGCTTTTTATTTATGTCAATCAACTAACTGATTAAGGGACTAATGATTGAATCTCAATCCAATATGTCACAAACAAGCAAAGATAAGAGAGTGTGTAGCATAAACATAATTTTTTTTGTTCTCACCTTATTTATCTAACAACTAAATCTAAGAACAGATTTATCTTATGGACCTTTAGCGGGACCCAATCCCCAGAGACAAGACCATTCAATTAAAACCCCTGCTATGTATATAGTAGTTAAAACTACAGTAATTGTTCTCTGCTTTAACTGAATAATGGATGTGTTCCCAGCAGGTTTTCATCCTTCTGCCTCTGCTCCTTTCTCCTTATCTTAACTTTAAATTGTCGACTCTAATACACTAACATTTGATCATATGACCAGAAAGCGTTATTTCCAGGGAACTTCCCTGTTCAGAGAGAGGAAGACAGCTGCAGGGCAGGTTTCAGCATGTTTCAACATGTCCACCATGCCTGTAGTGTGCACGGTGCTGAGACTTCATCTGTGGTTCCTCACACACACACACACACACACACACACACACACAAACACACAAACACACATACACACACACAAAGTAAATACTTGTACATTACAGTCTTTGGTGCACTTCTATGTCATTGCCTTGGAGGGTGACATTTACATTAGAGGAGGTGTCCCATGAATGAAATGTCTCTTGGTTGTTTTGTAAATAGTCAGTGATAGTTATTACAACTTGCTGTATAACACTGACCTCTCTGTATGAAGTTACATACCGGGCTGTAAAAACAAGCCACGGGTCTGAATGTCTTTTTGTCACTATCTCTCCCCATCAGGACAAACAATCAGTAACTATTGCTGTTGTGAACTTAAACCTCGAATCTCTCAGAAACATCTTTTCTGTGTGTGAGTTCTTCGAGTGCACCTTGCTCCCCGGGTCACAACACCGCTGGCCACGTCGCTATTTTCCATACAAATTGAATGGATCTTCCCATATTGTCAAATCACTGAAACAAAATTCCTAATTCGGTGTGTGTATGTCTGAATAGAACCTTTAATTCTCACGTGATCTGCCCACATAATCGTGTCTATGTGGATCAAAAGTGAAAGTAAGAAGCACTCGTCAGGCCCAAACAGTGCCAGCACAAGGTGAACAACTGGCCGCATCATTTATGTTTCCGATAACTACATGGTAAAAAGAGCAGCGTAGCTACGACTGGGTGGAGCTTGGCTCTGACTGCAGGGGATTCCTCAGCTGTAAAACTTACGTCACAACCAGTATTTAAGCCGGCACCGCTATCTATAGTTCAAACCTGTTCCTTCTTGACAAGCCACAACCACAGAGCTTCGCAAGCGCAAACAGGAAGAGAACCAACTGGGACTATAAAGCAAATTTCTTCTCTTCTCCCTCACAGACAGAAGCATTATGGCAATGGTTCCCCACGGTGAGTATCTAAGAACTTGAACTGGCTTTTAGTCAAGCTTCATTTATCGATTTGATCATTGATTCAGGGACTCATCCATTGTTTCTTCCCCCCGCAGATCTGAGCACTGTTGTTGTTCACTGTGCTCTCGAGCTTCGCCAGGCTGGAGACGAGCTCTACTGGAGATACAAGCTGCTTGAAATACTGATCAGGAACTACAAGACTATGACTAAGATCAGATGAGACATGGAGTCGGTGGACGTCAACGTGAATCGGATATTGCTCGACTCAAATTCTATCCGGAGAAACTTCTCGGATACAAAATAACCCCGGGTGGCAAAATGGTGGCCCTTAAGTGGGATGTACATACGCTTGTGGACACGCCCCAACCGGCTTGCCGTTCGGTTGACCCGTGTCCTGTACAGGAGCTGAGCCCAGCTGTGTGGAATGCTGCTGAACCAGAGGCACTCACACATTCAGCCTGGACCAGGGAGGAACCTCTAGATGCAAGTTAACCACTGCAGATTGTCACATGTCCTCTGTACACGTGACTGTATATGGCGTCTCTCATGCATGTCATGCACTCTGACACTGTCACATCATGTTCACTGTGACTTGAGCATATGTTTTAGATGTTGATCTTCGGGGAAGTGTTTCATGAGCTTCTAATAAATATATGAAAATCAGTCCCTCGTGTCATGTGTGATTGTGGAAGTGGAACTGCTTCAGGCCGGTTAAAGGTAAAAAGATTTAAATACTTTCTTGCAGGGAGTTGGAAAACTGATACCACTCTTCGGTCTGTGCAGTAGATATGAAGCTGTATACACACACGCACATCCCTCTATAGTGGTGAGGAAACTCATTGACATAATACTTACCCTATTACCCTAATACCTCCCCTAACACTAGCCCAATCGTAACCCTAATCCTAAAACCAAGTCTCAAAGGTTAAGTGTGTAGAATTTAGGGACATCTAGTGTTGAAGTGTCACGTTGCAGCTGAACACCCTTCACCTCACCCTCCCTTTCCAAACATTAAAGAGAACTTGTGGGAGCCTGCAGTTGTTAAAAACTCAAAAGGTGTTTTGTTTGTCCAATCTTTGCTACTCTAAAAAACATGGCAGCCTCCATAGAGAGGATGTCAATATAAAGAATTTAAATATAAAGCGTCAATTCTAGGGTAAAGAAAACAACAATTTGTGCAATTTGATGAAACACACTAGTGAAACCATCACTAGCAATATGCTGTATTCAATTTCTTCCAATGGATCCCTTTCACAAATTCAATGAGCTAGGTATTGTTATTTGATGCATTTTAAATGTATAAATATGTTTGTGAAATGTGAAATATGTTTGTGAGACGTTTATTAATTAAAAACATATTTGTGTTAGCTATTGACCAGATACTGGTCCTGCTGCTGATTTGATGCCCTTCTATGGTCCTGCCCAGCTCTCCTCCTGTAATGGTCGGAGGATGAGGAGAGAGCAACTGTCGGTGGCGACCCCATATAAAAGCATTTCATCTTGGGGGGTTGTCCTGCTTTTGCTTCTCCATTATGCCTGTAGTCACTTTCATTTGCACCAAAGCCGGTGAAATTGATTCACAATCACATGTGCTTTCTAAATGGACAAATTGATATCCCTGAAGTTTAACGGACTTAGTTAGAAAGACGTGTGTGTGTGTGTGTGTGTGTGTGTGTGTGTGTGTGTGTGTGTGTGTGTGTGTGTGTGTATGTGTATGTGTGTGTGTGTGTGTGTGTGTGTTTGTGCGTGTTTTTGTGAGAGGGTGAAAGTGTGAGATTCTTGGATTGACAAAACAGACGGATGTTTAGAATCCGGATGATTTATTGAATAATTGAGAAAAAGAATTGGCCTAATAAGTTAAAATAAAGACGGAATATATTAATTTCCATCTGAAAAAACATATCTTTTGGAATGGATCGTATTTGACATTGTTTGCTCTATCTCCATGACAACATCAAACCCATTATGGGTATGTTTGATAGTTCAACAGTTCAACTATCATCTGAAATGTGAAGCAGTTAGATTCAGTTCACTGTGAAAACTGGAAACACCCTCAGTCCAATGGTTGAATATATGTGTTTATATATACACATATAAAATGTTAACTATATATAGCTCAGTTCCCATTACATCTTTGCCTTCACACACAAAAAAGAAGGGGAACTAAAATCACACATCAGATCTTTCATGAACGAATTATTCAAGTTTAAAGTCTTAATTTTAAAATGTATAATATGCTGAGAACAAAATAACGAACACTGGAAACCAAAATCATTAACCCGTTGATGGCTGGATTAAAAACCTAATGGACAGATTGACGTCCCTGAAGTTTAACTGACTTTGTGTTGTACTGTGACAATTTAGTGTTCCCCTCCTTTTTATATGTATATATATATATGTGTGTGCGTGTGTGTGCACACACCTGTCTATCAATAATCAAGAGGGCCAATTTTGACGTTTGAGTTAAGACTTGGTTTTAGGGTTAGAATTAGAATTAGGTTAGGGTTAGAATTAGAATTAGGTTAGGTTTAGAATTAGGTTAGGTTTAGAATTTGGTTAGGTTTAGGCATTTAGATTCAATGGTAAAGGTTTGGGTAAAGGGTTAGGGAATGTCAATGAGTGTCGATTGAAACTATAGAGAGACATGCATGTGCGTGTGTGTGAGGCTGATAGTGTAAGATTCTTAAATGTCCCGCAACCAGTCTGCTAGGAAACTGGGTGTGACACACAGCAGTCAACCCTCCCTTACTGCCAACATTACTGCAACAACAAGCTCCTGTAGATAGATGCTGCACAGCTTCAGGAGAATACGTCCCACTCTCACTCAGAAGGCGGCGCTAGACTAACCATAGTCTAGTGCTCCTCTGCTCCCTTCATTGGTTACCTGGCTGCCAAAATCCATTTCAAAACATTCCACAAAACACAACTGTGTCTTAAAGCACATTTCTTCCAACTATCCCTTGAATAAAAAATTCAAAATGTAGGGATTTAGTAGCACTTATAAGGCACTTTGAAATTTGGCTTTCTTGAAGAATATGTTACTTTCTTGATTCTTGTTATTCCTGGTATGTACCCTCATGGTTGAATGCACTTATTGTAAGTTGCTGTGGATAAAAGCGTCAGCTAAATGCAATGTAATTTCCATGTTCGTCAGACAAAACAATTAGGTTTCAGGAATGTTATTTGGCAATATATTTGTCTTATATCGAGTATGTGACTGGTAGAATATAGGACGAGGTGGCCGAGTGGTTAAGGCGATGGACTGCTAATCCATTGTGCTCTGCACGCGTGGGTTCGAATCCCATCCTCGTCGGTTTATCTTTGCTTGTTTACAGTATCGCCTTGGCAACACCATGAGAATATGTTTGTCAAATTGTCCCACAGTTCAAACAAAGTTAATGAAGTTGCTTCACTTAGTTCACTGTGTAAACTGGAAAACACAGCCGCAGTCTGAAAGTGGTATCAGTGCTTCCTAACCACAGTTCTATAATTTCATTCAGGTAGATAAATTGTTTAGTTGGTGCTGCTCCTTTCACATGACTGTCAAGTGACAGGGGCTACCCAAGTCCTAACAAAGTCCTACTTCATTCAGAATTTGGTAGATAAATTGCTAGGAATTGTTTAGGACTTAACGACGAGTCCATAGAGGCGGCAATTAGGACATACAGGACAAGGTGGCTGAGTGGTTAAGGCAATGGACTGCTAATCCATTGTGCTCTGCACGCGTGGGTTCGAATCCCATCCTCGTCGCTTTATCTTTGATTGTTTACAGTATCTCCATGACAATACCATGAGGATGTGTGTCACAATGTCCCACAGTTCAGCTAACGTCTGAAATGTGAATCTTCCACTTAGTTCACTGTGAAATCTGGAAACACAGCCGCAGTCTAAAGGTTGAAAAGAATCCACTTACCTCAAAAGAGGTGAACTAAGTGATCATAACATATATTAGCTATTAGCTTTATATTTTCTAAGTTGCCATTAAAGCTTAGCTAACATACAAACAAACAATCCGGGAAAATAATGTTATTTGTCAATATAACAGTTGTTAGAACTTTGGTTAGGACTTTGTTAGGACTTGGTTAGCCCCTGTCACTTGGCAGTCATGTGAAAGGAGCAGCACCAACAGTAATGACCCAAACTGGTCAAACCTAGATGAGAGGAAAGTGGTGCTGTCCAAAAGCTGGATATACGCGTGCAGAGCACAATGGATCAGCAGTCCATCGCATTAACCACTACAATAAAATGTCCAGATGTTGGACAGCACCACTTTCCTGTCATATAGGTTGGAACAGTGCTTTTTTTTTGGACTAACCACACATTTTACACAATTATAACAGGACAGCAACAGAGACATACAGTTGTGTAATATAAGCCCATATTATAATTGTACATAATGATTTTCTTCTTGTTCCCCTGCTGAGACCACGTGAGAAGTGGCATTACTGTTGGTGCTGCTCCTTTCACATGACTGTCAAGTGACAGGGGCTACCCAAGTCCTAACAAAGTCCTAACAAAGTCCAAACCAAAGTCCTAACAACTGTTAGGACTTCATTCAGAACGTGGTAGATAAATTGCTAGGAATTGTTTAGGACTTAACCACGAGTGCATAGAGGCGGCAATTAGGACGTACAGGACGAGGTGGCCGAGTGGTTAAGGCGATGGACTGCTAATCCATTGTGCTCTGCACGCGTGGGTTCGAATCCCATTCTCGTCGGTTTGTCTTTACTTTCTCCGTGATAACACCATGAGGATGTGTGTCACAATGTCCCACAGTTCAAATAATGTCTGATACGGCAAGCTGCTTCACTTAGTTCACTGTGCAAACTGGAAACACAGCTGCAGTCTAAAAGTTAGGAACGTGCTGTTAGATCTACAGTGCCTTGCATAAGTATTCACCCCCCTTGGACTTTTTCCCATTATGTACTGTTACTAACTGGAATTCAAATAGACTTAAATAAACTTTTTCCCGTTTGATCAACAAAACATGCATAGTACTTTGGAGGTGCAAAATAAATGTTATTGTGACACAAACAATAATGAGAACAAAAAAGTTGACATCTGTTGGGTGCATAAGTATTCACCCCCCTGTGTCAATACTTGGTAGAACCCCCTTTCGCTGCAATTACAGCTGCAAGTCTTTTGGGGTATGTCTCTAACAGCTTTGCACATCTAGAGATGGAAAGGTTTGTCCATTCTTCTTGGCAAAAAAGATGAAGCTCAGTCAGATTGGATGGAGACCGTCAGTGAACCGCAATCTTCAAGTCTTGCCATAGATTCTCTATTGGATTGAGGTCTGGGCTTTGACTGGGCCATTTTAAGACATTAACATTCTTTAATCCAAACCATTCCTTTGTAGCTCTGGCTGTATGTTTAGGGTCATTGTCCTGCTGGAAGACGAACCTCCGCCCCAGTCTCAAGTCTTTTGCAGACTGCATCAGATTTTCTTCAAGGATTTCCCTGTATTTGGCTCCATCCATCTTTCCCTCTATTCTGACCAGTTTCCCTGTACCTGCTGAAGAGAAGCATCCCCACAGCATGATGCTACCACCACCATGTTTCACTGTTGGGATGGTGTGCTCAGGGTGATGGGCAGTGTTGGGTTTTCGCCACACATAGCGTTTTGCATTGAGGCCAAAAAGTTCAATTTTGGTCTCATCTGACCAGAGCACCTTCTTCCACATGTTTGCTGTGTCTCCCACATGGCTTCTGGCAAACTCCAAACGGGATTTTTTATGGATCCCTTTCAACAATGGCTTTCTTCTTGCCACTCTTCCATAAAGGCCAGATTTGTGGAGTAGACGACTAATAGTTGTCCTGTGGACAGATTCTCCCACCTCAGCTGTGGATCTCTGCAACTCCTCCAGAGTAACCATGGGCCTCCTGGTTGCTTCTCTGATTAATTTTCTCCTTGTCCGACTCTTCAGTTTGGGTGGACGGCCTCCTCTTGGTAGGTTTGCGGTTGTGCCATATTCTTTCCATTTTCTTATGATGGATTTTATGGTGCTCAGAGAGATGTTCAAAGCTCTGGATATTTTTTTATAACCTAACCCTGCTTCATATTTCTCCACAACTTTATCCCTGACCTGTTTGGTGAGCTCCTTGGTCTTCATGATGCTGTTTGTTCAGTAATGATCTCCAACAAACTCTGAGTCCGTCACAGAACAGGTGTATTTATACTGAGATTAAATTGCAGACAGGTGGACCCTATTTACTAATTATGTGACTTGCAAATGTGACTTGTGAATGCAATTGGTCGCACCAGATCTTTGTTAGGGGTTTCACAGTAAAGGGGGTGAATACATATGCACTCAACACTTTTCAGATTTTTATTTGTAAATAATTGTGAAATCCATGTAATATTTCCCCCCACTTCCAAATGATGCACTATTTTGTGTTGGTCCATTACATAAACTCACGATGAAATAAATTTTAATCTGTGGTTATACCATGACAAAATGTATTAAAGTCCAAAGGGGGTGAATACTTATGCAAGGCACTGTACCTAACCAAATTTCTAGGACATCATTTAGGACTTAAGTTCACCAAGCTGTAATGGAAACCTAGAAAATACACAGCTTATTTCTACAGATAAGTGCATTTTGTAAACTTTTAGACTAATGCTGTGTTTCCAGGCCAGTCCTGGAAACACTGAGACCACAGGTCCTAAACAGTCACAACAAGTCCTAAACTATTCCTAACAATTTATCTACCTGCAAGTACTGAATGAAATTCTAACAGTTGCTAGAACTATGGTTAGGAAGCACTGATACCACTTTCCAACTGCAGCTGTGTTTTCCAGTTTACACAGTGAACTAAGTGAAGCAACTTCATTAACTTTGTTTGAACTCTGGGACAATTTGACAAACACAATCTCATGGTGTTGCCAAGGCGATACTGTAAACAAGCAAAGATAAACCGACGAGGATGGGATTCGAACCCACGCGTGCAGAGCACAATGGATTAGCAGTCCATCGCCTTAACCACTCGGCCACCTCGTCCTGTATGTCCTAATTGCCGCCTCTATGGACTCGTCGTTAAGTCCTAAACAATTCCTAGCAATTTATCTACCAAGTTCTGAATGAAGTCCAGTTTGAATCCATTTACTAAACCTCCGGTTTCATCTGATATTAATGCAGCTCTTTTCATATTTGCAGATATGACTAAGACGGGTAAACCAGACTCATACTGGGAAGGTATCATGTACCAGTATGCCCAGGGAAAGTACCGGTTTTCCACAGGTAAGAGGCCGGGGTCTAAGAAATGGAAGGCTGTCATCCAGCTCATCAGATCCTGTCCCTTGACTCCTATCTTCAACCTACCAGTCCGCAGGATAGACATCTTCGGGTCACAAATTGCCTGCACATGTAGATATCATATGGTAAGCAATAATGATATATTTTCTAAAGATGTATTCACCATAAACCAATGTGTAGCTACATTTATAGCATGTAAACTGGACAATGTATTATAATTTTAGCTCAGCTTGTATTGAATCACAATTGTGATTAATGAAATACACTTATCTTCAGACAAAGGGAAATAACTAAACTCTTTCTTCACAGTCAGGTGTACCAGGGAGTCAGCAAAGACAGACAGGGAGTGGCTCAAGTTCAGGAAGGCTGCTGATGGAGTCTGCTCACAGCATCCCAATTGCAGGGAGTCAGCTGACAGACGTCACTCCCCAGAGCATCCCAAGTGCAGGGAGTCAGCTGACAGACATCACTCCCCAGAGCATCCCAAGTGCAGGGAGTCAGCCAGCTCAGAGCACCTCAAGCTGTCGGATCCAACAGCCGATACACTGCGCTCTTTGTAACAAGGAAATACAGGCTGAGTTTTATACTGAACATTTATCCGACTTTCACGCAGTGCAAACTTGTGAGCAGTGTAATACAAAGGTCATGGGTGCAGTAGGCCTGCTTCACCATATTGAAGAAGGTCATCCAGGCTTAAGCAGAGAAAGTGGGAACCCTTCACTGCAACCACAACCTACTCCTCCACAGCAGCAACAACCTCCTCGACCTACACAACAGCGACCTCCTCTGCCCCAGCTGAAACTTCCTCCTCCACCACAACTACAACAACAGCGACCTCCTCCACCACAGCTGCAACTTCCTCCTCCACAACAACAACTACCGCCTCCTCCATCACAACAACAACAACAACAACAACAACCTCCTCCATCCCATCAACAACATCCTCCTACACCACCACCTTCTTTTCCTGCCACATCTCCTGATGTTGTCAACCTGAGGCCGCCAGTGGTGAATTGGGTGAGTTTTCTCCCCAAACAGTTCTTGCGGGTCATCAACCCAGCCGATCAGGAGTGGATTGCCCAGTGTCTTTACAAGGCCACAGGGTGTCTGCGGCAAGAGGCTTCTAAGAACTGGTTCCTTCCACCTGATCCACCAAGGCCGACAAATGTACGACCTGACCCCATGGCCTACTTCAGGCAGCGGATGTTTCTGTGGGCACCGATGCGGATGTGGAGTATTCCAATTAAATGTGTGCAGTGCAACAGCAAGATGCACCACTCTGGGATTTACCCAAAAGCCCGGGAAGTAATTGACCTTGACTCCAGGTATTACTTGATCGGCGGAGACTATCCTCGGTGCAGTAAGTGCAAAATCCCTGTCTGCCCTTGGAGCACTGATGTGCTAAATCAGTTGGATCCTGCCCACCGAAACAAGTTCCCTGCTGTTCTCACCACACAGCACGCCCTGGACAGGAAGTGTGTTACCTTCCTCAAACCAAGAACAGTAGGAAACAGCTCCAGTTACATGCAGCAAGCCCTGGAGGAAGTTCACAGTGAGGAGTGGGGAAGGCGCACAGTTGAGTACCTGTCGGACTGTACGCTTCACAGCAGGAGGACTGCATTGACCCAGTATGAGCCAGTAGCCTATGAGCAGCCACCAACCTATCGCACCCTACCCCTTGCACAGTGGTTTGAGAGGGTCCATGCCAATGAAATCCTGGGTCATCTGGATGAGATGAAGGGTGTCATAACATTGACATACGGCAGGATCCTAAAGCTCGACTCCACAAAAAAGGTGCAGGCAAACCTCTGACAAATGACGGTCATGATTACACTTGATTATGTTGTCATGCAATTTATTTATTTTTCTCTTAATCCTAATTTTATGTCTGTATTTAATAGATCACAAAGAAGCTTGCTGGTGACATTGCAGACTCGGCTACCTGGATGACGAATGTCACCAACGAATGTGGGCAGCTGCTCAACTGTGTGCTCACCACTGGTGAGGGAGCTGGACTGGATGAGTTGTGCCAGGGGATCGTGAAGCGCTACAAGGATGCCGGAGAGCCAGAGCCAGAAATCATTTATGTTGACAGAGATTGCTGCAGTGGGAAAGGTGTGTGACCGTCATAATGTTTATGTAGTTGTTTTTTATTTCTTACAGGCGCAAACTTAAAAACCTGAACACTTATTTATCATACCCCCCAAGTGCTACTTGTATTAGGTCATATTTGTCAGATCATACTTTGGAGAGAGTCATATATTGATAATTGTAATTATAACATTATGCATAACTTTTGGCCGTGATCTTTCATTTGCACAGGTACCTCCCCGGTTCTTTCATGGCTGCGACCGTGGAAAACCATTGTGAGACTGGACATTTTCCACTTCATGAGGAGATTTACGCGTGGACTCACAACGGAACACCACCCTATCTATGGCACTTTCTGCTCAAAGATGTCCCACTGCATTTTTGAGTGGGACCAGGATGATTTTCGTCGCCTCAAAGAGGCAAAGAAGTCCGAGCTGCAGAAACAGCATGCAGGTCATGCTCCTACAGAGGCTCAAGTCCTGGCCAACATCAGCTCCAGTGAACTGGCCAGACATTGCAAGCGGAGAACTCGGGGGGTTGAGGAAACACGGAGGCTGATTGGTGATTTGCTGGAGTCCATGTGGGAACTGACCGACACCACAGGCTTGCGACTTATCAACCCTGACAGCATGATGAATGTGTGGGAGACGCAACAGAAGCACCTGACATGCATCCAAGATCCTCCTGGAGTTGAACTTTATACCAAAGTCCGCTCTGGTTCAAAAAAGGGAGACAAGGTCCTGGATGTCTTCAGATGTGGCAGGGGGTCCTCTTCTGTGGGAAGTTTTCATCGCCACAAGTGCACATTTATCCCGGGTAAATAGAAGTTGTATATCTTTGGCATGACTCATACTCCTTACATGTCTGCTTTTAAAATGTAGTTTCTATAATCTCGAACATTTTGTATCTTTTAAGGCTGGAGGTCTAATGCAATGCACACTCAGATGTACATGCTTGAGGGTAGTTCCAGATGGAACATGAACCGAGCCCATGAAGCTGTGGGTATGAGGGGTGCATCGCAAACAAAACTCTATAACATCCGCCTGATGTCCAACATCAATGACCTCAGCAACAAAGTCCTCGGCAATCCGCTCTTGCCAGAATTCATTCCCCCTGGGAGACCCACTGGTAAGATACACCAAGATAACTCATTCTCCTTGCAACCCCAGCTTCACTACTACACATTCAACAAATAATCCTTTCGCTTTTTTCCCCATTCTAATGGAAATATGTCTAGTACTCTGTATTCAAAATGCTTCTTTTTCTTTTTATGATGATTCTTTAGGTGAGCGCATTGCTGTTGAATATTTGTTGGAGCAGTCTGACAGAGGAGACTTGCTGAGTTCAGAACAGAATTGTGAACTTGGCAACATTCTACCTGATTCGCTGGACGAAGTTCAGGAGGATGAGTTTCTGGATGTCACAGTAAGTGACGCAGCGGACATCCTAAGTCGGACTCCACCTGAAGCCCCCCACTATGCAGCAGAGTTGGAGATTACACCCCTTCACAGTCAAACATTTCTCCACAGTGACCATTCAAACACATCATCTTACATATCCCCTGAGGTAAGTTGACAATGACATGATCATTTGAAAGTTATTGATTTACATATTCTATGAATTTGATATTTTATTTATTATCGCTATTTGTCTTTCTGTTGCGTGCTTGTATAACAAGGAATTGTGTAAACAGGCAGTTTTATAATGCAATTTCTACCCATTACAAATTTCTAGGAAAGAAGTTCTGATGTCCGCAGTGTCTCTGAAAGTCCCGACAGTCCAGCCAGAAGTGTACACAGTGAGGACAACTCCTTGAGTGGACCAAGCACGTCATCTCAGGTAATTTAACTAAACGCTTAGTGTGTCCAGCACAACTAGATTTTATATTTATATAACCCTGACCCCCAGTGTTAGCTATACTGTATAACAGGTGCTCCAGTGCAAATATTTGCCATTTACTTAATGACCAATAAATAGCTTTCTAAACAATTTTTACAGTTGCATTTTGTCAATTTGTGTATAATATATAGACATTTCTCCATATTCTTCATTTCTCAGGAAAGCCGATCTGATGCAAGGGGTTTTCCTGGATGGGAGGTGGTTGATAAATTGGCAGGCTATCTTGTTAGCCTAAACCGCACCATAACAGCTTTGTCAGCTTCAGAGACAGATGACATTGTGCGGCTGTACTCAAGTCTTCACGCCATGGACCAGACGCTGACAAAATACTCGCTGAAATGTAAGCGGAAGACCTTGGCTGGGCCGTGGAGAGCATCCAAGAAACGCAGTGGCTCTGCACCTGGTCAGCAAGCGGCTGAAAGGTGAACTGCACTATAGGGGATGCACACATAATCACGAGTCTGATACTTATTTTTTAATTAATTGTTACAGTAAAGCAATATCACACAAGACCAATATGTTGGTCTGTAAATCCTCACCGCATTTTAGACTGTTCAGTAAGATACTGTAACCGTGAAGTGGGGTTATACTTACTATAATGACTCATAACACATATTTTTTCTTTTCTTTACATTAATATACTGTCTGCTGTGCAATATTGATCATGTCATCTTTTCCTTCCTAGACTGTTCATGACCCATGGCCAGGCTGCCCAGAGACCTGACAGCAACAGAATCTCTGAGTGTGTTTCCCTCAGGCTGTTGAAGGAGTATCAGTGTGCCCGAAATAGGCCAAAAGACATCAAGGGTAAAACTTTACCAATTCCCCAGTCCATCGTCCACACATACCAGCACATCAAACAACTGCTAGAGGACAGCCGGGTGATTCAGGACCAAACCACCTTGGTGCTGGTAACGGTCAACAACACCACAGTATCTTCTTGGTGAGATAGCAACTGTTAGAATTTCATTCAGGACTTGCAGGTAGATAAATTGTTAGGAATAGTTTAGGACTTGTTGTGACTGTTTAGGACCTGTGGTCTCAGTGTTTCCAGGACTGGCCTGGAAACACAGCATTAGTCTAAAAGTTTACAAAATGCACCTATCTGTAAAAATAAGCTGTGTATTTTCTAGGTTTCCATTAAAGCTTGGTGAACTTAAGTCCTAAATGATGTCCTAGAACTTTGGTTAGGTAGATCTAACAGCACGTTCCTAACTTTTAGACTGCAGCTGTGTTTCCAGAGTGAACTAAGTGAAGCAGCTTGCCGTATCAGACATTATTTGAACTGTGGGACATTGTGACACACATCCTCATGGTGTTATCACGGAGATACTGTAAACAAGCAAAGATAAACCGACGAGGATGGGATTCGAACCCACGCGTGCAGAGCACAATGGATTAGCAGTCCATCGCCTTAACCACTCGGCCACCTCGTCCTGTATGTCCTAATTGCCGCCTCTATGGACTCGTCGTTAAGTCCTAAACAATTCCTAGCAATTTATCTACCAAGTTCTGAATGAAGTCCTAACAGTTGTTAGAACTTTGGTTAGGACTTTGTTAGGACTTGGTTAGCCCCTGTCACTTGGCAGTCATATGAAAGGAGCAGCACCAACAGTAATGACCCAAACTGGTCAAACCTAGATGAGAGGAAAGTGGTGCTGTCCAACAGCTGGATATACGCGTGCAGAGCACAATGGATCAGCAGTCCATCGCATTAACCACTACAATAAAATGTCTTGATGTTTGACAGCACCACTTTCCTGTCATATAGGTTGGACCAGTGCTTTTGTTTTTGGACTAACCACACATTTTACACAATTATAACAGGACAGCAACAGAGACATAAAGTTGTGTAATATAAGCCCATATTATAATTGTACATAATGATTTTCTTCTTGTTCCCCTGCTGAGACCAAGTGAGAAGTGGCATTACTGTTGGTGCTGCTCCTTTCACATGACTGTCAAGTGACAGGGGCTACCCAAGTCCTAACAAAGTCCTAACAAAGTCCAAACCAAAGTCCTAACAACTGTTAGGACTTCATTCAGAACTTGGTAGATAAATTGCTAGGAATTGTTTAGGACTTAACGACAAGTCCGTAGAGGCGGCAAGTAGGACATACAGGACGAGGTGGCCGAGTGGTTAAGGCGATGGACTGCTAATCCATTGTGCTCTGCACGCGTGGGTTCGAATCCCATCCTCGTCGGTTTATCTTTGCTTGTTTACAGTATCGCCTTGGCAACACCATGAGAATGTCTTTGTCAAATTGTCCCACAGTTCAAATAAAGTCAAACAAAGTTAATGAAGTTGCTTCACTTAGTTCACTGTGAAAACTGGAAAACACAGCCGCAGTCTGAAAGTGGTATCAGTGCTTCCTAACCATAGTTATATAAACTGTTGGAATTTCATTCAGGACTTGCATAAATTGTTTAGTTGGTGCTGCTCCTTTCACATGACTGTCACGTAACAGGGGCTACCCAAGTCCTAACAAAGTCCTAACAACTGTTAGGCCTTCATTCAGAACTTGGTAGATAAATTGCTAGGATTTGTTTAGGACTTAACGACGAGTCCATAGAGGCGGCAATTAGGACGTACAGGACGAGGTGGCCGAGTGGTTAAGGCGATGGACTGCTAATCCATTGTGCTCTGCACCAGTGGGTTCGAATCCCATCCTCGTCGGTTTATCTTTGCTTGTTTACAGTATCTCCGTGATAACACCATGAGGATGTGTGTCACAATGTCCCACAGTTCAAACCCACGCATGCAGAGCATCACCTTAACCTCTCAGCCACCTCGTCCTGTACGTACACCTCCCTATCACAGAGTTTGAGAAAATATTGACAGATAACATTCCTGTTCCCTGATTGTTTTCTCTGAGGTACATGGAAATCTGTATGTCAACAGTCACATCAAATATGGGAAGATATTATAACGTTTTGTGAGTAGAACGCAAATCTTCCACCTAAACTAATATAAATTGTATAGTCGCAACTATTTTCCTTATTAGGCTAATTATTTTTCGCAATTATCCAATTGATCATAAGGATTCTAAAACATCCCTTCTGTGTTGTCCATCCAAGAATGTAGGATGTATTTTACAGTAATGTTAAAATGGAAATTCTCATAAAAAAGAGCCCCAATTGACTTATCGTCTCATGAAGTAATATAAAAGAAGACAAGAGCAAACCGGTGCTAAATTCAGGCACTTAAAGGATCCTTACTTTATTTTGTGTGGTAATACAAAAGCATACAGAACTATAGACGATAGGAGAGAAGATCCCTTTCATTGAATTCCTTTAGATCGTACACATAAAATGACTAATAATTACATACAAGCCTTTTTCTGTAGCTACATCCACAAGTACCCCAGCCCTCCACCAATAGCATGCATGGTCTCTTTGCAGTAAACAGATCTCAAGAGCTCTTCCTACCTACAGGGGTTTTGTAGTTAGAAAAATAAAACAGACAGAGCAATATGCCATGAGCCAATAGATGATATAGCTTCATACATGTATCATACCAATCAAACCAGATTGATGTTTACAATTGTGACTTTATATGGAAACGGGAGTTTTCCCAGACCTGCACCAAAGCATGTTAGGACAGTTGCTCAGTGTTAAACTAGGAATCATCTGGGCCCTGTCACCTGCAGGTATAAAACAATTCAACACACCCACATGGGTTTACTAGGTTGACATTATTAGGTGATGTACGAACTGAAAATTACATTACATTGCAAGAGGGAAACTTAAAGACTGGGTTCACTCAAGTTACAAAATGCATTTCCGTCACTTACCTCTGTTGTTATGATAGTATAAACCACGGGACATAACGTTCTCTGATCTCATAGGGGCAATCTCTTTATCTTTCTTTAGAAAGTCCTTCACAGTGAAGTCTGTGGATTAGTCACAGGGAAACTCCTGCATGAAATGTTGCATTTGAATTATATTTACTGCTGATCTAGAAGGAAATTAATTTCACCCTCATTGCATTAGAATAGAAGCCGATGTCTCAGAGGCGACGGTCTCAAAACATAATATGACAGAAGCCATCTGCAAGGCTGGATACCACTAGTGTTAACTAAGAAAATATATATAGATTTTTATATATAATTTGGGTGAATTAACCCTTTAAACTTTTTTCTAAACTGAAAAAATTACTCACTAGCCCCCCCCCCCCCCCAAAAAAAACGTCCTCACAGAGCAACGCCCACTTAAAAATAGTCCAGAGGAATGATTTTAAAGTATTCATCATCAATAGAGATCAATAACTGCTGAGAAAATAAGGGACATCTCTCTTTTTCTTTACCATGGATGCTAAGGTCAGAATCCGATCTTCACAAGTGGGTATACTCAACTCAAGAATAATCCCTATAAATACTATCCGACCTACAGGGCTATTGACTGTGCAAAAGAGTTGCTAAATGACAGGCTAGTCCCAAGCATCGATTAGCTACATAAATAAAAGCGGAAGACGCGTCTTGTTGTTGAACACAGATTGGACCCTAGCTAAAGAGAAGCGACCTAATACGGTAAAAGATATTTGTTGACTCAAGGTTTAATTCTTCATTCAGGTCAGTCGATGAGTGCCAAATTACCCAGCTCAGTCTCGATGAAGCAGGAACTGAACTTGCGTTTATGTCGGTCCTCTCTCTCTCTCTCTCTCTCTCTCCTCCCCACAATGCAATGAGGAAGAAAGGAGCTGGAAGGGAGTCCGTCAAACATTCAGGTAGTGTGTTCGAATGTTAACCCGAAGCATGATCTCCCAACAAAAGTGGGAATGAGTAGGTGGAAGCAGGAGGCCTGCGTGGGTGCAAAGAGCGCCAATAGCTTGCTATCCTTTGTCCTTGCATAAGCATGGGGAAGTGTGGAGACCAGGGTTTGATTCTGGTCAGGTCTTGTAATGGAGAGTTTCCTTTGTGTAGAAGGGAAAATTGGCCTCAGTCATAATCTTCATATTCACCATGACTACTTCTGCCGTCTGCTTTGTTCTCTGATGCCGTCTAACATTAACAGAAGCCCGACTGTTTGCAGAGTCAAGTGTTTACACATATATCCAGCCTCAAAGTGACAGATCACTTACCTCACTGTGAAAAAGCCGCCAGTCACTTGTAATTTAGAGACTTTTCCATCCAACCAAATGTGACTTGCCAATCACCACCACCAATCAGATTGCACTGGGTTAATATGCACTATCCCCTCCCCCCACCCCCCCAATTGTCCTCCGGAATAGATGTACAGTACAAACAGGCTCCCCGACAGATTGTCTCATTAAAGTGAAGTCTGTCTGATTAAGTGATGTCCTTCAACCAATTAAATAACACAGACCAAAGCCAGATCTTTCAGTCCAACCAATCAGGTGTTTCATTTAGTAAACGCGGCCACGACAGCCCACATGAGTTCGTTGACGTTGGGCTTCGCGCTCTCTTTCTCCGGCTCCAGCTCTAGCAGAGTGTGGACTCTTTTCATGCCCAGGTCGTACTGGTCATCTTGGAGTGGGGCGAAGGCATTCTCCAGAACATCAGACGAGTGCGCCAGAAGGATCAAAGACAGGATCCGCTTGTCCATGCGGTGGGGGTCGTTGACCCACTTCTCCAAAACAGACTCCTGGACCTTCTTGACAAGGCGCTGCAGGGAACAACAGGAATATGTGTGTTTTATGCATCACGTTTAAGCTTTAAATACATTTAACTACGTAAAGGAAATAGTAATTAGGCAATATTAAAGCAGTAGTTATAGGTATTATAATGCATTTGATTTATTGCCGGGATTAAGATGAGAAAACAATACTGCTCTCATATCCGTTTTCAATATGGAACAATAGCCTGCAGATGGTTCACTTAACTTGAATTAAAGAATGGCGGCTGTGGTTAACAATAGCATGTCAGTAGATTTCATACTGTTCATATGTTAACAGTGGCACAACCATTGTAGATTAAGGCAGGGAAACCGTATGTCCATGTAGTTCTAATCATTTTTTATTACAGCATTCACCACTGGCAATCAAACCAGCCAGCAGCCACTTTTTCCTGACACAGTTTCATTCTTGTCTTGTTCACCCTTCCCCACCTTAAAAATTTAATTTGGCATCTCTATGCTGCTGTCAGTGGTCACAGGAAGTGTTGTCAGACACACAGACGAGACATTAGTGAGAAGGGAAGTTGTTTCTCAAAAGAGTTACCTCTAAAATCACAAAGTTGTGACTTGCATTACAAGAAAGCAGCAGTGTTACAGACAGCTGAAGACATGTGTATTTTCCTTAACAAAAATAAAGTCAAGCAAATGTGAAGACCGCAGTTCTTGCCAAAGAGTGTTTGTTTGGTCGCATGCTGAGGTTCAAGAAAGACGTGTGCTAATGTTTTTGAGTTAGAAAAGACACAGACAGTTATAACTAGAATGTGGAAGTGTTGAAATAATTAAATTGGCTGCCAATGCTGACATGATGGCTCCTGAGAGTTGCTTGGTTAATGGAAACATATAGGCTGCTAATCATGGGTTGTAATTTCTCTCAAAAGGCAGGGAAGGTAATTCGCAGAGCAGATACAATATGTATGCTGTAGCAGTAAAAATACATGCACTTTAATTTCAGTTGGACTTTTATTGTCCACATTCTGTTCAAAGCTGCTGACGTTTAGGCCGAGAGTGATTGTTAACCTCGTAAAAGCTGAATAACAAAGTTCACAGACAATCATTATGTCAAAAATCGGCCACAACACTCATTCAAAGGCTTAATCCTCCATTACTTGAGAAGCTGTATCAACCCGACTGCACAACAAAGAGGCACTTTACCTGTTTAATGGAGCCGTTGGTGAGTGGATGCGTGGTCATGTCGAAGAGCAGGAAGTTCTGTTTCTCGGTGGTGAGGACGCCCTTCTCGACCAGGTTCTTAGCCAGACGCTCACGAACATTTCTCAGCTGGTAGTGCAGCTTCAGCGGATTCCAGGTCTCTCCTGAACGGAAACAGCACATCTGCTTTAAGACATTTGATGTCAGTGTTGTTTCATCACTTAAAAGTGTTGAGTCGTCTCTCGGTGGAGAACGATGTTGCGAGAAGTCATGTCCGGTAATTTTAAAGATCTTTATTCTACCGATTCCAAATGAATTACGATACAATTTGGATGAGTGGTGTTTATGGTTCTATCAATTAACAATTTAGTCAACAAGCATTGTAAATAAATCGATCAATTACTCAAAGTACTCTGATAACATTGTTTTATGTATCATTTCTTCTCTTAATTTGTGGGTTGTTCTCAAAATCATAAAAAATTAATTTTACAATTTGCTGCAGCCAAGGGGACATTTTCAGTTCTCTTGTTTTAAACAAACACAAATTATTCAATTTATTGACATATAGGACAAAGAAAACAACTAATCATCATGTGTGAGAAGCCCGAATCTGCAAATATTTGACACTGTTGCTTTAAAAACTACGGAAATTATACAATTATCAAAAAAAGCTGGCAATGAATTTTTACACCAGTCAAGGGACTGGGCAACCAGTGCAGATTGAAATGTAAGAGGTGTGAACTTCATAATGAAACCAGGTCACATGCTCAACAAGTGGCAGTGAGTTGATCATTTTAAGCTTTGGTTAACAAACAGGGCAGCGGTTTTATCTCACCACTCAGCAGCTCTATCCAGCTCTGGACCGTCTCAGGAGGCTGGGTTTCTTTCACGTGCTTCAAGGCCTCGTCCAGCAGCACGTCTCCCGTCGGAGCGTCTGACTTGCAGATCACCTTGGTAAACATTTATAAAAAACATATTTGAACTACGATCGCCGACAACGCCTCTTATTAAACAAACACTCACCTAGACAGGATGCTGCAAGAACAAGTGTCTACAAATGATCTGGTTTAGCTTTTGTGGGCTTATGAGCTACAGGTTTGGCAGGGGGGGGGGGGGGGGGGTTGGCGTTCTTAGCAATGTGCAGTCAACCGGTCTCTACAGAAGAAATACTTCCTTTTGTTTACCAGATAAATTGACAGGGTGTTGTGCGTCTTGTATTACATAAGAACATTTTTGGCAAGTGACACTGATCAAATGTGCAACCTGCATACTTCTTCTGTACACCTGAACCCATATAACATGTAAACTGGTGAATAGCATGTCGATCAATAAAACCTTATTGATGACATTGTAACCTGTTTATTGAGCATAATTTATGTTATTTGTATGTTTTATTTTGGTTGCATGATTAATTAAGGGGTTTGTGCTCGATTATATGGAGTAATGCGTATTTGTATAGAGATTTTCACATACGAGACCCAGAGATTTGGAGAATAATGTATTATAATGAGAATGAAGTCAATTCCCTGCGAAAAAATAAGTAGTAATTTTACTAGAAAAGGTCAAAGATACGACCAATGATACCTGGCAGTCGACCACCATCGAGCAGTTCCTCCCCCAGGTAGTTCTGTCTTCAAAATAGTCACACTTTCTTGCACAAAGTCCTGATACATATAATAATGTGGTGCTGATATGACCAAAGATATAAGTATTCATGAATAAGACGTCCCACTTTCCTCATTCTAACACAGGCGACTGGCTGGTCTACTGGTATCCCCTCTCTAACATGAAGCCTAGCCTAATAGTAAGACCTAATAACAATATTTCAGCTTTATTCTAATAATACTGTAAATGTAGGTGTCTTTTCTTCTAATACTGCAACGTTATGGTTTTGAATTGACTTTTTTTATTATTGTAATACTACTTTAATCTTGTAAGCGTAATATTTTCGTAACATAATTAATTTACTCTGGTAATAAAATGACTTCTTTCTTGTAAATTAACAGATTTTTCGACAACATTACAACATTGTTGTGACAACTATTGTCTTGAAACATTAAGACTTGATTCTTGTAAACATAATACTTCCTTACGTAACATTATGAATTAACTCTGCTAATATTGTCATATTAAACCTTTTCCTCATAATTTTACGACTTTATTCTTGAAAGTTTTATCGTAGAGTTACATCAACTTTTTATCTCAGAATCTTACGAAATGATGAGGCCTTTACTCTCTGATCATGATCTTCTTGCTCTTGAATAACTACTTTGTCAGTGAAGAAGTTCGCTCCTGTTCGCTCCAGCTCGCCACGTCTGTCCTGCTCAACCCAGCCCACCTCGGCCCCCTCCGGCCTCGGCCCTGGTCGCTCTACCTCCCCGGGACGCACCGACTGTTTACCTGACCACATCAGCGCGGTGCCTCACCTTCCTGGACAGCAGGCTTCTCCTCCTCACGCCGCAGGCCTCCAGCTGTAGCCTCCCTCTGAGAGCCAGCTCCACCAGCATGCACCCGCGAAGGCCGGAAGAAATACAGTCGTTCCAGAAAGACGTGTAGCCCTGTGGGCAGGAGGAGGAGGAGGAGGAGGAGGAGAAGCAGCACACAGTGAGCAAAGGTGCGGAACTTGTTTACTTTAGCTGACGTGTTAAGCAGGCCGGTGGGTGAGTTGTCAAACAGGAGGGAAACTGCCCCAGAGACACGGAGCTCAGCATACCGGCCATTTCACCTCAACACTCGGCTACACACGCCGAGAGTTGTTGGGTGTTGACAATGTGTGTTAGTGACACGCTGCCCTACGAACACTGGCTAACTAGCTTAACGTTACACTTTCAAACAAACCAACTTCCCCCCCTTCCTCCACCAAACCAACCCGGGAATAGTTAGCCACCGACGGGATTAGACAAATTAGCTGGAGGTTAAGCGGAGCGACACTTTGAGTTAACGCTTAAATTACGAGATTTACAGATTGGGAAAAAAGCGAGCCCGCACCTCTCGGTCCTTGAGGCCCAGCAGCAGCACCTCCTCCATCAGTGTGAGCCTGGTCTCCTTCGAGTCCCCCTTGTCGTCCTCCTCCTCCTCCCCGCGGCGCGCCTCCTCCTCCTCCCCGCCGGACTCCCTGTCCTTGTCGACGGCGGCGCTGCGGATGGCCTCGCTCCGCCGCTGGACGAGGCCCGAGTTCCTCTGGGAGAGAGAGTTCATCGCGGCTGCGGCAAATTGATCAGATGCGGGGAGAAGCGGCGTCCTGGACCGGCAGGCGAGCAACACGGCATGAAACCCGGGGCGCGGACGTGGAGACAATGCAGGGGGTCGATCGGATGAAAACTGCCGAGTACGTTAAGCCCTGCTCGGGATTTCTGCTCCGACTCCGTCCACTTCCTGATCCAACATGGTGGCCGTGTCAGTGACGTAGGGTGAGCGCTGAACGGACCTGTGAACGTATCACCCGTGTGGCCTTCACGGTAATCGGAAACTGTATCACTGAAAGTTTTACAAAGTATATTTGCACAACCCACTCTTTAAAAAAATTAAAAAAAACATAATTCTGACCCTTGCAGCGGATAGAAATGAAAAATAAGCCTATTTCCATACAAACTAAAATATGGATAATAATAATAATAATGTGGCATGTGCAAAAGTTTATGCATCCATCAATTCTGAGGATATAACAATGTTGACCCTTGGTGTATACAATCACACCTAGCCTATTTGTAATATAAAGTATGAATGCAAAATATTTGATCTCTGTATCAATAGAACAGCCTTTTATTCATAAAAATGATTTATTGAATATATAGTTTTTATATATTATTAAATATATATTATTATGCACTATAGCCTATGAGCACTAGATGGCAGCATACGTGCACCTTCTCTGTTTCTTCCTCTGTGCGTGCAAAGTGATGCTGCTGCATGTTCTTTGTAAATCAGAGGGAATAGGAAAGGCGTTCAGTCTTGATACATTTATTGTCCTTTGTGGTGGACATGTCATCTTCTGTTTAATAGTATAAACGATATGATTGACAGCTGTTAAAATACCAACACTGTAATGCTGATATACAATCCCATCAGACTTATTTTCTTAACTTGTAATTAGGGCTGTGAACAATTTGTTTTCATCCTTAGCAATATAACAACATCCAATATATATAACATATAACTGAACGACCTCAAAGGTGTTTTTGCTGCCATTCTCTTCTCATGGGGAAACTTTTCTCAGGAGCTTAACTGAAACAAAAATATTCATTTAGATATAAAGTTTGACTATATAACACCGTCCTATACTTGTAATGTCATTTGTGGTGTGGTGGGCATGTTTCAGAACTGTGCTGAACTTTTATCCACTTCTGTTTATTAGATTCCCATCCACCATCCGATACAGTCAGACAGACATCTGATAAAATTTGTTCTTCATCTTAACGACGAGTCATAAAGAGCATAGAAAAAGGATCCCTGCTGGGGAGTATATGAGGCTGCAGTTGGCTGTATGTCAGCTACTGCCACTGTATCACTGGCAGACATCCATGTTGATGATGATGATGAAGCAAATAAACTCCTAAACGTCCTCCACTTGACCTTCTACTCCCCTCCAATCTGCTGGTCCCCAGTCTCTCCATCTTGTCCAAATTACTTTTGTGATATGAGGCCAAATTAGTTGTGAAGGAGGTGAGGAAAAGAGTTGAGACGAGGTTCAGGCAAAACCCATGTATTCAGTCCTGGATTGTCACTCTAATGGAAAGGAAGAGGAAAGCACAAGTATAACATTAACCTGGGCCTAACATTAAGCAGGATCTAATTAAGTCCAGTTGTTATAAACCGTTTTTTTCTTGCTAATATATCAAATATCTTTAGAAACATCCTTCTACTCACCACAAGAAACAAAAGTCCGGGCCATGATAATACAGATAAATTAAAACATCCACGTTTTCTATTGTCAGCTTGTGTTCTTTCTCCAAAACTAGAGCATGGGAAAAAGTTGCTTTTGTCCTGTCTTTTAAAGAGGACATAAAATAAAAAATAAAATATGAAGTCATATTCACAAAGGCTGGATAAAACTCAAAAAAGCTACAATAACACATGTTCAATAAAGGAAAAGGAAACTTCCGATAACCTGTAGCGGTTGTGAAAGGGCCTTGTAAAAATGGGTTTTGTCAAGTTATCATGCTTTTAATACCAGTGGTTAATGTGTTCTTGAATAGTTGTAAACATTACCGAAGTCATTAAACTGCAGGTGCTTCTTTACTACAGAGCATTTATATATCCTGTGGTTAAACCTGATTGTTATTATCGCAGGTCACCCATTGTTTTATCTGTAGCCTATAGATTTCATTATTTAAAATGTCTTGTTTTTTAGTTTTCACAAAACACCTCCTCCAGCAAGGGAAACTCACTCAACAGATTGGGGTCGGACCTCACAAAGTATGTTCAGTGAGAATTATTTATCATAACAATGTGTCTCAATGTTGAATATCATTCTGCTGTTGAATATGTTTTCCAGTGTTGCTGCTGTGAGCCTGCGTGCAGTCTGTCAGTGAGGACGAATCCCTCTGGAGACGCCGCTGTCCTTGTATGGTCAGTTGTGTCAGGTACCGGGGACTCAAACCCAACCAGCTGTGAAACATTAACAGACGACATGAGAGCTGCGTGTACTGAGTAACTGCGCTTATCGTTAGGATTCTCCAATCCCCAAATATCTGATACCACCACCCACACTCATGCAGTTGTTCGTTGTTTTTTACAACACATCCAAGCTGTGGTTTAAACATGGGAGAAATGAAAAGAACTAAACAAAGACCGGCCGAATAAACATATTTAACATGATTGATTATTAGGTTATGAGGGGTTAAATTAAGTAAACTCTGCTGGTGATTAGACCGTGCTGTTAAAGGTTCCTGGTGTGATGTTTCGGTTTCCCTCAGGAAGACTACAATTATCAGCAAGAGTTCCTGAACGGTAATGAATAAAGTACACGATTTGTGGCACGTTTCCGCTCCGGGGCCAGGACCTCTCAACAAGTGAGTTCAAGTTCCTGATAAAATTCTGTATGACCGGTTCCATAAAGCTTCGTATCAGCTATAAGCACAGGATCTTGAGAATCCAGATATGATAATAGGAAGGGAAAGAGCTTTGTAGTAAAAATATGATCTCATTCAGCAACAGCCGATGAGGAACGAGGGGATTTAATCAGAGACACGATGATGATGTTGATTCCCTGTGGGGGAGTGAGGTCACCGCTGAGGCAAACACTGTTACAGTGGGGTTAAAGCAACGCAGCAATCAAATCTAATACAAGGGAGATAATAATCGTTAAGTGTATTAACTATCATAGAGTGTATATAGCTAAGAAATGGTTCCCTAACCGTTTTTCTCATGCAAAAATATAATTTGTAAATATTTTCTTATAAAGTATTATTATATTTGAATTTTAAGGTATTTCTTAATTTAAAAACAATAATGCATGTATTTTTCTATAACTTACTTGTGAGAATAAGATTCTATCTGAAGGACACAAAGAAAAAAATCCATTGGGCACTTTTAGGGCTCTGTAGTTGCATTCCTAACATTGTAATATTTTTCCCCTTCCATACTGGACTCCTGTGACTCCATGTTTCTTCTCAGCTGAGCGGTGAGGAGGTCAGCGCTCAAATGTTTACGCCTGTAATCCTGAACTAAACGTGCTCCTGTACGTTTGTTCTGTAGCATAAATGACGGCAGCAGACCTCAGTATGAACTTGAGCCTCAGCAAACACAGTTAACCCAATAATCCCTTGCGCCCTGAAGGATTTCAGTTCAAAATAAGCCGATGCTTTGTTTCTACCGTTGTGGTAGATATACTGTATATAAACTATAGTCCATACTGTACATGCCTGCGATGCCTTGTTCAGGCAATTCTTTGATTGAGCGTTTGCACCTGCATATTCTAGACATAACCCGGATAAAATGCTTAAGCTCACCTCACTAGAAACATTTATTTTTATATTACTTACAGTATAATAAAGTTATTCTGTTAAATCCGTATATACACCTACAATAAGCAGTACAAAATTACATTTACTCATACTGTACACGACATACTAACAATTTTGAAGTGTTTACATTTTCTGCAACAACCCACTACAGTTCAAGATCCAATATTTGTTGTTTTTAGTCCGCTGTGTTTATTTGAAAACCTTTGTTACGAGATCGTTTTTACAGGATAATTTAGATCCACTGATAACAAATCTGAAATGTATGCCAACAATATTTTTTTACTTTTTGCTAGTTTATTTAAAGTTCCTCTCTGGAAGTCCTGCATTCACAATATTATTAGTTGCATGTGCTGCAAGTACTATTTAGAAAAATTCCCATATACTGCGATTATTTTATCATTTTATCATTGAACACATTACCGATTAGTCATTGTATAGCATTTTACAGATGTTATTGCTCAACATGAAGATTATTACAACTGCTTTAATGTTGTCTAAAGTGCAACTTGTCATAATGCAAAATACGAATATTGCATATTACACATTATATTTCTCTCTGAATTGCTGTTCAGTAAAGTTATAAGCTTAAAATTAAATTAAAAATGATTTACAGTCAACCACCCATTAAGGTTCTCCTCCCTTATTGCACTGTATAGTCAATCATTGAAGTCACAGCTTGTATCACACAAACTGATTAAATAATCTTCTTGAGAAAGTCATAACACGTCAGAAACGGTCTACAAGTAACAAACACTTTCCTCCTGTCTGACGTAGAGAAGCTCCTTAAGCACGGCTCGAAAAATTCCCTGGAGAGATGATTCCACAGGCCATCGGAAATATGCTCAGTGTAAACAACCATGTCTGCTACTAGCACAGCCAAGACAGTGGGCCGACACTCGGACCATGTAGGTAGCATATTTGCACACGGTCCAAGACGACGAGAAGCTGGAGCATCAGAGCAATGGGTCTGGAAAGATTCTATTAGTAAATGTCCTCGTGAAAACGTCTGAACAGATGCAAGGAAAAGATTCAACCGAAGAGTAAAGTTTAAATCAATTAAAAACACTAAAAACACAATAGCAGATTTCAGTTAAATGTACTGAAAATGTGAAAGCAAGCAGAAAGTGTCTAGATCTTTTAAATGTGTAAACATTACCCTTGACATGAATCTTTCCTGACATATCAGCTCATCAGCTGCTGCCCCTCTGACACTGGTAATAAACCTTTGGGTTCCTGTGAAGCCTGCCAGAGATGTGTGGTTTCAAATGGCCCGCACCAAACATCTGTATTTTTCACTTTGTGCCATTTTGCTCGGTGATCGTGCAGCTCTGCTCTTGACGAGGAGCCTAAATCACTCCCCAGAGCTTTAGAGGAGGCCACACTCGGGCCCATATTGGAGCCATTTCCTGTCTCTGGAGTGGGCAAAGGGTTGACCCTTAGTGCCCCATCTATATAAATGCACGGGAACACGCTCACATACACACACACATACACACACTCTTTCAAGACAACACCCCCACAGAGCGAGCAAGGGGAGTCACTTACCGTCGCGCTGCTCTAAGTGAATTACGGAATCTCTCAATTGCCTGCTATGCCGCATCTCACTGGAGAATAATGGCTGAGAAAATATAATTATATTTAATAGCTTGTGATATTCTGAAGCCCCAGTGAATACTCGAAAGGCTGAGAAAAAGCAGAATCACAATTTTTGGGGATTTTGTGGGGAAGGTTCGAGAATGAAGATCCTATCAATTTTCTCGCAGCTTGTTAAAATAATAAGAAACAAGATAGTCAAAGAGGCCGACCGGCACGGAAATAATTGGAGAATAAAGGGTCACATCTGCAACCTTCTCCCTGGATTATATGGTTTCTGTGGTTTGCGCTGGTGTGAAATGCAACAGTGGGTGAAACAGAAGCTCCGTGCAATTCACAACGCGAATATGATCGCAGCACGTCCAAGGACACGCCGGCTCCGGGGTCAGGTGGGCTAAATAAGTCTGCATGCCACACACACAGCCAGCAGTTAGAAAACTAAAACAAAAAGAAAGTGAAAGGCAGAGAATAATGAGGCGAAAGAAAGACAGCAGAGAAAATAATGTCTGCTCCAACATCTGCTCCGGCGATAGGCACAATTACGGGAAGTGCTTTGCCTTCGCCCCATTCACAGTGACATGAACAATAAACACAGCAGTGAGGCAATACATCCATGGTGTATAATGCAAGTGACCCAAGACCAATGTAACTTCTCTGCAGGGGCTTGAAACCATGTATTGAAAGGCTGATATCTAGGACACAGATCAGTAGGAAGTCTTCTATCACGTACATTCGCCTGAATAAGCTGTTGTCCAACAATCAGGCAAATGTAAGAAAGCATTACGCTTTAAAGAGGAATGTTAACACACACTAATCTTTCTTTTTAAAGGTTTCTTAATTTGAACCATTCAAGATAAATCAAAAGCTGGAGTTAGCCTGATTATAATTGCACGTTAATTAGCCACATTTTGTTTAAAGCAACGATAATTGGTGTTTTTATAATGAGACTGTATCAAATGTGCAATCTATCTGACAGATGCCTCGGTTTTAAAGAGTTAAGCTCAGTGTTAACCTGTCCACAACTTCTCTGCTTTCTTTCACTGTGGCTGCGCTCACTGTGTGAGTTTAATGAAACAAAGCTCGAAAATATCCACTGTACACTACCTGCTCCGCACCAAGCAGACACAGTTAACATTAGCTGGGCAATATGGTGGAGCTAAAACCAAAGAGCCCGATTTTTCTCTCTCAGGAGTTGGTAGAGACCAAAAACAGAGGTAGAAGAGAGTGAATATTTTTTATTAAGTATTACATATTGACCAGATGGCTGGAAACATGACTCCAAATAAATGGTGTTGTTTTTTTAGTTGTTGGATGAGTTAATAATCAACAGATTGCTCACGTGAACTTAAAAGGTGGTGACCAAAGAGATGTTTGTAAAGATAGACGACATGACAGGTCATAAATCCCGCCTCCTCCATGTTAGCAGATGGCACATGGACCATACTAAAAAGTCAAAGCGCACGTTAAGCACATTTTTCTCAAAGATGGTTTCCGTCATTCTGTTAGTTTTAATCACGCTGGCCACACATTGGTTGATAGAGTATATCAGTGTGACCTTGATACCGCGGCTCCTTCCCCGGACCGCCACTATGCAGACTCTTGTTCTTAATGTGCAAACTGGTGCCGTTCATATGCAGAATATGTTTGCTTCATATCTGGATTTAGTTGCTAAATGTAACAAAAATACAAAAATTCATCAGAAAAGTTGTTTGAGCAATATTTGTAGATAGTTGTAAGTTCTAGCTTACACATTGTGAACAAATTAATTTGTCTACTTATAGTATGCACTGTATGTGTCCCTTAAGTTGTAATGTAGGAGCTAAGAGTCTTTATAGGGTTCTTTTTCTATTTAGCTTCAAGATTGGAGTGATCCTCCCTTTCCTCTGTTCCCCCCCGGTAGATTTCTACAGGAAGCCTTGAACAATGGGACCACCAGAGGTTCTGAAACCAAGCTGTAAGAAACGTGCTACACACGCACACACACACATACACACACACACACACACACACACATATCAGTACAGACACACGTATGTGACCACGTTGACAGTGTGCACAGAGAAAGTCAACACGCAGTCATCCATTAACTTGAACATTAAATACAACCTCCCACTGTTTATAAGATGAAACCACTGGGCTGACAGTCGACCAGTGAGGAGACCTCTGATTAGCTCAGGGAGACTGAGAGCAGCTGAGGATGCAGCAGCACAGCAGACTTCATGCTGAACGTTTGGTTTATTTGCTCAGCAGAAGTGATGAAGTAGTTCAGGCACCCCTACTCAGTTAAAACAAAACAAACAAAAAATGGTGGAAATTATGACATATATATTTAGCTAAATATTGTATTTAAGCACCGTTCCGAGGGCTTTGATTTGATCCGCTATTATACTTCTCTACATTTCATATAAAAAGTATCTTCATTTTTTTGAATCAGATGTAGTTTAATTAGCTTCAGCTTAATTTCTAGCAGTAAAACGTCCCTTCTACATGAATGCAATAGTAATCATCCCTCTGTACTATTATATACAACTTGAGCTGCAGTGATTAGTCAAATAGTCGATCATCAGAAAAATAATTTGCAGCTAATTCAATAATTGATTGAGTGGTTAAGGTACTTTTCATGCTAACATGGCATTCTTGTTTGATGTCTTTGTATATCTTCTATATTTTTGTATCGTAATAAATATCTTTCAGTTTTCGACTGGTTGGATAGAAGAAGACAGAAAAATACCGTCTAGGACATTTTATACTATATTTTAAATGTACCATCTGTTAATCCCACAACTGGCATTTTGAAAATAATGACAAATGCTGTGTATATACAACAATATAACAACACAACATTCAATTCCCCATTTGCCTGCATTAGAAAATACTTTCACTTTTGATAGGTGAAGCACACTTTCCTGATAATACCCCTGTATTTGAACTTTGTTGCATTGATACTCTTAAACATGTATAAGATCTGAACACACAAGTACATCATAGCTTACCTAAAAGTGAAGTGTTGAGAATACCCAGTTTCAGTGCAGATGTGGCCAGTGCCTGCTAATAATACTACCCAGATGACTTCTTGTTCTGTTCACTAGTTGCGGTCAGAGGCCGACTGATGCTCACCCCAAAACACGAGGTCTGTGGTCGAGAAAGTCAGGTCAACGTGAACATGATGAGGGGGCATGAGGACCTTATGATCTTAATCATCATCTGGTTTCACGAGAGGAGGTAGGGCAAACACACACACACACACACACACACACACACACACACACACACACACACACACACGATATATATGATATCCCCACCGTGGACTGCAGCCTAAACCTGAGGAGATGTGACCCAAATATCCCCCCCGCCCAGGGGTTCATATTCACCACAGACTCACGCACCTAAACTTAATCTGTGAAAAATTAACTTATTCACAAAACTGATCTGGGAACACATTGAGCACAAAATTAAAACTGCGCTGTTTCAGGTCTCATTCATTTGTAAACTGTTAATTGTCCTTTACTCACACAGAATGCAGAAAATGCTTCTGTTTATTGTACGTAACTTAAAGCACCGTGTGTGTGCGTTTGTTTTACAGATATATTTCACTGACAGTGCTCAGCTTTACCGACTGTGACAGATGACTGTAGCTCATTCCCCGTTACTCAGAGAAGCTCTGGATTGGATGAACAGGACCGAATTGGTCGAATAAAATGTAATGAAAGTCAGGTGCATACTTTACCACAGAGTTTAAACAATCAGTATAATATTACAATGGAACCAGGGAATATATAAACTCACCATCGCTCCATCACATTATCAAAGAAATGGCACTTTTGGTAACACATTGTTTTATAGGTTCTGTATTTTCCAGCTAATTTCTCGGAAACTTTATGTTGTGGTCCTGAGAGCTCATAAAATATGTGCGAATAGAAAATGTGTTGCGAATACTTGCAACACATTTTCACATATTTAAAGAAAGTGATCAACAGATAAATACAAGCAAAAGTTTGAGAAATAATCAGGACAGTTAAATACAGGGAAATGAAAATTTAGTAAGTAAATGTCACATGACATTTCACCCTCATACTAGATTGTCTGTGTGGTCGGGACAGAAATATATATAGTTTACGGTCTGTTTTGTAAATAATGGCGAGTCAAGAAAGCTGGGGGGGTGGTCTACAACCCTCTACTGACTACTTCTTGAAATGTCAGGGAGGGGAAGGGTCGAAAGGTCAGCCTTTACAAACCGCTCTTGCCTCCTCCCATGTCGACAATGCTGCCATGTCAGATGTCACACCAAGTAATTACTGCACCCTGAGCCGAATATGATATCCTCCAATCACAATGGCTGCGTGACATGCCAGAAATATGATGTCACATTCTGGAAACAGCTGTGCATGTGTGTTTGCATGTGTGTGTGCATGTGTGTGTGTGCATGTGTGCATGCCTAATGATGTATGTGTGAGCAGGTCTGTCTTGTGGGACGAGACACAAAAGTCATTATAGCAGCTCAGTATCTGCTTCTCACAGTATGAAAAGCTTTGTGCAATAACTTCTTGAAGGGGAAACTGCGTGAAAGCGCCCGCGGGGAGCGACCGCTGTCTCGATTTGGCGCTCGTGATTCTTCAAACAATCCAGTCCACTCAGCGAAGCCCCACCAAATTTCCTGTACACTGACACCAAGGTCTGGGGACAAACTTCGACGGAAATCACATTCCTATCATTGTTAGGCTGCCACAGTCGAGAAACATAATGGCGTTGAACTTTTTCACTCTGTTTCCACAACAATGCTGTTAGTCGTTTTTACAGAGTCCACAGCCAAGCTAGCAGCATGTCGACTAAGCACTCAACACAAACGATGATGGGAATACCATTAGGTTCTTTTAAGGTATTTGGTGGTTTATATTCAATATTGGGCAAATTTAACTTTTAGTCAGATGATATAATAAACTATATACTAGTTTACTACTACTACTACTACTAATAATAATAAACTTTATTTAAATAGTGCTTTTCAAAAATGCAGTGCAAGGTACCTTACATGATAAAGGTAGTTAACAGATAAACAGAAGCTTGCAAATGATACATATTGAGACAATAAAAGATGTTTACACAAATAACCAATTAAAGATAAATCATTAATAATAGTGCACATAGCTCATCAGGACTGGGGTTCGCTCACGTTAGCTGGGCTATCTTGATTCAATTTTTTACACTGAATGTGGGCATTAGGTTAAACACTTGACTTGGATTGAGTTTTGAGTAATAGAATGTCGGTTCAAGCAAGAGCGACGCACCAGATTTGAGCAGTTTTCGACAGAGGACGCATTTCTAATATATCGTCTGAGTTTGAACTAACTCAGTTGTTATTTTGCACTTTGTGTGTTGCACTACATGAAGGGTCAGTGAATTGGCAAGGTTTTTAGAGTTCATCCCAGGGAGAGCAAGAGAATCTGCATCAAATTTGATTTCAACATTTCAGAGTAGTAGTCAGAGAACCAGTGACCGGGCAGTAACCGACACTCTGACTCAGTGTTGTTAGAGTCAAAGGGGTCGAGACCCTGCACTGGCCCTCGGTTGAGAGACATGAAGCAGTGAGATAGACAGAGCCGCAGGAGGGAGGAGACCGAGGAGACGTCTAATTGCTGCCCACATGTGTCAGATTGATGTTTTCAGCTGCCCAAGGCGAGACCGGGGGGTGTCTTTGAAGATACTGGGTTGATTCTTCTCACATGCATCAGAAAATTTGTTTAGTATATAAATGCCAAAAGGTTGTGGCCTTTTACTGGAAAATAAAGTTTTACAAGTTAGGCGTGGGTGCTTTGAGGGGCACCATGGGCTCTCATGTGCTCAGACAAAGCACAGTCAAATACCCAAGACAGATCCAGATATCACGTTGCTTTTCACGAGTTTTTTAGGACGAACCATTTCCTATTTGCCGATAATGAAGAAATATTTGTTATTGACACATTTTCAGTGAATAAGAAAACAATTAAAAGAAGGGGCAGAGAACAGAGGCGCAAGAAATAGGGAAGAACCGAAGGCTTAAACTCCCTTTGCTCTGGTTAATGTTAAGAGTTCAGAACATTGTCGAAACCTGTCGTCATCAAAGAGGAATCAGTAGAGATGGATCTGCTTTATTTCACACTGAGCTGATTAAGGACTTTCTTTTTTCCCCCTGAGCTTCATCCACAGTTGTGCTTGTAAGCCGTCACCCTCGCTGCTAACGCCAAAGGAGCTCTGTGGGCTTTCAGGGTCACCGGAGGAGGGTTGTCTCTCTTACACACTTCATTGTTTGTTACAGATTAAGAACAGAAGCCATAGTCAGACTAAAACAGTATAGAGCCTACATGTCCTTATATAGCAACAAGCTGCTGTATTACTCACGAATACAGTTCCCGACTGCAGAGACAAACTTAGAAAGCAGAATTGGCTGCTTACTCTGTTTGGGTTTGGTTAATAATCTCAATAGATATAAATCAGTGTTAAAGCAGCTCAGACTTAGAAGCTACAAGTGGCTAATACACGTGATAATTTACGACAAAGGACAGATCTAACGAGGAGATTATTGGTCACAGACCCAGAGTATCTTTATAATGGACTCGGAGTTTGGTTAATTTTGACCTCTGACCATTCTCTTCTCCTGGCCACTCGGGGGCAGCAGAACAAGCTGAAGACATCGTCCTTTTTAGCCGTTATGGTGAATGTATGCGTCCCTAAAACCAAAACCATAACCTGGACACAGCTAAACACTTTGTTGTGTGATAATTCTCAGTCGTTTGTCACTCTCTCATAAAAGTCAATCCTTTGGTTCATTGATAAAATGATGGTGTTGATTATTATTTTCAATATAACTCTTATTTGTCCCTTGAGGAGCATATGGCATCGGCCAATACTGGGCCTCTCCCCGTGTCAGACCTATCTCTCACCACAATATTGATTGAGATTGACATTGATTAGTATGGGTTAAATCTTTTGTGAGTCTAAAACTTTATAGGTAATTTCCTGATCCCCCCCCTTCAATCAACAGATGTTTTCATATTATCACACTTCCATTGTTTCACAGGTACCGCATCAGCGTACAACGTTATAGCAGGGAATGCCATACATAGTAAATGTTTACAGGGAGCTGTCATTTTAAAACACAGCCCCTATCTCTTGTTTACATTACAGATTCCACAGATGCTCGCTGTGAATAACTTTTACTGCAGGGGGGAGGTTGTAATTGTGGGAAGGAGGTCCTAGCTTTAGCATAACCCACTGATTGACTCAGTCTGTTAATAAATATTGTCTGTCATACGAACTGAGCTAATTTCCCTCCTTTAATGGGATTTACTGTGCTCGGGATAAACAGTTCGTCTTCATTGCCTGAGTAAAGCCCGGCGCTGCAATGAGCAGATCAGACATAAGGTATGCTGATTTACGAAAAGTGTTTTTAGAGTATTTTTATTCAGGGGAAGCATTTGTTAAATTGAATGAAGGTGCCTTTGATTCATTAGGGACCCTGAGAGCCTTGTATCTTGCTCCTAATGCCTTCTTCCTGTCTGCATGTATACAGACAGTTGAAAGGGGGAGAGAGAAGAAAAACACATTAGAATAGACTTTCACAATAAAGGAATATAGTATAGCAGGATGAAAGACAGGGGGAGGTGGAGGAATAGGAGGAAGCTGTGCAGGGGCCAACAAATGAAAAACATGGAGTGCTTTTACCGCACTCTTGTTACAAGAAGGAAAAAGTGTACAAGTGGGTTGAGATGTGTGGGAGGATGAGGAAAGGGGGAGATGGGTGGGGAAGGTTACGGTGTGTATAGTGAGGAAATGCACGGAAACTAATCAGAGTCTTCCTGAGTCTCAGCCAGAGGATCAGGATGGACCCCTGTAACGCTGTCTCATTCACAGGGAGTTCCCGAGATCCTGTCTGATGCAGATGTTTGTGTAAATGTAAAGCGTGCACGTGTCGTGTTTGCCTGGGTTGTGCATGAGGCCCCTCGTATAGTATGAGCGAGCAGCTACGCAATGAGGAAGGCTACCACAGGATATACTTGTAGAGAAAACCACTCAGTCTGCATAGGTGAAGAAACGGACTTGATGTTTGTAGTTCTCTGTAAATAGAGAGGTCCATAATATTTACACACAGAAATGGAGAAGGATACCCGTGGTTCTGCTGCTCTGTGACAGAAGACGTGGAGACAAACGGGGGAGTTGGTGATGATTGTTTGACAGAATGTAACCGATAAATGCTCTGAGGTAAGAAAGTTACAAGGGATGGAGCGACAAAATAAAAAGGGAGACTTAAAAGTAAATTTGAAGAAACAAAAAAGCAGACGATTACCCAAGACACTATGAGCGTTAGGAGTTAAATACATGAGTGGACTGTGGGAGCACTTGTCTTATGAAACTGTCCTCCCGAAAAGAACGACACAAACGGTTCTTTCAGCAAGTGCCTCAAAACAACTCCTCTTAACTGCAGACTGTGTATAAAGATGGAGGATGCATCTCCACCTCCGGCCACTATCCAGAAACGAAGCCTAAATATCCCAAAACATTGACGCTGCTGTCTTGTGGATTTGGAGCAGGAATCTGTCCAGCAGCGATCGGGGGATGGAACCGCGGCAGCGCTGATACATTTGCTCGACCAATCGCGAGTCAGTCTGAGCTGTCAATCAGGACGTAGCTTCAAATATCTCAATCAAATCTGCCGCCCTCACATGGCTATGGCAGATTTAATCAAATGTTCATTGTTGACGCTGTGACGTCCTGTACGCTGTACTAACCTCAACGAGCTACAAATTACAATCCAATGAACTATAATCTCTCTCTTAACCTAATCAAACTTTTAACTTTGTGTTACGGTCTGTGAACTCTCCTTTCCATCCCATAAGAAACACAAACTGAGACAAACAAGGTACTTTTTTGTTACTTTTTATATCTGAAAAGCAGATGGATACAGTCCAAAACAGTGACTTAATCAATGTTCTCTGTGTAAACTTGGCTTAGTTGTCCCAGAATGGTCTGATATTGGTTACCAGTGGTAATTGAGGTGTCAGTAGGAATCTCCAAGGTAAATACTTGTGGTTTCTATGGTTTTGTGACATGGTTTCCAACGTGTAATTACGAGGAGCAGTGTGATGCCAGCTGTTTTTCCTCCAGTGGTATGATATGACATGAGTTAGCCGCCAGAGGATTTCTACCTCTGAAATATTTCAAATTGATGAGAATAACATACAGAATAGTGTGAAATTGGCTGAAGATCTTTTACAAATCGGAGGACGGCCGGTTCTATTTCAGGATTGTGGACAGAACTGCAGGGTATTGTTTTTTAAGTGAAGCTCCCGGCTTTGAGAAAGTAAGATACTGTGACGAACAGGGAAAAGCAGTTCTGGCATCATAGCGTAACACTGCACTTGTATGAGTGTATCTCTGAGCCCCTGAACTAACACTGAGCACCACCCTCGCTTTAATAATCCCATGATAATCTTCATGTGATTTTTGTGAGTTCTCCCCAGCTGTCCATCTTGATTCCGAGCCCCATTTAACACTATTTGTAACCTGCACTTTCTGTAACTATATAAGCCCTCCGAGGCTGAATCCGAGGCCTTTTCATTCCAGCACAGGGACAGTAGGGGTTAAACACAAGCAGCTGAACAAATGTATCACTTTTTGTGTTTCTTCCATCCAGAAGAAATCTAGTTTCCCAGTTTGACAGTAAGATGTGACTTTATCAGCAGAGTCATTAACTCACAGCAGAATAAGAACGACTGGATATTGAATGAAATGTAAAGTTGTACCCGTATCAGATTCCACTGATTGAATTAACAAGGATAATTCAGAATTTATGATTTATGAGCTGCAGCTTATTATAATGCCCACGCTGGCTGTAGCTGTTCTGAGCTATGTTGTTCAGGTGTCTTAAAACAACAGCTGCGAGATGCTGCTCTGATACATTTATCATTGAAAAGACATGTTTAGACATGAGACATGAACTCATTGTATATTTACAATACACACTATTTATATTTCCCTGTAAAGTGTCAATCTTAAGGATTTTCAGTAAAATAAATGTCTGTTAAGTGACCATATATTAGTGAATGAGGTCACACATTGGTGACTGATATTTATTTGCAGTATTCTTAGTGAAAAGATAGTGAAAGAAAAGTTTCTGCCAATGCAAAGCAGACACGTTCAACGGCTGCAGCTTCACGTTAAAAGCATTTCACATGCTCTGAAACATGACCTTTGCCTCGACCTTTATATGATATTTATTATGTTTGTCGGTGAGCTAATGCGCTTACCACAAAATGTGTCCAGAAAATTGTAAGACAACGGCCATTTTATGCATTTTATCACAGTGGATCAGTTTGACCGGTTTCAGGCAGTAATGTAAAACGACAGAGAATCCACAGTGATATGTTCAGATGAAGAGCAGCAGTCGACTTGGCTGCTCACCTTCAACTTCTTCTCACCGACCCGTGTTGCAGTGTCCTGCTGTTTGCAGACTTGTGCCGTGTGCAGCATTAAATCATATCATTATTGTTCTGAGACTGTTCGAAAAAATACATAAAATTAAATAAACCTAATTTGTTTTGCATCTTCCAGAATTATGAAACCTTTGTTAAACCTAATTTGCTGTCTTTTCTACCAGCACAGAAATCCTCAAGATTGGCTCTGAATTGGTGAAAGTTATTGCACAAGTAGGACAACACACTGCAGAGCACAAATACAATTATAAAATAGTCTCTTGTTTGGACAGTTTTAGCTCCTGAAAACTACCTTTCAAGAGCTACAGAATAAATTGTACATATACATCACACCGGTGGTGACTTCAGACTTCTCCCTTCACTATAGTGACCATAAAACTTTCATCACAACACCACAGCTGCTGAATGAAAGTGGAGCTCTGGCCAATATATTCGCACGGAGGGCTGAGTGCCAAAGTGGTTAAAAAACCCACCATGCTGCTGTTTGCATTGGATAGTTGTTACTTTAGATTGTTGCAGCAGATCTTTGAATATGTTCACTGAATACACTGTTGTTGTCTTTGGTTTTAGATTTAGTCCTTTATCCTTATAAGTAAAAGTTCAACTGGAATTGAGTTAATACTTTTCTTGCCCAGACAATAGCCACAGTGTCGTTTCCACACTAAGTCCTCCATGTTCTGAGGATGCAGTTATGATGCAAGTATAATGAAACTATTAGAATGATTCTGAGTTTACGCAGTGTTGGCTACTGACACGGTTGAAGTGACTTGGATCAGTGGCACGGAGCGAACTGTGGAAGTTGAGACCGTTCTGCTGTTCGGGGGTCTGGCAGTTGTGTTCCCCCTCTCCTCTCGGTTATTTCCCATGCACTGGTAGACCTAGCCCCCGCGGAAGGCAGTTTATGAGGTCCCATGCATAGTGAACTCCTTACAACTCTCCCACCCACCCACCTTCCTCCTCCTCCTCCTCCTCATCCTCCTCCCCTGTTTCTGTCTGTCCCGCTCGCCTCCACACGCAGAGACGACACGCAATGGAACAGAGCTCCTCATCCCGAGACTCTGCAGCGTGACACTTCTTCTTCTGAACACCCAGTCGCTGCTGCAGCACAGGAAATGCCTGGTGGACTCGTGTTGTTTGTGGTTCAGCTGTGATCTCTCTGCTCGTGCGCGCATCGGCCGTGAAGAGGAGGAAAACAAGAGAAATAAAGTCTGTGGAATAAACTGAAGCTGCTGGACCCACTGACTGTGCGTCAAGATGCTCGGGACCAGACATCAGCTCACTGTGACAACCGTGGCATGTGTTGGTGAGTAATGTCCTAATGAGAGGATTTAAATGTGGACTGATTATAGGATGGGATAAAGAGTGACTGGTCGGTGGGGAGCGCGTTTTTCTGCCGCGTCAAGGTCTCCTCCGGCGCGGCGCATCTCTTGCGCACTCACCGTCCACCGGCTTGGATCATCCGGGTCTGCATAATTGACGACCGGGCGGCTAAAAGCATGCATTAGGTGCGTCCCTCCCTTTGCCTGCACCACAGTGTCCTCGTTAACTACTCCTAAATACTTTCCGTATACGCATTGGCCACATGTTGTGGAGGGGAACCACAGAGTAGCCTCCTTAATTGCCTGTACGCGCAGCAGCATGGCACTGCCTCATATGATAAACACATTACAGTCCATTGCGCCTTAATTGGATGTTGCCCACGCCAGTGTTTACACAAGACTCCAGTGGAAAAAGAGATTGAAACTTGGTTGCATTTTCTGCTCTGTCATGCTTATTTCACCACGTCCCCATGTTTGCAAACCATGTCGGTGGCGTGAATGTTCCCACAAATCATCAGTGATCAAATTAGATTTCAGTTTTTAAACACTGGAAAGTGAGGCTCTGTGTTAGTGAAGGATTTTATGTGTTGGTACAAGGGAGTCCATCCAGAGATGGGATGTGATCCCATGGTTCAGATCCACAGCAGCAGCAGCAGCAGTGGATTAACTCCAAGGTCATGACCAAGTCGTTCAAACATGAGGATGAGGGGGAAGTATCAGGGAAAAGTTGAGTGAGCCACTCCTCTGAGTTTGGCGGAAGAGAAGAAGAGGTTAAAGAAGAAGAAGAAGAAGACGAAGAAGAAGAAGACGAAGAAGAAGAAGAAGAAGAAGAAGAAGAAGAAGAAAAAGAAGAAGAAAAAGAAGAAGAGAGTAAAAGAGTGTTTATCTCTCTGTAATTCCCAGATCCCTCCGCTTACATGTGATGCTGTGGCTTGTGATGGTCATTAGAAAATTGAGTTAGAGATGGAGATTAGTTTGTGTGTGTGTGTGTGTGTGTGTATGTGTGTGTGTGTGTGTATGTGTGTGTGTGTGTGTGTGTGTGTGTGTGTGTGTGTGTGAGAGAGAGAGACAGAAAGAGAGAGAGAGAGATTGTATATGGATCAGTAGAGGCTCACAAAAGCAAATCCTTATCATCACATCACCACATCCAGAAAGCAGGTTTACTTTTGCCCCTCCACTGGGTCACAACCAGTGGGGACATCTTCACTGATTTATTGCAGTGATCTATTAATAACTTCTGTCCACTTGTGGTTCTGGGTCCAGTAACATAGTCTGAGCTCTTAGACATGACCTCATCTGGGTTACACAGGAGGTGGAAGGCCATGCGCGGGCTGGGAGATCCCAGGTTTCTGCTATCGGAGCTACCTTTGCCTGCCTTCAGAGGCCCACATGTGGTTATTGTAGTGGCAGCATTTAATCTCTGTAAATTCCTAACGGAGATGGGGCTACAGGTGGTTTGAGTTTGGCGTCGCAGAGGAGAGCAGCATCTGGCTTCAATCTGCTCACGTCGGACCGCAGTGACCGAGCTCGCTAAGGATGTGAACAGCATGGGCACCTTTACTCGAGACTAGGACTGCAACTTATGATTATGTTCATGTTATGGTCAACCGATCAATCATCTGTAGCTCATTTAGTTCCTCAGGGTATTATTTTATTTGACAAATAGTCTGAAATGTCTGAACGGATTGGTGATCAATCATTGGACAGAAAAACAATTTGTCACTACTTTGATAATCAAGGACTCAGCTTTCTCATTTCCAAGCAATTGTTATGTGTTGTTAAATTAATGTTAAAAACTGCCAAACGTTCTGTAATTGTCTTAAACTGTCATTTATCATTATGAATAAATACCTTTGAGGTTTATGGCTTTGGGTCTAACAAAATAAGATATTTGAAGATGCCACTCTGTCCTCAAGGAAGTTGTGATTGGTATATAATCAAAATTGTTAGACTTTTTATAAAATGAAAAAATAACAGAGCGTTAAATATTGAAAGATAATGAAAACATTCGTAGGTTGGAGCTCCAGTTCAAACCCCCTGAAACATAATTTACATGGATACAAAACAGGAAAAAGCATCAAATCCTCATGGAACCAGATGTTTGTTTTTGGTCAATATCTGACTCAAGCAGTTAATCAAGACGGATTTCAACTAACTGTTATTGTTATTGTCTCTTAATCCATCCATAACCCAAAAGTATTGAAGCCTAATATAAACGGAGAAAGCAGCAACACTGGAGAAGCTGAAATTAGCAACTGTTTCATATTTTGAAAAATGACCTATGGTATAATTTCATTAGTGAATCCATTACATAATCATTTGGGCTTTATAAGAACATATCGTAAATAAAAATCTAAAGTTACTACAGCCCAAAGTTATGTGATTAAATTGTTTGCTTTGTCGAACCAACAGTCCAAACATAATTCAGTTTGGTAAGACATAAAAAACCAATCAGGTCATGAATTCCCATAATTTAGAGGCTGTTACAGGAGAGGTTTGGTATATCTCTGCTTGACAAACGACTAAAATGGTCATTTAGCAACATCATTTTGAATTTAATCAAATAATCATCAATATCCTACTTTAGGCAGTCACTTTCCTTTTCTCTTTGTCGCGTTTGTGAATGAGCAGGAGTTTATTTTGAGCTCGCTCCTCGACTCAGAGACTGGAGAGACATGTTGTTTGTCAGATTTGCTAAATAGCCACAGGTCATTATGGAGTTCCGATGGTTCATTAACACAGTAGATGTTGCCTCGTTATCTGCCTCGACACAGAGATAATAGACTACATGATCCTCCCACTTGTGTCTAATGTCTCAGCCTTTGTGGAGAAAATGGGTGAAAGGTTGGTCGAAACAGAAACTGATTTAGATTCCTCGACAGGGATAGTTCTTTTTTTTTTTCAGATCTCCGTTTGGGGAAATTGTCTTGTCTCTGCGTTTCCCCGAGCGAACAGAAAGCTGCGGTGGAAAAAAACACAGTAGACGATTTATTAATTGAAAGCTGTGCGGTCCAGAGATATAAGTCTTCGGACAGCTCTGATCTGAATTTATGAGCCTGACAAGACTGAGTAGGGAACTCGGCCACTCATGTCATTAGCTAAATGTGTCCTCCTCCTCCTCCTTCTCCTCCTCCTTCTCCTCCTCCTCCTCCTCTTCCTCTCTATCTCTACTAGTTTTAATTCGGTCACAGCAATCGGCAGACATTTGTAATGAGCAAAGTAATTATGTTCCGATTATGTTCATTTCTTCTCTGCCCGTTCCCTCGTCAGCAGCCGCGACAAGCTAATTTTTAGCATTCGCCACGAAAGTTTTGCTTTCGTTTCTTTGTCAGAAAGATTTCCCAAGAGCTACCAAAGTCATTTCCCACGTAACTTGATGGAAGGATAGGAAGCATTCTTGAAAAAGGGGCTCATTCAGGAATTTGTAATCCCTATCTTTAATGTCGCGAGATAGGGCGTTTTTCGGGCATTACCCGGAGAATAATTGTCGGATCTTGATGAAAAAAAATCAGACCTACTCTGGGAACTGATATCTTCGAGTGTGTGCACTTTAGAGGAGGCATGATTGAATTGAGCCTGGTGGGATGAACACCTTCTCCTGAGGGTCATTCTAGTTTAAATGTGTGTTAAGTGTGGTCTCAGACAGGTATGAAGTCATGCACATATTTAGAAGGTGTGACAATAATGTTAATCTTATGTCACCATGATGTTCACCGTCCACTCTTCAACTGACTTTCTGCATCGACATGTAAACACAGTTCTCCTGATTCCGAATGTAGAGTTTGAATAAATTTAAGTTTGCATGCAATTAGTTCAAATTCATTCCAACACCCCTCTCGTCTGGATATAGTCCCTCCACACTCCACTATAGTCATACGAGGTTGAACACTTGGTTTGTTACTTTGCGATTGCTGGTGAGGAACTCAACACATTCTGCTTCTCAGGTACTTTGGTGTGAGGATTGTCTTCCTAGGCAGCCTTGCTTGCTGACTTACTTTATCAATAGGACCAGAGGATTAGATGGGTAAAACTTATAGTGAGCTCTACCCGCTGGCTCACAAAGCTTATATACGAACTTTCCCCTCTCAGTCGAAAGGAATGTGAATAATAAGTGACAGCGGTAGCAGTTTGTGGACGGAGCGATATCTCATGTGGGTGTCTTCAGGAACTTGATGTCTGAGAACCTTCACAGATGGATGATGTGGTAGAGGTGGAGGTTTTCACACTTCTTGCAAACACTGATGTCTGCGAATTATTTAACACTTACCTCGTGGCTCAGAATAAACCTGAGATCGTGAGACAATCTGTGATGAAGTGACTTTGGTTCAGAGCATCGACTGATCCCTGTGGTCACAAGTTGTTTATCTGTCAGAGACGATAATCAGAGCGACAAATCCTCCTCATTGTGCAGGCGAGTGATGTATTAACTCTCCTGCGTAGATCATGGGATTTAGTTTACACTGAACAAGCTTCATACTCATCACCAGTAATTGACTTTTGGTTTAATGCAACCTTTATGTATCTGTGTTTCTCACAAAGAGCCAATATTACTGTACATTGTCTTGTAACAGTAACTGACGGGTGCATGAAACACCTTAAGTGACTTTTGTGTGACTGGTGGCCTAATGGTTAGAATTCATACCACATAACCTCAATGGTTTCTTTCTGGCCTAGCACCTACATCGCATGTCACACCTCCGCCTCTTCTCACGTATCCTGTCTGTATTTTAGATTTTGTATAAAGTCATTTTTTGTGTATAGTATACAAGGTTTTCCGTGCAACTATATGTTGGTAGGAAGGCTGTATATCTTCCGCGCTGCAGCATGTGACATCGTCCAAATTCAACTTAGATGTTTTGTGTGACTTATGGCTCTCTGAAGAGAAACCTAAACGTATCGGCGCATCTTCACGCAGCAGGAGTTATGGCTGTAACCGCAGGGTCGCACAGGATCACAGAGAGGTCGACATGCACCAGGAGCGCAACATGCATAGCTAGGTTTCAAAGAAGCAGAACAATTGATCCAGAGGATTTAACCTACCGAAGGATTTATAGGAGACTATCACTGGAATGATCTGACACGAAATAAAATTGAAGATGTTTTGTCAACGACGTTCGGACAAAATGTGAAGAGCTTCTTTTTAGAGTTAGGGTCACAGTGGATCTAAAAAAAAAGACCCTGTTTGTCTGTTGAAGGTTTGGTTGAGTTATGAGTATAAGTTTAAATGAACCTTAGTCACACAGTATTTGTGTTGTATTCCCTTTAGTTGTGTTAAGTTGAAGCTGTTTGATTTTTGGCTTTAACCAGCAACAAAGACAAATTGAGTATTTGAAAGGGTTATAAGCTCTTTTAAATATATAATTTTAGAGCCAATACATTTGTATCAGCATAGTCTACAACTGAATTCCCCATTTTGGTGCCATCAACACCAAATGTTCAAATCAGGAGACCATTCCTTTTTGTTTTCAGAGGTCAGAAGTCCTGTTTAGAAGAAAGAGTGCTGACAGATGCAGGGGACACGGTGTGAAACATCAAGAGAGATAAGGGGCAGAGGCACAAGAAGCAGTTCCTGTCATGAAGGAGACTGGACAATAACAGGAACCTTGTTACGACAGCTGACCTCTAGGAGTCACAGCCACAAACAGAAGCAACACAACTTTAAGATGTTACATGTGATGGCAGAAAGGTCGAGCTATCATCTTTAGGGACAGATCTTGACACCTCAAAGACATGGTGGTACAAGTGCTTGTATATTCTGACGCTGTTCAACATTTCTTTGTGTTTGGATTCTCAGGACAAATAAGTTGAAGTTACTGTACTAAGGAATTTAAGAATTGACACGGAACAAGAACTCCTACTCACGCGGACATCAAATAAGACAATAATCTACTCTAGCTTTGATCAATGTCATCCACATCTGCTTGTAAGATACATGACAGCCTTCTTTTTAATTCAGCTGTCCTGTTGCAGCTGTAATGCAGCTGCAGTGAGGATGCATGTGTTCTGTTTGAGGGCTTGACTTTGAAAGTCATACAGGAAATCCACAAGAGCAGATGAGGGGACCTGGCTTTTGCAGCCAGTTTTCATATGTATAGTGGAGCTGAATTAACAATACAAATTATAGAATATTATTGTTTGTATCTTTGCCTTGACACGCAAATGGGCATTTTCACTGTCCTGAAACTTAAAAGTCAGAATAACATAATGAAATGAATCACGAGAGAAGCTGTGCATTGTGATTTAGCCAATGAGTATCAGGTAACACGACACAACAAGTTTAGTTTTATGAATACAAATTCAGAACTAAACAAAGTCAAAATAGCTAAAAAGATTTTTTGGGCATCAGTGGAAAAATATGACATTCAACTTATTTTCGAGTTATCAGCAATATTCCATCTTCCAGTCAAGGTCAAGAAAAAGTCTCTGAGCCAAGTTTAATGTAATGTTCAGAGTGATTTGTACATGGTTGACGTAGAACACGTGTATTTTGTTTTGGTGAACTTCATTCCATCCATTTTGAGTGGCACTGAACTCAACGGGGGTCGTATCACATAAAGCTTGTCCAAATGAAGACGAGCTCTTACACCCGCTGTGCACATGGAGGTGACTGAAACCCGCTGCCTGCTGATCTGGCAGGAAGTGGCTCTCTGTGCACAAACATGAAACAGAGGAGACAATATTTCCTTGAAGAACTGCACGAGTCAAGGGAAGATTTAGACCCAAGGCTGAGAAACCACAAATGCCACCCACATGACTGAGTTTCATACTCATGCTGCCTGAACCCTCTGCAGATGTGTAAGTGTGTGTTGTTACTTATTCCGCTGTCTGTGCTCAATGTCACAGCCGTGAAACTAGAATTTGCAGAGTGGACAATGTTCAGGTGAAGCTGCAGCAGTAGTGAGCACTAGTTTGAGACAAAACCTTTAAGGCCTTGTCCACACCCCTGCAGATATTTTTGGGATTCATATTTTTCCATTTGACAAAAATTTCTCCATCCAGCAGATCATACAAAATGCATGCCGAGCCAGTTGCCGGTGATTTAGATGCAACGTATGAATGTTTGTGTGAATGCTTGAATGGAAAACCGGACTTTAAAGCTCTTTGAGTGGTCATCAAGACTAGAAAAGCACTTTATAAATACAGACCATTTACCATTTATAAAGTCTACATCAATGACTCGTCAAATACCAGAGAAGAACGCTAGGGTCCAAGTAATACTGGGCGAGGCAGTCGTCCATGAATGTTCAAATATGTGGTGCAGAGATGCTCAGATTGCCTTCAAAGTAGTAATTATACCGAGCAGTGCAAACCAAATGGAGAGAAACTGGTAAAGAGAGCAGTGGGCACGCACAAAGTAAAGACAATGAAAGTTTGTTTAGCTAAATATCTGAATCAGTGTGGACAGGGTGTAAAGGAATTTAGTTTTAAATATTTTTGGGGGCCATGAACAGGAAATGTATAGAGAGAGAGAAATGGGTTTGCAATATAACAAAGATCCCCAGTCAAAATCAAACCCAGAGCAAAGTCGCTGTGTGGTATTGGTATAAACCACTAGGTCACTGGATGTCCCAATTTCTACAGATCTTATTATGGGCTTAATTTTTGCATTTAACTTGACTCATTTAAGTGTCACTGCAGCAGCTCTCTCAAATTACCAAGAAAAATAAGAACAGGGTTCTGGTTTCTCTCAGTTTGACAGCGGAACTACAAATGAGAACTGACAAAGAAACTTAATTAGATTTCCTGCTATGTCTGCTTATAAAAGCAAGACAGAAACAGCAAGAAGAATAAAGTTCACTCTGACTTTGACTTCTCATCCTTTGCCCTTTACTCAAGACAATAGCTTGTACGATGAGCGTTATGGCCTCACAGAGCTGCCTCATCTCATTAGAGTCCACTGAAGTGAATAATGTCTTTGTGTAATGTTGTGTGTGTATATGAATGGTGACCGTCAGAAACACACACACCAGGGCAGGGCCCCACCACAGGTCTGAGTCATCACTGCTTACGTTCTGTCTCCGAGCTGCTGACGAGGAAGTAAGACAGAAATAAAAGGGAAACTCGGGGGTTGCCGAGGCGACGCTTGGACCAAACTGTCTCTGTTGGACGTGAAGTCACCTCCTCAGTCTCATGGTTTTAGCAGTGGGTTGCAGAACTCACTGGTGCCTCTCATTCTTCTACAGTGGGTACATGCAGCAGATGTGCACAGTCTGTGTTGGTCTTATTGGGTTGTGAATATGAATAAGTCATGTTTTCCGACTGAGCCATTTGACCAAAGGAGGGTTTCAGTCCACCAGTTGCATGTGTAGTCTCACTCTGCGAGGAAATAGCCTTAAGCTGAAAGTTTGAAAAATAGATTTTAAATATTTGAAATCGTTTTTATTTGACGTCTTACTGAAAGTGGCCCTTAAGTCTATTGACACAAGACAAACAGAGATACAATTGCCCATCATGTTTTCTGCATTGTTTGACAGTGCTTTGGTTTAGTTGCATCGTTTAAATGGTTTTATTGGCACCCGGGGATGGTTGGATGGCTGAAGGGAGACGACCTGGGATCCAGAGAAGAGGTGGTGCAGGGGTGGAGGCGGGTCACCGACAGCTGAGAACATTTGACAGATAACAGGTGATTGGCTCAAGGCGAGCGTGTCAGTTTGTGATTGGATGAAAAGAGACAATGAGCTAGCGGAGCCAAGAGATAGTTGAAACTTTGCGTGTGACTTAGGAGTATAAAATGACTCAGCAGTGCATGGATGGAACCAAGGCATGACTTTGCATTTTATTTTGCCAAACCTCTTGAAATTAATTTTTTCACTAGGCCTCGATGGAATGCAACACCGAAATTCAATTAATCAGTTCTCTCTCCGTAAATCGTGTTTGAATAACTGGGGAATTTCTGTGTTTGAAAAGCTAATCTTCCTATAAGTGGCCTCTGAGCTCCAAAGTCAACACAAAGACCTGCACGGTCATGAGATAAGTGCAGGAGTAATCCTCAAACTTCAGCCAACATCACACACACACTCGCCCGCCGCAGAAAGAAACCGATACGTGTCTGAGAAGGTCTTCGAATAAACAAGACACCCGCGAAGGTGCGACATCACATGTCGTGTCGGCTTACGTAGGTCTTACCCTCCACACAGGGTCAAGCCACACACAGGCCCACGTTGAACACATAAAAGCGATCAGCATGTGTTTCACACTTCATCACTTGTCAGGCCCTTTTCTACACTCTGCTAGAATTTCAGTTCTTTCAGGAGCATCCTCTTAACCCTATTAACCTCTGGAATAATCATTTCCACATTGAAGACAAATGCTTACTAAAAAAGGGGGAGTTGACAGGCTCGGCTTGATATCGTAAAATATTAGCGCATAGAAAATACACCACCACATTTATCTCAGCGGCAGAGGATGAGTTATCCCTTTCTCCTCCGCATTTTGTCTGTCTCTTTAGTCTCACTCTGTCCACAAATAGTTGTTGATGCGCTGAGGAATTTTCTGGTCACGTGACCTCTGGCTCTGCACAGTTGTTGCAAGGCGTCAGGCTCAAAGAGGAGGGAAATGGAGGCAGCAGCCGGGAGATGTTCAGGCAAAGGGGAGCGGAGGTAAAGGATGTTCTGGTGAGAGGTTAGGGAGATCGCAGGGGAGGTCTGTGTCAGAGAGGGAGCAAAAGAGTGAATAGGTCAAAGGTCAAAGAGAAACAGGACAACTAGTGCTTCTGCTTTCCAAACCGAGAAGAGGGTCATCTCCACGCCGTCTTAACATGATTTTATACTGGTCGAGCTAAAAAGCAAAGTAACAGTTAGTATAAGTAGCTTTAGGGGTGTTGGGAGGCATCTTTTTAACTTAAGAGCTACAATGTGTCCACCTGCTCTAGGTTCTGCTCTGCTCTAGGCTGCTCTATGAAAATCATTATTGACTGCAGGAGCTGTTCTGGAAAATGAAGAGGACAGATTCAGATTCGTTGTTGTTATAACACAGCCAGCATTGAACTTTAATCTTTAATCATTTCCTGGTATTGACGTTAAACAGGACTTAGGCCTGTAGAGTTATTTCCTTGTTTTATCACAAAGTGCCAACTAGGAGCCCATAATTCCTTGAAAGACACACAAACGCACGTACACAGACATATACAACCAGGCTCTAAGCTATCAGCACTTTGCAGGTAGGGCAAGACCCAGAGGAATGCAAGTATGTGTGTACGAGTGTGTGTGTGTGTGTGTCTGTTTAATGCTGCATCTGCATCTGTGCACCAGGCCAGTGGAGCCCTCCTCCCCCCCCGTCTCACTCCCGGGCCATCAGCAGGCCACGGCTATCCATCATACTGGCATCGTACAGGGAGCAGTGGAGCTGTGGCGTCTGCCTGGGGCAACATGTTCACATTAACCTCTCAGACGAGAGGCCAACACGAACGGCCAATGCTGGACATGACGCTCTTCTGCCAGACAAAAGTTTCATGGGAAAATAAGCAGCGGAACTTATTGGAGGCTGCAGTGTTTCATGGACACAGTGTTCTGTAGGTCAGATAGCTCAGAATGAGGCAGAATAGGGAGGTTAACAGTTAATTGGATGGTTCATCAGTACATGCATATACATTCAACAATTATTGGAGAAATGGTTGAAGCTCTTTCTCTCTCCCTCACGTTTTAGTAGAAGCCTTTTACCAACCGCCAGAGACCTGAGGTTGGTTTGTTTACTTCTCTGCAGAATCAAAGCGAGCGAGTAACACCAGATCTGACATTCATGGTTGATGCTGACGACGGTAACACTTTACCCTCTTCTCTAGTAAGCTGGAAGTATGTCAATGTTGCATCAGATCGGCTATTTTGGGAAGTTTATTTGCAAGACAAAGAGAAAATGCTTTGTTCACTTCTCTAGCAAAAGTAGGAACTGCAGGGTTAGTTCCAAAAGCAGGGTTTCTCAAATACTGTGGTGCAGCCATTTTTTTAGAATTCACAAATCATAGGGCTTATGTGGTTTATTTTAGATTTTTCTTACGTTCAAGGTCATTTTAATTATGTGAAAACAAACTGAGGTGGTACCTGCTATGTCTAAAAACCTCTAATCTGGTGGAAAGTGTATTACTGCAGTATTGTTCTAAATATGTTGTATATTTGCACGCTAATAAAATATAATTGGGCCCCCCTTAGCGGAGCAACTTCTTAGCCTGATCATTCAGGCTAAGAAGTTGGGGAACAACACCAATGTCCAGTGAAAAGAGCAGCGTGACATCAGTAGCAGAAACATAATATGAAATACGTTTGATTGTCAGGGGAAAAGTTAATCAGCAACTTTCTTCAGGTTATTCTTTGATCTGAGAAAAACTTGACATTAAACATTTGGGGAAGGAACTGATTTGATCTGAACCTATTTCTGTCACCACATCATCACAGACTCTCAGCATCCTGTCTGACCTTATGTGTCAGTGTTGTGTCCCGTGTGGTGTTTTTCTTTACTGCTCTCGAGCTGCCTTGATAAAGCAACAGAGGAACCAAACCTCATGGGGAGCTGTGACCTTCCCTGAACACATCTGTGTGTTTGACGGAGAGAGGGAGCATGATGATGGGACTGGGATTCACCCCCCCCCCGCTGAGGCCGTGTCCACACTGATAGGCATGCACTTAAAAAGATCTTCTGTTTATTTTTCTTTGAGCTTCAATCCAACATCAAAAATGTTGTTGACAACCAAATGAAAACATGGAGACTCCTTTATTGTCACCAGTGATATCTCTTTCTGCTTTTTCACATGATTACAGCGTTGGGAAAAGAAACGACTGAATCATAAAAACGTTGTAAAATGTTCAGGTCCTCTGGGAGCTATATGTTCAAGAAGACAAACCACAGGATTATTGGCTTTGGCAGCTGATGCAGCTGGACTGAGAAGGAATAAGAGGTTTGAACAAGGCAGAAATAAATCCACCCTCCTGTGTGCAGAAAACATGTCATGTACTGTGTGAGCACCTGTTGAAAAAAAACACTTGTACGTCCACCAATTGTGATAATTTTTTTAATTTGTGGATAATTATCCTGATGGCAGCAGAGTGGTTTCGTGTTCAGTGCTGTCACCGCACAGCAAGAAGGTCCTGGGATTGAACTTTCCTGTGTAATGAGGTTTGCATGTTCTCCCTGTGTCTGCATGAGTTTACTCCAGCTTCCTCCCACAGTCCAAAGATATACAGTCTGGGGTTATGTGGATTGGGTGGATTGGATTAACTCCAGCAACCCAGCCACCCTCAAATAATTAGCGGTATAGATAGTGAACGCATGGATGGATGGATTATCTTGATCACAGTTACTCAGACTTGTTAGACTCACACTTTATTAATTCTACCATGTTAACACAAAGCCTAAGCACTGTGTAGGATTTTGTCTGCTAAGCTTATAATTATTAGTGCCTTTTATGTTTTTCTGTCTCAATCCAGCAAGTGATGCACGTACATGTTTACTAAATATCCCGTACATAAGAATTACCTTCATCTGCTGTTATGATCCACACTAAACAAAGACCTGAGCTGGGCTAAAGAAAGATGGATATGTTACTGATGTCAGTGCTGCTTTGAAATAGTAGCCCATTATAAACAGGGAGCCAACCCTCAATGGATCCCACTTAAAATCACTGTTTACCTTTAAAATAATGGTTCACTTTAAAGGGTAAATGATAATATTTGCTTTCTTTTCAATAACGCGATGAGAAGATGGATATCGCTCTCAGAGCCGGGCAGCAGCTAGCTTATCTTAGCTTAGCTGCTCCTCTAAAACCCGACAATTAACACAGTGTATCTGGTTTGTTTAATCCACGCAGAACGCTAATGCAAAAACAACAGTTTGTGGTTTTAGAGGGTGTCACCTGCTGTAACCTGTTCTTAATGAACAGCAGTTTATCCACTGGACAAGATGTCAGGAAGTCGCTGCGTCTGGCTGTTGTTAGTCGAGGAAACGCTGACAATGCGTAACTGCCTCTTAGACCACAACTTTTCCTTTTTACATTTCAGTTTGTATAAATATTACACAAATAAGATTAAGTATAATGTTTTTTTGGCATATTAAGCTAAGCTAAAATAGCAGTCTACAAAACAATCAATGTCAAGTATTGTTGAAACAGCCCATGTAGGTGATGACAACATGCGTCATACAAAAGTCTTGAATCAGCTCCTAAATTGTGAAATGTGAAACCAAAACAAACTAAATGTAAACAATGTGACAAAAACACAAACCATATTTTGGACTTTCTGGTGTGAAAATGCTCTAAGAAAGCAAATAGAAATAGCAAAATAAAGTAAGAAACTATTTCTTCAAGAGCAGCCGTTTTCTGGAAATGCTTCGACCAGTTTGGTGAAACTACGACTAAACTACCCCCCCCTGTCTGGCCTCTACCGTGTATTTAAAGCATCAGTCCACTTGCACAGCAGACAGTGGGCTGGACGCTCTCAACTGTCCAGTTATTCCTGGAGCACTAATTAAAATGTTAGTGCTATAAGTGCACAGATCAATGTGTTCTGGGTTAAGTGGGAGTCTGGCTGGAAGACTTAGTGTCACTTGATTATTAAAAACGCGCTAAAGATAGCACAGAATAAATGACAGTCTTTCTCCAACTATAATCAGAGTGTTCCAGTGTGACCGTATGTTGCCTAGTAAACAGTAAAGTATGTTGTTTAAAATGAGACGCGGTTATTATGTTGCCAAGGAGCTTTAGGTGAACTTGCTCCGTTTGCGTCGGGATAAGTGACGATAACCTTCTCTCCTCTCTCAGTTCATGATATTCTCATTTGTACTTCTGTTTTCTTTCAAACTTTCTCTCTGATGTCTTTGACTTTGCCCTTCAAATAAACCTGTGTTGATCCCTGTAAGAGTTGGTGATTAGCAGGAATAAGGAGTTTACTCACGGTGTTAGTGTTCTCGCTCACTGTCCCCTCCATAGCATGCGTGATTATTTTTGCATGCTGCTTATTGATTCTGGAGGAAGGTCATACGTTTGACCCCTGGGTGTGTGTATTTTTAGTGTTTCTCTCCAGGGGCATTTGATGTATCCCAGAAGCCCCACCCTTGCACCCAGCGCCCCCCCACACCACCCCCGCCATCATCCTGGGCCTCTCCCTGCTCGTCAGAACTGTTGTGATCAGCACATTTAACAGACATGCCGCGCTTTGTGTGTATGTGTGTGCTGGACGGATATGGGGAGGAGTGTGTCAAACCACCCCTGCATTCTACACAGGGAATTTAGGGGTGGGAGATGGTGGTGGCGGTGGTGGTGTTGGGGGTGAAAGCTTTGACAACCGTCGGGGGGGATGATGTCATGCGCGTGGGCCGCATGTTTTCTGCGGCGGTGAAAAGAACAGAGCTCCAGAGGATGCATCTGGAAGTTTCACAGAGTGGAATCTGACACCGCCATGGTCAGTCAATGGATGAAAGGATGCAGTGCACAGAGGGGCGGAGGACGGTCGGGACCGGTGGTACAGGAGATGATATGAGCATGATGAATGGAAGGAGGAAACAGGAGAGAGATGGATGAGGTTCTTGAGGGACGGAGGGACGGGAGGATGAATAAATGAATGGATGGAGAAGAGGAAGCAGACTTAATTGTGTATGGGGAGGGAGGGAGCTTGCGCTGCATGTTTCTAGAGATGGCAATTTTTCGGAGTTATTAATGTTTCCCAGATGATGAATCCCACCGAAGTCAGTTTGAGTCAGCTGCTTAGAATATTTTCCAGCCTTTCCTTGGCAGCCCCTCAAGTGACATGTCTTGAAAATACTTGAGTGAGCCCATGTGAGCATACAGCAGGAACATGTCACAGCGAGCGAGAGGACATGTCAGTGATGTCTCAAAACCCAGTGAGCGCAAAAGTAGAAGAGTATAAATATACCAGGATGAAAAAGGTGCCATATATGTAGAAGACAGACGAAGATGTCAACTTGGTAACACAACATGATTTGAGAGCTTTCGGTGATAAGGGCTGAGGCCGCTGTCAATGTGTTGTTAACAAAAACATGTGATTTCCACAGCTGAATTTCTACGTCATGTGATGTCTCCTGCTCTAACCAGACACCGGCCCTGGCCTGAATGTTACGGACATGTTCCTGTTGTTGCCAACGCGTCTGACCCAGACAATCTCCTGCTGTGTTGTTCATATGTGAAAGGCAAACTGCGGAAAATTGGGTCTGTGGGTTCACGTCTGGTAACAGCTTTAATGTCTTTGATGATCCTGTGACTTTTCTTACCAGGTCAAAATTCCGGTCAAATGTGTCTAATACGTTGGTTTGGGACAAGATGAATCTGTTGAGGCAAATTCCACTTTCTTCTTATGTTGTATGAATAACACAGAATTCAAAATAAAAGAAGCACAACAAATCACTTGAAGTTGGTGCTACCGTGACCATATTGTTTATTAAGAAAAAAGATGTATTATTGCAAAAAATTCAAAGAAATGCAGCCTCTTTTGTTCTCTGCATATGAAGACACAAACACGCCTACATTCATGACCTCTGGTGTCCACTGCACACCCACGTACTACGGCTGCCAAGAATAAAGCAGCGTCTGAGCAGACGGCCAAATGAGAAAATTAAGTGAGCAGAGCTGAAAGCTCTCGTGATAACCACTCTTACAGTGATTAGACAGGAAAGTGTGGATAATGTCAGCGTGCAAAACAAGAAGAGAAGCCTGAGAAACAGAGAGTTAGGGGAGGGTTATGGGAGAGTGAGAAGGAAAGAAGCAAAAAAAATGCAGTGGAGAAAAAAAAGCAGATAAAGATAGAAGAGCAAAGGAATGGCTCTAGGCTGCCCACTACCATAACAAAGTATGAAGATACTCTGCTTTGCCAGTAGTCTGTTGATAAACCTCAGGACATGGTTAAGACTAGAAGTGGACTCGGCCCAACAGTCCCCTTCTCAAACCACATTCATATCACATCCTGAACATCTTTCCACCTTGTTTTGTGTTAATCTGGCCAGAAGTTTTTGTGTAATCTTGCTAACCGACAAGCAATGATGAAAACATGACTTCCTCAGTGGAGGTGAATATGTGCAGGTCCCACCCAAAGCCCTTTGAACAGTCAAACACCCTTCCGCTGTAAAAACATAATGAATTCTCTCTGTTTCTCTGTTTCATTGACATTAACCAGTCTCTGAGCTGCTTCAGGTGTTTACTCACCAACAGTCTGTGTTGGCTCAGTTTCCCACATGACACATGTTTCTTGCCGCTGCTGATGAAGTTTGAGTTTTAAGGGTTGGTTAATGACTCTGTTGCTCACAGGTGCTGATTTGCTGTGAGCTTTAAAGCTGATTATAGCTGGTTAGATTTGTTACAGATGAGCAGATGCCAGCCGTGTGTTTTTACTGGGGCGGAACCACACTTTGAAATCCACAGGTGCTGACGTGGGGTCAGTTGTATAGGTGGTCTGAGGTCTCACAGGCCAGCAGGTGCTGATCAGTGCCGCTCTCTGCCCTGTGTGGCTGTATTTGCTACTTGGCTTGATGCGTTGCAGAGTTGTTAGACTTGGTTTTGGTTTTGATAACAGACTGCAGAAGGGTTTTATTGTGGGTTACTGTGGCTGATACGCTGCCAGGATCAATCAGAACCACGTGGAGCTAAACTGAAAAGACCTGTTTTAGTGTCCCGGCTGTGATATTTGATACGGTGAGGAATTCCTTGTGGGCACAAATTCGATTTTACTCTCAGTCAACAGTGACACTCGTGGACTGTGTTGTATTTGCCTGTCTGACACGATGTCTGGAGGTGAGCGGCACGTTAGGAGAGCGACCACATCAGCTTCGGTCTGTGTCTGCACAGGATCTGTTCAGACGCAGCATAGAGTGGAGAGCTTTAGGACACCATGACAGCATTAATAGAAAATAGACTCAAAGCATAAAAAGCCGCTTTGCGTTTACAGGCGTTTAGCACATGTGAAACACGAGATGTTATGTGGCTTGACAACTGGATTGTAAAGAGTTAAAGGTATCTGTGTCTTATGAGAAAAAAAACACACCAACATAGCCAAGGACCAATAACAAACACCATTTCAGTGCTGAAGTGACAAGTAGATTGACTGGTTTGTGAAATGACAAAATAATTGTAAAGGACTCTAACTTTGAATATGAATTGAGTCATTGAACAAGGGCAGATGGTGTGTTTGTTGGAGAAAACAAGCAATTTGTAAACATAGTCTTAGGATGGCCTTTTTGTATGATTAATCTACAAAAATAAATCATTAGTTGCAGCCCTGAGCATTACATTTTACTTTCAGAGCACAAACATCCCCTAAAGTTGACTTTCATTCCTGTTTCTCATTGCCTCCATGTCTTCTACGCCCATTTGCTTGTCTGTTGCAGTATTAAGCAAAAAAAACAATGCACTGATTTTCCTGATGGAAGGGTGGGACATGGGCCAAGAACGAACCCTTCGAAATTTGGCACGTATCCGGACAAACAGGCCGATCCATTTAACATTGCAAGAAAGGGCACTTTTTTTTTTACATTTACACTAATACATGACAGCCTGACTGAACTTAAGGTGAGTGTTGGGCCTCGGTGTTGGTATACACTCCATTAAGTGCCCTTCTTCTTCAGCAGCTCCGTGAGACTGTTCTTGTGGGCCAATAGTTTCTGCTTTATAAAAGGGTGGAGCAGGAGCGTGGCTGCTGGCTCGCCATGTGTAAGAGAGAAACGATATGAAGCCGCCAGACAGTGATGGACAGCTTTATTTGTCAATTCCTCAGAAGCTCATGAGCCCATTTCCATCCACAGGGGACGAGCCCACTTATTGTTTTTTCCAGGGCAGATGTCGGCCCAGATCGTGAAGGGAAAAAAAGCCGGTTACATAATTTGCTGGTTTTGATTTGAGCAGAGCAAAAAACCCGGAGACGCCCGGATCAGATGTGTATACACATGAGACGTGTGCCAACAGACAGAGGGCACCCCTGCATGATTAACAGCTCAGGGTGACTGTGAACTGTACTTGAGCGGGTGTGGGTGATAAATGGAAAAGGCTTGGTTGGCCCCAGCCATCTTAAATCAGCTAAATTAGCTTGTGTGTGCCCATGTGTGTCTGTCTGTCGCCGTGTGTGTGTGTGTGTGTGTGTGTGTCCGTGGATTTTCAAGGGATGTGTATAATCAGGTTAATAAGAACAGGAAATGGAGCTTCTCTGAGCGATGGAGAGGGGGTAACAGAGGAAGTGGAGAAATGAACGAGGGAGGAACAGAGGGGATAATATTTCTTGGCTGGGATTATAATGTATGACTCTGCAGGTCTGCTTCTCGCACTGTTTCTCTTCTGGGTCTCTCTCTGCTCACCAGAGGGGGATTAAAACGTGTAATCTTATATGAAATCTATGTGATCAACATGTAAACACGGCTGGATGATGACTGGTAGCAGTGTGTTTTTATAACTCCTCTGTTTATAAGAAGCAAAGAACAGGGACTAAACAGACCTGATCGCCTGCAATTTATGCATCTCAGCCTCCTGGTGTTAGGGAGTGGGTCGTCATTCATGCACAGATGGATGTTGGTTTTGCTTCTTCTGTATTTCTTCCACCAAGCATGTCAGGTTTACCTGCACAAGATAATTCAACACGTATTCAGCTGTTCAAGATTCTGTGGAACTTTGGTCCCAGTCATGACAGCATAGAGTCTGAACTGTTCCTCATGAATAAATATAGACTGTGAAACAGACATTTATTGGTTATGTTTTCACCTATGCCTTTTAAAATATTTCATTGAAATTTAAACAGCAAATTTGAGATATAGATTGACCCTATACAAATATTTATTATATTGTTGGCTGTTTTAGCCCTTGCGTTTAATCACGTGGCCTCCTGGCATCCGAACTTCTCACTCGATCTCCAATTCTTAGCTCAGTCCCCCGATGGAGAAAACTATTTCAGGTGCTTGTATTTATGAGCTTGTTCTTTTGGTCACAACCTTATAAATTCAATGCCAGATTTATTGTTCTTGTTTGTTTGCATCCCTGAAAAATGCAAAAAATAGAATAAGGGTGTCTTATCAATAGACTGAAGCCACTAAGTCTTGACTTTCTCAGCTAATGTATCACCAGAGAGCTGAGGCTAAAGGAAATATCACCAATTGTTATTTTCAAACAGTGCAAGATATGCTGGCACTAGTTCACCAAAGTCAAAAGGCTTTATTCACTTCTGAAATATTTTGGTCCGGACCAAAGTGGTGCATCAACAGACTGAACAACCAGTATCTCTTCAGCTCCACCGCCAGCGTGGCTCCAGTTCAGACTCCATATGTTTCTTCTCCTTTTTTATTCGGGTCAGACACATTAATCTCCAAAGCCAAAGCACAAATAGCTGCTCTTTTTTTATTTGCGTCCCCATGTATGTGGTCTGTGTCTGCAGAGGTCTTTGTTGTAATCCCTCTGTTCCTCTACTCCTCTGCACTCCCTCACACGTCAGGGAATTGAATAAATTACGCTGGAGGAATCCCCTGGCACAGTAGATATAAAGAGTGTCATTGTGGCGCAGGCATAATAAGACATGGATGGATTTATATAGAGCCTCTGTGATATGCTCAGCTCGGTGACAGACGGACGCAGACTGTGCAGAGAGCAGAGAGAGAACCCATTGTCCTGCAGGTCAGACTGGACTCTGACCAGAGTGCTTCACATTGATGCTCCAAATTCCTCGACTGTCCTCCAGAGTGACTTTGTGTGTGTGTGTGTGTGTCTGTGTGGGAGAGAGATATGGGTTAGGGTTAGGGTTATTTATCAACTTATCTGTAAACAGTGTATCACTAAATATTGTTTTTTAGAGTATAAATATGTTTAATATTTGTTAAGTTGCTCTGTAATTAAATCTTTTATTTTCATGTTGCATCTTGAATATTTTATAAATATTAATTCAGAATGTTTGTTAATGCATACCTGACAAAATGAATAAACTTGTCTCTTATTTCAGGACTGGATTATTTATTCATCTGAACAATCAGATTATTTAGTCTTAACTCACATTGAAGAATTGCCTCGTAAAGTTTATTATGTTTATTAAACAACAGCGTTTGGCATTCTGTATAACCTTTTCTTTTCCCCTCGTCTCCACAGTGCTGTTGACGTGTGTGTTGTCCTTCAACGTGGACCAGAAGAACGGTCTGTCCTTCACCGGTCCACTGGAGGACATGTTCGGCTACACTGTCCAGCAGTTTGAGAACAGCGAGGGGAAATGGTGAGTGGTGTCATTAGCTGGACATGTTGAGGAAATGAAGGGGGGGTATCCAGAGACAAAAAAACATTCATCATCCTTTCAGCGTTTTCCTCCTCAAAGCAAAGATGCCAGTTGAAACTCATAAAAATTAACATTTAGATTTTTCTCATGTCCCTTTCATTCATTTCTTCTGTAAAGCATCCACAGCTTCATCTCATTGCACCAACTCTTATTCATGAGTAGTGGATGATATAAAGATACATATAAAGATGGACGAAATAACATGTGAAGCCTGTCTGGCTGCAGTGTCGGTCCAAAATTCCACCTCCTCCATGTTAATAGATAGGACATTGACCAAAATAAAAAGTATTTTTCTCTTAAAGATGGCATTCATTTTCCAATTTCTAAAATGATCAAATCTGAAGTAGAATTAGATGAAAATTTGGAGATAAAGTTGTATAATAAATCGTCTCTTCCTTTCCTTTCTCATAATAAGTAATTTTCTTTATCAGAAAAACTCCCGAGCTGTTTAACCGATCCTAGAATGTTTTATTATCCCAAGAGGAGTCCTCAAATCAGGTTAATTCTACCCTGCAGTCTAACAAAAGCTGAAAACCCTAATTTACCTGTAAAGTGAATGAAGGGGAGCGTAGACACACACACACACACACACACACACATACACACACACACACACACCAGCTGCTGCTGTAATGACGATCCTTGCCTTTATTGTAACAGCTAGTGCTGTTAAACATAAACTGCCCGACAGACTCTCCACACACTCAGCCTGTAAACTCACTGAAACCAAGCATCCGTGGCTGCTTGCTGAATCCGTCTGGGAACACATGTTTAGAACCCTGTTAAATGCCCTTAGCGTGTGGATAATGGCTCAGTGTGTCATCTCTCCTTCAGTTACATCCGTCTTTACGTCTCTTCAACCTGTGGCAGCGCCGTGTCTGATTCTTTCCCACGCGGCCGTACCTGCGGTGATGATCTTATCCAGCTCGTATGAGATCAGTTACAGCAAATCACTCGCTGCAAATCAGCTGCACCAGCTGTGACTAACCGCCGCTCTGTTCATCGGGAACACTCCGGCTCTGCAGCACCTCCAGATTTCACCGTAGAGTACAAGGGTCTGCGTGATAAGGGCCTGTCTTTAGCTGCCGAACACGGTATTCAAACAAGGGCCAAAAGCAGTGAGACAGCAGAGGGAGGACATCACAGACTTTAAGGAGTGAAAGAGAACAGATGAAAGAAGCACAAATAAATAAAAAAAAACAAAAAAGATGAAACACTTTCTGAAAGACGGAGAAGGGATGATATGTAGCCCGGAGCGTGTGCATGTGGGAGAATATTACGATGGAGAAAGATAGTTGTGAGGTGATGTAACACCAAGGTTGCTGCCTCCGACAAGCGACCGAGCCGAGAGCGTTGTTGTTCCACTTGGTGTCTCGCTTCAGATGACCAGGGCCCATTAGAGTGGAGGAATGTTAATAAGCCTGAATGTTTAAAGGAGGGCGGAATGTCCACTCTTTTTCACATCAGCGTTCTGACAGAGTGACCCAGTGTTACCGAACTCACGCATGGACATGGTCGTGTAACACAAGACTGTCACGCACACACACTGTACCTGAACAGCACAGACCTACACATCTGCAGACATCTGCAACTCATCATGCTATATTGTGTAACGAGGTGAAAAGGAAGAGATGTTTGTGAACTATTTTAATTTGATTTCAGTTCGTTACCCTAGTGTCAGGGTAATAATAAACAAATGACAACCGCAGGTTTAATTATAGCCGCAGATTTATTACCAGTGGTCTGTGTTTAATTTCAAGGAAAATTAAGGCAAGTCTAAATTGTTGTAGTCGCTGCTTCCAACCTTAACTTCTGCAATAATATTGGAATTGTGCTTGTTACCATGATCATAAAACTGTGTCGCTGATGTGTGGGTTTTGACAGAATTTCTAATTGACCAAACTCCACCACTTTTTGTGTTTATATCAGGGTTCTGATTGGATCCCCGCTGTCGGGCCAGCCAGCAAAACGAACAGGAGACGTCTACAAATGTCCTGTGGGGAAGGGGGACAACACGTGTGTCAAACTGGATCTGCCGAGTAAGTATACACTGTGTGTGTGTGTGTGTGTGTGTGTGTGTGTGTGTGTATAATCGTTTTTGTTACATCTTAAGGAACTTTTCCAATATAAACTCTGACCAAAGCCTGGTCCTAATGAAGCAACTCATCATTTCCAAGGTCCTGTTTATGGTTAGTGGTGAGAGGTAGATTGTGTTTTGGCTAGGGTTAGTGATAAGGTTCTGGTCAGGCCATTCACAACGAACAGAAGTCACTGCAATGTCTGAATGAGGATAGCTTCTAAGGGGAAATACTGTGAATCCTAGCGCTGGCTGGTGTTTGTGTTGTAGTGCTACCGTGTGTTTAAGCCAAGTGTGTCTCTGAGCGGGTCTCCTGAGGAGGAAGTGGGGCCAATCAGAACAGGAAGACGGTAAATAAACAGGGTTTTAATGTTTCATCCTTCCAATTATATCTGAATTAAACAGATTTAGCTGCCGGTCAGCAGCCTGCAAGTGTGTGTCTGTGTGTGCGTGTGTGTGTGTGTGTGTGTGTGTGTGTGTGCGCGCAGGCGCGTGTGTGCGTGTAAATAAGTCTTTTATTAGTCCTGCAATGGGGAAACTTGCATTATTACAGCAGCAAAAAGACATCAGCAGAAATAAGTAGAAAGAAATATCGACAAATATGAATGGAATTAAACTAATATATACAGTGAATATATTATGTGAGAGAATATGTACAGTGAATGAATATATCCGCATGTTGACTCAGTTTAGGGATTATTACTTTTTAATGCAACTCTTTACACCTCAGGATTATTGCTCTATAAAGTGCCTTGAGATAATGTATGCTATGATAAGGCACTATACAAATAAAATTGGATCGGTTGAATTGAATTGAATTGAATTGAACAAGTGGAGTGTGGTTCATTTGTTTTTATCTTCCATGAGTTATAGACAGACAAAAGCCTAAATCTCACAATCTTAGATTAAGTCTGGAAAACGTCCACTGGGAATCGATTTAGACTGGCGGCCGGAGCCAGACCACTCAGCAGACAACTGGGAGTGGTTTACATGATGACAACAGCACTGTTGTATCCTGCATTTTAGATGGAACTAGACATGACTCAGCAACTACGTACTTTTATTGACTGACTCACATTTATTCAGAAACCAGTCTTTCTTGAGAGCCCCTGAGGAGCGTGAGTCAAACAGTGCAGCCGAGCAGGATGCTGAAGTTGAAGAAGTTTGTCAATCAGGTCTAAGGGTTCATTTCACTCTGTGCCCACCTACAACGCCCTGGTCTCACATTACTAAATGCGTCTCCTCAGTTTGTGCAGGAGAAGAGATGCCAAAACCATAATGAGCAAACGTAAATTTGTGTGGTTACTGTCTTGTAATATTTATTCACGATTCCCTCCGACCCTTAAAACTGAGAAGTGATTATGCCATGGATAATTATTGTGTTGAAATGCTGGCAAGATGATCGAACATCTTTTTTTTATTTCAAACCGTCTGCTAAACATTATTTTGTTATGTTTATAGTCGTTTTGGAAAATTAAATCAGTCTGCAGAACAGCAAATTCAGGCTGTAGCCTTACAAGATCTAGAGCTGCTGGGTGAGAGCGCATGTTTTCTCAGATACCAACTTAAAATACAGATTTTGCAATCATAAAATATCAAGCTAGAATGGCACTCATTAAAGTGCATACAGTGCATCCACCGAGGCACAACAATCCCCTTATGAAACCACATTTAAATTCATATTTGAATCTGCACCAAATTGCAATTGCATATAAATCCCTTATGCTAGAATCATAAAACACGGGACGAGATGTTAAAACTGTCCATTGTGCCAATAGATGGTATGCTCTCACATGATTTGCCTTGATGTTGACAGAGTGGCATGGGAGGTGTATTTCTTAGACTGGGTTAAGATGTCAATTTTGGGACACATCCTCAGTAGTGTGCCTTCGAATCAGTGGGTGTTTCGGCCTTAAATCACTAAACACTCTCATCAAAGGTGGCCAGCTAAAGGGTGATCAAGCCTTAGCTTGTGTCCCATGCCCAATTAAGATTTCCCACGGGACTATGCAAGGCAGGGGCGTCCTCTTCCCTGAGCCAGCCCTACAGCTGACCGCATACCTCATATTCCCTCCTCAAGTTGGAGGGATCTGAATTAAGTTCTCAGGTGGGGATGGGGGGGTCATGAAGTTATAGCCCAGCCAGGGTCCTTCTGTTTGATCCAGATCCACTGGCTGCCTCTTTCAGCTGCTTGAGAAACTGCTCTGACGGTCTGTCGCAGAGCCTGTCCATGGATTCCAATTTCTTTCAGCAACCTGATGGTGGAAGAAGCCACGAATCCTCTGCATCCCACTTCAACTGGCCAGACTTTTGCATTCCAGCCACGCTGAGTTGCGTCTGCTGCCAACTCTGTGTAACGCAGTTTCTTACGCTCGTAGGCCTCTTCAACAGAGTTTTCCCACGGGACTGTGAGATCTATGATGTACACAGCCTTTCGTGAAGGAGACCAGAGTACCATGTCTGGCCTAAGGTTGGTAGAAGCAATCTCAGGTGGAAAAATGAGTTGCTGGCCAATATCGACAAGCATCTTCCAGTCCCTGGCCATAGCTAGGTGTCCAGTTTCTGGCTTCGTAGGAGGATGCTTGGGCCTTTTCTGTCCCTCCCGAATGAATGTTGTTGTTTTGACAGGATTGCTTGTTTTTGGAGGTAATGCATTGGTTGCACTCCTCTTGGTCTCAAGTGCTGCAGCCAGGCTCTTGAGGACCTGATTGTGCCTCCAGGTGTAGCGGCCTTGTGAGAGGCTGGTCTTGCAACCTGTCATTATATGCCTGAGAGTCGCTGGAGCTGGGCAGAGGGGGCAGGTCGGGTCCTCGCCATACCATTGATGTAGGTTTTTTGGTGATGGAAGCACATCATAAACAGCTCTTATGATGAAGCTGATGTTGCTTGCCTCCATTTGCCAAAGCTCACTCCAGTTGATCTTTCTCCTCTCCAGGCCTTCCCACCGCGTCCATTGCCCTTGTTTAACAAGAGAGACAGCCTTTGCACTTCTTGCACTCTCCTCCTGTCTGCGCACCTCCTCGACCACCAGCTTCCTGCGTTCAGATGTTGTTGCCTTATGGAACGTTGGTTTGCTTGCTGCCAGGCCAAAGCCTCCTCTTCCACGCTGGATAGTCCCCACAATGTCTTGGTGTCTCAGGGCTGATGTTGCTTGCTGCACAGCCTTGGATGATGTCCATTTCCGTCCAGTTTGTAGGGGAGGTGCAGCCTTGCTAATGGTCTGGTCTTTGGAGTCCTTCAATGTCATCTGAAGTCTTACTTTAGAGCACTTGTACTCCTCCGTCAGACTTGTAAGAGGTAGTTCAAGGACCCCTTTGCCATAGAGGCCGATGTTACTCAGACATCGTGGGACACCCAGCCATTTCTTCACGTATGAGGTAATGGTTCGTTCCATCATCTCCACTGTTGTTATTGTGACCTCGTAGATGGTGAGTGGCCACATTTCCCGGGGGAGAAGTCCAAACTGTAGGCACCAAAGCTTGAGCTTCCCAGGCAGTAGGGTCTTGTTGATGTTCTCAAGACCGTCGGCGATGTCCTGCCTTACTTGCTGCACTTGATCTTTATCCCGGAGGCTTTCGTTGTACCATCTACCCAGGCTCTTGACGGGTTGCTCAGACACCGTTGGTATCGGGTCATCTCCAATGCAGAACCTCACATCTTTAAGCTGACCCTTGACTATGGAGATGCTTCGAGATTTGCTTGGCTTAATTTTCATCCGGGCCCACTTGATGTTATCCTGCAGTTTTGCAAGTAGCCGCCTGGTGCATGCTGCAGTGGTGGTCAGTGTAGTCATGTCATCCATGTATGCTTGGATAGGTGGGAGACGGAGCCCTTCCTTAGTTCTCTCACCGCCGACCACCCATCTCGATGCCCTGATGATGACTTCCATGGCCATAGTGAAGGCCAGAGGTGAAATTGTAAAGCCTGCCATTATGCCTACTTCCAAGCGCTGCCATGTTGTTGTGAAGTCAGGTATTGTGAAACACAATTGCAGGTCTTGAAAATATGCCTTTACCAGTGTAGTGATGGGTTCTGGTATGTGGAAAAAGTTGAAGGATTCCCAGAGGAGTTCATGGGGAACTGAGCCAAAGGCATTGGCCATGTCGAGGAAGATGACATAGAGGTCTCTCTTGTCCTTCTTAGCTGTTTGGATCTGGTGCCAGATCATACTAGTATGTTCCAGGCAACCAGAGAAACCAGGAATACCTGCTTTCTGTACAGATGTATCAATGTACTTGTTCCTTTCCAGGTAAGTGGACAGCCTCTGTGCTATTATACTGAAAAAGATCTTCCCTTCAACATTGAGAAGGGAGATTGGTCGGAATTGACTGATGTCTGTCGCATCCTTCTCTTTGCCTTTGGTATTATTCCCTTCTGCCAAACTATCCTCATAAGCCTCCAAAGAAAGCGTAGAACATCCGGGGTGTTCTTGTAGAGCTTGTATGGTACTCCATTAGGCCCAGGAGCCGAGGCCGCTCTTGCTCGTCGGACAACGTTCTCTACTTCCTTCCATTTTGGAGGATCAGTGTCCAGATTGAATTCTGGTGGTTGAATAGGTGGGATGTCATGTGGGATGATTATCTGCTCATGCCTTTTCGTGTCCTGGTGGACCTTTTCCAGATGTTCTTCCAGTTCTGCTTTTGGAGTTTTTAGGATTCCGCACTTTTCCTTTGCGAAGAGTTCTTTGACAAACTTAAAGGGGTTTTTATAGAACCGTGTTCTTGAGTGTTCCTTCTTCCTACTTTATTTAACGGAACCATTTTATCACATTTGATATGGTTCCTTGGGGTCTTATTGAAATGTCTGTAACATATTTTGGTCAAAATACCACAAGGATAATTTAAAACAGGACCTTTTAACCCTGTATAAAACAGATTGACCTGTTATGAGTGCCAATAGTTACTCCCGCCGTTCACCCGCGCTTCATTGAATTTCTTCACTTTGACATTCAGAGCACTGGGCAGAAATCACATCGCGTCAACACCCACCGTGGGCCTTCGCGATGCTTTGTTTTAATTAAACAGTCGGATTCCCCTGGTCCGCACCAGTTCTGGCTGCTAGGCGCCAGCCGAGGCGCACCGCCGGAGGGGGCCCCCCGCGCGAACGGAGGGTTCCCCCAGCGGGCGCCGTAGCTGAAATGATCCGCGAGAAGGTCCCGACACGCGTCCAGAGTCGCTGCCGCCAACCGCCGTACCCCTCCAACGGCCCGCCTTCCGCACCGGCGACGGACACCGCCCCACGGTCCAAGAGAAAGAAAGCACCCCGCACCACTGACGCCGTGAGGCACAGCGGAATAGGACCTCCCCCCCCAAAAAAAAGTCGAGGCGTGCCGCACGCCGAGTCTCCGGCGTCGTGGAGAGGAGGGCGACTGCTCCCCCAGGCGCGGCACCTGCCCAGCGGTTTAACCAAAAATACCAATGATATCGGTGAAAGTCAAGTTTATTACCGATGTGCAGATGTCGGTAAACGAGGCAAATATCTGCCGCTACCGATGTTCGGCCGATACTTCGGTGCAACACTAGTAGATAATTTCCCACGGCACACCTGACGATCTCTCACGGCACACTGGTTGAAAATCACTGCAGTAGAGAGCATACCTCCACCGAGGTCCAACATCCCCCTTAAAATCAATCAAGATTTTGCACAACATTTTACACCCAACTAATTTATTTCCTGGGAAATAGGTGAAAATGTTAGACAAAGGGGAAATTCCTGGATCTGCCCCCTGATGCATATCTGCAGATCTTTGTGGTACGCTCTTTAATTACTTTGTGTAATCTTGCTCACAACAACTCACAAGGGGTGAAAACATGGAGCTTCGTGGAGGCTATGAAAATATGAGACACACAAGACAACAATTTTATAAAAGAAAAACATTACATTTCATATCTGTTCCCTGGTTAAACACTGGTATGTTTTAGTAAAGGCCACTTTACAAAGTGACATTTGACCCGTATCCTCCTCTGACTTCTCAGAGGTCATTCCAGACCAAGAGGGATTATATGATCAGTGCCATTTGTTCTGTTTGTTATCTGGAGTCACAGTCCACTGAGGACAAAGGCTGTATTCTCCTCTGCCGCTCCACAAAGCTGCTCTCAGTGCCGCGTGGACACATCATAAGGCTCATCTCACCCATAGTCTAAGATAGGCAAGAAAGAGGTTTCATTTAACCCGCTTAAATGAAACTTGTGTTAGAATAATACAAAGATCGTTTCACTCTTGGAGTCAGCGAGAAGTCATCAAAAGCCCAAATATAATTAGGAAGGATACAAGGAGAAGGCAATACTCTGCCCCCAAATGAAGATGAAGGAGACACTGCTAACTACTAACAGCTCTTTTTATTTGTGTGTCTCAAGAAGAGCACATACTGAAGTCATAACTGGCGGCTAACGAAACTCAGAAATGGGTATTCATCAAAACGCACCCATGGGGATTGCTAAAGAGCTTGATTCAACTTTTGAGCAGGCAGCTGAGTGGGTTTGTGAGAATATGTGGATCCCACAGAAAAAGAAAAAAGAGCAAGTCAGATGGGAAGGCATTCACAGGCTGAAGAAATAGTTTGACATAACATGTTAATTTTAGCCACATGTTGTGATTACTTAATGATTCGATTCCTGTATTTGTCCTCTTTGCCGCAAATGGGAGATTTATCAGCTAAACACTTGTACTGTACCAGTATCGTACTGGATGAGGGATAGTATAACAAACTGTATTTACCCACATGTCAGTGGTTTCTACATGCTGTCGAGGTGGACTGAAAGTAAGGACAGAGTTCTAGCTCCTCTCTTCCTGTGGGAAAACAGAGAAGAGGAATTCATCCAGCTGTTGGTGCTGCTCCCTGTTTGTCTCACTCTGTTTATTCTTCCATATTTTTCTCCTAGAAAACACAACAGTTCCCAACTTGGTTGAAGTCAAGGAGAACATGACCATGGGAACCACACTGGTGACCAATCCCAACGGAGGATTTCTGGTAAGGAGGAAGTTGCTCTTTATAGTATATGAAAGCACTCTGCAGTATATTTTCCATAGCAAACACAAAAGCATCACTGAACTTTGCATATTTTCTGCAAGAAATGGGGCAGCGTGTACATTCTCTTGGCCTTTGGTCCATGTGGAAACGTTCCATGTCCCCCAGTGAGGGTTCACGTCCTGGGAATGTAACAGGATACTGTAAATCAACTGTATTAATGCAGAAATCTATGTAGGCGATGGCGAGGCCCCTTATGTTTCACGGTTATAAATTTCAGTAGATCTTTATTAGTACATGATTAACAGATTAACACGGTGTCCACATTATAGAAACAAGGCCCACAAGGCCAATAAATACATATTTTCGCAACCTATTGGAAGGAAGAAAATATAACGTTAAACTGGGGGGGCAGATTCTGCACAGCCACAATGTAACTGAAGCTCCTAACACCTAATGTGATCAACACTGGTGTTAATGTAACTCTTCAACACTATGCCCGTGTTTACACACTGTAATGCAGCACCTTCCAGAGTTAATACAAAACATATGACGATTCTGATTTCAGCCCAGAGACACATCAGACTGAGTGAATAATGAATCAAATGTTTTTCTAACAAGACATGTTGACATTATTTGATTGCCACACAGGCTTTTTATGTGTTGGAAGTTTGTAGATTTACTTTCTATGTTAAGATGGCCTCTGGGGATAGAAATCTCTTTGGTCCAGACTGCATTAGCTAAATATTCAGCGAATGGATGGACATTAAATGATGTGCAGACATTCATGGTGCCCAGTGGAGGAATCCTAATAGCTTTTACTGATATACTTACTTCTGATCCAAGGCGATGTCCACATTAACATGTTTTAGCTTTAAAACACATTACTGTTGCTATGACTATGGCTGTTACCCACACTATGGAGTTTTCGAAGGTCTAAAACTGAGGATGTGGAAACACTGCTGTCCCTTTAATAAAAAAATGCCAGGGCTGCATGGATGGGAAGAAACTATCAACTGTATATAAAGAATGACGACAAGATAGCTTCCCAAAATCACATTGATGTATGTTCAAGTGTTCAAGAGTGAAACGTCAAGATTGACACCTCAGACTGGCTCCCGATTGGTCGGACACGTGTATCGATGGGACCTCATAACTGCAGCTGCATCCCTCAATGGTGCAGACTCTTCCTCCAAATGTGCAAGATGGCTGCGGAAGTATCCGGAATAATTAGGCTTAAATACTGGATAGTGAGAGAAAGTGGAGATGCGTCGTCCAACTTTATAAACAGTCTATGGCTGAAACTGTAGATTTGAAAACAAACAGGGTTGCTTACTGATTGGGTCTTCTCACAACTCAACTACCTACACTTACTTTCAATCTTGTTTGCAGTCCAAGAAAATACATCTGTTGTCTTACTTTTCAAAAACTCTGTTTTAGAATGAAAACTTGGTAGTATGGATGCAGCCCAAGGCCTCCATGATGGTCACATTCTGAGTTTTTTAGTGAAATATCTTTAAACATGGATTTGGACATGGATGTTCATGATAACAAGAGATTGGGTCCAAATCCCCTTACTTTTCATGTAGCCCTATCATAAGGTCAACATTTTGATTTGTCCAATACCTTGATTTATGACCAAATTCACTTAGCCGAGGACTGTTCTTGTACAACAGCCTTTGTATTGTCAGGAAAGCATTGAGGTTGCGGAGTGAGCAGGGAAATGTGAGGAAATGAGGCTGAAAGATTAATTTTCCAGTTATTGTCTGTAATTTTGAAGCTCTGCTCCCTTACAGGCTCACTCTCTCTGTTCCCCTTTTCTATTTAGAGGAGTGGAGTCTGAGGCATCTCTGGTGGTTAGTAATAGTCTCCATGTTATCCACAGTTTGAGTAGTTCTTTCCTCTGGGGTTCTGTCTTCAGTAGCCATGTATCGCTTCTCACTCATGACCTCATACTGGTGGAAACCTAACCAGTCACAGCCTGATTCTCAGTGTGTTAGTGTGTGTGTGTCTTCTGTCTCCACAGGCGTGTGGTCCTCAGTATGGCTACATGTGCGGGCAGCAGCAGTACATCTCGGGAGTTTGTGCGAATGTCAGCTCTACCTTCCAGATCCTCAACTCTGTGGCACCGACCGTGCAAGGTACGTCGCCCGGCAGCATAACACACATCTGCTAAGGACGTGACGGCATCTGCACAAATTGCCCGTCGCTGGGATAAGAGATTGTAATCTGCTCTGAGCAGTAGTACCACCCTAGACCATGACACCATCTCACCCTCCCTAAGTGAAGAGGGAGATTAGAGCATTCTTCTTATTGTAAACTCGTCTGCGACCCCCGTCCCTCTCTCGCCCAGCCTGCCTGTTGCGTTGTATGCCCAAGTTAGGACAGAGTTCATGGGCCTGGACTTTGTTTCCCGGGAAGGAAACAAGGCAGAAAGAACTACAGTAAACAGCCAATCTTTCTTTCTGTTTTTCTTTCAGTATGACTTTCTCTTCTATTCCTTCATCAAAAACAAACACATATACACATTCTGATCATATAGTTGCGGTAAGAACCCATTCAACTGTCAAGTCGGGAATGTTTTTTGATGAACAGATTTTTTCAATCCTGAATTAAAGTAAAGTGAAGAACTGAGGGATGAGAAGAGGCAGTACTCTTTAGAGAGTGAGACCTTGTTTTGCCTTCTCGTTTCAAGTGAGACGTCACTGATGTCTTGTTAGTTCGCTGCATGACTTTTTAAAATCAAATTTAAAACCGCTGTTCATCAGACCAGATCTCCGGGACTGCTGGGCTCTACTCAGCACGTGGGTGATTCTGAACTTGGGATGACTTGACACTTTGAACCTCATCAATTAAGTGAATTACATTAGGATTTTGAATGTCTCATCCCACTGGCCAATCTTAAACTTGAAATTGACTTTGTGATGTCTGTGATTAACTCTGACGCTCTCTGTGTATTTGTTCTGTCTGGCTGTGTTTGTTTTTTCCGTCCTCTCTGCTGTACGTAGGCCTCTCTTGCAAAATAACTCTTGATCTCAATTAGACGAAAAGGGTTTCACATATGATTAATGAGAAGAAAATAGCCTATATTTGGCTCCTAATTAGAAGTATATGGGATCGCTGGTAGAGAAATGGAACTTCAGTTTTAATTTCTACAATCGGCTTGTCATCTCTGAAGACAAAGAATTGTCTCCTTGTTTTGCTTGAATAATTTCCGAAAGGCCTAAAAGGATCCAGTAATTCACAAGAATACAAAGCAAGGATGTAAGGAAAACTATATGTAATTGCACACACATACATAGATAACTTCAGACCCCCCAAGTTGGAAACCACTGCTCTACATTATTACATTTTGATTTGAAGCTGTAGTGGGTCTGCTGAGGGCAGAGGAAACAGTAATTTCACAAGTAAACAGGAAGAGGTAATAATCCAATCTATTTCTGAGGAATTAAATATGTGTTTTTAATCATTTAGTGAGATAAGCATCCACCTTTGGAAAACATACATTATATAAACCTTATATGTGCTGAACGGAAGGCCAGTCTCACCTTTCATTATGCCTGTAATTTCATACACAGAGAAACCAAAAATCAAAGTCACCCTTTAATCAAGTATATATATTTGTATATATATATATTGTATTATATGTCTTTGTTCCAGAGTGTGGGAAGGAGCTGGACATTGTGTTGGTTCTGGACGGATCTAACAGTATCTACCCCTGGACCGGCATCATCGATTTCCTCCAACGCTTCATTGAAAAAATTGCGATCGGACCTAAACTCTCACAGGTCAGTATCATGAATGAAAAAAAATTTATTCCTATTGTCTTAAATATGGGGATACATTATTAAACCTTGTTGTGTGGAATCAAACATTGATACGTGAATATAATCGGATTAGTTTTATAACATTATACTGACATAAAGGATGAATGAAGGACTCTATTATTTGATGCCCAACAAGTTTTCGTGTTATATTTTAGTGAAAGTCTTAAGTCCCTCCGCTATTGAATTTCCCAGATGTTGCCAGCAGTAAGAATAACTGTGGGATGTCCTTCATGATGCACGCCTCAGGGACTGAAGACTTAATGGTCTTTCAAGTCAATTTAGCCTCTGTCTTACTCAGTTAAACCTTGAGTTTATTTCTGTCCACTTGTCTTACATCGTTCTGCAAATAGGCGGTTAGTCTTTATTATGATTTCAGTGATCTGGCCTGAAGCTAGCGGAGTTTTCCAGAGGGGAACACTGGCAACTCTTCTCTCTGGGCAGCCAAGTGGTTGTAAGTCACATCTTCCATGGCTGCTGAAGTCCTCTGCCTGCTGCATAAAGCAACTTGTGTCATATAAATCCCACCAGGCCCGACCACATCCTCGGCAGACTGTCTGGGAGGGGACAGCGGAGAGGACAGAATTAGATAGAGAGAAACCCATGAGTTTGAAATAGGATAAAATTTACAATAAACAATGTGCGTGTTGGTTTGTGTGTTCTCAAGGTGGGAATAGTGTCTTACGGGGAGACTGTGACTCACCGTGTCAACCTGAGCCAGTTTGAAAACACTGCTGATCTGCTAGAATTTGTCAAGGAACTTCCTCAGCAGACCGGCTTCAAGACCATGACCTTCCTCGGCATCGATACCGCCAGGTACTCAACAATTACCTGCAATGCTCATTTGTATTGAAAATCTAAAGAAATCTGAGGGTGTGGCCTAGCACACAGAAATCTCAATCAAGTTGCATTCTGGATAATGTAGGCTCTAGATTTTGCCACGGAAGAAGAACTCATGGAATAACTAGACCTTCACCTAGGCCCAACAGTCCCCTTAAATTCAATCAAACTGCTTTAAACTGCACAGACACTCATATCCCTGGGAATTCAGTAAAAAAAAAATTCTGTCAGTGCTATATCGGGATTTTGAAAGTCCATTGTGAAACCAATAGTATTCTGCGAATGCAATGTCAAATCAACTAACTTGTTTATTCAAATTGTTGGACTGGTTTTATAAGACAACATGTGGGCCACACATGAGCTTAAACCAGTACAGATGTAACTTGCATCTTGCAAGCAAGTGTAATAAAACCATGGGCATCTCCGACTAATGCTTCAACATGTTGTTTATCACGTGGTTGTGTGTGTGGATAGGGACAGATGCCTTCATACAAAGAGGATGATGCACCCGGATGTATATTGAAGGTCTATCGTCTAAATTTTGAAAATTTCTACCAAACAGGAAAGAGGCCTTCATGCCAGAGCGCGGAGCTCGACCTGGCGTGAAGAAAGTCATGGTGATCGTCACTGACGGGGAATCACATGACTCCTATAATCTAGACAAGGTCATGGGAGACTGTGAGGATGACAACATCGAGAGGTTTGGCATCGCTGTGAGTACAAACCACAGTGAAATAAAGTTAAACCACTTTATCGTTTCTGTCGACAAGCCAGTAAATCAACAAAATTGAATAATGAGACAAATTCATCTTTTTGACAAGTGACTCCTCCTTGCAACAGATCTATTAAGCATCAACATTTATGTTAAATCAAGGGAAGGTGTAATGAGAAAATTGTTGGGCCATTTAAATCTTCTGGTCTCAGACAAACCTTTAAGCGTTGATGTTGTTAAGATACGTTTATTGTGTTCCCAGGTGATGGGAGACTACAATCGTCAGAACAAAAGTGCAGAAGAAGTGCAGAAGTTCATCAAGGAGATCGAGTCCATCTCCAGTCAGCCTTTAAGAGACCACTTCTTCAACGTGTCTGATGAGGTGGCGCTGTTGACCATCGTGGACGCCCTGGGAAACAAGATCTTTGCCTTGGAAGGTGACAGAAAAAACACACAGAACCGTTTTAAACATTCAAAACAAACACCTAACTTAGTGCCCATACAACCATCAACTTTTTATTAGTTCAACATTTTGGAAATTGGCTTATTCACATATTCACCAAGGTCTTACGACTTTCGTTTGCCAAGAAGTAGTTGCAGGACAAAACTCCCATTAGAACCAAGTCTGATTTTGTACAGAATTCAATCTATGGACTGTAGAAGTGTTGGCGTTTTCACACCTGAACGTTTGGACCATTTAACAAAGTTCATGTCTTTGTTGCACCGTTGACATTTCATTTTTGGTTTCACATCGTAATTGAACTGTCATCATCACTCTCACGGGCTGTGTCTACCTACACCTGACGTTGGCTTGTTGTCAAATCAGCTATTGTATTTGTGTATTTTTAAAGGTCAACATGCTTTTATATTTAGCGCCGTTGTTACTGTACAGAAACGAGAGGGCACTATCAATCTTTTCCTGTGTATTAAATCAGTAATGGGACAGTAAAACCCGGACCTCTTCATCATGTCCTTTTCTATGTGGTTCAAATAAACTCTTCTTTCCTCAGCCACCGCCAGCAATTTCACGTCCTCCTTTGAGATGGAGATGTCCCAGACTGGATTTAGTGCACATACTTCTAAAGTAAGTCTAAATAAATGTGTTATTTATGTCAGATGACTACGCAATCACCACATCTGTGATATAAAACAAGTGAACCAGACTAAATGACCGAAGAGTGTATCATCCCTTTGGGACACGGGGAAGTTTACATTAGTGTAGGCGTTTATTTTATAAGGAACTAGTCACGTATATGCTGGAACGATGGGTGTTTGCTCAACTAATGAACTCATCCAGACACAATTCACCGGCCTTATCTGTGGTGCATCTTCTGCCCGTTGGTGATTCACCCCAGTCGCTGGACGACCTCCGCACACAGACTCCTCTCTGTCCTCTCTGCTGCAGACAGCTGCTGTTTTTTGTCTGCGTGATTGTGGGAGACACAAATAAAGAAAGGGGGGAGATAAAAAAGTCAAACACGAGGCAAGAGGAGCAAGAGAGACGGTGAGGGGAGGTTGAATCAGATGCTTGTTCACTCCAGTTAAAAACAACATGCATGCTTTACCCACTTTACCCGTCGCTTGAATTCATTCATTAGGTATTTCCCATGTCTATTTAAGGACAAACAGGCTATGCCTCTCTTCTGCCTCTCTTCCTGCTCCCGGCTCATGTTTATCACATCCTCGATCGACGCATACTTTGTCTCTGCGCCTGCAGGGGCTCATTCAACTTAACACCACACCACACAACTGAATTGTACGTTTAAGTGCTGAGACACGTGAGGCCTTGTGGCATCCAGTAGTGGGAAGAAACCACTTGACGCAGTTTGACTAACCGTCCGTGTTATGTCCTGTGTGACCCCTCCTCTTCCTCTCACATAACTCTGTTTCCTGTGATTGATGGATGTTGTTCTGAGTACAGCCCTGGCAAGAGGAATCCTGGTTTTGTGTTGTCCGTTCTCACGTCTGTCCCATTCTTGTAAATGATTCATGAGGGAATTTCTTTAAATGTGACATGACATTTTTGTTGGACTCAAGGATAGTGATTTTACTTTGTCTGTGTAAGGTTAAAGTCGAGCGGATTGGTATAGGGGTTAGCACCGTCACCTTAAAAAAGGTCCCTAGTTTGAATCCTGATGTAGCTCTTTCTGTGTGGATTGCTCCTGGTGTCTATGTTGATTATCTCCGGGTACTCCGGCCTCCTCCCACAATCTAAAGATGCATAGATTGTGATTTGGTTAATTGGAGACTGTTGACCCGTGACCCTCACAAAAGGCTAAGCAGTTTAGATAATGATGGATTATCGGTCACGGTGACCTCACTAAACCTGCTTTTGTCCATAACTCAAGTATTCATTATGACACCCAAATGTATAATGGGAAATGAAGTGCTGACATTATGTCCAAAAGGTCAAAGGTCAACTTAACTGTGACCTCATAATGTTCAGCTTAAGCACTTTTCTGGACATAACTCAGGAACAGGAGGGGGAGATTGTGACCATATTTCACAAACTCAACTATTGACTCTCATCTTTGGCACCAGCCTGGAAACTGCATATCCAGGTGGTTATTGACCATTGAAAGCTATTTTCAGTATATTAACATTTAATGCTCTCTCGCAACGCTACTATACAAAACTCGTCTATCACGCATCGGTCTAAGCCGTCAGAGGCAATTTTGGGGTTGAGTGTCTTGCCCAAAGCGGACTGGAGAAGCCCGGAATCGAACTACTGACTTACTGGCTAGTGTACGACCCGCTCTGACTCCTGAATCACAGCCTCACTGATTTCGACGCTGCTGGGTTGAAGATGTGTGTGAAGCATCCACGTTTAAGAATAGTTGGCAGAATCTGCTTTGATTGCCAAGCATAGTGAATGGACTCCATTCATATGTATCTTTGATGCTGTTAACAGCTCGAAGCACTTTAGTGTGTATGAGTCGATCATAAATACTTTCACATATTAATGACATCAGGAGCAGGACAGAGGTTCAGTTCAAGGACACTTCAAAACTTTCTGGAGGAGATGGAGATCAAACCAGGAACCGAACCTTCTGATCACCAGACGCCTGTTCTTCCTCCTGAGCTGTGAAACCCAAACAAAAAATCGGACAAACAATGAAGTTACACACTAGCACAGTAGATATGCAGCAGAACAATAACAACAATGCTTCAAAGTTAAAAGCCAACTGTATTTTATATATCCTTTATATCCCAAATCCCGAATGTACCTCAATGATCTATAGACCATTGACTCTGATGAGGAAAAAATCCCATTAATGGTCATTATAATTAATTTTTTTAATTGTATATATCAATCTAATTAATGAATAGATTCCAATCCATAATTAGCTCCAGGTTTTCAGTAATTAGACTTATAGCCCACCTTCTTCACTTCCTGTCTCTGGATGACAAACAGGACAGGGGGGCCTCCTGTTCCTTTGGTGCTCCGCCACAAGCTTGTTGGTTTTGCTAATGTGGAGCTTCAGGGGATTGTTGCTGCACCATGTGACGAAGCTCTCTATCAGTCCTCTCTTCTCCTTTGTGAGAATAGTTTTACACAAGGCTGAAGCGTTACAGCAGCTCACTGGGTCCAGTAGAATAGTATAGAGTCATAACCAGTAAGAGATGTGTAGGGGGGTGACGGGGGAAGCCATCTTCTTTTAACCAAAATGACTGGACCATTGGGACCATCCCACCTGGTAATAATTTGCAAATAGTAAACTGGTGACAACTTGATGAGTTTATTGACAGAGGAAAACATCTGGTAGGTGGTAACTTTAGTCACAATAATTCATACAGATGTTTCCTATTCTGCTATATTTATTATTATTTAATTACTTATTACTGTGTAAATTTAGTTAATGTGTATATGTCCATAATTTTTCCAATTAAGGAACCAATCTTTTGGTAAATCAAACATCAGGAAATAATCCAAAATGCTCTATTGTGTCCTATAGGAAGGTGTGTTACTGGGAGCAGTGGGAGCGTACGACTGGAACGGGACGGTGGTGATGCACACTGCCGGAGAAACTATCATTCCAGGGAACACCCAGTTTTTTGACCCAAAGACGGAGGCAGGATATGAAGGCCTGGCTGGGTACCTCGGTGAGTCGACCTCGAAAACACATTTTGAAGCTGTTACACAAGCTTAACGAAAACAAAATCGTCAAAGTTAATTGATTTAATATGAAGACAATATATTACACTAATGATCCAGGTCTGTTTTTATCCGGCACAGACGTGGAAACATGACTCACACATGTAACTACTGTTCTGTAAATTATTAACGGACGTTAGAAGAAGGATTCTGACAGAGTGAGGGGGGTTTCTTTAGTTATTAATATTTAATGCTAATGCAAAGGATCGTTAAGGGTTTGGACTAAGTGAGGAAAAAACACTGGACACTGGAAACAGGGAGAGCCCTTTTGATTATCTCATTGGGTTGTCAGTCCGTCCCACTCTTGTGAACACAATATCTCAAGAACGCTTTGAGACAGTTTCTTCAAATTTGGTACAAACGTTCAGTTGGACTCAAGGATGACCTGATTCAACATTGGTGGTCAAAGGTCGAAGGTCACTGTGGGAAAATCAAATCAAATCTGGCATAAGCATTCACATAGATGTACTGATTAGATTTGTGTGGTGACAGGTCAAGGTCAACACCTCTACCTGAGCTGTGTGTGTGTGTGTGTGTGTGTGTGTGTGTGTGTGTGTGTGTGTGTGTGTGTTAATGCACAGGGCAACAGTAGCACCTTTTACCAGATTAACAGAAATTTTTTCCGCTGCAGAATAAATTTCGACTCTCTCTTGCACGGAGGATTGAGATATGTAATTTGTCAAACTCTGACAGCAGATGCTTCCCCGCTGTGTGTCACACAAATAATACGCACAGGCTCCTCTCTCTCCGTCCTGCTGCCTTTTATGGCTCGCGGAGCAACCGCAGCATCTTAATGTCAACTTATTTAATCAACATGTCATTGAAGCAGCACTGGTAGGTCCAGGCTCGCGTACTGTAAACCCAGCTGTTGGCATGTGCTCGTACCTAATGTCCCGACTGCAGCCTTTGCATACATAGCCGGTGTGCGCTTGTCCGATCTGTGAGTGCGAGTGCACGCAGGCTCCTGTGATTTCCTGCCAGCCTCCAGTTGTGTGTTATAGCTTCACTGACACGGTCGGACGTAAACAACTGGCTGAAGAAAACAGGCTCTAAAAATATCCCACAAAGACAAACAAGTGGGTTTTTGCCACATGACATCATCAGGTACAAATCACCAAGCGACATGTCCCCGCTGACGCCTGTTTGTGTGTGCATTAAAACAATATGTGCTTGTGTATGCGTTCTCTGCAGGCTATGATGTTCAGTCTGCATCCACCCCTGATGGGGAGTTGTACATCGCGGGCGCACCGCGGTACAACCACACAGGCCGGGTGGTTATCTATCGTCTCAACGAGAAGAAACAGATCGTCATCACGCAGATAATAAAAGGAGAACAGGTGAGAGTTTTTCAGTTTGTCGTCTGGGCTCGCGCCGTCTACCTTAAATCGGTATTAATAATATTTAAAGATGATGAGATAAGAAAAAAACGACTCCTCTGTTCAGATCGGTTCCTACTTCGGCAGCGTCCTGCAGACTTTGGATGTGGACGGGGACTCGGTAACAGATCTCCTCTTGATCGGAGCGCCGATGTTCATGGGTTCAGAAAGAGACGAGCAGGGTCAAGTCTACGTTTACAAAGCCAGCGAGGTACGGGAGACTGGAAAAGAGGTTCACTCGTGTCTTTGGTTGAAGCTTGTTGAGGTCATGAGAATCAGAATCAGAATCAGAAAGTATTTATTGCTAAAGTAGGTTTACACCTACAAGGAATTTGCTCTGGTTATTGGTGCATACAATGAACATAGAAACATAAAAACATAAAAAACACAATAAATACAACACACATAAGAAAAGCAATAAAAAGAAACTATATATTTACTCACTATTTACACTATACAAAGTAACATTTATTTAGACATAAACATATCTAAATAGAATATATATATTAGATAAAAGATATAAAAAGTGAAGTAAAAAGTGAAATGCAAGATTCAAAACAGTGAACAGTTTCAGATTGCAATATGCAATATGCAATGTAATGCAGTATAATATAATATAATATATCACCCACTGATCGTCTCTCCTCGTGCTCCTGTGTTTTTTCTCTCTTCATTAACCAGGGAGGCCAGTTTGAGCCCCTGTTCACTTTAAAGCCTGTCAATCAGTCCTGTTGCACCGCCCACACCGCCAGCTGCCCCAATAAGAACGAACCGTGCGGCGCTCGCTTTGGCACGGCCATCGCCGCCGTGTCAGATCTCAACCTGGACGGATTTAACGACGTGGCGATCGGTGCACCTTTTGAGAACGACCACAGAGGAGCCGTCTACATCTATCACGGAGATAAGAAGTCACTGAAGGAGAAGTTTGTGCAGGTGAGAACCATTTCTGTGCCACCTCTGGAAGATTTTGTAACTATTCACGTAGATTAAATCGTTTCAACGGTTCTGTGGTGTCTCCTCAGCGGATCCCTGCAGGTGGCGACGGTGTAAAGGTGAAATTCTTCGGACAGTCCATACATGGAGTCATGGATCTAAATGGAGATGGGATCACTGATGTCACCATAGGAGGTCTAGGAGGGGCTTCGCTGTTTTGGTGAGATGTGGCCCATCCTCAGATATAAACATTCACTCAACCACACATTCCACTTCAATCGCTACCAGCAGCGGTGCTCGTATCCCGGGGACATCGCCTCACACGTCTGCTTCTCATTGTCTTCTTCGAGTTTAGACAGCTGTGCGCGTCCCACCGGGCTTGTAGGACAAAGACCAACAACTTCCTAATGATCTCTCTGTTACAAAAACCCCTGGTTCACTGTTGGAGGCCGGCCTAAACAGACTTCCACCCACCAAAAGTTTTGAAACATCAGCCCACACCGTGATTTAACTTCCCAGGCGGACCTTCTCCCACAGTTTCTACTGGCAGAGGTTCAACTGGGCTGTGTGAAAACTCCATCTCCCAAGTGGCTTAGAGTTTAAATAGGATTTGGCAGCCGTTCCTCTTGGATCGAGGCTCAGCGGTTGGCTGGAGAGAGAGAGTTTAGGCCAAGTTTATTGCTCAGTGTTCATCCGTTCCTTGGTCTGTCCTGAACAAGAAAGACACACACACACACACACATGCATTTGGCATAGTGCATGTGTTGTTAGAAGGTGGAGCAAAGTTTACTGCTGTATATAGCTTTTACTTTTGTACAGTGTTTCCCAGCCTAATGTCCAGGCCCCCTCCCAAGATTGGAGAGATAAATCTGAAGGGTTTTGAGATGGTTAATCAGGAAAGGAATATTATATATTCACTTTTTGCTCAACTCTGAACTGGAGCATCAGTTGCCGCTGTCGTGGACACGCCCAAATACTAGGTGGCGTCATGAGCAAGGTTCGACCCAAGAATGTCGATAGATAGATTTGGTAATAGATTTGATTTAAAACCTGCATTGACATAGCTCATCAAAGAACAGTCCTAGAATAGTTACAGTCCACAGCAGTTCACAGCTCCAAAAACACAATTAAGTGCAGTTTCACTTCAATATGGAAGGTATTACGTGTCCAAATCAGACCAAATTCAACACTGCACTTCTTTGGGCCGGTCACAGCACACATGCTAAGTGTGAAGCCGAAACGACGGTACAAGTCATAGTCAGACAGACGGTTGAATTTCTGGAATTAGTAGATATAGATATAAAGAAATTGAATCATAAAGTAGCTGAAACACTAGAAATAAGCAAAGTGCAAGCAGCACTGTACTGATGCGCGGTGGTTTTTGTAAATGCACACTTTTGTACAGTGTTTTCTAGAAGTTGCTTTGCTTGTGTCATTTCGCCAGGTCCAGAGATGTTGCCGAACTCCGCGCCAACATGATTTTTGACCCCGCCAAAATAAACCTGCAGCAGTCTCAGTGTGAGGTCGGCGGACGCAAAACTGTGTGCGTCTCGACTGAGGTGTGTTTCGTCTACAGTGTCAAATCCGACAAGAAGGTCTTAGACCTAGCCACAGGTGAGGCATACAACGTCCTGTGTGGATAATACTGTCAACAAACATATTTCTCTGCCTCCTCACTTCTCATCGCTGCATGTTTCCTTCTCTGTTGTACGGTGCAGTGATCGTCTTCAATCTGAATCTGGATGCCCCGCGTGCCAAAGCCAGGGCGTCTTTTTTTAACCCGGAGGATAAAAACGATCGTAGGATCTCCAGGAGCTTCACCATCAAAGACAGGGAGAGAAAGTGCATCCGGGAGAAATTCATGATGTCGGCAAGTACTCTGATCTTTACATACACGTGGAATCACTTATGTTTTCCAATCTGAATTAAATCAACCCACAAAACGACATGTTTTAGCCCCAGATCCACAAGACGCAGTATTCAAAACAGCTTGATTACTTCGATTTTTGTGACGCTCATTCACAGAGGTTGAATTCTTGTCCTGTTCCGGTGATGTAAGCGACGTTTTGAGAACGAAGCTGCGAGGAGTCTATGCTGAGTTGGACGATTCTGGTCATAACATGAAACAGACCCTGTCTTGATCAAAGCATGCCGAGTGCAGAGCAGTGCTGCTGTGAGTGATAAATCATCTGCATGCACGGATGGAGAGGTTGAGAGGCGGGGAGAGAAAGCAAGGAATGAACAAGTGAAAAAGAGAAGAACAGTGAACGAGGTGTCTGGAGGATGTGACAAAGTGACTTTCCAGGTCAAGGGAAGTTTCTACAAGCGGTCCAACAAGCGCATCACAGATCGTTAATCTCTAGAAACAGATTCTACATGTGAATATACAGAAACGGTCGGCGAGGGACACGATTTTGGGACCAGAAGCGGTTTCTCGTTTGGATGGCTAAAGCCCTTTTTGAGCGGGCTTGAGTTGCACAAGGTAAACTCCTTGTGTGGAGAGCAAAAGAGGGCGGGACACATTGACCGAAATTCATCAGCTTTTTTATTTATTTGCAGTTAGCTGTTCATAGAAGTGAGACAAAATCTCGTCTGGACCTTAAACACTTACAATAAGAATCACTGTTTGCGTTATTTTGTGTGAAAGAAGGAAACTAGTCGGACTGTAAACGGTGTACGTCAAATGGAAGAGGGAGTCTTGTTCCTGATATCCGCTGTTCACACTGGGAGCTACAAAATTTGCAGTTGCCCGCTGAGGCTAATTTGTTGTCAGACGATAGTCGATAGGCTCCGAGGTTCAACGCAGCTAAAGCCCTCAGACGTCAGCACTCCACCACTGACTGTAAACCCAAGCAGTGACATTTAGAGGCATGTGTACGAAATCTCTCATTCCAGCCGTTCACTGCAGCAGTGGATTTTTCTGATTAGCTGCCTGAAGGCGAGAGACAGAGGAACTAATCACTGGAAACAGCTGTTGCAGTTGTGTCTGTGTGTGTGTGTCTGTATATGTGTGTTTGCGTGTGTGTGTGTGCATGAATACCTGCTCTGTTCTAGTTTGCTAGTTTGTGCACAAACCTCCCACACAGGTCATCAGGGGTCAGAAAACTGGTACCAGACACAACCAGCACCACACCTGGTGGAGCAGATCCAAACCAGAACAGATGCACGTGGATCATGAACGAATCCATGTTAAACAAAAGTGTTGTTCGCACTTCATGTGCTTTGTGTTTGTTTTAAGTGCACACCACACTGCATCCTGCCCCAAACCAGTTAGGAAATCCTCAGATTAAAAATAAATCCCCTCATAGCTCCTGCATTCAAAACTTCCATAGCCTGGTCCAAGTCTGTATAAAAGACAACCTAAGTTCCCCACTTGGAGCAAAAGCATTGATTCACTGTGTTCAATGCATGTAGATAGTGGGCAAACATGTGTCAATAGAACTTAATGAAATTCACTGGCTAAATGGAGGAACAAAATCAATAACCACCACAGCAGCTGCCAGTCGGCCACAGTGAAGCCCTCTGCAAGTGGCAGCCATTAAAAGCAGGTTATATACAGTATGTTCACTATTACATGTTTGAAGAAACAGTAACAGACTTGTCTTAAGTGACGGAAAATACAGCCTCATGTTGTCCTGCTCTTTGTCTGAGTCCTTTTGGGTTCAATCAAATTTTGGCCCCAGGCTCAGAAAGAGCCATACTTGTGCCTCACAGTGCGTGTACAGTACTCGCTGGAATGTGAAGCAGATCTTTCATATGTCGTCTTCATGTTTCAAAAGAAGGAGGCGGCGCACGCTCACAGGTTGTTTCAGTTACCCTGTTGGATTCCGACCTCTCTGTTGTAGCCACGTGAGAGGCATCGCTCCAGGGGATGGAAAACCACTGACGGTCAAACTCACCGCTCAGGTTCACGCTGGAACATCTCGGCAACTGCCGGACGGATTGTGACAAAGCTCTGTGCAGGCGTTCATGGTGCACAGAGGATGAATCTTAAGGACTTTGGTGATCCCCAGATTTTTCATGGCACCCCTCCGCCCCCGGCTAAAGTTTTGGGGTTTAGGACCAAATGCCTGCAAATGAAAAAAAGTAACCCTAACCCTAACCATTCTGCTCTCAGACATGGACTCAAATCGAAACAGTTTATCTGAAATGTTCCGGAGGGGGCAGTATGTAATGTTTCCTTCCAGCCCCCCGACTAAAATGTCTGTATACGAGTGTGAGAAATGAGAATACAGCAGGACAATGTTCCGGAGAATTCAAAGTGTCCAAGGGGGTGTGTTCATGACATTTTCTAACAAGCAAAGGATGCAAAACTGGAAGAATACAAATATCATAAACGTAGAATATGTCAGTTCTGGACGATATTCTTGGGTGATATTTTAGGCGATTGGGGCCGACAAAGTTGTCTGGTCCTGCCTCTTGCATGATGTGCCACGTCTCGCCTGAATGTTCCGGACATTTTGCTGTTAGCGCTGTCAGTTTTTCCAAAATTCAAGTTTGAAAAAAATTAAACAGGACACGCAGTTCGTTTAAAAGTATTTTGTCTCACCCCCCTCTACGGGGGAAGGGACAAAATACTTCTAAGTGCCATTTCTCAAATGTTGTGACGTGATAGTCCCTCTCATTACGGTTTGTTAGCGTCTTGCATTATCGTAGCAAAACATTGTAACTTTACTGACTGATAGGTCAAGAGGGCAAGAGCAAGATCGCCCCCTGCTGGATCACAAGGCAAACTACTTCAGCCAGGCTGATGGGATGTATATTTTGAATTCCAACAGGTCACCAGAGTTCAAGTATGAAGTACATTTTTATTCGTTGCTGTCTTCCTCATCCTCCCTCGTCTTTTCTTTCCCTCTTGTTGCGCTCCACCTGTCTCTTCTCCTCAACAGGCCCTGGTGGATTTCCGTGACCCGCTCATGGTGTCTCTGCAGTTTGGACTCGCTGATGAAGACAACGGCCCCGTCCTGGATGAGAGCCTGCCCAGATCCGTCAATAAGACAGTAAGACCACTTAGAAGAGCCCCGTCATAACCACCAAATGAAAGTAAGCAGGAGATTTAAGTAACATGACAGGAAGGATTAGAACCTCGTCTCAAACATCCTGCATCTGTCTCCATCTTTATAATCCAAGAGAAGTGGGCTGTTCTCGCCTGGCTCCGAACTCCCTGCTGTTACAGCACATTAGAATCTGCAGCAGCTGACTGCCATCCCTGCACTCGTTCCTCAACAGCGCCAGTCAGAGCAACCTTCCCACACTCCCACATGCATATTTGCTCCAACGCGAGGTTTTCCAGATAATTGTTGCAATGAGTGACGTGTCCAGATAAAGAGGGGGACGGGGGGAGGGGGGGGGGTGGGGGATATCACACGAGAATTCAGCTTCGTCAGACGTAGAGCCTGGGTGTGTGAAAGAAGTGGCAACACTAACAGCTCCCGTCACGTCTAAAACACAGGAGGATATGTGATGTGTTTATACACCGCAACACATCCTGACTCCCTCGGGGTCAGAACCCGTCACGCTGCAAGGAAGTGTTGGTGAGAGGGGACACACACACACACACACACACACACACACACACACACACATGCACACACAGTGAGAGAGTGAAAGGGAAAGTCATCAAAAGGAAGCTTTAGTTTTTCTTTTGATATTGTGCTTTCCCCCGTGCTTCCTCTGGGGAGTAGACACTGTTGATGTTGAACAGTCCAGTGGGAGCGCACTGGGAATGGGAAAAAATATCACTGTGACCCTCACACACTCTAGTGGGGACAAGCAAAGGAAATTAGGGCCATTTGAATGCACCCTTCTTTTACTCAGGGGCACAAACAAACACACAGCAACAGCAGCCTGTTTGGATTCTCATGTCTCCTCTGGTTTCTCTGGAGGAGCTTCTGGAGCCTGGAAGCTGCTTTCAGACGTGCCCTGAAGTCCTGACATTTTCCTGAAGATTTTCCGGAGGGGCTGTGTGTGAGAACGTAAATGTCCGAGGCCGTTGCTCTGTCTGGAAAATGTCGGAGTCAGACTTTGTGAGAATACAACAGGAAAACTGGTAGAATAGAAACCCCTCCACGTTCAAGAGTCAATGCCGAGGAAGATTCCAGAGCTTTGGGTAATATTTCGTGCTCGGCCTGAATGCCACCTCTCGCCTGAAACATGTTCCTGTTGTTTTGAATGTGTCCGACTCAGACGATCTCCTGCTGTGTTCCTCATTGGTCAAAGGGGATAGTTCACGTCTGAAAATAGCTTCTTTGTTACTCCAGACAGTTTAGACGCTGATTTAGTGTCCTTTGTCCCCCCCCCCCCCCCCCCCCCCCCACAACAAAAGTTAAACTAAATCTCTTAAAAACTACTTTCCCTCGCTGAAAAACCCAGAGTCTTTTCTTTTTTTTAAACAGAAACATCAAAACGTCAACATCCTGTGTGAGGCCAGTTGTTGTGTCTCACTGTCGAGGAAGAATGACATTTCCCGTCAGGTCCAATTTTTGTGGCTGATCCGTTTTATTCCCTGCACAATGGAGACAGAAGGGTCAAACGAGGCAGAACAAACACACACCATACATCGAGACTGTCCCGAAACAATAGGTTTCGACTTATCAGGGAGGAATCCTGGACAGTCTCATTTTCAATGCAGTCTGATTCAATCTGCCAGTAACACACTTGGCTAATCCCCTCAGCAGCTCTGCCAGAGATGTGGCGAGGGGGGGGGGGGCTGCTGGTACATTTGTATTGTGTAAGTACAGAAAGCTGCCCAAAGGTCGTCCTTGTGGATAAGTAGAGTTTGCACACAGGGATTTGTGAGTCACTGTAAAATAGCTTGATGTCATCAGAAAAGCAGAGACTTCATCAGGAGGCATACAGAGAAAGACAAACTGTCAACATCAACAGCCCTGGTCCTCATGAACAAAATGAACATGACACAATAATGTTTATTGGCTAATTAACAGTGTTGAGGTTAGATTCCTCTGAAGTTAGAAAATTTACTTTTTCATTTGAATAAAAGCTGCTCGAAATAAATCTCTGCTACTAGGCTGCTGGCAGTTTAACTAAAACATGACAACACTGTTTAATTACTGAAAGGAGTTAATATATCTGACACCTTTATGGTTCGAATGAATCTCTACATAAAACTGAATTCTCAAATATCTTGTTTATTCTGAAAAAGCAATAAACACTTCTAAAAAAATGTTTTAAAACTTTACTTTCTGTCAGTCAGCCTTTAAATTATTTTTTTTTATCTTACCATCCATCTGTTTATTTATACATCTGAGACTGTTTTACTGAAATATAATTATGTACTATTAGATTTCAGTGTTTCCTCAGTTCAGTTAATATTGGTTTGCTGTGAGTGTGGATGGGGTGGGTGGAGGGTGTGGGGGGGTGTTTGTATTGCTTGTATTGCTTTTATTCTGTAAAGAACTTTACAAATAGATTATCGTCGATCTATTGATCGATTGATTGATTGCTTAAAAAGGCTCGTAAGTGAAAGTAGAAAGAAATCAGGTGTTTGCCTTTGATACAATGTATTTATGAGGATTCGAATCAAGCAACTCAAATAACTCTGGGATGTGGGAATGTGGCCGTCCCTCACTGATATAAATGGGCTGGTCAAAATAATAGAAACACCACTACGAACTACCACATGGAACACTACAAACTTCACTATATTTTATTGAGGCAAAGTTGGATGTGAGTACACGAGTGTTTCTCATGAAAGGTCCGTCTCTGTCTTTCCAGATTCCTTTAGTCGACTGTGGGAGTGATTTGAGGTGCATTGCTGATCTCTCTCTCCAAGCAGAGCCCAGTGTAAAAAGGTAAGTGGGATAAGCGTTATTTTCAAATGTATTTAACAACAATAGAAGCAATCCAACATGTACATTGAAAGGTAGGCTCACTGTAACTTTTCCTCCTTTCCATAAGGCTGCAAATAGATCATTTTGATTGACTTACTTAACTTAAAAAATACACCTTTTGACTATCAACTTATTTATCATGTTCAACTTATCTCGATTACAGTCACAATACAGTAGTTAGGTCTTATTAGCAGTGATGCGTGACTACCCCCTTGTGGAGGAATATGTGCATCACAGCCGAGCGTGCTGACTGTTCATTGTACCTCTCCAGGATGGTGATCAGATCAAGGACGGACAGGTTCGAAGTGAACATCAAAATCAGAAACAGCAAAGACAACGCGTACAACACCAAAGTCGCCCTGAGCTTCACGCCCAACATCAACTATATGAAAGTGGAGGTGAGATTCGCCAGCGCTCTCGTCTTTGTGTCATTTTGTAAGTGTGTGCACTCAGTGTGTCCCTGCGGATGTGTTGTGCTGATGTGTGTGTTACTTTGTGTCTTCAGCCGGATATGTTGTGCAATCTGAACCATACGAGAGTGGAGTGCGATGTTGGATACCCGTTCCTGGGGGGCAATACGGAGGTTTGTTTCAGCATCCGCTCAGTTGTCTGCATGCTACCTGCTACCTGCACAATATAAGTTTAACTCTGTATCTGTCATACTGAGAAGCAAACCCTACGGTGTGATCCAATATGTGCAGGAAAATTTCAAAGTGAAATTTGAGGCGAATCCCGAACATATTCAGGATGTGATTCAGATCAACGTGACAGCGACGAGGTGAGAGCCTCAGCTAAAGTGTGCTTTGTTTCCCGTTTGAAGACGCTTCAATTATTATCTTTAATAAATGTTTAGTGCAAAAATGACAGTTCTCTTTCATTGGTTTTATTTTCCCCTCAGTGACAGTGAAGAGCTGGCCACTACCCTGAGTGACAACATGGTGCTGATCACCATCCCTGTGAAGTATGAAGTTGGACTCATATTCGCAGTGTGAGTGTCCGTACTTGTAGTTTCACTCATCATCATGTACACTGCAACATTCTAAAAGAACATATGTTAGTTATTATTTCATGCTGTTAGTGTTAATGTAGTGTTACTCCATAACAGCTGGACATGTCAAACGGCAAAAGCTATGTTCTTCCATGTCGGCTTAGAAGAAGGTTGAACAAAACTATTTTAGCTACGTACCCTCAACGTTCAGAGTATTTGAATAATAGAGTGTTTATAAAGATGGACGACGTGTCTCCACCTCCTCCCACTATCCAGAAATGAAGCCCTATTTTAACGTCGCCATCTTGCACATTTGGAGCTAGAGTCTGTGGAGTAAAAACTGGGGGGTGGAGCCATGGTGTCGAGGTCTCACCGATACAAGCGCTCGACCAATTGCGAGTTACTCTCATCTGTCAATCATGTGATTCACTCTGTTTTTATAGCATCAACAAGTCATTAAAACCAGAGAAGTCAGTGTGACCTGAAATCCCAGAAACCTCTTTAAGAGACACTCATGTGGAGGTTGTATTTTGACTCGGTTCCTGACCTATGAGCTGTAGTCAAAGTCTGAAGGTCTGAATAAAAAACATTATAAATCTAATACGATGTGATGAACGTGCGTCTCTTCCAGGCGACCTGTGGATAAACACATCGTGGTCAAAGAGGGTGAAAAGTTTGCCGCCGAGTTCAATGACACCAGGATGATCGGAGAGGAGGTCAACATAAGCTACACGGTAAAGAGCACATGTGATGTCTCCTCTGGATGTACAGAGTTAACAGCTGCACGCAGATGTGCTGTGTGTGGGGCTCCAGATGTGGAGCAGTGTATCAATCCATCAAGGTCACGCGTCTGTCTCACCTCCTCTCAGGTGGAGAAGGAAGGTGATGTGGAGACTCCGCCCCTCGACCTGACAGTGACCTACCCTCATCTGTCTCCTCGGCAGAACAAACTACTGTACCTCACACATGTCACCACCAGCCTGGGGGTATGCATGCACACATGGATACACACACATGGACACACACACACAAACACACACACACACACACACACACACACACACTGACCCAACCTCATATCTGCTGTTCTTATCTCTGCAGGTGAAATGTGATGCAGATCGTTGGATTAACCCTGACAAAATTAACCCCAGCATTATAAAGCCCAAAACGAACAAAGAAACCCTCAGTGTCTTCCTGCTGGTGAGTAATGTGTAGGTGTATTTTACAAAGACTGCTCAACTTTGCTTTAGACACACTATCAATAATTCAGTCTAGTTCTTAGGCAATTCAGTTTCCTTCAGGAGGTTTAATTAATTCTGCCTTGAGTTATTCGTGGCAACTGATCCCTCCATTCTGACCCGGTCCTGGTCCGAGGTGGTTTTCAGGTTGAACTGGTTCTCTGTGTGAAACGTTTCACATTTTACCAAACAGAAAGCTGCACTCATTACATCATTCAAATCAGAGCTCATATCTTTCTCAGTCTAAAGCATCTCCACAGTATTCCAGACCACATGTACACTTTTAAATGCACCTTCATTTGATTAACTATTTTGTCAAAATATAAACACGTAACAATGTGTTTATAACACATTATAATGCAGTTGTAAGCAGATTGTAACTGTATCTATTAGCAATTATATAAAACGCAGTTTTAATTATGTAAAACATACATTAACAGAAGAAGTATTCATTCTGTCATTTAACAAACACTTATAAATTAAATGAAAATCCTTGGAGCTGTTTATAATAACACAGTAGTCTATTAATAGACCCAAACAAATCCAACTAATAAAATACCAAAGAGACCAAAAGCAAGTTTGAAGGTACCTTTACACTTTAACATCTTCACTCCTATCTGGTGTCGACCTGTATGATATTTCAAAGATGGTTAAAATTATGGAATTGCACATTGCTTAGTTGGGATTTGAATCTACAAACTCGTGATTATAAGCAAATCACTCAGCTTACACAGGAACTTGTTCATGTCTTTTAAAGTCTGAGCTATGCAATGGTTTTATTTGAGTATATTTAATATACTGTGTGCATCATGTGGCAGTAAACATTGTAGTGTTGTCCATTTTCATCATTGTGAATTCATTTTATCCGTGTTATTATCACTGGTTTGTTTTCAAAGTTCCAAAACAGGAAATACATGACAGAATAATCAGACGTGACCCGCTATGATCTCATGATGTCTTTAGGAAACACGCAGGTGTCAGTTCAGACACCTTGAAACACCTCTCCTGTTATTCTCCTGTCTTTACTGACTGATGTTTGTTCTGCAGTCCTGCGCTGCTGAGCTGCACTGTGCATCCTTCACCTGCGCCATCCCCAAGGCAAAGAACAGTCAGGTCAACGTCACATTCAGGGTGTGGAAACCTACGTTCATCAAGGTGGGTTCACAGTCCTTTGTTTTTCACTCGTCCCGCCTCTTTCTGCCTTTTGAGTTTGTCACAGACTTGGACAAATGAGAAAGAGAGTAGAACAGAGTGAGTGACAGATATAGAAAAATATATTTTTTCATGCAAATAAATTATATTTCGAGGAAAAATTTAATGATTGTATATTCTGTGCACAATACATGTATTTGCATGTTTACCATTATCCATATTATCGTGCTAATAATTACCCCTGTCGTGCAGTGTACTGATATACACTCACACAAACACACAAAGATATATTTTATCTTCAAAATATATGTGCTTCTGAAATATATTTTTCTGTGAGGCATCAATCTAAAATGTCCATTACACCACAGACAGCTGAGTGATGGATGAACGGACAGGAAACATTTAAAGGAGATTTATTGTCTTTACAGGGGGAGTTTTCCCTTCTGCACATGTCGGTGAATGGGACTCTGGGGGTCAAAAACCCAAACCTGTTTGAGTTGAAGAGCGGGGACCGGAGCCGGACCGTAAGTCGTAAAAGTGTTTGCATCGTATGGTTTTGTCATTACATGCCTGCGTGTGTGTGTGTGTGTTTGAATATATGTCTACGTTTACGACCTGAATGTCTATCCTGCTCAGGTGAAGATCCATGTTTCCAAGGAGGCCTTAGGAGGAATCCCCATATGGGTCATCATAATCAGCATCCTGATAGGACTGCTGATCCTAGCACTGGTCATCTTCGCTCTTTGGAAGGTGAAGTTTCCCAAGTCCTCAAATATCATTTGCTCATATGTGGGAGCTTCCATGTGTTTCACAAATTTATACAGAAGTTTTGGAAAAATTGGCAAATAGAAAATGTGTTATTAATGCACGTTTCTATCTCATGACGTTATGCAAATAGTAGGTGTTGGTTCGGCAACACTAGGTGGCGCTAATGCTTCGAGTTGAACCATTGCAGGAGGTGAAGGGGAGAGTAACAAGATAAAGAGCTGCAGTAAAACTTGACAAAGAGGCACTTTGTGTTTAGTTTGTTTAGTTTCTCGTCAATCCAATATCTCAGTTTGGTTCTGAAGTCAAGTCTGACTCAAGGATGAACTGTGAAATCAATAATGTTTTCTTGGGCCATAACACAAGAATTAACACACAAATTAGGACACAATTTCACACAAATGTCTAAAAGGATTTACGAAGACTCTTGGGAAAGAAAGTAGCCTCCAGCTAAACGGGATGCAAACGTCAACTAACTCAGATGAAACCAATTTTCCAGAAACAAACTTTTTCTTTATCTCTGGAGGAAGTTGTAGCTTTTGGAAAAACATGATATATCTTTCCGAGTGTTGACAGTCTTAAATCTAAGATTACACTTTGCTGTAGCTTCATATTTACTACAGCATGCACATGAGAGTGGGGTCGATATTCAACAGGAACTCAGCATATTCGCTAAAATATCGAACCCTTCCTTTGAAACATGCCTTGTATGTTTCACCTAGTAGTTTTCTAACTTGAGTTTTCTGCTCCTCCAGATGGGCTTCTTCAAGAGAAAATCCAGGGACTACACAAAGGAGGAAATCATGGACTGAAGGGTTCGGACAGCGAGCAGCTCTGTGAGCGACTGCTCCCGGAGCCGTCAGGTTGCACAAAGTGACAGACAGACGGACAGACAGAGGAAGTGCAGGGACACACAAACACCTCAGTGCTGCGACACAGCGACAACCGGGGAAACAAAAGCACTGCTCTCTGTTTTCTACGCAGGGTTTAATAATGTTTGCAAATACTTCCGATCGCTTCTTCTTCAATGCTTCAAACACTCCGTTACAAAATGGAGGCTGCACGCATCGTCAAATAAGCTGCAGAGACAGAAACACTTTGGCAGTAACTGTGTGTATGAAAAACTCCACTTATCTGAGTCTCCATCTTAAACGATTGCTCACAGGAGTATTTGCAAACACTATTTGTCAGATATCAATGCAAATTCAGGTCAAAGCTGTTGAAGAAGAGGAACCGGGCAGGAGGAAGAGGAAGAGGAAGAGGACGTCACTTTCCAGGCACCTTTTGGAAAACTACCAAATATCTTAGTTTTACAAAAACCTTCAGAGCTACAACAGCTGCGCTACAGCTTCAGATGGGGGGGGGGCAAAGCACTCAGGTTTTTCAGTGTGAAGATCCAAAGTCACCTCACTCACTTTCTGCATCATTACAGCAACAACGTCTGGCCGTCTGTTCGCTTCAGAGACTATATGTGAACTTTTCCTGTGTCGGGGCGGCCGTGTGATAGCTTAGACTCCTGTGTTAAAGTGTGCTTGGTTTGTTTTTAAAAAAACACTGTACGCTTTTAGTGTTTTATCGCGTTTTGTTTGACATGTATGTTCGCAATATAACTTGGCACATTCTTGATCCTTAAATTCAAATGTTGGATAAAGACACTGACCTGAACACACGACTTTTACTTAGCTGAGCTGAAGCCTGTATACTTTGTTTTTTTTTTTACTTTTGATTCAGTTAACAATTTTAAAAACAGCAAATTTCTGATGTCCATGTATGTAATTAGTTTGGTCACCCCCTTCAAAATCCAAAGCTTAGATTTTTACTGTAAATATAGCACAGTGCTCAAGAATGTAAAGCTTAAAATGTACAGAACTGTGTTCGCTTTAATTCTTGTAATTTAAGAGATGTTACCCACAAGCCTTTTCTTTGTTTTCATATGTGTGTGTGTGATCGGTGGTCAGAGAAAATGAACCTGCTCAGGTGCTACAATATCATGAATGAGTGATGACGTGAGCATTTGACTCAAAGGAAAACCATCGGGCCTGTAGCTCACAATTCCAAAGCTGATGCAAATATGTAAATATTGTTTTATTTTGATGAGAAAATGAAAGTTATAATTATTCTGTACTGAAAATTTACATGAAGATGAGGGTTCGTATCCACTACTTTAGCTTTAAGTCTGTTGAATGACTGTGTTCTGAATGCAGAGGCTATAACTTTTCCGAGAGGAGATTATTTGGATTTCAATTGCAAAATAGAGGCTAATATTCCTCCACGATAGAAATATACATGTTACTATTCACCAGCAGCTTTCTATACAGCAAATAGGATTTGATAGTAAATGTATTTTGAGCAGCAACATGTACACAAAGCATTAGTATATACAGGCTCATTTCATCCCATATGCGGTACTCAGTACCTATCCAAAGTTACTTATTCAGGTTTCCTGTATTGATTTTCTTGTTTTTGATCCAGAAGTTGCACATACGTTCACGTGGTATGTCGAGGAGACAGAGAAACGGCCTCTTTCCTCGCTGTCGTACAATAAGTCTGAGGCAAGACGACAGGGAACAGAGCGTTTGAATATTGAAACGCCCCTCGGCGCTCACTCTCCACTGTTGACATGAAGCACATGTAATGAATCGTATGTACAGAGTGTGTCACTGTTCGTCATTTTAAGATTGCGTGGCTACGTCAGGCTTATACACGAGGGTGGAGTCATGAATCTCTCTTTGTCCACTTGGGAAGATAGAAGTCGTCTGGGGTTTATTTTTGTCAGATCTTACATCCTCTGTTCAAATTCTGAGTGGGACTCAAAATGAGAGAAAGGCACAAAGTGAGAGTTGTGAGCACCGTCCCAGCCTTCTACACTGCTGTGAAGTCTTCATTGTAATGCACTGGTTTGTCCGACTGTATGCGTCCTCATCAGCACACAAATGAAATGAATCTTATGTACAAAAATAAAGACTTTTTACGACAAAGTTCTCAGTCATCACTTCTTGTACTTTTGTTTGTATTATACACACAATGAACGCATTATAAGCCATTAGTTAAATGTTGAAACTCTGCTTATAAAAGCTAAAAATACAATTAAAAAGAACGGGGAGAAAAGTAACAATGAGGTCACACCCGGAAACCAACCAGGATATACAGTGCCTTGCATAAGTATTCACCCCCCTTGACTTTTCCCATTACGTACTGTTACTAACTGGAATTCAAATAGACTTAAATAAACTTTTTCCCGTTTGATCAACAAAACATGCATAGTACTTTGGAGGTGCAAAATAAATTTTATTGTGACACAAACAATAATCAGAACAAAAAAGTTGACATCTGTTGGGTGCATAAGTATTCACCCCCCTGTGTCAATACTTGGTAGAACCCCCTTTCGCTGCAATTACAGCTGCAAGTCTTTTGGGATATGTCTCTACCAGCTTTGCACATCTAGAGATGGAAAGGTTTGTCCATTCTTCTTGGCAAAAAAGATGAAGCTCAGTCAGATTGGATGGAGACCGTCTGTGAACCGCAATCTTCAAGTCTTGCCATAGATTCTCTATTGGATTGAGGTCTGGGCTTTGACTGGGCCATTTTAAGACATTAACATTCTTTAATCCAAACCATTCCTTTGTAGCTCTGGCTGCATGTTTAGGGTCATTGTCCTGCTGGAAGATGAACCTCCGCCCCAGTCTCAAGTCTTTTGCAGACTGCATCAGATTTTCTTCAAGGATTTCCCTGTATTTGGCTCCATCCATCTTTCCCTCTATTCTGACCAGTTTCCCTGTACCTGCTGAAGAGAAGCATCCCCACAGCATGATGCTACCACCACCATGTTTCACTGTTGGGATGGTGTGCTCAGGGTGATGGGCAGTGTTGGGTTTTCGCCACACATAGCGTTTTGCATTGAGGCCAAAAAGTTCAATTTTGGTCTCATCTGACCAGAGCACCTTCTTCCACATGTTTGCTGTGTCTCCCACATGGCTTCTGGCAAACTCCAAACGGGATTTTTTATGGATCCCTTTCAACAATGGCTTTCTTCTTGCCACTCTTCCATAAAGGCCAGATTTGTGGAGTAGACGACTAATAGTTGTCCTGTGGACAGATTCTCCCACCTCAGCTGTGGATCTCTGCAACTCCTCCAGAGTAACCATGGGCCTCCTGGTTGCTTCTCTGATTAATTTTCTCCTTGTCCGACTCTTCAGTTTGGGTGGACGGCCTCCTCTTGGTAGGTTTGCGGTTGTGCCATATTCTTTCCATTTTCTTATGATGGATTTTATGGTGCTCAGAGAGATGTTCAAAGCTCTGGATATTTTTTTATAACCTAACCCTGCTTCATATTTCTCCACAACTTTATCCCTGACCTGTTTGGTGAGCTCCTTGGTCTTCATGATGCTGTTTGTTCAGTAATGATCTCCAACAAACTCTGAGTCCGTCACAGAACAGGTGTATTTATACTGAGATTTAATTGCAGACAGGTGGACCCTATTTACTAATTATGTGTACATATAATACATATGCACTCAACACTTTTCAGATTTTTATTTGTAAATAATTGTGAAATCCATGTAATATTTCCCCCCACTTCCAAATGATGCACTATTTTGTGTTGGTCCATTACATAAACTCACGATGAAATCAATTTTAATCTGTGGTTATACCATGACAAAATGTAGAAAAGTCTAAAGGGGGTGAATACTTATGCAAGGCACTGTACGTCTACTGGGTTATTCACTATTAGTTTGAGGCTGTTCATTGATTTATGGCACATATATCGTTATGACCCACATCTCCTCATTTTACGAACACGGATTTCCCAATATGATGTTATAGCGGAACTGATGCCTTTAGAGATGCTGAATGATGTCAAGATGTCTGAAATTATGTTTGTAGGGAAAAGCTAAATGCAAAACAATAAGGTTTATTTCAAGAAACAACAAGCTACTGATGACAAAGTTATTGTTATTAGCATCAAGTATTCTTATAACAACCGCACACATATGTATGTTTTGTTCTAAAGGCAAGGTTTTGTTGAATGATTTTACAAGCTGATTTGTGTCAGAAAGCAGTTTTCACCCAGTGAAGAGTGGCAAATGGATTTTAAATTAAACGGATTTAATTCTTCAGAAGAATTAATATCAATACATTTGTTCAGAAGTTGGTGGAAGAAACATACAGGGGGGGTAATTATTATACTAATGATGTGCATTATAAAAAGAAACAAGAAACCTTCTCTATCTTATGTGGAACTGCAGGTATAAGTTCAATTGTCTGTGCTGCTGATGTAACTTTATAGACACTACAGCATATTTTTATTTCAGTCAGGGAACCAATACAAACCAAAACAAACCACAAACAGACCTCTTCCAACTTTTCTACATGAATATTCAAGATCGCAGTGACGGACTTTTAACAAAACCGCCAATAAATAAAGTTTAGGGCAAACTGCCGCACACCGCTAAAGCTCGACGCCATATTTGTAAAATTTTATATATTTTTATTTTATGGACTAAATGACTAATATATTATTCAAAAACATTAACAGATTGACTTGCAGTGAAAACTATTTTATTAAGAGAATTAGATTTCTACATTCCATGGAAACACATCTCCCAAAATGTCACTTTTCATATAGATAGATTGTTTACGATGGCTGGAATGTTAAGATATTCCAAAACTGTTATTTAAGAGTTTAAATGAACATCAGCTCATTTTAGAAGCATCAGCTCACTAAATAAGCATTTTATCTGTGTGATTACCTGTGTTCCTATATTAAATAGTGTTGGTTTTCTTATTACGTCTAATTAATTCATGATTCTAATTCAGTGAAAATCAATGTATGCAGTGTGCATGTGTGCTCTTGAAGAAACTGGGAACAATTTAATTAGTCATATGTCCTAAAATAATGACTTTCTATGATGTAAATCCATTGTGAACCTGAACGTTGATAAACAGCATTTGTTGTCTCCGGATAATTTCGATACTATTAGACACCTTCTAAGTAAATGATATACACAATAAAGTACTAGAATACACATTACGGTACTAAAATATTACAAAGAATAAGCCTTTAAACAAGAGACAAAATACAAGAGATGTGTGCACAGTTGTTATCGATGTATATGATTTATAGTTGATGTTTTTCTGCAGCACTTCCTCCTAATACTTGAGATTTTCTCTGGACACATATCCAACTGCTAAGGGGGGGAGAGAGACTCCTGCGAGACAAGACTGAGGGCGTCGAGGTCCCTTGATCGCAGACTGTACGGATCCAGTGATGTGCGTGTGTGGCTTGGATGAGGCACGGCGCCGCCTGGTGGTCACCCCGCGATACACCCGGCGATAAGTGACACTCTGGGAGGGGAAGCAGAACAAACTGTAAGCCGCTGGCCGGGGGGATCCATCTTGCTGGAGAAAACAGAAACGAGGGTGAAGCATTCCTGCCCAGTCGAGCGTCCCACAAACGGTCTCGGTGTCCCCGTCGAACGCGCTGGGGAGCCCGCGGAGGGGCTGCTTCGCTGCCTGGAGGATGTCCCGACATGAGGGTGAGTTGATCATCGGCTCCACGGCGCCGGGGCTGGAGCTCCATTACCCACAGCTAGCAAGCTAGCTTAGCTCCTGTGCTAGCTGCCGCTAAGTGCTCCAGTCAGGGGGAGGGTGTCGCTGCTGCTACTGCGGCTTGTCCTCGGCTTGTTTTCCAAGCTTGTCCCGACGCACTCGTATCAGCTGCCATTAGACATTGTGTATAACGTGTAACAATAAGTCAAAGTGCTCCAGAGACACGGCCACACAGAGCAGCTTAGCCTCAGCTGCGCTACCGTACGTTAGCCGGGCTAGCTAGCAGGCTAATGTATGCTAACACAAGGATTCGTCAATGTTGCCCACAGTGGCGCTGATAAGCCGTCCCCATCACGTAGCCCACCGCAGCCGGCACCGTGTTTCTCCCCCATTCGGGCTGATTCTGGGGCTCAGGCGCTAAACGCCCCCCATGTTGACGAGCACCACTGTTGTTAGCGAATGCACTGTCATCAAGAAGGAGACAGTCCGAGGCCTCTCTCCACAAACCAGGTTAGCTAGGTGGCATGCTACTAGCCAGCGAGGGTTAACTTGCGCCGTGTTCAGCTGCAGACCAGGTGGCAAAGTGAATGTGTCCCCCTACACAGTGTGCGTTCAGCAGGAGATCGGACTGATCGTGTCCCACTTCGGGTTGTCGTGTTCTCCAGGAATGAATCCGAGGCACCAGCCCGGGTGGGTTAGATCCAGGAAAGCTCAGTAACTTCGCTTGTGTTGGGTGAAACCTGTTTTAGTGGATTGTCCACAGAGGCCCGGGTACAGTGTCCCCCTCTCTGCCCCTTGTATATCCCAGTATGCGTGTTGAGATCATACTGGTTTTACACATCAGACAGGTGATACTGAGTCCTGCGGTGTGGCCGAGCCTTTAGCCAACACGTAGAGCTGATAGCTGCATGTTGCCCAAAGTGTTTGTTCAGGTCTAGGTTTGGTTCATAAATATTTCCTTTGTGTTCATTTATAAATATTTTGAAGCGCTTGTTTTGTTGTGCAAGAGGTCAAATTAGTCTGAGTAAATTCCCTCAGTAGTTGCATAAGTAGCATCCAGGCTTTATGAAATAGTGGTTTTCACTATTCAAAAGAAATCTCAGTTTGGTGGGAGTTGGAATATTGTTTATTATTATTATTATATTGTAGTTGTATAATATTTGTGCATCTAAGCTCTATTAAATATAAAGTCTCCTAGAAACTGACTGTTAGTATCAGGGGTTTGAAAGTAATCAAGTAATTTGTGAAAAATCTGAGCAATTTAATACGTTTTGATGATGAGTAAATGATAATAATAAACAATTTGGATAATATAGAAAATAATCAATAGTCCGGACCCTCTTTTCTTTATTTCTGTTGACCGGTGGATTCATGTGCATCCAGTTAAATCGAAATCCCAGGGCTCTACGTGAAAATGTGTGACTGTGCTATAAATGAGTAACAAACACTGCAATGAAAACAGTTCTCGGATGCCTCGTACTTTTGTGCCATGCCTCTGAGTTGCTCGTGAAGTTCACTGGAATGCCAGAGTTCTTCCCTGCCGCCACTTGTGGGTTGGTGCCACTCCAAACCACATGCTCATGTAAGTGAGACTGGCCGGCCCATAGACACCGCCAGTCTCACAGATCCCCGTTTATAAGGAATTTGTAACGTTATTGTCAGGTCTTCATATTTGAATTTGAATTCTTTTTTCTCTCCTCTCTGTTGCAGGTGTGAGCTGTGACGCGTGTTTGAAAGGGAACTTTCGAGGACGCCGGTTCAAGTGTTTGATTTGCTACGACTACGACCTGTGCGCGTCGTGCTACGAGAGCGGAGCCACCACAACGAGACACACCACAGAGCACCCCATGCAGTGTATATTAACCAGGGTAGACTATGGTAAGAGCCTGGCTGAGAGCCCAGACCGAGGCCTGTGTGGCTGACTGATCATACACAAACCAATCCTGCCTGGGTCGTAAGCCTGGGGCGTGATGATAATTCCTCCAACACCATTGCAATAATGATTAATCGAAATTTATTGGGAGTAGTTTTGTTCTGTAATACTTCTTGGGTGTCAATTATTAAACTTGACTGAAAACCCCTAATGTTTTCTGTGTTCACTCTCTTCTTGCAGACTTGTATTATGGAGGAGACACTTTTTCAGTAGAGCAACCGCAGTCGTTCACGTGTCCTTACTGTGGCAAGATGGGCTACACGGAGACGTCCCTACAGGAGCATGTCACCTCAGAGCATGCGGAGACTTCCACAGAGGTGGTGAGTACATGGAGGGCACGGATGTTAATAATATGTATTAGTCATCATCATTGTCTCCCTGATGTTCACAGTACTTTCGAATGTTGCCTTCAATGCTGTGCGCAGCTCCATCAGCCTAGTTCACTTCGGCCATCTGCTAACATAATGTATATTAAAGTCATTAGGTCAATGTGTTTTTGTTTTTAGCTCTCTGCTCGTCTGCATCTCTACTGTTCAGTCTGTTATTCCTGTTTAGCTCGGCACCTTAGTCAGCTAAAATGACTTACCAGAATGAACACGCACAGGGCTTTTGTGGATGACTTGTTGTCAGAGAGATGGCAAAACAAGGCAACGGGTGAGGCTGCAGCCGACGGTGCAGGGTGAGCAGTTAGTGTGGGGGGGAAATGAAGACCCTTGTAGTCTGTCGGTAGAGCTAACTAGTAGTACGGCCTTGGAAAGTGACACATATTTATTTCAGCGACGTTTCAACTAGGGATAAAAAAGAAACTAAAGTATTTTTTGTGAGAACACCTGACTCAAGTCATTTAATCGACTTCATTTCAGCCTTCATGCGGTTATTGTTTCTGTTGCCCAGCTAAGAGAAGCCAACTAGCGTTAACATACATTGGCAGTTTTCCTCGTATCAGAAATTGTTAATCAGCCATCTGAGATTAACAATTGCAGTAAGAGACACAGCACAGCAGCATCTTGAAAGCACCACAGCTTGGACTGTTACACGTCAGGATTTAACAACCAAATCTCTGCTCCAGTTGTCCCATCGCTGCCAAATGAAACCAAGCTGCATCCTCTGTGGGAGGTTTTTGATGGATTATGTTGCCTATGCCACTGCAGAGTGTCCTCAGCAAACCCCATTGAAATGAGTGTAACTAACATGTCCTATACCACCAATACATTACAACTTCCATACCCTGTCTTACTATGGATGCGAGGGACTACTTTCAGGGTTTCAACTTAAACTAGAGTGACCATGTTCATGTTAATACAAGAACCTGTCCCCCAGTGGTACAGTGTGGCTCATTAATTTGTTTATAAGGGTTTTGGTCGAACTAAATAGGAATAAACCACATCAGGTGTTTGGATCCACGGAAAATACTTTTCTTGAGCTTCATCATCAACAGACACAAGGCAGCAGTTAAGAGGAATTGTTTCTCCAACCTGTTGCTGTATGTGTGCGTGGTAGTTGAGGATTTGTCGTTGTGTTGCATTGTTAATAGGCTGGTGTGTATGTGTTCCAGACTAACTTTTTACATTTGTTGCTAATGTAAAGATAATTCATTGTACAATACCAATTTTGGCTGGATATGAAAGCAATTCTCAGAGAACCCCAGCAAGAAAACCTCTACCATGGTGCGTTACTAGGAATATTAAGGTTGGCGCTTCACAATAACAAATTTTGTTGGACGATATTTTGTATAAATGATATAGACATTTTAAACCATTGGAATAATGGGAATATTAGAGTATAATCATGCAAATACACCCTTTCACAGAGTAATAAACTCTATTCTCCAGCATATTCAGTCTGACATTTGAAATAGAGTTAAAAAAAATATTAAATATCTTAAATAAATAAAACATAAACCCCAGGCAACCAAACCAAAAATAGCCCTGGAATTAATATTAAACATCTGGCAAATGATACATGTTAACAACTCAGTAAACAGGAAGGCAATGTGTGTGTGTGTGTGTGTGTGTGTGTGTGTGTGTGTGTGTGTGTGTGTGTGTGTGTGTGTGTGTGTGTGTGTGTGTGTGTGTGTGTGTGTGTGTGTGTGTGTGTGTGTGTGTGTGTGTGTGTGTGTGTGTGTGTGTGTGTGTGTGTGTCTCACAGACAATCAAATTTATTTAGTTATTTTAATTCTGACGTATTACAAATTCTGGTCACTTTAACACTGGTGTCCTGGATGTGTGTGTGTCGTCTTTGGTGTGGCACAAAATGCAAACCCATCAATTCATCTACTGTTAATTTTCTTGATCGGTCATTTTGTCTGTAGAATGTCAAAAAATGGCAATGACATCACAACGAAAAACCTCAGAAAAGCAGGAAATGGGGAATAGTTTGGTTTTGAAAAAAGTTACATTTAAAATTGTTGATCAACTGTTTCCTGTGACCCAACTAAATGACTAAAGGATAAATTGTTTTGCATTTGGTCAACACATGATGGGATTTCATAGATCTAATGTCAAATTACAGAGTATCACAAAAGTTAAATGATACAAAGATTTGTGCTTTCCCGACCTCTGCAGCCCAATGCTATTGAAGCTACTGGTCTGAAACACCAGTATCTCCAACCTAATTGTTCAGTCAAGACGCATTTTGGTTATTGAGCCAGGTTTTCAAAATGAAGAAGATTGTCGCAGATAAAGTGCCACTTAAATCTTGATCATTAAATCTGAGGATTCATTTGTTAACTGCCGTACTGGGTTTTATGTGAACAGTCCTCAAGCCCTAAGTTTTAATTCAATATGTCCATATAGTTTTATTTAGTTGAAACGGTAACCTTTCTCTCTCTCCCTCTCTCTTCAGATCTGTCCAATATGTGCTGCCTTGCCAGGAGGTGACCCGAACCACGTCACAGATGACTTCACAGCTCACCTCACACTCGAACACAGAGCGCCAAGAGATTTAATATCCTTTCTACGTCTCCAGGCGTTATACAGATGTCTTTGTGTATATGCATTTGAAATGTGTTACACTGTGTCGCATTACTGCATTTACCCTTAACAGTCCCTGTGTACGATGAGTCCAGCAGTGTTCGACATGTACGCCGGATGTTCCACCCTGGCAGAGGACTGGGTGGTCCCAGAGCACGACGCACAAATATGCACTTTACCAGTGGCTCCACAGGAGGACTATCATCCTCCTCATCACAGAGCTCCACATACACCCCCAGTAACAGAGAGGCAATGGACCCCATCGCAGGTGAGAACGAGCGGTGTACTCTTCACAAAATAATATTCTTCACATAGCTGGCTCAGAAAGATCCGTCACATCCTCCACTAGCACCCTGTGCTGGGAAACTCATCAACCATGACCAACTCGTAAAGTTTCCAGCTTCGTATGAACGATAACTTTCCACTCCCTCTCTGAGAAGTGAATACAACAAATGATTTATCATTAACTTCACATTTTCTTCTTTTATTGAATTTGTGTACAAAATTGTAAAATGTGTGAGTGATACTGAAACCAAATAAATTGATTCTAACCATATCACACAAAATGAAGATGACAGTTTAATGGAATGCCTGCATGTTCTAATTGAGTTTGGTTTGTTTTTCCTCAGACTCTAAAAAAAAACACAGCAACCCTCATATTTTCCCTAATCTTTCTAAGAAGATATTCGCCAAAACCATAGTTGCTGATCAGAAGTCGTTACAGTTTTCTCTTTTGTCATGTTTGCCATGTTGTAGCAGCATATCTAAAGAAATCCCTGTGTTCCTCTTTCTGCTTCATTTCTGCTCACACGTATATATCTCCAGTGATGTCCTTTTGAAATCATGACTTATTCAGAAACCGCCAACAGCAGAGCCTTTTTTTTGTTGTGTCTCCTGCAGAGTTGTTGTCCCAGCTGTCAGGTGTGCGGCGTGCGGCAGGGGGGCAAATCAACTCGTCGGGGCCTTCGGCCTCCCAGCTCCAGCAGCTTCAGATGCAGCTGCAGTTGGAGCGGCAGCAGGCGCAGGCGGCGCGGCAGCAAGTGGAGACGGGCCGCCACCCGACACGACGCAGCAACAACCCGGGCAACAGTGGCTCCACCATCCCTCCACCCAGCACAGCAACTGCCAATTCTGCCGCAGTGGGTGAAAACAATCCTTCGTCCTCGTCCCATAGCTCCCAGTTCCTATTATCACGGTGAGTGTGGCCAGTCACTGGTTTTGAAATTAAATATATTGTTTGTAAAAGCCAATATGGTGTCAAAGAAAACTCAGCACGAGTAATATTGTTTCCATGGTTATTCTGCTTGTACAGTCACATCTGAGAAAGTAATTTGACTATAATTCATGTATGACAATAATGAGTTCCAACATTGTTTGTTGTAAATTACTTGCTTACTAAGTCAAACTATTATTAATAATAGTACTACTACTAATAATATGAATCTTTTCCAAGTCAGAACAATAGGCTTAACATTATTTTAGAGACTGAGAAACCTGCACATTCTGTTATTATTATTGGAAGAGATTTGTGTGAAGTGAACTGTAAACACTGATCATTGGATCATTTAGATTTAACTGACAACATTTAGACTTTCATCACTTTTGAACTAATCAGTGTTCATGTCTAATCTCCAGGTTAAGCTCATTTTCCACAGAATCACAACTTACAGGTTCACTGTGGAGGGTTTTACTAACTAATGAAGGTTTATTGAACGTTTACAGTATGCATTTCTCATACTGATCGTCTATTTTCTCTCTCATAAAACCTATGTAGCGCCATCTGTTGAATATTTGTAATCATGTGATGTGGACGCCATATTTTCTAGTTTACAGTCAAACGCTCAGCAGCGTAGCATGAACCTCTCGTCCATAGATGAAAACATTGTTAAACACTCTAGAACTTGCAAATGAACCACATTGTTATGTTTTTTGTATTCCAAACATGAAACATAAAATGAACATGATCGATTTCTTCAGGTTGAATGAACCTAAGATGTCCGAAGCGGAGCGGCAGTTTCTAGAAGGAGAGCGCGCGGACCGCAGCCTGTTCGTGCAGGAGCTGCTGCTGTCGACGCTGATGCACGAGGAGAGCTCCTCTTCTGACGAGGAAGAGCGCCGAGACTTCGCCGACTTCGGGGCCATGGGCTGCGTGGATATCATGCCTTTAGATGTGGCGCTGGAGAACCTCCAGCTCAGAGAGCGCAGCTTCGCGGGGAGGGAGCCTCCGCCGCCTCCTCTTTGATGTCCGAGCATCAAGCAGACTGTGTCCTCTCTGCTGCAACTGTCAGTGATGGACAGCAAAACAGCGGCAGTCCTCCCCCCCCGTCCCCCTGGCCTCACCCTTCTTTCTCCCTCTTTATTTTCTGAGTTTGTTTTTTGGTGATTGTAATTTCAGGCCTGTCACCATTTTTGTTACATTGTAAACAAGAATAAATGAGAGCAAGTGGGATAAATGTACGAGCGCGCAATAGCAACTGAGTGGGCAAGCGAGAGGAGAGAAATATATAAATATATATATAAATATATAAAATATATATATACATGAAGTTGATAATCAATCCACATAACTTTTCTTTTTCAGGTAAATGTCACAGGCAGCTGTGGCAGACCTTTGCTTCCTGTGACATGCAAACAAACGGCTCTCCGTAAAAAAAATTCTCCACATTCATAAGTCAAGAGAGCATAGGCTCCTCTGGTGAAGCTGCTGTGTGTGTGTGTTAATGACTATTAATAAATAAAAAGTGCTTGGATGGGTTACCATAACTACTGCATGCAGTTATTTGCAGCGTGCATGACTTTTAATGACCCTGTCATTAAAACTTTTCTTATTTTATTTTTAATATCCCAAAGCTTTCAACTGTTTTTAAATGGTTACTTTAAACATGGTTAAGTATTGAAAATTGAGTAGTTTACAAAAGTGACATGCAGAAATTTAACTCTTTATATACTGTGTGTTGTTTCAAAGGTTTTCTTTGAATGAGTATATATATATATATATATATATCTCATGGAGATAACAATTGGATTGAATCGGATTCTTGAAGAAAAGCTGTACTGTGTGTGTCTCAGCTCCCGTTTGCCTTTTCTCTGTGACCGATGTCTGGATACGTCGGCGGCCGCAGAGCGACGACTACACGCATCAGATGAGAACGAGGAAGAGGAGAAAAGCGACCTCGCCTCTGAAAAATGTTCCTAGATGTTAATATTTAGTGATAAGCTGTTTAGGTACAGTATTACTTTATAATTTATAGACGAGTACCAACGCCCAGCGATCCATTCTTCCTTTCACAGTTTTTCTGACAGTCTCTCTGCTTATGTCCAGTGTCAGATTCCGCCTAATGCTTTAGATGCTTCAACTAATTTCTTTGTTGGGTAACAGGAGCTTGAGACTTTCCGCACTGCAGTTTGATTTTTGTTTGTTTGTTTTTTCAAGAGAAATCATTTTTTCTGCTAGGGTTAGCACTTTCTATTTATTCATGTTTGTTTTCTGACTCTTCTGGAGCCTTGATATGAATCATGCCACCTTCATGCCTATACTTTTACCCTCTATGTAAAATACTAAGAGATGTATATTGAATTTGTGCGTTAAATTTCATAATGGTTCTAAGACATGGGCAGACTTTTTTTTAAGGTGTAAATTTAGAATACAATAAATATAAACTGCGCACAGCTTTTGATGAAACTGAGAGGTCGTCGCGCCTTTTGCATTTTGTGATACTGTTGTGATTCCATTAATGTTTGTGTAGCTGGCACGATCGTAATCCTACGATGCCACGTAAACGTCAGATCTTAATGTGCTTTAACAGAGAAGAGGGAAACATGACAAATTGGAATCAAATACTTTATTACTTTGTTTCCATTGACCTCTGTGTGTTAGCAGGTTTATGCAAATGCCACTGAGCCTATTTTCTTGAAACTTAACCAAATGAGATCTGGTGGATTTGTGGATTTCTCACAAATGCACTGAGATCTTTATGAAAAATGCTGATGTATCTTATCTCAATACATAAATAATAATACAACTATTTCTACAGCACTTATCAAGGTAAAGTGCTGTACAAAATACATGGACATAGAAGTAAACCAGACAAAAAAAAATATGAAACATGACATACCTGCATATGAAATCTGTAAACTATTATTCAATGCCTATATAAGGCTTATTTCTGAATAAATATAAATACAGTGAATTCTGTGTAAAACACAGTGTTGAATAAGCAATGGTGGAGGAAGTACCTAAAAGTTCTAGTAAGTTAAAGCACATATAAATGGACAAAAATATACTCAAGTAAAAGTAAAACTACCACATTAACTTTGAGTAAAATAAACGGCTTTTAAACATACTTAAAGTATTAACGTTTTTAATGGTACCTGCCCTCTCTGATTGGATCAATTGACCACTTCCCCCTCGGTATTGATTACTTTTAAAAATATAAAAAACAATGTGAACATGTGACACAACACAGTGTAAAAATGAAGTGGAGTATACAGTGCAGATATCTGCTGATTAATGTCTTGGAGTAATATTGAAAAGTACCTGAAAATAAATCTAATTAAGAAAAATACAAATACATGCAAAATATACCTAATGGAATAAATGTACTTTGTTACATCCCACCGCTGATAGCAACACACAACGTGTAAATATAATGTGAACACACACTGTTGTACACATTCCACAGTTGGCCTCATCATAGCCAGATAAGCAAAACCAATATGTGTCAGTTGAGTATTATTAGTTTACTACATTAGTAAGTTAACACTGTACTATAACAAAAAGGGGGGGGGGGGGGTTCTCATAAAACTGTAATATGTTTATATAATCTATATAATCCATCCTGCAGCAGACGCACTGCTTGTTAGACACGTGATGGGTCAACCCAGCTACTCTCCTGCCAGACTGTAACAACGCAATACACCAAGGTAGGTTCTACAGTATAACATATATGTGTATGTACAACTTGGCCATATACAGGCCTCCTGTCTGAAGAGCAGTTAGCTGTAGCCACTGGTTTGTCCTTGTCCCTGTGTGTGTGTGTAGTTACAGCTGTCCTTGTCACTCGTCTGTAGTTATTGTTAGAAACAAAAGGGGCCCATGGGAAGGCTTCACGACCTGTGTCGGGCTGTTGGTCGTTTTTAAAGAATCCCCCCGACCAAATGCAACCGTGTCACGCAGATTAAATATCAATCCCACTTCATAGGAGACAATCTGTTGGTGTGTCGGCGACGAGCTACGTCAGAATTAGGTAAAAAAAAGACACAAAATCTATATCTTGGATTTGGATTGATGAGATGGCCAAATTCAGATGTTACAGGATAAATCTGAGGGTTGACAGAAAGAAGAAAAAACAAATATATATATATACATCATTCTCCTCTAAACGTTTGGATCTGTTTGACCTTTTTGGGCCTGAAACAGTAGAAAAATAAAACAATATTGCACCATTTTTACAAGACGTGTTTCTTAAAACCTTTAAAAGGTGACAAATCAAAACTTTTCCAATTGAAGTTCATTCACAAAAGGGTTGAGAATCTGTGTATTTTATGTCTAGTAATAGATACTAATACTGACGCCAATACTCCTAATTAATGAAAGTCATTTGTATTAGTCGGTTAAAACCATGGAGTCATGATTAATAGGATTTTTAAAACTCCACTAACAAGCTGTTTCTGAACACATTTTCATTTGCCACCATTTCACGGCTCCTGTGAATTTCTTCAGAATGTCAACACATAGAACAGTGTTTATGGTAAATATAAGGGAGCTAGGTACTGGGGGCCTTTCGCTCCTCCTCTTCATCCCTCTTATATTTTGTATTCTTCTGTCGTCTCACAGCAACTAGGTTGCGGGTTCGACTCCCGGCTTGGTCAGGATCTTTCGCTGGTGACCTGTCCAGGCTTCAACCAGCTGGGATTAGCTCCAGCAACCCTCAAAGGACCTGCAGTATAGATAATGGACGGATTGTTGTTTTTCTTGCAACTCCAAGGTCAAGGCTTTAATTAGTCCAACAAGACTTGGTGGCCAATTGGTTATAATCCAGTAATCACCATCTAAAGCTGTTATTAGAATATTTCAACTTACAATATGAAATGTAGTTTAGTAAAAATATGTGTGAAGTTCTAAGTCATGCAGGTCAAAGGAAACACAAGTAAGTTTGCCTTTGTACATGTTCAACTCCTGAAGTAGTCGAGTAGGAGTAAAAAATAGGATGAAATATACTCAAGTACAAGTATCTAAAACTTGTACCTACAGTTAAGTCTTGCTGTCGTATTTAACATCAGCGTGGTATTAATGTCACTCTCAGAGGGTTGAGAGGCGGCAAGGCGTATAACATGTCCAACCACAGCCGCTCCACACTGTGCATGTAAACTCTGTGAGGGAGACATGAAGAGTCCTGAGGGAGCACGGTGTATTGTAAGACATACCACCTTTATTAAATGCACAGTATCACAAGGAACATTTCCATTAATTGTGGATAAGCTACTCACATGATGCACAAAGCATTGAATTGATTGATAGAACTGGCTGATTAAAGCAGGATTAAATCTGCCAGAGGAGCACGCACACACACACACACATACACACACACACACACATACACACACACACACATACACACACACTCTTGCATACAGATGCATGTGCAAACGTGCACACGCACCACCTCAGAGAAATAGCTGACACACGTTCACTCTCTCCCTCTTTGTATTCACACTGTAAGTAAAAGTTGTCGTTATCTGCACAGGAATGAAAACTGTCGTCTTTTTTTCTTTACCATGTATTTACAAAAAAAAATCATGAGTCCTCCCCCGCCCCTCCCACCAATAACCCCCGCAGAGATAGATTACATTCAAAAAAGGTCCCGACCCCTCTTCTAGATTACATTCAAAATAATATACTATTCATGATGCAAAGTCACAGTTATTCATCTGAAAGAGGATCAAGTTAGGCTACAGTTCAAATCAGAGGTCGAGCGGCGGGGTCGGGCTGGGAGGCGACCTTTGACCTCCGAGCCAGCAGGGCCGCACGTCTGCTTGGACGCCTGTCGGCCAGGAGGGGTCCTGATGTCGAATCAGATCCAGAGTCTATGGTCCCCCTTTTCAGACAGGCAGCATCTCAAACAGCCTCTGTGTGAGCTCCCCATCACAGTGGAGAGGAAAGAGGAGATCATTTTTCTTTTTTTTTCTCTCTTCTTCTTCTTCTTCTTCTTCTTCTTCTTCTTCTCCTTCTCCTTCTCCTTCTTCTTCTTCTTCTTCTTCTTCTTCTTCTTCTTCTTCTCCTTCTTCTTCTTCTTCTTCTTCTTCTTCAGAAAACACATTGTTCAAAGAAAGTCCTCCGCAGATCAAAAGTAGCCAAAAAAAGGATTGTATTCTCACCGGTATCATGAACGAGCACAACGAAATTATACGATGTAGCACAAATAAAATCCTATTTACATATAGTTTGTATTGCCAGTGGCCCATAACACATTGTCTTCAATAGATGTCACACGGTTTTGACATGATACCTGCTTAGAACAGATTATACTATTAAACATATCCTACTATTCATATAGACAAATATCAGAACTGTACAGAATGGACAGCAGGTTATGTACAGCGGACACGTGGTTATTATACAGAGCGGACAGACTCGGGATAAAGAAACCATCATGGAGGACAAGATGCTCGGACAAAGCCGGCGTAGCGGGGGTGATCTTTTTTTTCCATATCTAAGTGCAACTAAGGTTGTGCATTTGTCAAGTAGGGCTACAAAGTGCACTTAACATAACAACGATCCTCAATGCTTAATGTCTCCTTATGGAAATGCAGGATGGTTGTTATGAGGGAGTGACTGCTGCTGCTTTTGCAAAGTTTGATTCAGGACTCTTTTTTTTTGACATCTCAGGAAAACCACTTAATTTAGAAAGCAATAACAGCAAAGCATTTTAAGAGTAGTTTCCGTTTGTTAAGGTCCCCCCCCCCCCCCCCCCCCCCCAAAAAAAAGGCCTAGAAATGTGCTTCAGCGCTGCCCAGGGCGAGGAGCAGCATCAGCAGCTCCAGCCCGGCTGACTGGGACCGCTCAGAGAGAGGAAAACACCCCAGGGACACTTTAAGGGCAATCAGCCTCTTAATGAATCCTTTTACTGCACTCCCTTAGCCCACTAAAGATGAGATCTGCTCTTGTAATGGAAATAAATGACACATAAACAGGCTGGGACTTCAATACACACACGATGCTGAAAACAAAAAACAGAAATCCTCCATACATGTAGCCTGCCTCAGACAAGAGAAAAAACCTCAGCATCGCACACAGCGCTTGAGAAGACGCACACACGACCACGTCACTCACAGACAACCCGACAGCAGGGATTTGCTAAACGGCATCGCCACTGAATGAAAAGTAAAAACAACCTGCGCTCGTCTGTTTCCGGATCGGACCCAGCTCCACACGGCCGAGTCCTCATTCTTTGTGCTTCATGTGCGTCAAATGAATAACATTTAAAACACCACTCAATACTGAGGAGCTGGTGTTCTTAGTGTCAAATACAAACAGGTATTTACAGAAAATATGATATCAGCATTATAAGCTAAAAATAAATCAAAAATAAAACAGTGTTGTTTTCCCTCATGTCTCACAACCATAGCATCGGTTTTACATTTGGAAATCCTTCAGTGGACATGAGCAGGTTATCACAGCGGAGTATAAGGGCCATGTTTAAAAAAAAAAGCTTTTAAGATTAAAGTTAAAACATTACAGGAACACAATTGGAATATTACAATAATAAAGTCATAATATTACAACTTTATTACCAAAGTAAAGTTGTAAAGAAAAAACTCGTAATTCTCCTTGCACCTTGTTTGCTGCTTTCTAAATATTTGATCGAATTGAATTACAACTTTAATCTTGTAATGCCATGATTTAATTTTCAAAATCTCCAATTTGTTTTTCTTCAACATGGCCCTCATGCTCTGTTGAAGTTATGTATAATATCTATCTACGATAATCTGTATGGGTTTTTAAACACATGTGTATAATCATAAATATTTTTTTAAATGATACAAGCAACTGTGGACGGCTCAAACACCTCCGATTAAATCAACAGCTCCGTGAGAAAACAGACTTTATAAATTCTACAAATATTTGAAAAGAGTGTGGGATATATAAAGGAAAAAGCTTTGGCTGTAACTTCATGAATACTTTTTATCTTTTGGCAGACACTGCTGAATGAGAGGAGAAAGCTCTGTCCACAACAAAGAACAAATTCTGTCCATGATGGAGAGACACACTGTACAACCTAGTAATCAGTGTCTGAGTTTCATTTAGCTTGTATGTACGTATGTATGTATGTATGTATGTATGTATGTATGTATGTATGTATGTATGTATGTATGTATGTATGTAGTGTTGATGATATTGATCCTGTATACATTTTGGTTTCCGTTTGTGAAACATGCTTCGGTAACATCTGCAGATGGACGAGTCCAGAAAAAGCTAAAATAAAATCACTGGATATTTAAGGCTTTTCTTCATGTGATGAGGACGAGAGCATTTACAGTAACATTTACAGCCAGGTGATGAACACAGACACACACTCACTCACACACACACACACACACACACACACACACACACACACACACACACACACACTTCTCTTCCTCCTCTCCTCTCCCACAGGCAGAAAAACACTCACGAAGCCCACATGCACGCGGGGAACACACAGGACACGCTGGCCCGTCAGCCCAGTATGTCCAGGTAGACGGGCGAGGCCTTGGCGAGGCTCTGGAGCATGCTGTGGATCTCCTTGATGTTCAGCCTCATGTAGGGCTCCCTCTGCCAGCAGCCCAGCATCAGGTCGTACACCTCCTTGGGGCAGGTGCGGGGCCGCTGCAGCACGCGGCCCTGGGTGATGCACTCGATCACCTGCAGGACACAGGGGGACAATAACCGTCTGCTGCTTGTCTGTGACTTCTAGACGACAGCGATGCAATAGATGTGAGCGATGGTGAGATGAACAATCGCAATTAAAATCAATCAGAAGTTAGTGCAGCTCGGACTGTGGATTTTGTTTGTAGGCCAAATCAGCAGGACGAACAATATTGGTTGTCCTGACTTGTCATTAGGACGTTTTTTCAATATTCTGGTTGTTCTCTAAAAGAATAATTCATGAATCTTTATGAAAATAGAGGGAGGCGCCCTGTTGTGGTGCCCTGTTGCCTCTCAGCAAGAAGGTTCATGGTTCACATCCCACTTCTTCTGGGGTCTTTGCATGGTTTCCTCATGTGGGGTTCGGTTAAGTAGAGATTAAATGGAATATGGAGATTGGATTCAGAATACATGTAATCTGACGGAGAAAGACAGAGTCTGACCTCATTGTTGGAGAGCTGGTACCAGGGCTGTTTGCCGTAGGTGAAGATCTCCCACAGCACCACCCCGAGGCTCCACACGTCGCTCTCCGTGGTGAACCGCCGGTACATGATGCTCTCCGGGGGCATCCAGCGGATCGGCAGCATCGTGTGACCGCCCACCTGCAGAGAGAGAGAGAGAGAGAGAGAGAGAGAGAGAGAGAGAGAGAGAGAGAGAGAGCAGTCCTTTTTGAAACCATTACCACAAGACCCATAGAGTATGATGTTCCAAATGTGTTTATGGGGATATTTTTAGGTATAATTAGATATAATTGGGATACTAACTCATGAAGGTCGGATTGCATTTTTGGATTAGTTCACTTTGACAAATGTAGGTCCACCATCACCAAATTGTACAATGTGCAATATTTAAGCCAGTATCAGGGTTTTGGCCAAATATAGAGTCATGATAAAAATGATTTGAACATTAATATGATCAGTAATGTTTCCTCTGTAACGTTTTCTTCAAGAAATATTAAACTGCGAAAGTGAAAAGCCTCCTCGCAGCGTAATCAACTCTTAGTGAATCTCTAATTGTTGCGCTTCCAAAACAACAATTAAGAATCTGCTTTTGTGAATGAAAAATAACCAATTTCAAATGAAGCCACAAAAATATTAAAGACTCTCTTCACCGGTGTTTAAATTGCGTCTTCATCTTATAAAATACATATTAACATTAGTAGGCCTAATGTATTTCTATGTAATCCTGGTTTTATTCACTGCAATGTTGCTATTGCATCTATATTGTTTTTTCCCCACTAATCTAATTCAATATGTGATTTGTAGAATAAAAGCGAAACAAGAGAGTGTTTATGCTGTGAGCTGCGTTCAAGCTTTTGCTTTGTTCCTGGTCAAAACATTTGAAAGCAGGAGTTGGTGACAGGGCCTCTTCATGTTGATCTTATCTGATGCCGGCACATGCATCTGCAAGTTTTTTTTTAAATATATTTTATATTTCTGATTCCAGTTTGGCCAGGAGAGGGCACTGTGTGATTCCAACTGGGATCCGAGACACAGAGAAGGAGGAGATGAAATGCATCCATCTGTTCCTCAACATGACACATTTCCAAAAATGTCAAGTCATTATAAAAAAGTGTAATCTCCTCACAAGCATCAGCCGACCATAGCGTACATCATAACCCCTCAGAGCTTTAATATGAAGCTGCTCAGGAAGTGTAGAGAGGCATAAACCTCATGCCCAGGGAGAAAACAAAGAAAACTGCCCAAGCCTTTTTGCACTGTTGCCCCTATTACCATGGAAACAGTAATTGTATGCAGATTATAGTATTTGCATTTAAATGGTATTAAAAAGATAAAATACCCCTGGTTAAAATGGTCATTTTTGCTGCTACAGTTATTTCAGAATAGCGCTGAATTTTCTAATCACGTATTTGAGACTGTGGTATGTGGGTACATTTCCATATATCTGTGGATATATATGAATGTCTGTGAGTGTGAGAGACCGAGATGATGGGAAACACTCACTCTGTAATAGTCGGTGCTGTAGACGTCTCTGGACATGCCAAAGTCCCCTATCTTGACCAGCAGGTTTTCTCCGACCAGGCAGTTCCTGGTTGCCAAGTCTCTGTGGACAAAGTGCTGAGAGGCCAAGTAGACCATGCCAGCCGCAATCTGCTGGGCAATGTGCAGCATCTGGGACTGGGTGAGCTCCACCATGAGACTGTGTTGACCGTCTGACATCAGCACTGCATCAGGACCGTGAGACCTGCAACCCCCAAAAAACTCTCAGCAGCCCGTATGTCGGAGTATTGCATCGAAACCACCAAAAATACACTTCAATTATTGAAAAAGAAATTTGTAAAGATCTTGTGATGGTTAGGTCCAGGGAGGAGGTTATGTTTCCGTCCGGTGCACTTTGTTGGTTGGTTGGATTGTTTGTATTTGTGGGCAGGATCACACAAAAACCACTGGACAAATAACCTCCAAACGTGGCAGAGGGACCTGGCGTGGGTCTTGAACACTGTGAGATATTCAATACTTTCATTGATTTCTTAGAGAATAATTGATGGATCTTGATGAAAGAAGAGGTATGCTCGTATATCCGTGAGTGTGTGTACTTTTGGTGCAGATCCAAATCAAAATCTGGATCTAGTGAATTTAAAGGTGGTTTCATGAGGGGAATGCTGGGCCTTAGCGGACGAATGGGTTCTACTGAGGGCCCTTCTAGGTAAAGCACAATTTCAATCTACTAAAATCACCCTTCCACAATTGACCAAACTATGCTATAATGACAATAATACCTGCAACAAGGACATTGTACTTTTGTCCATTGGTTTGTTGGTTTGTTAGCCATATTACGCAAGAACTACTTGACGGACTACGAGGAAACTTGTTGGAAGGATACAATATGAGTCAGGGAGGAATCCATTACATTTTTTCTTTAACATGACAGTTTTTCAACATTTTCTTTGTTTCCCCAGAGAATAATGAATGGATCTTGATGAATATTAAGGGACGTGATATCGACGAGTGTGTGAACCTGTGTGATTTCAGGGGACTGTTTCGGCATTGTCGGTGGTCTGCGCTCTTTAGATATTTTTTAAACAAATTTAAATGAAAGTATTGATAAGTGATCTGTAGAGTGGACGTCCTGGCTGTGTCCTCTGTTTCCAGTCTTTAATACTAAACGAGCTAACATTGCTGATTGTACCTCCATATTGAACATACAGATATGAAATAGGTGCCGATCTTCTTCACCTATTCCTTTAAGGCCAGTATCTGCAGAAGTCTCCTACCTGAGGAACTTGTTGAGGTCCCCATGCTTCATATATTCAAACACCATGATGAGGGGGTCGCTGTCGACACACACGCCGTAGAAGGTGACGATGTGCTCGTGCTGCAGGTTGGTGAGCAGCTCGGCCTCCCTGTAGAAGTCTGCCCGGCCGCTCTCGCTGCCCTCTTTCAGGGTCTGGACGATAAAAGGACGGAGACACAAAGAGACGGGACAGGACACGCAGGGAGAGACGCGTTATCTACAGCGACACACTCGTAGCCAGAAGAACTCGCCGACTGAACCAACTGGTGCACTGAATATTCCGGATGTGTACCTTCACTGCCACGTGGAGCTTCTCCTGGTCTGGTGTCAGGTTGTAGCACTCGGCGAGGAAGACCTTCCCGAAGGCTCCCTCTCCCAGCTCCCGCTTCAGGACGATGTTGTGTCTCTTGATGTGCTGGACAACTTCGATGCATAAAGATGACAAATCACACTCAAGGTCACATCTGCATTTTCATTAAAGTGGCGACTTTGGTTTATGTAAAATGGGACAGATACTATCTTAAGTCCCTTTATTCAGCCTTTACTGTATATGCAGCACACTGTTGAGTGAAGGCTGGATTATATGGTTAAACACACACTCTTCATATGAATTTTTTTTACTAAAAAGCCCTTAAAGCTGATTCATCGACATTGTAGTATTTATTAAATATTTGCCAACTGCTTACAAATGTAAAAGAATGAGAGTTCTACCATAACATGTTTTTGACTTTAGATTATGATTTTTGTCAACAATATAGTTACAGTCAAACTAGAATTATTAATAGATTTCTTTGATTAATCATTACCTCATTTAGTCTACAAAATATATTTGACGACGAAAGCAAGAACCAGCAGATCTTCGAAAATCGATCGGATGTGTCGGTTATTATTTTTCAAGTGATAAAAGAAAACAACAAGACCAAACCACTCAGGTTCAGTCTGCTGCATTGAGCCTTTTTTTCTTAACAAGCTTGTGTTTCCTAACATTATCCGTATAAGTCCTGCTGCCCCCGTAGAGCTGGAGTCTCTATCACGATGCAGCAGGACGCTGACAACAGATCTGGCGTCTGGATTTATCAGAAAAGGTCCGGGTTACCAGGGATTGGTCGAGCGGGGCGGTAACTCACACGTGTCCGATTTCAGCATGCTGCCGGAGTTACGGAAGTACTGTGGGTTCTCAATGACGGGAATCTTTGTCATGCCGATGATCACCGCGTCTGGACCCATCTCCGAGGACGACGGGGTGTTGTTGCCATTGGAGACGTGATGAAGAGGGCTGGCGGAGTCATCGTCGTTACTGATGACTGAGGAGGAGCCTAGGGAGGAGAGAGAGGAGAGAGAAGAAGGACGAGGGGGAAAAGAGGGTGGAGAGGATAGAGAAGAAGGACGAGGGGGAAAAGAGGGTGGAGAGGATAGAGAAGGAGGAGGGGGAAAAGAGGGAGGAGAGGGAAAAGAGGGTGGAGAGGAAAGAGAAGGGGGAGAGGCAAGACGAGAAGGGTGGGGGGGTCGTAGATAAAGAGGAGGTGGAGCAAGGTTGGAGAAATGTAATCAAGGAGAACATATCAGGTGATTATAGACAGAAGTCATCCTGAATCAATATGAGAACATGAGCTCAGCACAAAGTGGGACTCGTGAATTCCTACAGTCACTCTTACACTGACACAGTGGAGCTTGCAATGGTGGAACTTACATGTAAATAGTATGAAACCAATTCAGTAAATCTTTAGTAATATATAATTGTAACTGGTGTACAAACAGTTTAAATACAAGTTTCACAAAATATACGTATGCTTTCTCTGGTGGAGAAACCACACGAGATCAGAAGACTCTCACATCTGTCTCATTACATTGTAGGCTATTGTCTGCTGGCTTTGCTTAGCGTGAATAGTATAATATCGTTTCTAGCAGGTCTGGGTTTTAGTTTGTGCTTTGATACAATGAAAATACGTTGAAACGTCATGATTGACAGCTGAGACTGATTCCTGATTGGTCGAGCATGTGTGTCGACTGATGGCTACCGGCTCCAACAGACCAAGATGGCAGAGATTGTATCCGGAATATTTGAGCTTCATCTCTGGATAGTGGGAGTTAGTGGAGATCTGACGTCCATCTTTAGCAAATAATGTCATATTATATTGTTCACATGTTTTTCTTGTTCTATCTCAGTAGCCCCTTGTGTTATCATTCTGTATGACTGCACTTTACTGAAATATTTTCTATACACACAGTATCAGAAAGTCGTGAAATGTGTATATTATGTACATATTCAGTATTTTTGTTATTTATTAATACTGTTTACTTCTTTTATATTTGTATTCTGCTGTAACAAGGGAATATCCCCAGTGTGGGATCAATAATGTTTGTATCTTATCTTATCTATATATATAAAGTCTATGGTGAAACCTGAAGTAAACAGCTAGCCTGGCTCTGTAGGCTAAGCTAGCTGGTTGAAGGCTTTATCCGTTTTCAATGGATGGTCACAAAAATTGTTTCAACTCTAACTCTGGGCATAAATAAAAAATATTTCACCTTTAATACCAAACTTGGAGTTTCTTCCACATTTCAGAATGATCACCATCAGGACACAGCCGGTCAATGCAACTCCTGCGATTCCAACAACTACATACACCTGGGAAGAAAGTAAAACAACAATAGTGTTTGAAACAGCTTTGAAAAACATCTAACATCTTAAATCAGTCTCTACCAACGATCGACCAGGATCCACCATAAGGCCCATTATGGGAAAAGCATACATTCACATAGCTCTTTAATCATTCAATCAACAAATCTTCGGTCAGCCGAAATGTACAAAGTCCTCCAAATATTGATGAGAAGCTTTAGCTGCTGTTCACACCGAATATAAAAAAAAGCGATCTTATTAACTGTGACCACGGTGCCAGACACGCTGCTTTAAGCATTTCAGAAACTGTTGATCTCCTGGGATTATCAGAACAACCGCTTCTGAAGTTCACGCAGAACAGTGTGAAAAAACAAAACAACGAAATGATTTGTTGACGAGAGGGACGCATTAAGCATTTAGGTGGATGTGCTTCAACAACAGAGGACCATGTCCCGTTCCTCTCCTCTCAGCCAACAACCGAAATCTGAGGCTGCAGTGGACACCAAAGACTAGAGTTGAAGATTGGCTTGCTTTAGGCCCTCTGATACCAGTCAATCATCTCTCAGCGTGTCGGAGTATTGCTGCTGACCCTTTATGGACACAGTTTACAATCTTCTAATGGTTTCTCCAACATCCTAATGCATGTTGTAAAGCAAAGGTCGCCTCAAACCAGTTTCATGAACATAACAAGTCGTTAAGCGTTCTTCCTCCCCAGTCGAAAGATCTGAATCCAAAGGAGGTTTACGACATGAATGCGCCGCTGACAAATTTGCAGATTTTCTTGGTTCAGTCGTGTCACCGTGTAACAGAATCCCGAGGAATATTTCCAAAATCTTGAAGAACCCAAGGACAATAAAACTACTAAGTATCGTGTGACTAGTAAAGAGCTCTGTGAAGTTTTTTTTTTTACATTCCTCTCATAGTTGCTCTTCTTTATATAAATATAAGTAAGAACGATATCTTTGATCGACCAGCTCACAGCTGACAGATTCATTTTAGGGGGCCACACACCAAAAGGTTAGAAACCACTGCTTTAGATGGTAAGGGGTGCTGATCACTTACAGCAACACTGTCATCCAACGGGGGGAGCGGGGAATCTGAAATTAGCGATACAAAACATTCAGGTAATTAAAATTCTTGTCTCAACATTTGAAAATGAAAACTATTTAAACCAAACATGTTTTATAAAGCTGACTATGAGTAGACATGCGCTTTTTAACAGTCCATAGACTCACCCGTAGGATCTGGTCAGACGAAAGATGCAGGCACAGGCCACAGGAGGAGGGAAAAGATACACAGCATGGTAGAGTTCATTTTAACTTCATATGGATTAATTATCCACCTAGTAAGGCTTTATAAATCTAAATCATTACTTACAGTAGTAGAGGGGCTCATCTTCTAAAAATGGAAAAAAAAAATCTCTGTTACTCAACTTCAAAGACACAAACGATTCTTGTTCTATAATAATAACACAACTTCCTACTAAATTAAGCCGTATAAAACCCAGAGCAGTCATACCTAGTGGTTCCATGAACTGGGCAGACACCTTCTTCTCGTCCCGGCCGAACTCGTTCTTTGCCACCAGCCTGTACACGCCATTGTGAATGTGCGTGGGGTTGACCAGCTGCAGGCAGCCGTGGTCCTCGGTGTCGGTGGACAGGTGGATCTGCGTGTGGACGTAGTCCTGCTCCTTGAGGTGCTTGTTGTCCTGGTACCACTCGAGCTTGGGCTTGGGGTTCCCCGTCACGCTGAAGGGGATGCACCAGTGGTGGTTCTGCTCGGGCTTCAACAGCTGCTGGATGGTGGGGGCAACTGACACGGAGGCAACAGTAGAGGAAGAGTAATCACGGGATGACAGGACATAAACACCAGGATGAAACACCAGTGAGGAAAGGCAACATTCATGGGGTTAGAGAAGAGATGCAACCGGGGATGGAAGGTGTGGTCGACAGCGGAGGGACGGATCGCACAACGTTTGAACTGTGACACCGGGAAAACATGGATAGAGGGGAATGAGGAGACATGTTGCACTAAACAGGCAGAGGAGCACGGCGAGGCACGAGGAGCTTCACAGGAGGAAGAGTTATGAACAGGAAACATCCAGAGTCAATAAGATTTGCAGCGAGACAGAAATTAGAACAAACTGAGGAGCCTTGTGCTTCCACTGGAAAAAAAACTGTCTAGAAGGCAGCATTTAAAAGATCCTCTGAGAGGAAATTAGACAAACTCACACGGTAAATGTAATTGTTAAAGATGCATGCTGTAATGCTAGTATTGCTTAACATTCACAGTTAATGATGACAGAGAAGCAAGGAGCCTTACAGAGAATATTAAGCTGCAGGGTGGCCTCCGTCTGACCGACCATGTTCTCAGCGCTGCATATGATCACCCTGCCATTATCGTCAGGAGACAGGCCTGACAAGGTGAGGGTGCTCTTTGTTTCCAGTGCTTCGATCTGCGGACACACCAGTATCGTGTACATTATACAGTGTGTCCTGTTTGTAAGGATTTGGTGTGATCTTTAGTACAGGGACAACAATAGGACAATAACAAACAGACACTACAAAGAGCGCACATCTCCTATCAACCCCAGTCAAGTGTAACACATAGCATAAATTATGTTGGTCACTTTATCAATAATACTTTATAATTAATGCTTTAAATTGTTTATTAACAGTACTTAATTACTAGATTACTGGATCAATGGATAATTGCATGTAAAGATGGATGGATTGGAAACAGTTGTAGAAAAATTGTGAATAGACAGTCCAAATTATTAGTATTGGTACTATGTCAGCTAAAAGTAATAGATAAACAATGAAAATAACCATAAGTCCTGGATATACAGGTAAAAAAGTAGCAGTCCAAATAAGCTAAAAGTAAATAAATAGATAAACTTTTCATACATGAGCTAAACGTGATAGATAAACAAAGAAAATAATTAGCTAAAGCAGTTGAAAGTATATCAACAGATTAATTTAAAACAAAACCTAAATGTGATGGATAAATAGGAAAAAAAGGAAATATAGGTCAACACAGATGTTACTTATTATCAGTATTTATCATATTAAAAATATTAGCTTTTGCTAAACACATTGATAATTGACACTCGTCAGCTCTCCAGTCAAGAATCAGGTCTTGACCAACCAATTTTCATAAATGAATGCACAAGCCTGAGATTATAAGCGACCACAAGTGTTTGAGGTGTCATAATATTTGTTTATCATTTTAACAATAATGTGTTAACAGGTTTTTTTACACAGAAGTCCTGAGGATTCTGCTTGGACCTAAATGTCATGCCTTTGAATCGAAAGTCGAATCTCATCTTTCCTCAGGTCTACATAGTCTCAACAGTCCCACTCAACTGAAATCTTCCTATTTGTGACTTAAAGGACAAAGCTTGTCATTATTATCAACATACGCCATGAAAAGACTATGACCAACATTGTTTTATAGTCCACGTTGAGACTTTGTTGCACTGCTGTCGCACCCGCAGGACACTCGGCCCTAGTCTACTGGTTCCTTGGGATGATGCAAATCTTTAAGAACAGATTAGAGATTCATTTTAAATCAGGCATTTTCCTAAAAAAACAGCTGAACACTGTAGTTTGTGATCAAATGGGACTAAACAGTTGATTTGCTCAATTTTTTCCTTTGGATTAACACATTTGGTGCTCTGGGATTCTCAAAATAAAAACAGTAACCATGGTCATGCTAAGGCACTCTTACTTTCTATACACAAACGCACACACTACAGACGTCACTGACAGAACTGATCACCATGTTTACTTTAAGTTAGTTTACTTGGTAAAATAAATACTGCAACTGCTGAAATGTGCGACCTTCCTCCTTTTCTTGTTACACAACACGAGCCAATGTGTAACAGTACCAACAGAGCTCTATAAGTTGTATCATGGTTCGGATAAACCAACTTGTTAGTAAGTTCAATTAGGATGAGCTCTTTTCATAGGATGTATTGACAATGATACAATTTATCCCATTGTAGTTGCTTTGAGGTGTGACATTATAATTTCTGTAGTACTCACAAAGCAAAACCTTAACCAATCAGGTGCTCAAGGTGGTGCGCCCTTGTGAAAGTGTTCCCTCGTACACTCACCTCGTGTTGTGTGGAGAGCAGGTCCAGGTTCCACAGGAGCTCAGGGAGAGGGGAACCTGTGGTGGTGCACACAGCTTCGACGTTGCTCCCCTGCATCTGGGTCACAGTCTTTGGAGTGAGCTCCACTTTGGGAACCACTGCGAGACACAGACACACAGGAAAAATGAGACATCTGTTGCAGATATAAAACCTTTCACAGCTTGATTTGTTTCCAGGTTTCTCTCTCCGTCTTCGTTTGATGGCTCCATGAGGTGATCACTTCTCTGTAAACATTCAATATCAGATGCGTAACGTTGCTTAATATAACTTGGTTTCACATTACCACAGTCCGGTGGAGTGAGTTTGGCGAAGGCCGTCGTCTCCCCTCTATCATCCATGCATTTCAGATCCTGGCCGTCCATGTCTTCTAGGAGCCTCAGTTTGATCCACAAGTTCTCACAAATACAATCCAGAGGGTTTCCATACAGGAAGAGCCTGGCGAATGAAAACGCAGCACGTGAGAAACTCGTGCTCTGGCACAGGCACAGAGTGATGTGCAGACGACAGGTGCGCGAGATACTTACGCTAATGTTATGTTAAAGTTCTGAAATGTTCTCCATGAGAGCGTCGATAGATTGTTGTCTCTGAGATTTCTAAAAGCAAAGAAAACGGGATATTACAAATCCAAACATGGCAACTCCAGTGTACATTAGTGGAAATAACTGATTCTTACACGTATTGAAGTCTTGTGTTGTTGAAAAATGCGTCTGATGATATCGATGTCAATCTGGTGTTTATCACTGTTCTGTTGGAAGTGAAAAAGTAGAGTTATCACATCATCTACAGTTCTTATCCGTTGGCTTTCCATGAAAAACAAATGGTGTGATACTTACAGGTTTCTGAGGTTTATGTAGTGTCTCAAACTGTTGTCATTCATGTCAAACAGTCTGTTTTGATTTGCAATGTATCTGTGGGAAAATGGCAAAGAAAGACATGTTAGATGCAATAACTCGATCTGAATCAATACTACATCTTTATGCACTATAAATTCCATCAACATTTCACAGTCACAGTGTAAAACAACCAAGTAAATTGTGTTTGATTGAAACTTGAAACAAAAAAACATGATATTTGTTTATTTTGTAGGCATATCTCATTTTATATGTGCGTTATAAGTTCGCAGCACATTTGATTTCCAATACATTGTGAATCATTACAACAGTATGTGTTCACCTAGTCAGACATATAAAGATAGTTTTACAGATTTTATGTATTTCCCAGCAGTGCTTTGGTGCTCTCAACCCTCTTTGAGAAAGTTGGTTGTTCTTTAAGTTTAGCTAAAATAGAATAAATAAAATGTCAAGAGAATAAAAGTACAGCTTTGTGTACTTTTGGCATATGTGTCCATGGTGACCTTACCATTCGGCTATCATTGTACCATAAACAAATCAATGTATTGTCTTAAAATATATAAGTTAAAGTATCTTAAGGGCTCTAAAGGTCCGGTGCAGCTTCAGGAGCGGACCTTATTCCCGAAAGTATTACAAATCTGGCCCAGTGAAGTTAACCACTGGATTTAAAAGTCAAAATCTTCCCTTATCTCACAAATAATATGTAAAATGTGTGGGAAAATATCAGATGTTTGGCTGCTATAAGATTTTTTAGATTACAAAATGCGGAATAATCATGTTTTGGTCCAGCTACTGTAAAAGTCACGCCAGTCTGCTGTGACACCTCTATGCCTCACAGAGCTCACCCATGTCTCCCCTCCATCATCTCCAGTGGGTGCCATGCAGCTGTGTGCCTGTGCACGGTTGTACCAGGTGCACAGGCCTGCACACTGACGCAGATTAGGCCAGGCTACATGACTGTGGTGGGAATATACAGCCTGTATCTCCGGCTGTGTACAACCGATGGGCTCTCGTGTGTAGTCTGGCCACAATGTGGATCTTTTTTTTTCTTCTTTTTTTCCCACATTGAGGCCATGTTTCACAAAGACCGAGAATTATCACCTTCCATAGGCTGCGAACGGGCCTGGAACATTTACTACCATCACTACCTCTGGAGCTATTTTGTAAAGGAAACACCGACTAATCCAAATAAGCCTGACGCACACGCTCACCACCATTACGCACACACACACACACCGACGTCGGTAGTGGCACGCGCAACCCCCCCATGCACTCACACTCGCGCACGTTGGCTACATGATCCGACAAACCCAGTGGTTACGCGAATAATAAAAATCACAAATGTTCGTGTTTGACATTACGCGCAGAGCACAGATGTCTACTGATCTTTAATCTCTAATGGTGAAGTAAAACCCGAGTGCTGCTGATGTTATCATCACCATCACTACCTTGATTAGTAGTATCATAATCCCAGCCCTTAGGTACCATTGCGACCTACGATCGAAGGTGGTTCTTTACGCATTGCATCCTAATAAGTTCACGAGCTGTCTGTCTGTCTGTCTGCCTGTGTGTGTGTGTGTGTGTGTGTGTGTCTGCGCGACCATTTTTTTCATACATGCACACTTACATCTCGGTGATGTTTTCCATGTCATCCAACGTGAGCACGGGGAAATCCTCGATCCCCGGCGCGGAATCAATACAAACAATCCTTGAGATGCTGCAAGTGCAGGATGCGGGGCAGGCATCGCAAAATCTCCACATCAGCCCCAGCATCACCACCAAAAACAATCCAAGTCGAGCCATGCCATGTTCCCCCGCGCTGGAGTCCATCGCAGGTCCAATAATGATCTCTCCCCCAACACACACACACACACACACACACGCACGCCACAAACACCACACTCACACACACGCGCGCACACACACGATCCCCCCCCCACCCCCCCCACCCCCCTAAAAAAAACAGAATCTGGTCAGGTTGAATTATTGGGTAAGATTTTCCTCCCTCGCCTCCGTTATGTGGCCAAGTTAATCCGTTACACTCCGCGGGAAAAGGGGGGGTTGGGGGGGAAGACGGTCGGTGAGGAATGCGCAGCAGAGCCCAGGGTTCTTAATATCAAGATGCCATGGACTGGCCTTCCCGTCTCCGCAGAGCTGCTATCGCACTACTGCATATCGATGCCGCGAAGCAAGGTGTCAAGTGGTCCGTCCCGGTGCCGCCGCCGCCGCCGCCGCCGCCGCCGCTGCTGTCTCACTCCTCTGTGTCTCGGGCACGGGCTGCTCGCCTCCACCTTGTAAAACAAATATGAGGTGTTCCAGATGTTTATAGATCAATAGGCGAGGCCCCCCCCGCGACGAGCGTCCTCTCTCATATGTGCGGTGATGGAGAGGGGGGTGGGGGGGGGGGGGGGGGGGGGGGGTGGAATAAGAGAGGCTGCACAGTGGAGTAAGGATGCGTGGTGATGCTGCGCGTGTGTGTGTGTGTGTGTGTACGGAGGAAGCCTATACCTGCATCCGTCTATCGATTATCGACGAGGACACGAGCGCATCTCACTCCCCGGGCCATCATCACTAGGACTGGTTTTAATGGGGTGGCGATGATGGTGCCCCGGAGGTGCATTTATGACACAATTTATGGGAATTTGTTTTTTGGGGGATTTTCCTTTTACTGGTCGTGCAACAAAACCCCAAACACCAGAAGCCCGCAATACATGCGCCTTCGTGTTAGGCTGCACGTGTGGCTAGCTGAAATCAAAGTCAACATCAAAGTCAAATGCCCTGCGTGCACGACAACAACATGGATGTAAACTCCGGTGATGTTGTAGTTGCCCTGAAGCCATGTATTGGATGAAAGCAGCGCTTTTCACCCTCCCTCTCCTCTTCACTGTTGTACGGTTGGCCATTAGGCCTATAGTGTGACGTACCGTTGACGCACAAGACGGGTGCATCTATGAAAAATAATTACCTATACTATATCTGCAAGCTTCAAATGGTTCTCGCTCCCAATCACTGATCAGTGCACGATAGCCTGAAGGAGCATGGATTTGGGGGGGCGGCAGCTGTAGGTCTATGGATTTTTTTTAATTCCTCCTGTCATGGAACATTTTGACAGTAATATTAATTTTGACACACATCACAACCCACTGTCCTCCTGTGATCGTGTGTAAAAATGTGTTTCATGGACTGTGTGTTTGTGTGTGTGACCTATAGATCTTAACTTCTGATTAAATTTGGTAAACAACATTAAAGGGCTGACCCCCGTCTGGTTAGTGCACATTGATTTCATGATTGAAGCATGTATTTTCCATTATTTTATGTTCCAAATGAAATATCATATAAGCCCTCTGTCTTTTTTGCCAGTGCTAAGAATCAGCCTAATCATATGTTTCAAAATAATGAAAATACATCTTGTTTACAGGTGGATTCCTAAAAATACCCCATAATGAGGAGGCTCACTCAGCGAGGATCTATGACACAGCCCATGGTTAGTGTCGCTATGGAGACTTGCTTTTTACAAATAGCACGGACAATGTCAAGTGTCGCTATGGTTGCAGATGAAAATATGTACGCAGGCTTTTATTTTTTGTATGAGAAACATCAAGAACTGAATTATATCTGTCTCCATGGTAACATCAGAGCAGAGGAGAAGAAAGAGAGCTCTTTATTTTGCAATAGATCCTTGCCTATATCTGAAGGAGCATGACAACACTACGGGGGAGAGGGATGTTTAAAATAGATCAAGTGTGGACATAATTCAGGCTCCTTATTTACAAAAAAAAAAAAAAAAAATGTCAGTGAGGTGGTGGCTCAGTCTGATCTCAAGATTCTATCATTTCGAAGCTCATTCCATTGAGTATTTTCAAACGTTACTTTTTAAATGTCCTGTTTGTAGCCTACATGATGTCTTAGCTTTAACAATCCAAACTTTGAGGTGCGGTAAAAGGGGAGAAGTTCGACCCTGAGACTTTTCTTCACGCCACATCAAGAGATCTTCCTCCTCTCCAACATCTCGTGTCTTCTGCATCATCCAACTCTGCACCTCCTCCATCTCTGCTCCCATACACCTCCTCCTGAACCAGCTGGTGGCAGACTTGTCTTGAACCTTGCGTGGAGTGATGCAGCTGTGACTCAGCCAACTGATCTACATCCTGTACCATCCACTGCCTCTCCGTCAGTGGATCACACTGTAACAGTTGTTCTGTTGCAGCCACAACTGGTTTTATATACTTCAGAGCAAATACTTAAATCAGTAGTGTGACATCAGAAAACAATCCCTCTTGTTTAACATTATCTAATGTTCATGTAAATAAAAATAAAAATTATTGTATATGTACTTGTACTCGACCAGTTTCTGTAAACTGCTGCAGGCAGGGTTTATAAAACTGTAGTCATCACACTTCACACAAGATTCAGTCGCAGTTCCATTTGGTTGTGAAATCCACATATCCAGCATTTTTTATCCATCTCAGAACAAGATCGAACTTGGCACAAATATCAAAAGATGAAATGAGCCTGGAGGTAGAACAGGTTGAACTTAGAGTTGGTGCAGGTGGTTGGGATTAAGGATTTCCATGTAGTTTTGATCTTTTGCAGATTTATTTTTCGGTCACTGCCCCAGTCCTCATTCTCTCATGTAACTTTTAAAAGACACTTCCAACAAGATTTTCCCGACCTGACATTAAGACGATAGGAAAAGGGCTACCAAAAAAAAAAACACACAGAGATATATCGTGTATCACCATTCAGCCAAGAAATACCTGAATATATACAATTTCTGGATATTTTGTAGTTGGAATACATTTCATAGGTGGAAGAGTGTGTATCCCCATTCAGTCAAAAGGAATACAGAAATATATCGCGTCCCATAGTTTCAAGACTCAAGAGTTTTATTATCAAATGCACAGAGATAACAATTAAGCAGTCGCTGGCAATGAAATGCTTGAGTCACAGGCTCTCTTCTAACAATGCTCAAGAATTAAAAAAATTCACAAACGTTAGTGGAATTATCATTCGAAAACAAACCATAACTTGATTTTGATTGTTGGAGATGGGGGGGATCTGCCGGAGGAGGCGGGGCAGCTGCATGTGAGCCCTCACTCGGGGCAACACCGCCCCTGCTGGAGGGAGCGCTTGATATCCTACACTCGGCCACACGGTTAACACTGATTCATGTCGGTGACAGCCACTCCTCTTAGCTCCGCTCGCGGGTGCGGGCTCGAGCGGCAAAAGAAGCGTACCACCGTGTGAGTGTGGCGGAATCGAGCTCACGCACTGTGCCTCCTTTCCAGGCTGAAAACGTGCGAGCGGTTGAGGAGGAGAACCTCAGTGACTGTGGCTCGACTCCAGGTCTGTTCTCCTACAACCTTCCCATTTACACAGCGTAACGTTGCGTCGTGTAGCATGCTAGCTAGCCGCGGTAGCTAGCACCCAGCTGACAGTAGAAGTATCAGCTGTGTGGGTCCGTTGTGTTATTTCCCGACAGGGTTGTACAGTCGCAACGTGTACACCGGAGCCCACAGACACGCCTCACTGGACGCACTGAGGGCTGCTGGCTAGTAGCAGGGCTGTTAGCATAGCAAGGTAACCTAATGTCAACTTCCAGCCGCCGCGCAGGGACGCTAAGCTAACTGGTGTTTGCAGGCAGATGCACGTTTCCCCCCTTTTATGTGTAAGAAACTGCGCAGTTTCCATCCCTGCAACTATTTTATAATATAGCTGCACAATGGACACAACAGTTAGCCTCCATCTAACGTGTTGCAGTGTGTGGTGAGTTTCTCTAATGTCTGGAGAATCTTATTAAGAATAACACGTACAGTGCTAAAAAAAGCGGTGTATGTGGCTGCTATTGGAAAAAAACACAGTGGCTAAAATGGGGGCTGCTAATTCCAAAGCCATGGACGTGTTGATCAGATTCTCCCTCCAAGTTGAGCAGGGCCTCGATGCTGGAGGGATGTTTGCACAAGTGCAGCTCGCTTTTGCATTATTCAGCCAGCAGCAGCGGGCTGTGCACGTACGTGCAGGGGCTGCATGTGCAGAGTTCATGCAGGAGGGAAGTGCTCAATCCTGGATCCGGACCCTGAACCAAACTGACAACATGCATGCTGCCACATGGATGCACCACTCATGATTCCACATCATCTGTATTCAGTAGCTGCACGAGTTGATTTATCCATTAGAAGATGGACTGTCCAATAATTTGCAGCTCCATCTCTCAAAGTTTCATCATGTGTAAGGATTGGCTGGTTCTCTCCATCTCACCTTATAGTAAACGGAATATGTCTGGGTTTGCAAATACGTTAGACCACACCATCAATCTCCTCTTCAAGAAAAATCATCAGCAAACAAATTTAATTTCAACCTCAATCGGAGCATTTCATCGGCATGTGTCCCAGATCATTGAGTTATTATTGCCTCCTCTTTTATCAGATCCAGGAAGAGGAGCCTGTTTGCATTCCTCTACAGGTGCAAGACAATGGAGGTGAAAATGGAGCAGCAGGACGAAGACCTCACATTCAGCAACACTGACACTAATAGTAAGATCATACACATTTCCATTATGACCACAGACCGTATATAGAGATGTAAGAGCCACCTCGACTTCCCCCAAGTATCTATAAATGAAACCAAAATATCCAAACACTGCCATCTGGCACGTTGGGAGCCAGAGACTGCACTGTAGCAATCGTGGGATGGAGCTAAGGAAGCGGGTTCCAACAGTCTCAGCCGTCGGTTTCACCCCATATTAGGGAGCATTTAAGTCGTCTATCTTTTACACAATCTGTAATTGTGACAAAGAAAAATAATCAACCATTCATAGCCCTTATGTAAACCACATGAATGAATCTGTGCCCTAAGTACTAAATGGACTGAGCCTGTCTTGTGTTGTATCCAGCTTGAAATTGAGTGTGTAGAAAAATCATCTAATTAGTACGCTCTAGGGAACAAAAAACAAAAAAAACAAAATTGTCTGGCTCCCTCTATGTAGCACGTGGACATGTCAGATGGTTGAGAGGTTCTCCTGTCCAAGATACTGCTGTTCTGTGGGTCCTGAGCAGATCCGCCTGCGTTTTAATCCAGGAAGGGTACATGGTGGTGCTGGACACTCTCCAGGATATAGTTGGCTGCTGAATATAACTCATTCTTAGGGTGGAACACAGTGTAGACCTAGCACTCGCCATGTATTTATATTATTTTGCTATTCCATTAACCCTTCACTCTCTGTAGCCCACTGGTAACCCACCTTTTCAAATCCAACTTCACTTTATAATTCCGAATATATACAGAGTTCTACCAACCTGAAATCTGAATAAATTCATTTGTATTAACAAAGCTTTGAATGTTATCGCTAGACCGGAAGATACATGTCTTCATACCTTAGTGAAGTACATAACCTGACTCTAATTGGAGGAATTACAGTAGATATACCAGCAGCTCCGCTAACCTGATGCCAGTGTGAAAAAACGCCGAAGGATCACGATCGACCTGCTGTTAGTTTCCTCTGCTGTAGCATGTAATGATTATCAGGTTTTCTTTCCAATTTGTTACAGTGCCATAGACCTACATTTCTTCATACTGCCATACTGTGGTGCCAATTACCCAGGATCTTTCGTAATCGATGAATTCCTCCTAAAGATTTTTTTTTTTCCTTTTCAGGTAAACGCCCAGCTGAGGACATGGATGAGGAGCAGACCTTCAAACGATCACGCAACACAGATGAGATGGTGGAGCTGCGTGTGCTGCTTCAGAGCAAAGTAAACACCCATTCTGGTCATACAGTTTGCCACAATAGTCGTTTGGCTGTACGCCTTTCTTTCTTATTTTCTTATTACTGATCAAAAGAGAATTTCTTTCTCTCTAAGAAAACGCCTCTTTTTCCTCACAGAATGCTGGTGCCGTCATTGGAAAGGGTGGAAAGAACATAAAAGCTCTCCGCACAGACGTGAGTAACAGAAGAAAGGCTGCTAACATTTCTGCAGCTGATGAGAACATTTTGTTTGCTGAGGCCCCCTTTTGTTGCAGAAACAACTGTTCTATATTAAAATGCTGTAATATTGAAATTAAAACGATCCAAACTAAAATTCCAAATGATTCCAACCCCCTATTCGAAGAACTCCCACAGACACAGTTCCAGATTTCCTGCCGGCAGGTTTTTAATCATTTGACATCAACAATTAACATGCACTGTTAGTTGATGAAACCAACTCGGCTCTTGGGGACAGACTGGTTCACCTTGTTAGACACATCGGTTGGGCTTCGTTTCCAGTCCTCCTGTGACTTTCAGCCTGATTCCAGTTCCCTTCCCACTGTGGAAGCTATTTTTGACCTGGAAGTGACAACAGGTGCCTTAAAGCCTTAATTCTCTGTAGTGCTCCAGACTGTTTAGTAAACTTAACTTGTCCAGGTCACACCTCCTGTTCTTCTTCACTCACCACAGTTTCAAATCTCTCACTTTCTCTTCACTGTTGGGACAAAGTAAAGGCGTGTTATTCATTAAAAATGTATTCCTTCTCCCCCTCTTCCCTTCTCCTTTATTTTTTTGTTTTTATTTTTGGCCACCTTCCTCCGTTGCCCATGTACTGGATCGACTTGCCCCTCCTGCGTTGCCCACCTTGACGTTGGCCCAACCTCCGCCCGCCCCTGAACGCCATGCCCGCCCGCCCGTCCACCTGACACTCCCGGTTGGCCCCGCCCATATACCGTGCCCCTCCTTAAACGGGCGCCTTACTTGACATCTTGTGATTGAATGCCCCCGCCCAATGCCAACCTCCTCCACCACAACCACCTCCACCACCACCACCACCACCACCACCTCGGCCCATGCAGTACAATGCCAGTGTATCAGTCCCAGACAGCAGTGGCCCAGAGCGGTATGTCCCACCAGTTATTGCCTCACTGCCTGATTAGAACAGTGAAACACATGTCTTTGATAACCTGCCTTCTGTTTCATTTTAACATCTTGACATACATGACAGTATACTCCCCATCCCCCAAACACCCCCCCCCCCCCTCCACTTGTAAGAGACGTGTATTGTTCCTTTTGATTTTTCTGTCCATTTTTAAGCATCTCCATTGAGTTGCACTTTTTGTCATTACAGTTTATTGTCCATTCAGAGAGCCACTACCAAGTAGATGGTATTTTATGGTTATAAAACACGGCTGTCGGATGTTGATTTTCCTTGCTGTGATGTTTTTAATTTGACCATTTTAACTTGTGGACAGCAGACATCTTTTTTTTCTCGCTCTGTCCTCTGTGGCTCACCTGCCCCCCCCCCCTCCCCTGACCTCTGAACCACCCACAACCCTCTCCTCCCCCACCCTTTTCCAGCATCACTGTCCATAATCTCTGGAGCGAGCACTGGCTCCTGTCCAGAGGCTCCGCCCCCCCCCCCCTCTCTGTCAGTCATTAATGTCGTCACTTGATTTCATTGTGCTGCATCCCTTCTGTTAAACTTCTCTCCGGCCACATTCAGATCAGAGCTGCCTGCCAAGCCTTTCATACCCCTTCCTCACCCCCACCCCCTGCTCTTGTCCTGTGCCACAGACTAGTTGGTAATCACTTACATTTCCCTTCCCCACCTCAGTTCCTCTGCTCTGTTGCTCTTTTTCTACTGCCCACCCCGTCTTCTCCTCACCCCAGCCCTAAGCCCTCTCCTTCCCACCTCTCCCTTCTCCCTCGAAACCCACCTGGTCACAACGAAGGTGTGCTGGTGGCGCTATCGTCATGGGAGTTTATTGTTTCAGTTTGTTACGTTCCTTTTCTTCAACTTGCTGCCGGTGGGGGGGTTATAGCTCTCTCTGTCTCCCTTTCTCTCTGAGTCTCTCTCTCTCACCCCTTCCCCTAAAGTTCTTGTGGCCAGTTTCACATAAATTAGGGGCCTTCTGAAGCAGCCCACCATCCTGAAGACTTTCTTAGATCCTGTTCAGACCTGGTATTGACATCCATCTCAGATAATCCAATCACAAGTGGACTGCTCTAAGCAGAGATGTGAAAGTACCCAATATGTATCTAATATCACATTTGGAGGTGGTCTGGGATTAGACCACATACATGCTACTCGAGTGAGTTTACGAGTGATTAATACATTCCATTTGGGAAACACTGCTGTCCTTTCAGGGCTGCAGTATGGATGGGCAAAAACGGAGACTTTTATAAAGATGACACAGTCACACACATTCGCTCCCTCGGCTCAGAAAAGGATATGGGCCCCAGAAGCAAATTTTTTAAGTTGATATGGAATGGAAAAAAATACATCTGAATAAATTGTTCCCTCTTTTCCTTCTCTCTAATTACTTAATTGTATTTCCTGCATTATTGTACCTGCCTGCTTACTAAAACTACCACCTTTGTGGCTTATAGAAACTGCTAGTTATGGTAATATTAGTGTCTATGTTGCCATTTTAAACACTTGAGAGCCAAGCATAATGTGGACAAGTCTTAAGCTCAAGCTTACAAGTTCAATTTGAAAGCAGAGTCTTTCCATCTCTCTGGCAGACATGATGATGGACCCATTTGTCATAGATGGACTAAAAACCGCATTATTTGTCTTTGGTGCCCAGAAGTGACGTTTATTTACATGTAGAGCGAGGAAGTGAGATCTTATCAGGTGTGGTCACAGGCGACACGTGGGGACACACTCGAATCCCAGGTTTGAACAGAGCTGTCCACTTGTGATCTACCAGGACTGAACAGGCTCTTACTTTAAATAAATGGTAAAGTGAGTGCATGTCAGCATCTTATTCTATCTGTTCAGCGTTGGGGGGAAGTTATAATTGTGTGCAGTACACCGCAGTCCCAATTTGTCTTTTTTGGTTGGAAATCTTCTGAAATACTCTGTACCTGTTTGCTGGACTGCCTCGTGGTTTTTCCCCCCAGTTTTTTCTGTGTTCTACTTTTTGTCCCCCTTATAATGATGTGCTTCCTTTTTGGGCCAAAATGCTTCCTGATAGGATTCTGAGTGTCAACGCCAGCATCGACACTATTGGAGATATTCTGCTGAAAATCATCCCAACTCTAGAGGAGGTGAGCCACTGTGTTAATTTGCGTGTTGCTTTTTTTACCAGAGGAAAGTCAGGGATGAATGAATACATTGTATTTTGGAAATATTGAGCCTTTTGGAACAATAGAATACAAATGGTAAACAATAGAAAAATGGTTAAAAAATTGCAGGATTTGAACTTGACTTTATGAAGCTACCCTGTAGATTTTCTTTAACCATTTGGACATGTGGCTTTTAGGCTCTTGCTATATCACTGATCAACATCTTGTGCCAATAATGAAAAAATAATCATAACAATACCATCCAATTCAGGGAAAAAGAAGCCTGGACTAAGTGAACAGTGGATGCAAACAAAGCTATTCAAAATATTAGCTTTTCCAGGATAAATACTGAGTTTAAATATGACTTTTATTTACAATAACATTCCAAAAGGCACTCTCAATTTCAGGCCTAAAAATGGAGCTGTAACACCTGAACTCACCTGGTATGGTTTAGTTTCAGGTAAATTTGACCAGAGGCTGATAGCTATATGTATTAGCTATTTACGTTTTAATCTAATTTATTACTGATTGTTAGTGCTGAACAATTTTATGAGAAAATCTAAAAAAATAAAATGCATTTTAATTAGCATCTCCATTCATCACCTTTATTAGGAGTTGGTTCATTGGAATATTCTGCTGGTGGTGCTAATTTTCACCGTGAGTGCCAATAGACCATTATCACAGCCTGTTCAGTATTCCACATAGATCTTAAGTTTTCATCTCTTCACTGGAAGCCTAAGTGAATGTCACACAGTCCATGTACGAATGTCATTTAGAGATGTACTACGTTGTGTTTCTGTAGTACCAACATTACAGCGGGATTGACTTTGACTGTGAGCTTCGCCTGCTGATCCATCAGAGCTTGGCCGGGGGCATCATTGGGGTGAAAGGTGCCAAGATAAAGGAGCTGAGAGAGGTAGGACAGAGTCCTGGGCTGCACATTCATAAGAAACATAACTGTTACTTGTCATCACTTAATGGCTACCACAGACAAAATCTAACACTGGAGAGGGTGTTCTTTCTAACTACGGATTTAATTAGCAGTTGCAGTAGTGTCATGTATGTGGGATTTTTGCTGGTGTCATCAGCTACCTTTGTAGCAAAATAATCAAAAGTGGGTTTTAACGTGTGGGGTTTCTCTGCACCAGAACACCCAGACCACCATCAAGTTGTTCCAGGAATGCTGTCCACACTCCACTGACAGGGTCGTCTTGGTGGGAGGAAAACCAGAACGCGTCATTGAATGTATAAAAGTTATCCTGGAGCTGGTGTCAGAGGTGAGTTCACAGCCGGGAGATCTGCTGAAAGCATAAACATACTTTATAGGCTCATTTGTCTCATGCCATGTAGATGTAATAATAATCACTTGAAGCTGAAATCCATCACTGAGAAGTGAAATGTTCATAGGGTTATCGTTTTGTGTGCTTCATAACTTGTCTTTTACAATCTCCTCTTATTATGTCCTCTGTCTTCTTTTCGCAGGCTCCAATCAAAGGTCGTGCTCAGCCTTATGACCCCAATTTCTATGACGAGACATACGATTATGGAGGTTTCACCATGTTATTTGAGGAAAGAGGCAGACGACCCATTGGTGGGTTCCCTATTCGCGTGCGTGGAGGCTTTGAACGAATGCCCCCCGTTCGTGGCAGCAGACCCTTGCCTCCCCCCAGAAGGGACTACGACGACATGAGCCCTCGTCGGGGTCCTCCACCACCTCTGAGCCGAGGTGGACGAGGCAGCAGCCGAGCACGTAACCTGCCTCTTCCTCCACCTCCACCACCAAGAGGAGGGTGAGGAAGTTCTCCATTTCCTTGTTATTGCTGTAACCAAACCTACTTGATCTGGTTAAAACAAACTCTGGCATGTTTGATTTGGTTCTTTTGGGTTTTTTCATTTAAAACTCTTAAGTGGACTAAGTAGACTGAGACCGCCTGTGATTTTAGTGTAAATTCAAAAGCTTATTTTCAAATGGATCCATGTAGTGATGAGAATGCTGAATGCCAAAACTGATAAATCAATAAGTTACCATATCAGTCCGTATAACCAATGAACACGAAATTGACCAGAGCTAAAAATGCTACAAACTTTGTTGTATGCTTCTTTGGTCCAGATCAAATCATCCATACTGCAGTGTGAGCAATCAATTTACTTTCCTTGTGTGTCATTGTTTACAGGGGAGACAGGTTTTCACATGGCAGCTACCACAGCAGCTTGGACGACAGACCAATGTGAGTGTGATTTCCCGATATCGCAAATTATTATATATAAGCTGTCTTTTAAGTCTCAGATAAATAGAGGCCGGACAATAATAAAGGTTGGGTTATGTTTCATGCAATTACTTGTAGCCTACTGGAGCAGCATAAACTCAGTACAACATATAAATTAGAATAGGATACTCAGATACACAGCCACAAAAGTAGCTTGTTGTACTAAGAGTCCTTACCACAGATGAAATACAAATATAGGTGATTTCAGGGGGAAAAAACAATTGCGTATGTCATGTCAACCCACTTCCCAAAAATATTGTTAAAGGTCTCATAATGTACAAAGGGATGTTGGTCCGTCTTTTTAGATTTTAATACTATTTAGGGGAAGTGAGTTGACATGACATGCTGATGAGTAAGACCTTATAGGGGATATTATAGTGATTTATAAAGACAACAAGTAAATAATGAGGAAGATTTAAGTGTGTCTGACTTGACTAATGGTGCGAATTTAGAATTAGGGCCCCTTGATAATATAAGCTTGTCCTTAATAAGGGACAGCCTCGCTCTGCCACTGGGGTAAATATCTGAGCATTTGTATTAATCTCCCAAAATATAGCAAATGAAAGCTGCTCGGTAGCAGACTGTCAACCCACCAGCCCTGATTCAGAGTCTGATCACAGGTCAGCTGTAGTGGCTGCATGTCCTTTCACACTCCCAGCTTTCTAAATACCAATGTAACAGCAGTGACCTGCTGGATGTTGGGCTGTTGAATGTCCTCTAGAGAGGATACACTATACTAATGCACACCTCTTTTTGTTTGTAGCGACAGGAGAAGCCGAGGAGACCGTTATGACAGCATGGTGAGTGCCGTCTGTTCACAGGTGTTGATGTAACCCTAAGCTCTACTGTGTGCTTGTAGCTTCTTAGCAGTGTAGTGTTTGTTTGTGAATTAGGTTTCAGATGAGGTGACTCGAATTTCTTCTTTTTTCTGAGTGTAGTACCAGTACAGAGGCACGGACACGCCGCTGCTTCTTTCACTGTGTATGCACACTGATCTAGGCCTGTTGTTGCCTGGCAACAGTTGTCTCCTTGGTTACCGCGGAGCAGCAGAGTACGTAGTCCAGAGATCCACCGGGCTAGCAAATGAACTTGAGCTGAAACCAGAGCAATTCCTGCACAAACCGTTCCAATAGGAAGGCAAAGAATACATTTAATCAGATAAACAGCGATGGGTGTCATTGAATTCCTTCGGTTTAAGGACAAATGTGGCGGCTTGCAGTGATGCAGCACAAACATCAGACATGTGTCTTCACTCATAAAGACCACTCTGACTTTGCTTATAAAAATGCTAATGAATTTCAGCAGTGAGAGCCTCAAGAGATGAAGAATCACTTTAACCGACTAAGAATATGATAAAATAATTATATCACTTTTCTGTTATGCAACTAAAAGCTTCTTAAATCCACATCTGGCTCAAAGCATATGGAAATGGTATCAGTTAACGCAAAAACCTTTCTCAGTAATGGTGATAACTTTATGGGTGCTGACCTTGTTCTAATTCTAACTTTTAAAGGAATGTATTCCAGCATGACTTGTTGGGGTTAATGCAGAATATTACTGTGCATTAAAATGCCCCAAATATGGCCAATTAATTCTTCGGTAAAATTAGGACCAAAGTCATATCCCAGATAGCTGAAAGCACCAGCACTAAATAAGTTGGAATATTTTGACCCAGTTTTCAAAGTGGATGCCTTTGACTGTTTTAATGTAAAACCAGTGCGATGACATGCACTGCGGTCCAAAAGTCTGAGACCACTTTACTCTGTAGTTTTTAAAATGTCAAACCATTTTGTAATTTTAACTGTCAGCCTTTCATCTTTCACGTAATATATTCTAGAATCTTTTTATCTTTGTGGAATCTGAATCGCCCCTCCTGCTGTTCTCCTCAGGCCCCTTTTTTCAGAGTAACCAGAAGTCCGAGGGCAGGGTGAACTCTCGGGTCTTCTCAGTATTCAACAGAAATACTCTGTGGGATGAAACAGTCAAATAGAAAACTTAGACTCACAGCAGCAGCTATCAAAAGAAGGAAAAAAATGCAGTTCTAACTGCCGATGCCTGGAGGCAGCACAAGTGTCAGAATGGCTTGATGTATTCATTCGCTTGCCTTTTAGAGGGCTCACATCAACATGTCTACAGCTGCATCAGAGCTCACTAGTTTTTGCTGAGGCCTGGGACACACTGCCTGCGTCACACGTGCGTGGCGCTCCAGGAATGTCTGTGGGTACGTCTTGGTCAGAGCAGCCACACAGCCTGCATGAGACACGTGGGGGAGACGCGGCTCACGCCATGCTGCTGCTGCGGCGTGTCTTCAAATCGCGTGACTGCTTTCTGGTTGCAAAGCTTTACTCGTCAGACTGCTGATCAAAAAGGGTTTATTATTATTATTGATTGCCATTATCAAAGGTGAACTTGGTGTAAAGAGACAGGGCTGGCAGCAGACTCAGTGGTGTTGTTTTAACAATTCCAGAAAGACAGAAAAATCCTTCTCCCCAGGATGCTTCTGAAGTCACCTGATATAGTTTCAGTTTTTCTCATTTTTAAACCCAATAATGCACTTTTCAGTTAAAGTGGGATGTCTGAAACATGAATGTCTGATAAATGTGCCGCGACTGCTTAATGCTGTGTAATCGGAACTGACTCAGATCCTCGTGGAGCATTTCCAGCACCTTTCTGAATCTGTGCCTCAAATAAATCAGGCTGTTTTGGATACAGGAGTGAATCCTAACCAGAAAAGACAGATTGTTTGTCATATTGTCAAATGGATAAGGAATTTTTTTTTTTTTTTTAGTCGGCAGACAGCTTTAAAATGTTATCATGGCATGCTGTCATTATTGTGATACTAAAACAATTGTTTTTTTCCATGTTTTATCTTTTTTTTTTTTATGCCTAATTGATTCTGATCTGCAGAGTGGAGGCGGATATGGTGAGTTTACATATTTCTTTAAATCCTGCACAAATCTATTCATCCATTAAGTAGTGTTTTGTTCACATAGGTTTTCTTTACATCGCTTTGGTCATCATCCTTTTCAGATATGGCATGTGAAGCACATTCAACTTTATGACACATTGCACTGCATAACAAGTGAAATTATAAGTTTTAAACCAAACTCTCCAAAAATATAGATGGTAAGGCTAATACAGAAACTGTCGAGCAGCATATTAGATTACAGACGGTTTTCCTCATTCATCTTTGGACTACTGTATTTAACAATATGTGCACGCAATGTATGGATGATTAGAACAGGAAATCCATTGTTTCCCTTGTCTAAATATATTCTGGATAATTTAGTCGAAATGAGATTTTAATATTTAATTCAAGAATTAACGGAGATATTGCTGCTGTTTAAAACCTGTGTGGTTGCCTGATCACTCATTTAATCTTGTTGTGATAGATACGACTTCCAGTTTTTACACGTCTCATCATGTCTCCTTGGAATTACATAGGCGAATAATTATTACTAGAGAAAAACATGCACTTTAAGAGCAAATGGAGGGAAAAACTTTATCTTGAAGAGTTCTGTCTGTATTTCTTGTTTATTATGCCACTATCTCCTGTCTTTGTCCCACTGGTGTATTTTCAATGTCTTCAAAGACAACAATTCTTCCTGGGAGCACTTTCAGTCTGGTGAGTGGGGATGGATCGTCACTGTCCCGCTGTCTTCTTTCCTAACCCAAAAGGGTTGTTTCATGTTGTTTGCACAATTTATTTAAAGACAAAATCACCCTAAATGGGCTCCCTCTCCTCACAGGTGGCAGAGGGTCATACAGTGATATTGGAGGCCCGGTCATAACGACACAAGTCACCATCCCAAAAGATGTAAGTGAAAAGGCATCAGTGTACAAGTCAAACACATGACTTTGACTGTATAAGAACGACATGAAGACATTTCCCCCCTAAAACCGTTTGTGTGCTTGTTGTGCAGCTGGCTGGCTCTATCATTGGAAAGGGTGGCCAGAGGATCAAGCAGATCCGCCACGAGTCTGGGGCATCCATCAAGATTGATGAACCACTAGAGGGCTCTGAGGACCGCATCATCACCATCACAGGGACACAGGACCAGATCCAGAACGCCCAGTACCTGCTGCAGAACAGGCATGTGTCTCTGTGACTAAACCTCCCCCCAAAACTCTGAACCATCCCACTGCAGCAGCGTGGCCTCCTCTGACGACCTGTCTGACCATCCACTACTGGATGGGAGGAAACAGTTTACTCTGAGTTGACTTTGACTTTACTGAACCCAAAGGTGAATTTGTCTTACAGCTAAAGGAAAGGCAGCTCAGACCTAAAAGTAGATGGAATATGAAATAAGTTTATTTCTGGATTGATTATACTAAACACTATACTGATGCCACTATCGCATCTGCTTCTTTAGATCAAAAGCTCTCAAACTGAACACCAGCCTGTAATTCTGTCCAGAGCTGAAATACCTGGTCAGTTAATTTATTCGACTGTCGACATAAAACTAATATGATTTAAATTGGATAATCTATGACTCATTTTTAAGATAAGATAAGACCCAATGCTGCGGAAATTCATTAATTACAGCCGCAGTCAGAATGAGGTAGACAAGAGAACATGTGAAAATATAATCAAATACAAATAAAGTGAACATATATATATTACACACACCTTTCACTACAGATGGATATTTTATGTATTATATTGTGTATTATTGTAAGAGATTCATTTTTTTTCTATCACGGGAAACAGACATATGCTTTATGGTTTTAGCTTTACAAATATAAAGACTTTCAAGATATCACTTTGATTTCTACTTTTAGTTTTAGAAAACACTGAAGATGTTGCCTTGAGCTCTAGAAAATTACGTACTACTTTCTTCTTTTTTACATTATTATTATTTTGTGACATTTTATTCGTCAAACAATCAATTGATAAAATAAGAGACAGATAAATTGATAATGAAACCAATAACGAGTTGCCTCTCTAATAAGTTAAACTGCCTCAGATGAATGTAGAACTTTTCTTTATTCTGCCCGACTGTGTTAAGCTTCTGTTTTCTTAAACCAGTCTTGCATCTTGAAGAGTTTTCAGTCCACACGTTTCTTTTCCCCAGTCACCAAGTGGCTAAGCTTGTCTCTGCACTCACATAGCTTCTCGCAGGCAGAATTTATTTTCAGCCTTGACCTTGGCTTACTTTTTTTTTTTTAAACTTACAATTGTGCTCCACATGAAAAATGACTTACAGTTTGCAACATCCAGCGTTAACAGCCCCCGACCCGTGTCATGTTCCTGGTAAAATAAATATCCTTATGTTCTTAACCTTTTTATCTGTCTCTTGTTTCAGCGTGAGGCAGTACTCTGGTCGGTTCTTCTAGAAAGAAGGAAGTGAAGAAGAAGAGTGAAGCCATGCTGCTGTACGGTTTGCTCCTTCTATTCAGAGCCTACTTTCCTCTGCTTTGGGTAGAAGCGCCTCCACCCCTCACTACCACACACTACGCCACCTATCTGTGCATTGGAAACCTTATTTAGAGGAGTTTTGAAAAATCTTAAAGCTGTCAAACAGCGAACAAAAGGTCAACAATGTAATTCTGTGCTGGTGTAATTCTTTTATCTGGGAGACTGTCGTGCTGTCATTGGAGTAAACTCATATGTATGATAACTTTCGGTGTTGTGAGCCGCCCCCTGGCCCTTATCTCCCTCATTTCAGTACAGCATGCAGAATGTAATCTTGTTTGTAAGGAACACTGTGTGATTTTAGGTTGTTCCCTTTTCTTTTTCTCAAATGTTGAAGCACCCTCTCCAAATGAAGATGCATGTTCTCAAGAATGGGTTAAGAACCATTTAAATAATCTTTGATTTTTACACAAACCCCTTTTTCACTTTGAAATGAAGTACTTTTTGTAAAATGGGCTTTAAAGGAAATGTTTGACATTTTAGGAAATGTGCTTATACTCTGGGGCAGGTTTTACAAAGATAAAATGTGTTCCTCTGGATGCTACAGTCATCCATTTCACAAAGATGCGCCTAGACAGGTTTCTGAAAACCTGTATTGCTTGTCAACTACATAATTTAATAAACATCGCAGGTTAGCTGGGTTGGGATCCGGCAACTGCCGAACATGTTCCACAGGATTCACATCATTTTCATAAACATTCACCCCTCCTTGTTGCCTTATTGGACGTGTACATTCTCATCATGTTTCTCTGCTTGTTCATCTTTTCCATCATCACATTTATATTTTCAAAAAATCACTTCGATCAATTATCAAAACTAGTAGTGGTCGATTACTGGGTGTCCACGTGTAATTAGTTCCCAATTGCTCGAATTTATTCATTCAGTGTGACTATTCTGTCTGAGTTTACCATTATCTCTATGTAAATATAAATGTGTTTAGAAAAATATGCTTCCTGAAGATCTTTGGGTTTTCAGGAAGCACACACACACACACTATTTTAGTAATCCATTGATAGTTGTGTTTACATTAATGATCACTCTGCAAATAAGAGCTGCTAATAATGTATCTGGTATTTAAATACCATATTGTAGACTTTAAAAAAAGGCTTAGGTTGTAGCTCTGTTTAGCTTCTCACTAAATCAGGCCCATTTTCGTAAAGGTTGTTCATCTGTTAGTATAAATAAAGACTATTACTGTGTAAATCATTTCGTTATAATGAAAATGAATCCCATGGGTTGAATGGCTCGAGTGAAAATTAATGTGGCTGCTTTTATGATGACTGGGCGTTTTCAAGGCTCTGGTTTACATGTTAATCATAAAACAAAAATACGAATTATCACTTTTACAACAACTTCAGTTTTGTATGGATTATGTGTATAACTGGTGAGGTACTGAGGTGTGAACTGTGTCTTGGACAGAGCCAGTGCAGCCCTTTGTTTCCAGTCTCTATGAGACCTAAACCTTTCTGCCAAAAAACAAATAAACATCTTTCCCTAAATGTCAAACCTTTGCTCTAAGTTGGTGTAAATGTGCCAGTGTGATACAGCGAAAAGGTTTTTTAAACGATTTTTTTTGCTTTTCATTTGAAAGACAAGGAGCTGTATAAAGTGTGTTTGTGTATATATATTTACTTAGAAACTGATAATTTCATGAGTGCTTAGACAACTTTCTACTTTCATGGAAGGACATGGAGCCAAAAGACAGGTCGGCTTTCTAGCTTTCTTTTTCTCTCTTTATTATTTGCTTTATTTTCTACCGCTCTCCTGGATGGACTCGCTGTAATGCAACCTTAACATCTGACCAGTTGGATCCGCTAATTCTTTACCTGACTCTTTTTATTTGTAACCTTTTTCTTTTTTTGTGCTTTTTGAAGGGATCTATTGAGACGCAGTTGGGTGTGAGGGTCTTGCAGCTTTATGAGTCCATGAGTGGCGCTTCTTTTTCTCTCTGTGTGTGTGTGTGTACGTGCTCATATCTATTCCTGTTTCTAAAATCTGTACCTGCAGGTGTTGAGTTAATAAAGTCTGTGTTACACTTCACCAAGCCTGGGCTCTTCTTCCTCTTCTACCTCACCACGGGGGGGGGGGGGGGGGGGGGGGATCTATGGAGGATTGGTTTTCAGGGAAGGGACCGTGGCCGCCTGTTGCACTACCTGTCACGTGCATCCGTAGTTTACGAGTTTTCACCGGAAATTTGCTCCTATAATGTAATAGAGAAAGCCCACACGGTTTCCCATCAGAGCTCAGCCCTTCAGTCACATGGTCCACTGGAGGTTTTCACCCAGGAGAGGGAAGGAGACGAGAGCGGGGGCCAGGACGAGCACATCCGAGGACGCGCAGAGAGACCAGCACCGCGCCTCACTTCTTCCCCCCCCCCACCCCTTTTTTTAATCAGAGGACAACCCGTGGCGGAGGAATATCTTTTTAGTTTTTCCCCGTCAGGAGAGAGACTTTCACCATGTTTGTGTGATTTTTGCAGCATGTAAAAAAAAAAACTCCGCCATATTCAGCCCGCCACGCCCGGAGCTCAGCCACCAGGGGTAAAAGATCTCGCTACTTGTGTGGAAGTTGTTGCACCGAGTAAATGTCCTCTTCACGGGAGAGGATCGGGGTTTAATACACGCAAACAAACAAGCGGCAGTGAGAGTTCACTTCCTTAAACTTGGTGGAGGGTTGCAGCTCGGGAGGCGGGGGGTCGTGTGTTGTTTGTTGTTTGTTTGCAGTGGGATTGTGGAGGGGGCTTGATCAGAAATGTACAGACTGCAGCGTGTTTTTTCTCCCGTGTAACCGACACCATGTGTGGCTGTGGTTGTGTTGCCCTTATTGCCTCGGAAGAAGTGTGATCGTCCAGGAGCCATGATTCTTTGCTCGGTGGGAGCGTGCTGCCTCAGCCCGGAGGCCAAAGAGGCTCGACGGATCAACGACGAGATAGAGAGGCAGCTCCGCCGGGACAAGAAGGACGCACGCAGGGAGTTCAAGCTCCTCTTACTCGGTAAAGAGAAAGTCTTTCTATAAAACTTCAATAACACATCCTAAACACTTCTATGGTATACAGTGACAAAGTCTTTCTATATCTCTTATATGGTACACACAGTAATAGAGTACAACACTTATATGATATACAATAACAAGTATTACTACTTGTATGTTATAAAGTAACAAAGTCTGAAACACTGGTATACAGTAATAGAGTCTTTCTATAACACGTCAATGGTAAACCAGTAACAAAGTATAAACACTTCTATGGTATACAATAACAAACTATTAAAACTGCTATGGTATACAGTAACAAAGTATTAACACTTCTATTGTATACAGTAGTAGTCTTTCTAGAACACTTGAATGGTATACAGTAACGAAGTATCTCTTTAGAACTTATATAATAAACAGTAACAAAAGTGAATGTATCCATACTTCAATACTTCCATAATTTGTTAAAAGTGTTGCATTCAAAACTATTTGTATTTTATTTTTAAAGAAACATAACAGAGACATTGTTTTATTTTGTGAAATGCTACTGTGTAAAGAAAGCTGTAGCTGTAAAGTAGTTGAGTATAAGTATGAAGTGGCAGAACATCAAAATACTATAGAACTGTGCTTAAGTACTTAACTTAAGTAAAATTATTTTCCACCAAACTAAACCAACTCACCAAAATACATGTAAATGTTATTTACAGCTGTGAAATCAAAGTATTGGTTTAATATGTAAAATACTTCATCATCTGTCAAGTAGTTGAGTACAAGTACAAAGTGGCGTAAAATCTAAATACTCACATAACCGAATGAACCCTAAAACTGTACTCCGCTATTGTACTTAAAAGAAAATACTTAGATACTTTACACCTGATAGACTAAAGCAACTCACCAAATAATAACATGTAAATATCATTTACTGAGAGTTCTTGTGTTTGCAGGTGAATTTCTGGTTTAATAGAAGAGGCTCATGTGGTATAAGAGTGGCATCAAAAACATCTACATGTTATATTCAAGTAAAAGTCGCAGTCTAAATATACTCTATTACAAGTAATGGTCTGACATTCAGACATTAGAAAATGTGCTTTGTGTACTTTCAGTTACAAATACTCAGATGGATCAGAATGCCTCCATACAGTGACATGATTATTTCATATACTATATGATTATAAATACTGATGCATAAACGAGGGAAAATACATCAATGTTGTTGCTGGTCAAGGTGCAGGTAACATATTATACTTAATAGTGCATTGTGACCTACTCAAGTACAAATGTGAAGCACTAGTACTTTCATATTTTTGTTTATATTTATGACAAGTAATGATCCTTTGTCTGAGCAGCTAATAACTCACAGAAGCCTGGAACATGACACAAGGACTCAACTAGACTTATGCTTTTGTCAGGGATCTAAACTGAAAAGGTTGGAAGCCACTGGTTTAATCAGTAAAATCTAAATCTGAAAAGTAACTTGTAACTAAAAGTACCATAATTCCCTCTGAAATGTAGTTGAGTTAAAGTATAACATAAACATAAACTGGAAACACTCAAGTAAAACACAAGTACCTCAAGAACTCATCTCAAGTTCAGCAGCTTAGAAAATGTACTCAGTTACTCTCCACCCCAGAATAAACATTTTTAAACTTAGTTTTGCTTTGACAAGCACAAAACTACTGCTTATATATTAATGCATCACTAATAATGCACTAATGCTACAACATTAAAACTGTTCTTAAGTGCACTGAATGGGCTTCCGCCGCTGATGCGAACGTACTATTGATTAGAAACTCATTAGTCTGGTCGATAAATAAATAATGCTGTATCATCTTTGAAGGCCATGTTTTATTCCTGGTTCCTGACAAAGGGTGAATCAGCAGTGATGTTAGTTTAAGGTGTAAGCTGGTCACGTTGGTTGTGGCCCTTGTGCTCTCAGGAATGACTGACTCATTATGAATTTATAACCACACTCCCAGGTTCAAAAGTGACTTCCAGTGTGCTGTGGTGAAAAAACAGTGACCTGCTCCTGTTAAAGAAATATTTGATTGGCCTGCTTGTATACTTTTGTATCGTGCCAAGTAACCCTGTCAAGTGTAAACTGTTATATATATTAGCACATGGATTTAACTGAGACCGAGAGTGATCTACACTACATTAAAGTCCTAGATTATAGTACGTGCTAAAAGGGCCGTGCTTTTATTTTCACTTCACCATGAAAGTGGCTGTAATGTATGCCGTCACTTCCTGTCCACCGTGTCTGTACAGGAGGAAATGTTGTAACTTCTACTTCATTTTTTTACTAACAGTCAGTGGTGAGATGACAAAATACTGTTTGACTCTGAGAACGAGCATAAGACCAGGGAACTAGATACAAGCCAGACCATTGCAAATAAGGTAATTTTGAGATTGCATAAGAGTGACACGTGAAAGTGCCTCAAGCACAGTACAGACAAACTCTGTTGCTTTCAATTATTGGATTAAGCTGGTGATATTCGGAATATTACATATTAATAACACATTCCATGATGACATACAACTTATTGATTCATCCCATTACCAAGTCTTGTTTGTGCAGTGAGAGCCTGATGTAGCTTCATCCAAACCAGAGACCTCTGTTGTTGTCCAGAGTCCGCAACTAAACTGATGGCTCTGTGAGGTTGTACTTGGTAATATTGGCATGCTAACATGCCTTTCAGAGCTAATGCTAAGATGCTGATGTTTTTCAGGTATTTTCAGCAATTTGCACTCAACAAGAAGTAAGGACAAAGCTGATTGGAGTGTCAGTTGTCTTGCAGGGTATTTGGTTGTAAAGCTTTACCCATAGGCAAAATAAGTCTGCTCCTCGAAAGTGAAGCCAAAGCGTTTAGAGTGCCACCTAGTGGCTTGCTGCAGTGTCATAAACACTGTCTCCTCCATGTTAGTGGATGGGACATGGGTCTAACTACTGTGCTCCAACCATACACAGACTCTGGCTCCAAGTGCACAAGATGGCAGTGTTCATATCCGGGATATTTTGGTTTCATTTCTGGATAATGAGTGGACATGTCATCCATCTTTATAGTCTATGGTTTGACCAGTCAAGTATTGACAGATGGACTGACAAATTGTTGATTCTGGACTTTTAAAGCAGACATATGATACATGTTCAGTTTTGCTTTAGTCTAGTGTGTGATATTGTTTTGTTTTGTACGTAAAAGTCCTGTGTTTAAAGGAGTTCCCCTCCCCACAGAAAACACTGTAGTCTTGCCAGTACTTTCTCAGTAGCCCATAATTGCCTAATGCACACACAATGGCTTGTCTGGCACAGCCCCTAACAAAGCCAGGTAAAGAGAGAGCAAAGGCCAACCACTCCTATACGCACTGGACTTGGGCCAGCGCACCAATCAGAGCAGACTTGGCTTAATGGGAAGGGGATCCTATAAGAGACAGGAGTTAAAACCGAGTGTTTCAGACAGAGGCTGAAAAGAGGAGCTGCAGCAATGAACAGTATTAGTAAAGTGAAGTATTTTCTTAAGCTTACATCATCTAAACCTTTTTTAGTAATAACACAAATTATAATGATAAACCTGAATATGAGCCTAATAGGTCTCCTTTTAAGCATTTTTATTCATAATGAATCAAGGATAACACTAGCCTCATTGTGAATACAATATACCTGTTACTGTACACTAATGTTATTTATCCGGCGTTGGACAGGAACGGGTGAAAGTGGGAAGAGCACTTTCATCAAGCAGATGAGGATCATCCATGGCCGTGGATACACTGAGGAGGACAAGAGAGGCTTCACCCGGCTGGTCTACCAGAACATCTTCACAGCCATGCAGGCCATGATCCAGGCCATGAACACGTTACGAATCCCCTACAAGTACGAGCACAACAAGGTAGACCAGACCGCTGTCGCCCTGGCCTCTCTTTGCGGCCTCACTGACAGATTGAGGATTGAGGCTTTACCACAGACAGTTTCACAGAAGCGAGCTCATGGTTTACACCCCGACACTGAAGGAGCCTGCAGTGTGTATTCTTGTGTATTCAGGGAGAAGTGCCTCCAGTAATTTGCGACATTGTTTAGATTTAGGATTCTGCCGCTGCCAGACTTTTGCCTGCGAACAGAGCAGGCTGTCCTTTGGAATGTATACATGATTTTGTAGTGCAGGCATGTAAGGACAGGTACGCCAAAAACATGTAAGAGACGAAAGAGGAGGGGCGGCGGAGAACCCCTCATTAATCATACAGAAATCTGTCCCTGTCACAGCGACAGCAGGAGCTTATTAATCAAGCAAATTTGCTGGCGTACACAAACATGCGACATTAATACAAGTTCCAGGTAAGGCTGAGACCCGGAGGAGAAGAGTCCACTCGCTGTGGTGTCCTGTGACAGAACGAGGCAGGGGGGGGTCATGTGGGTGTGATGGACCTTTGGCAACATTAGCCTGGTCTGAGTCAGCATGTGGCTTGCAGTTTGCTTTCTTGTTCCCAGTGTGCACAGAATAACAGCAGACCACTGACCATATAGATATTAGTACAGAGGACCGAGGAGGACAAGAAGCCTATTTGTCCCGTGACAATTTATTACTCCACCTCCCCCAAACAGTGATTGTCCAATCGCAGCTTAGCAACCTAGTCATGGCAGACCCGTCGAACTGTAATTCCAGCGTGTTAAGTTTTCTTGTTAGATTCTATCCTTTCGGAAAACTTTGTTTGGTCAGACTTTGAATCCGTTCCCTTGTGGAAGTGTCGCTGATATATCTCAATGATGGGGGGAGGGTAGGGATATGTGCGTTCGACCAATCAGCAGCCAGCCTAGGCTAATGTCAGCAGCTTGCTCTTTATTGGAGCAGAAACCGCACCAAAACAAGAAAACAAAAAAAAAGATGCCTGAATAGCAGTTTCTATTAAATTGGACCCGTCACTTCTCCAAAGAGTTGGGAACATAAAAGAAGTGAAGCAGGAGCCATGAAATCAGCTGTAAAAATGCCATAAAAAGGCAAAAGGCATCAGAGAGTGCGGCTTCCCCAAGAAATATAAAAAGGCAGCTAAAAATAAACTTCCCAGGGTGTTCTGAACGTTATACAATCCCTGCTAGCAAATTCAGTCTGCCAGAAATAACAGGAAAATACTCACAACTCTGACAGTATGTGCAAGGATACGACTCTCCAAACAGCTCTTCAGGTATTATTGAAGTCTCTTTGTAGTCAACAGTGGTGCGATAAACTGGTTAGACACGTTTACATTGTATACAGATTTATTTCTTCCATCCATCCATTTCCTATACTGTGTTTGCGTTGAGGGAGCGAGGAGACATTGGGTGGGAGGCGGGGTACAACCCCGATTAGTCGGCAGCCCGTCGCAGAGTAAGATGTATTTTACAACACCAGAATTTACCGGGGAGGCGGCACAGTGGTGCAGGGCCTTTCTGTGGGGGAGTTTGCCTTGTCCCCCCGTACCGGTGTGTATCTCCTGCAGGTACTCGGTTTTCCTCCCACAATCCAAAGACATGCAGCAGAGGTTAATTGCAGTTTATAGACTAAATTGAGGTGTGAAGCCAATAGTTCAAGGGAGATGACGGTAGGACACTAGCAGGAAATTTCAACAAAGACTTAACCTCCCATATGTTGCAATGTATATAATGGGCCTCACAGAGGCTGCGTTGGCCTCTTTCTTCAGAGGTACATTATCACATTCTCCTCCACCCTAGCTATGGTTCTTATTGTGCTGCCCTCTCATGGATGTGTTTCTTAAAGCGAGGTTGGCAATCCTGAAAAGCAAGCAAGAGCTGGCTAAATGCAACCAGTAGATCCCACCCTCGCCTATAGACCCTCTTGTCAAAGCTGTGCCCCTAACACACTTGAACGCACAATGACTGACAACTGCTAGGACACATGGCATTATGTTGGCAGTGACGACTTCGTTGTTTGAAAATGGACGTATCTCTTTTTTGTATGTAAAAGCAGCATAAATGACCCTTAAGGATGTTTATTGATGCAGTGTTCCTGGGATACAAAAGTCCCAGGCAGCCACCGATGAGAGAAAACAGACTTGGATGAATAGTTCGCCCATAAATGTCCATTAAAGAACTTTTAACAGCTTGAGCAGATTTTTTCCAGGTGTTTTCTGGCTGAACTGTTGCACTGCAGAAGTAGCTCTGCCAGGCAGGGAAGTAAATAGAGCTGGAGAAGTCTTAGAAGACAAAGGACCAAACTAGAACCCATAGAGGCTTTTAAACGCTGTGTCAATAAATGCATATTAAAGCAGAAAATTAGATATCCGGAGGGCGAACAGCAGGCTAGAAAGTAATAGTAGTCACTGTAGAAGCCGGGAATTGCAGATCTTTGCTGCATCCACTCTCAGTTTACTGTGGAGTTTACAGGCCAGGATCACAGCGGGACACAGAGGCAGCTGGAATCGAGCCCCCGGTGGCTCATGCAGCGGATAAGAAGGAAGTTCAGGTCCTAGTCATGAAACCTCTTTTTCTGACAATAGTTTCATCTGTAGCTTGCGGTGTATTTATTTTATGTCGAGAAATCCTTTTAAGTTATAGTTAAATGTCTGTAATACAGCTCCAAAATCTGTTGAACAAGATTATGGTCTATTAAAATGATTTTCCTGAATGCATGTGTAGTGGGAGATGCATGCTGGGTAAAACTTTGCATCTAGAACCTTCATTGATGAATCTTCCATTTAATAACAATTACAAAAAAAAACACTGTGCAAGGACACAAACATTAGATCATGAAGCACTCTGTATTTTAGTTTCTTGGTTGGATTGTGTCGTTAACGTTCGGTGTTTCACTCCACCGTCATTCAGGCCAACGCCGGTATTGTCTGTAGCGTTGACGTGGAGAAGGCGACGACACTGACGAACCCGTACGTGGACGCCATCAGGAGCTTGTGGAGCGACCCGGGGATCCAGGAGTGTTACAATCGGAAGAGGGAGTACCAGCTCTCGGACTCCGCCAAATAGTGAGTGTAAACAGATTCCTCAACTCCTCAGACATTGCTGAATATTTTCCACTGTTCCATCTGCCAGTTGCCTGTGTAACACTCTCAAGATGGTTCGAGATCTCTGGTTATTCCATTTAAGGTTGTTGACGAAAGCAAACAGACGAAAATGTCGTCTCATTGCCTCTGTGCCGGTTTTGTTTTCATTGTCTTGACTGTGCGTTGTCATCCTGTGATAACAGCTATCTGAATGACTTGGACCGAATAGCAGAAACTGCTTATCTGCCAACGCAGCAGGACGTCCTGAGGGTCAGGGTGCCCACCACGGGTATCATAGAGTACCCCTTTGACCTGGAGAACGTGGTGTTCAGGTGAGGCTTTTATGCTGCTGTTAAAGTTGGTTTATGTTGTGGTGGTTTTTATTATTGCAGCTGAGGCCACGAGCAATGAACAAAAAGGAGTACTTAAGAATAATAGTATGGTGACACGTGTCATTTACAATCACTACTTATTTGATTAATTTCTATCATGATATGTTTCCTGGAGTTTCAATACATTATGTGTTTATGTACAAAATTCCAAGAAGGTGGGCTACAGGCTAATCCACTATTCATTATAACAATAACAACTACTACCACTACATCAACAACAACACAATCCAGTGAAACAAACAAGTCGCAGCAAACATTGATGTGAAATGTCCCTCTCAGTGATTGTACAACACCACCCACAGCAACCAAACCCTAACCCCAGGAGATAACGAGGGCATAAATACCTTAGTATAACCGATACAGTTCAATCTCTACCACCTGTACTGTAACATCGTCCAACCTCACATGAGTTAGTTTAACAGCTTCGTGGAAGATAACATTTGCATCTGTTTATAGACATACTTGCAACAGGGCAAGTAGGGCAATGTGAGCCCATTACTTAAAAAATAACTCAGCTCAATGGGATGTATCTATATATTATTGTTTCTACACTTATTCAGTGTTTTATCATGAAATTATGCACAGTCACTCATGGTCCCCAGATGATGAATTTATCAGATAGAACGTATTACCCTGACCTGTTTAGCTTAGTCATCATCCTATATCACTTACAGATAGTCAATGACCAAACGGCCTCACAATTTGATAAAGCTGTGTATAAATGAGCAATGCCAGAGCCCATCATCTATGGTCTGACAAAAAAATAGCCTTCGGGGGTAACGGACAATATTTTGGGGCCTCTGGTGTAGACAGCAGAAATCCGGGCCAAGACTAGTCTGACTAGTTTCTTCAATCAGAAGGGTCGAACATGTCTCCACACAAAACACAATTAGCAGCACTCTTTGTTGGTGCTTCAGGTCCCGATGACATTTGGGCTGATCTGTTCCACCTCTTTCGCTCTCCACATGGACTGTTTACCTGCGGGCAGCCAAAGCCTGCACAAAGGTGATTGGTTAAACCAGAAACAGAAACCAGGAGGATTCTGGCCCACAGACTCTCTTCCCTCGCCTGCAGATTCCACATCTATAGATTCATAAATGAGTAATGTGATGACTTTTGTTATTGGCTGTAGGATGGTGGACGTGGGTGGCCAGCGTTCGGAGAGAAGGAAGTGGATCCACTGTTTCGAGAAAGTCACGTCGATCATGTTCCTGGTGGCGCTCAGCGAGTATGACCAGGTCCTCATCGAGTCGGCCAACGAGGTACAATGCTGCAATCACAAGGACATCTCTGACTATGTATCCCCTGTTAGTGTGTGTACATGGAAAAGACAGGGGCTCAAAAGAAAGAAATAGGAAAACAAAGAGACATCGTTTCCTTTGTTTAAAGACGAATCTGTTAGGTGGAGATGATAACCTAGATTTCCACAGAGTCCAGCACTATTCTAGTTCCCCCCCTCGCCCCGTATCCATTTCTCTTCCCTTTCTATTTTTTCTCTCTCTTTTTCTGGTCGCAATGACAAACCGAACCCTCCGTTGTGCCAGTGCATGTCGTTCACCTGCAGGGGGAGCTGTTTAGTTGCTCTGTTCAGCCGAGTGCAGCTCTCAGCCTGGCTTGTTCACTCGATGAGATTATTACAGCCGGGCTGAATTTGCTTGCACAGGCAATCACTGCCGAAGTGCTGCTCTCCAGCACTACTCCTGATTTTATATTGCTGCTCACGCTGAGATGTCTGTGTCTGTGTGAATTTCAAAGAACCGAATGGAGGAAAGCCTGGCCTTGTTCCGGACCATCATAACCTACAAGTGGTTCAAAGACTCCTCAGTCATCTTGTTCCTCAACAAGATCGATTTACTGGAGGAGAAAATCCTGTATTCACATTTGGTCGACTACTTCCCTGAATACGATGGTAAGAGGAGGCGGGTCAATTCTCGACAAAATCAAATTGTCTTATTTTTTAAAGCTGCTTTCAGACATGAACGCTGGCGATAAGAGCCACTCGTCCAGACATTTTTCTAGAGTTTGTCTTTCACAAAGAACGCAGCAGGGGTTGGTCCGACAGTCAGACAAGTTGTCAGCATCATCTACATGTATGACACCTCTTATACGTCCTGAGATATTTGTTATAAATATATATTTTTTATTGTTTATTTTTCCAGTTTTGTGTTAGAAGCATTAACAAGTGTTCCACTCCATTGCAGTGAATTCTTCAGACATTTTCAAGCTGTATTCCCTCATGGGCTCACTCGGACATTTTGATAGGGGGGGCTGGCAGACACTGACTCTGACTCTTGTGTTCTTACATTCAGCCTTTACGGATAATTTCAGGAGATTATCCGGAGTCCAGTTCATGTCTGAAAGCAACACTAGTCTCATTTGAATGTTCTGCAATCATCTGTTATCTCATTGCCGCGCTGAGCTTTCATCGATCTACAGAAATAAGCCGGTGATTAAAATGTCTTCTCTTTGCCCTTCGTCTCTTTCCACCAGGTCCCCAGAGGGACGTCAAAGCGGGCAAAGAATTCATCCTAGACATGTTTGTCAGCCTCAATCCAATCGAGAAAAAAATCATCTACTCCCACTTCACTTGCGCCACAGACACAGACAACATTCGCTTTGTGTTCCGCGCGGTGAAGGACCACATCCTGCAGGAAAACCTGGAAGTCTACAACCTGGTTTGAAAGAAACGTCAGGGTCCAACCGGCTCCACGCGGCCGGCAGTCAGGAGAGCTCTGCGGTGATTCAGTTTGCCCCACGCTGCTACTGAACACTATAATCCAACACAGGAAACCGAGAAGCTATGTAGAGCTTGTCGCCAAATGACTGTACTACTGATGTATTTCAAAATTTTCCTGTGAGACTCTTTGACAAATGGACGTCTCCAGCTATAATGAAGCGTGTCCCGACAATTAAAGGGCCTCCTTAGCGAGGAGTCTTATTATTGCGCGCACCCGTGAAACGTACGGAGCTCTTTGTGAACGTTGTTGAAGAACAGTGACGGTACGAATGCACATTGATGGATTGAGAGGGGGTGGGGGGGGGGGGGGGGGATATTTCAGTGGCCTCAAAAGCCTCTGAGGACCAGTAATGTACGAGGTCTGTCCTTCAGGGAATCTGTGGAAGTGGATGTAGACTAACTGCAATGCAGCACCTCACATCACTAACCCGAGTTGGTCATAGTTTATTTTTTTAAGTTAAACGTACGAAACAGTGTGAAATACTCTAAATGCTTAGTTTGTATCAGGACTCAATGATAGAACGAGTCGAACACTAATGACAATTATTTTATCAGAGATATTGATTTGCACACTTGTTCCTTTTGTAGCCTTAGCGTTGTAGCGTTAGCCGACCGTCTGTATGTGTGTGTGTGTATGTGTACCTCGATTCATTGATTATGATATTCACTCTGGCATTGTTCAGTGTTAAACCACTTTCTTTTTTGTGAGCACAGCTTTGGTATATTTTTTATAATTTAACCCACATTTCAAAAGACACATCCGCATTCCTTCCTTAAGTCTTTTTTCGAAAGCTATAGAATAAAGAGATCAGGGACTATTTGTTTGGATTTTAAGTAGTCATTGTTGCCTTTAAAATCATCCGCTATAATTGCTCTCTTGCTCCATTGTTTATCTGAATGCATGGTGTAAATATTGCATGGTACAGTATTTTCATAGATAGTGTGCTTCAAAGTGTTAAAACGCTCTCGGCTGAAGAGAGAAGAACCTCGGAGGCATTCAACCAGTACTTTTGATATTAATTCATATACTTTTGAAGATATCAAATGCATGAATAAAAAATCGTATCAAAGCGTATCCGCAGCAGGTTTACACGACTCCCTTTCCTTCCTGTTAAGAATAATTACTGTCTAATTTGCACGGTTTTCTTTGTCACTGAGATGTCTTAACAAACAAGTCTTGGTGTTTTTTTGTAATCTGGATAAATAAACAGACATTTTTTCTGTTCATTTGCTGCTCAGATTGTTTGTTTGCTCATCGCACCTTTCGTTTGCCCATTCAAGTGTTTATCTCCCTGGCCGCTCGGGGTCCGGCTCCAGATTTCGGTCGGAAAATCCCCCTCTGTGATGCATCCATCTGGCCGGAGCCCGCAGCAGCACTTATGTTAGAGGTCCATATTTCTGTACTGTTTTGCACAGATGTTTATATGGTGTGGCAAAGCCCATTTATTTCTGGAGGAGGAGAGGCGCTGAATACAACATGGCAGCCGTACATGGCTCTAGTGATGTGCAGCGATGGTTGAAGGGGTGAGGAGGCTGCTGGCCACATGGTCCTTGGTCGTCCTGTTCCCATTGTTATCACTGCAAACTCAAACCTGCCCTGAATCAATCTGTCTTTCAACAGTCCAGCCCCATTACCTAATATACTATAATAATTACTGGGGGAAAAGACAATTACTTTCACTACTGATGAATCAAAAAGATTCTTCACTTATTATTTTGGCTGTAAAATGTCAGAAAATAAGAATTTATAGAGATAATCCTCATATTCAAGAATCTTTTGAAATGCTTGATTATAAATGAATCAAGAGATTATATTGATATCAAAATACAGAAGTTATACGTTTATGTAGCATTTGGAGCTCTAATAGCTTCAGCATGGTAAACAATAGTATTGGTATCGGTAATACAAGCAGCATTATGTTATAACACTATTGATAGTTTTGTCATGGTTGCATGTTTGTGGTCTGCGTACCACTGCAACCCAAACATTTGAGTGAACACATTGAACAATGTCCTGATTATTTTCTGTTTTAAATCAAGGAATTGTTCACCATATAAACCCCTAAAATATTCATTTTGCTATAAAATAGTTAAGCCAAAGTTGTTCTCATTTGAAAAGCTTGTTGTAATCTTTTGTCTTTGTTGCACGAGAATTGCCTTAAAGAGTAATTTAACTCCGGTCGTGGTCCCTCTAGTGGTAGCACGTCACCCTGCTGCAGTGATTTACAGGTGCACCACATAGACTGTGTAAAAGAAAACACCACCCATCTCCACTTCCTCCCACTATCCAGAACTGAAGCCAAAACCTTGCAGATACAAACGCTGCCATCTTGCACATTTGGAGTCAGAGTCTGGGCAGTAGAGATCGGGGCCTGGAGCCGATGTGTTTTACAGACAGTCTATGGTGCAGGGGGGAGTTCAAAACTGTGTTCATCCTATCTGGTTTATCCGCAGTGAAGATTTTATAGTCAATGTTTTGCACAAAATGAAACTGAACCCGCCTGTCAATTTAGTGTTAATTATTATTGAGCATATTGCCTGTCCAAACGGCTCTGCACGTTCTCAGGCCAGTTATAGTAGACAGGCCAAGCATTAAGTCAATAAGATGAAGGGTTGGTGAGCGTTCAACAGACAGACACAAAGACAGACAGACAGACACTTGTGGAATAACAAGGCGTCATTATACAGACTTTATCTGAGCACCCTTAACTCTGTCTAACTTCCAGAGTTCCTGCTCCATCATGTTTCTTCCCCTCCTGCCTCATTGTGGGGTAAAGAGTTTCGAATTCAGAGGGACACGGGAGTATGTGCACCTGTAAGTAGATACACATGATCTGACCACACACACACACACACACACACGTACACTTGCATTGCCTCTGAGTAAGAACCGGCCCAACCTCCCTCCTCCTCCTCCTCCTCCTCCTTCTCCCGTGCACAGCAGGAATGTGAAATGCACCTGAACTCGTTCCTGCAGGAGGAAGAGTGAGTACAGTATGTCGCCAACCAGCCAAGCCACCTGTTCCGGGACATGAGCTCCCCTGGCAGGACTGAGGAAGACCATTATCCATTCATTCCTCTGACTCCACTTCCCCTGTGGCGGTGGTTGATCATAAAAAACTAAAGCAGCCGGTCGAAGTTGGACAACAATGGACGAGTGCTGCATGTCTGCCGAGGACGCAGAGAGACAGAGGATACACAGAGCAATAGAGCAGCAGCTCCGTCGTGATAAGAGAGAGTCTCACCGGGAGTTTAAGCTGCTGCTGTTAGGTGAGTGTGGGTAGAGGTTAGTGGTGATTACCCATGTTCACTGTGTGCCAGATCACTTGTAAAAAAACATGTTTACCCACTGCCATTCTTAACAGTGACAATCCAAATGATTCAATACAAAGACTCAATTAAAACAAAATTTATTTCCATGTAAAATTAGCAATATCATATTGATTTTGTACTTTACGATCACAGCCAGGTCACTGTAACTATTAAATATTATATTTGACTCTTAATCAGTCAACATTATGCTGAAAAGGGAAAAAATACACCTTGTTATATGTACGATTTTTCCAATGTGACATATCAGTCACATCATTATATAACAGAAACCAACTTGTTAAAGCGGACCTTCCTGTAATGATGATTCATTCACATGTCATTGGGATTTGTTGACACATATAATCAGCCCAACTGTATTTAGTTTGTTACCATGTGAAGTTGCTGTTGTTTTTTAGGAGTTTAAATATACTATAAATATTTAATACATTTGGTTAATATTTGTATTTTTTTCTAACAATACCTTACATTTGTGGGGAAAAAAACAACCTGTTTTTAACAATATGTGTTATAGCTGCAACCTCTTTTTTTAATCATTCACAAATTCTGAAGATAAATTGATAATGAAAATAATTTTGAGTTACAATCCTAACATTTCCTAGTGCTGCTTTGAGCTGACTGAATGCTAACAACGGCATGATAATAAGTTCACAATGACTATGCTAACATGCTAATGTTAAGCGGGAATAATGTTTGCCACGTTCACCATCTTACTTAAGTATATCAGAAGCTGTTTTATTAATATAAGTATAAAAGGTCAAATTGTTTTCATTAAATTTTGATGGCGCTAGATTGCAAAGGAAACAATCATCAATACCTCGGTAATTAAATTTGAAGGGACCGTATCTGCCTGTGCCAAATTTCATCAAAACTCATCATAGTCAAAGTATTGTCAAAAGATTGGTCACAGAGAAAATCTGTTCAAAAAATTTCAGGGAAATTCCTCAAATAATTGTTGAGATACTTCCCCATAACCAAAAGTGCAATCCTCTGGGGACCACGATCCACCTAAAGGTTTTGGAGATAATTCAGTCTGGACGCAAGCAGTAGACCGACCAACTAATAGATATGATCAAAAATGAGCGTCATTGCGGAGACAGTTTATAGTAGAATCTAGTTTCAGTTATTGTTTGCAGATTGCAACCAACTATCTCTTTATTTATTTAAAAGATTGTGAGTTGAATGTATCAATTCAACAGGGAGGACGAAAGCCTTTGGCTCAATAGATAGCGAGGCTATGGTTTTGTGTGCACTGTTCCTTTAAAGCACTTTCAGGTTATCCTTTGCATTCTTCAAATAGTTGGTGCAACCCTGATGAGTCAGCGGCTTGATAACCTTCATAGTTTTTTCTCCCCTGATTCAAATCAAAGTAGACTGCTGCATTTTTTTCCGGAGGTTTCTTTGTCAAAGCCAAATAGGTCGACAACACAGTGCATACAGGCTTTTTTTCTTCTTTTTCTTCATTTTGTTTTTTTGCTTCGTCTGAATTGTCAAGATGCATTTGCCAAACAAAGTCAGGTATGTTAAAAGTGCAGAACTTGAAAGAGAGAACAATACGGGGCAGAGCAACATTCTGACAACCGGGGAGATGAGTAAACACATTGTGAAATGTATAACAGCTCACAATAGCTCCAGTTGAGGCCTGTTTTCTTCATCAGAACTATCAAAACAGCCGCACTTATGAAGAGTCGCACTGTTGGTTATGTTGGAAACAATACACCAGACATGAAGGACTTTGTTTAAAGGTCAGGGCTACTTTAAACTTCAACTTGAGTTAGACTGGTTGGAGAACAATATCCTCCTGTAAAGGTCAGTCTAATGGTTAACATTTTTAAGCATTTCAGGTGGAGAGCTGACACTCTTATCGAGAGTATAATTTACAACCAGTGGGCAGGAAGCAGTTCACTGTTCCAGTCAAGGACACATGGCTGTTGATTGACGCGTTGACTTGGCCAGGATCGAATGTTCCCTGCAGACTAAAAAACTCTAATACACAATAACGCACTCATGTTAAATTCACATTGTTTATTTATTTATTTATTTTTACCTCCAACGTTATGTTTTCAGAAAAGTGCCTTTGTTTGCTGGTTGCTTTGTTTGTGTGCTAAATTAAGGAAAAACTACCTAATGGATTACCATTAAAGATGGTGGAAGGATGGGATCTTGGTCAGGGAAGGACCCATTCAAATTTGGTGCCGATCCAGATCAGGAAGATGGTTTTTTTAAATTTTTATTTTCACTTAATTTCCAGTGAATAATAATGAATCTTGATGAAAAAATCTGGCATAATCAGGGAGAGGTTTGAGAAATTTGGTGCATCTTTACTGAATTTAAGAGGACTGTTGGGCCCCTTAGGAATGAGTGGTTTCTTGAACTTGATTCCAAGTATTTACCCACTAATCCGTGCATCCACTGATGCGCGCATACACACCTCTGTGCCTGAGGGTGGGGGGGATAATTACAACCTGTGAAACCACAGCCTGTTCCCATTTTGTTTTGCTGCATCTGATTGGTGTTCCGATAATATATTTCTCAGTGCATGTCACAGTTTCACATATTTCTGGCTTTTCTTTTAATCTTATTGTCCATCTCATCCACCTAATTTGCTCAGGGACTGGTGAAAGTGGGAAGAGCACTTTCATCAAACAGATGAGGATCATCCATGGCAGTGGATACAGTGAAGCCGACAGGAGGGGTTTCACCCGGCTTGTGTTTCAGAACATTGTCACAGCCATCCAGGCTCTGATCCACGCCATGAGGACGTTACAGGTTGACTACATCGACGCGCACAACACTGTGAGAAAACTTACAGGTTCAAAAAATAAAGACATTAATGATAATTCTTTTGTAACGTTTTATGAAACTCTGTGTGTCACTTGCGCTGCACTCACACACTAACACCTTGTGTTACTGCTCGTGGGCATGCACAGCACAGCACAGCACAGCACATAACAACTTTTGTGTGGATTTATTGTGTGTCAGAGCCGCGCGGAAAAGCTGAGCAAAGTGGAGGCAGCCATGGTGTCTGCCCTGGAGCCTTGGCAGGTTGATGCCATAAGGAACGTGTGGAATGACCAAAGTGTTCAAAGGTGCTATGACCGCAGGAGGGAGTTCCAGTTATCTGACTCGGCCAAATAGTAAGAGTCTTATACTATAAAATATCTGATCATTTACACAAACCCAAGGATGTGATCCATTGTTTGTTCACTTTTCAGTTACCTGAGCGACTTGGACAGAATCACAGGCCCGTTTTACATCCCGACCCTGCAGGACATCTTGAGGGTCAGGGTCCCCACCACAGGCATCATAGAGTATCCCTTTGACCTTTCCAAAGCTATCTTCAGGTAGCCTGCCGCACTTTATCACCTGCTACAGCAAAAAACGATGGGTCTTCTGAGCCAAGCTACACAATGTAGAGATGTAAGGAACGATTCATTTAATAATCAAGGTGCGATGATATTCCATAGGATGGTGGATGTGGGTGGTCAGCGTTCAGAGCGGAAGAAATGGATCCACTGTTTTGAAAATGTCACATCCATCATTTTCCTGGCGGCCCTCAGCGAGTATGATCAAGTGCTCTATGAAAATCCCAATGACGTAAGCTCAAATCAACATTTTGCTTAGTGGTGGTCCAAAATATTTCGCCATTGTCCGATCTGTGGACCCGTCTTTGTTGTCTAAAGAATATCTTTCCCCTTTCCCTAGAATCGATTGAGAGAAAGCCTCGCCTTGTTCAAGACCATTCTTTCATACCCTTGGTTCCAAGAGTCCTCCACCATCCTCTTCCTGAACAAAACAGACCTGCTCGAAGAGAAAATCTCGCAGTCCCATTTGGCAACTTACTTCCCAAACTACAAAGGTAAACCATGCTCTGCTCTGTCACTTCCTGTTTACTCTTGAGTGGACTGTTATCTGCCCTCTGCCACTTCATCTATATTTTTGTGTTCTAGACGGTTGTTAAACAAAACAAGCACTTAGAAGACACCCCCGAAGTTTTTTCTAACTTTATTCAAGACAAAGATTGTCAGTGCGAGAGCAGGATTTTGTAATGCTTTCACTCAAAACCCTGCACTAGCACCGAAATAGCCACTGCCTGTGCTTCGATTTTCTCTGCTTATGCTTAAACTGTGCACTTGCACTCAGATAAAATGTTGCTTGGACAGATTTCCTGTTCTCCCATCCCAAAGAATGCCAGTTGTGTTGTTGATAAGTGAAATTTGGAATTTCTTCAAATTTGACACAAATTTAAACTCATTGATTGATTATTTATTAGATTTGGGCGTCAAATATGAGTCTGTTTGTCATGAGTTCCTCGGCAACAAATACTTAAGGATATGGTTGTCATATTTATCGATATTGAAAATTATTGTTGCAGCATTAATCATGAGCTGAATAATAATCGTGAAATCTCATGATATAACATTTTCTGTGGCATATACAATACTTTGCGGTAATAACCATCTGAAATGTCTCTTTCCTGTTTGATGTAGAGTAAATTCCCTAATGTTTGTTATATTAGGAGTGAAGGAGTGACAATTTTTACCTTGTCTGTGCTCTCAGGGCGTAGGAATGATGCTGCCTCTGCCAAAAAGTTCATCCTGCAAATGTACATGGAGAATCACAGTGGACATGAGAAGCCCCTTTACACACACTACACCTGTGCCACGGACACCGAAAACATCCGTATCGTCTTCAAAGCCGTCAAAGACACACTCTTCAGAGATAACCTGAAAAAGTTCAACCTCGAGTGAAAGAGGTCAAGGGACAAAGTGATTTCTTTCACCCTTAGGAACAAGAAAGTCACATGTTGTAACATGTGCTCATGGACATTTTCCCTTTGATGTGCTGTTGGCCCTCAGACAGCACTGTCAGGTAACATGTTCCTGTCAGTACTGTAAAACACAGACAGTGTGTGTCTGTGCCCTGTTTTTCAACACAGTTCATCACACAGTTTAATTTTGGGTATTTATATTTGCAACAGGAGGGAAATGGACACCTGCAGCGTTGGTTAATGTTTCTACAGAGGTGTTACAGATCCCTCCTATTCTAACGTTATTCTCTGAGAATCAGCCAATGGTAGCAAACCGGTTTGACAGAGTCTGATTTATCAATAATTGAAGCAAGTCTGCATTGCTACATTGGGAGGCGCAAAAAAAAGGATTGTCTACTGAGAAGTTCAGTGTCTTAAGTTTTATTTATACTTCATAATATAGTTTATGTGTGCAACAACAACCATGTAGGCTGTGGAATGATTCTTCATTAACTAATAAATATTAAACCAAATGTTTTTAAACAAACCAAATTCTGTGCCGTTCCTCTGTCAATTTGCACATATTTTTATTTTGAGGATAAAATACATAAATATAGGAAGAAAACACCCGTAGGAATGTGTGATACTGTCGCCGCAGGCTGATAATTTGGACACCTCCTGTCTGCGCCCGAGCTCCAGGCGTGGCCACACCGAAGCTGTGGTAACAACCTTTGTACCAAACAATAGTCGACAGTGTGCAAAGGTCTGCTCTCTGCCTTCCTGTCTCTACCTGTTGGAGTCGAACCGTGGTAAGTGAAAAGAGGCATTCAGCGAGGTTCGACCTGTGCAGATAAGAAAACAATGCCTGTTTCCACGTGGAAGCAGAGGCTGTGCAAGTGCTATTGATTTGATCTGCTCTGTGGCTATAGTTGGATTGTTCAAGGGTTGAAAAGTTTAGTGCTCATTCAGAATATAAAGGGGCCATTTGAAGTTGCCTTATAGACGTCGGAGGGGCAGGCATGATGTATTTGCTTTGGATCAATCACTGTTTTCTCACCAGCGCGTAACAAAGCATGTGAATATTATCAGGACATGGAGCGGACAATGTTCTCATTTCTGATTGTTATTGCTCTGTCTTACGACCTGAGGGGTAATAAAACCCTGTGGCCGCAAAATCAGGCTCACAAATATACTGTAAGGATTTAACAGCAGCTCCATGTGGGTATTAATAACACAATTGCACTTAAACACACACAGCTTATCTACTTCAGTCCCAGAGACATACACGCATAAACCCACCCTCCTTTACCCCCCACCCATTCTGTTGCAATGCCTGAGGAAGCCGCTGCACGCCGTGGTAGCAGGTGATCGCCCTTATTTGGTGATGGCCCAGATCATGTGACCAGAAAATGGTGGAAGCTGTGAGGTGTTTGTAAGCTGAGCATCTCCATCGAGAGGCTGGGGGAGCAGGAAATAGGCAGGGAGCTGGGAGCCACGTCCATGCTCTGAGACGCAGGAGGACACACACGATCCCGACCCCCGGCAGTGGTGAGTAGATGTTTTTTGCTCTGTGAAGATGGAGAAAGATGGAGGGATATGTTGTTTTTTTCCCCCCTCCTCACAGCCGGCAGACAGGAAGAGAGAGAGGGAGGAAGGGAGGGGCTGCTGTCACAAGCACTGTGGTCCTGTGCTGTGCTGTGCTGTGGATGCGAGGCAGAAGCATCCTCCATGGAGGATGCTCAGAACAGATGATGCTGCTTGTGTTATTCTGCAATGTACCAGTGTGTGTGTATGTGCCAGTGTGTGCTGATTATCTCTCTGTGTATGTGTGAGGAGGTGTGAACGTGCTGTACATGTTTCTATGAATGGTCAGCACGATAGTCAAATCCACTGTACAGGGATTCACCACTCAGCATTTTGCTCTCGCAATCTGCAAATGCAATCACATTTTCCCAGTTCCGGGCCGAGTGCATCGAGGAGCTTCTCTTCCTTCATGCACGTGACTCACTCAGAATTTGCATCTCTGCCCAGTCTGTGCTCAGGGAGGCGTGCAGTCATTCGATTTGAGTCAGCACTAGAACAAAAAAAGGAAACGAACAGGCAGTGAGGACGGGGGGAGCGAGCTCGTCATGATGTAACAGCAACCCCCCCACCACCAACACCACCACCACCACAGACACACACACGTCAACACACCACTTCCAGCATCCTCCCCCTTCCTCCAGTTTGAATGGGAGGATTATTCACACAGGAAGATTTTTCTCATATCTCTCCCCCCTCCCCCCATCATTTGTCTCCCCCATTCACCTCACCACTCTTGTTCGGAAATGCATCTGTACAGACCAGTGAAATTAATGTTATCTATTTGAACACAAGCTGGTGTTTCAAAGCTTTGTATAGTTTGATCACTTCAGGAGTTTTTCAGGCTGATATTAATGTTGACATTTGATACAACAGGATGTCAACAGGATACAGGTATATTGACAAATAGTCTGTGTGTTACATAGTACAAAGAAATAAAATTGACATGGAAGTATCTATGGATATATCAGATACTATATCTGCCATGGCCTATATTTTGGCAGTAGTAGTAAATATTTATGGCACGTAGATGTTTACCTTATAATAAATACGCTGTACAGTTCTGTTCACTGGCTGTGGCTCAGCAGGTTGGGATAATCAGCATGTGTGAATGCTGTTCTTAGTGTAGACTAAAATATAAATGCAGTAAATTTAGTCTTCCATTTAAATAGTTTATCATATATCATACTGTGTGCAGATGCAGAGAAATGATCAGGTTATTTTGACTAAATAAGGCTTTATGTGATTGACACCATATATTTCTTAAATACAACAGGAAGACTTTCTCACTTTTATTTATTTACTGCTTTATCACATTTTCATGGAAATAAACAATATAAACTAAAGTAGTAGTAGAAGTATTCAGATCCTTACTTGAAATAAAATTTGCCATACGCTGCCTCTATATAAAATAATCAATAACAATTAACAGTCGTGCAACAGTATTTATTGACGTATCTACATCAAACTAAAATCTGAAATAATACTCTTGTTTGTAAATCACTATGTAGAGGAAGCACAGGCAGTGGATTATGTAAGTAGTGGTTGCTGTGGTTTTATCATAAGAGTCCAATTACTAACTGTCATTATGTCCTCGCAGGTCCTCTGGGGATGGACCTGGCATCAGAGAGTAAAATGAACTTTGAAGCGGGCGAAGGCCGACCAGGTGAGAGTGACTCCACCAGCAAACCAACAGTTACTCACATAGAATAACCCGTGACATCTTAAAGTAAATAACTGCTTTTATGGGCTCTGTTTCCCCCCCGAAGTGCCTCCTACCTCTCTTCCCCTACAAGGAGGCCCGACCCAGAGGAAGAAGCTCTCCGCCCCTCGCATCAGCCTTTCACTGGACCAGAGCGAGGACGACTTGGGGGAAACGCCAGACGATCTCGACATCAACGTCGATGATCTCGACACTCCTGATGAGGGGGACTACCTCGACTACACGGACCATGAAACGGACTGGGAAGGTGGGTTATTCAGAATGTAGTCAATATCAGACTGATCCCAATATAGTCCTTGATCATCCTGATCCTGGAGGAGGCCTAAATGTTTCCCAGGTGTCTCTTCTTTACTTGTCCACCGCCAAAGGAGCTTACGTTTCCTTCACCATCTATTTCTTTGTTGGTTGGTTTGTTTGTTTGTGAACAAGAGAACACAAAAAGAGAGAACTTGGTACACGGGTGTTCAATAGGTCAGGGAAGAATCTGTTCAATTTTGGTGCAGATCTGGATCAAGGGGCGAATCCAAGAATTTTTTTTTTCCTTTTTGTTTAACGCCGTGAGATAGGCTGTTTTGCAATTTATTTTTTTCTTCCTCAGAGAGTCATTCATTGATCTTGATAAGTGTGTGCATTTTAGTGCAGATTTAAATTAATTAGGGGACTGTCGAGCCGTGGCAGAGGTCTATGCTCTGCAGTGTGCCATTCTAGATTTGTCCATAAAATGTCAAAAAGATTCCACAGCATCTTCCCACAGTCCAAAGTGGCTTTATCAAATGTCATGTTTCCAAAAAATCCCAAACCCTAAGATGTTCAGTATTTAATTATACATGTATAAGAGAAACAGGAATTTCTCTAATTCAAGAAGATTGGACCAGAGGATGTTTGGCATTCATTCCTCTATTCCTCTGGGACTTTTCGGTTCTACTGAATACCATTCTATTTTAATATTATTTTGTATCCATCATGATGGAGCCTATAATTTGCGTAGTCAAGATTTTTTGAAGAAGACACATTTTGACATGTCATACGAGGAAAGGCATTTTAACAATAAACAGAATGATAGCTGGGTCGGATTTTGCGGCCTCAGTTTCAGGGTCCTCGTGTTGTTCATCCTGCACACGGTCACGCTGCTGTGATTTACTGGGGCACTTGAATATAACAGAGCCCTCCCTAATAACACAAGGGACAACTGAGCTTATGTTCACAAAATGTCTGCCTTCGAAAAGGCCTCCAACACACAGTATTTGCTCTTTTGTCCTCTCCCATATCAGACCCGAATGCTGCCAGCAGGACTGGGACCAGTGAGCCTTATGAATCCATCCCGACGTACAGCGCGGAGGAGGAGCGCCACGACGGGAAGCTGTGGAGGACGGTCGTCATCGGGGAGCAGGAGCACCGCATCAACATGAAGATCATTGAGCCCTACATGAGAGTCATCTCCCACGGAGGTGAATATTAAAGAGCTGATTCAGCACCATGACTTTGGGGGTTATGTCCGAATACTTGGTAAAGTAATGACACTTCACTGGTTGACTATCAAAACCACAAGTCAACACTGTGCATTGCTATGGTCTAGTGCAGCATAAGGCAGAGGGAGTGGCATCTATGCCGGATTTATCGCTGTTGTTATCGACAAGCTGGATAAACTACAGTTACAGACATGCAGCAAGAAAAAGAGATGGAAACAAACAACAACAGATTCTCGACTAAAAACAACATTTTGGAAATATTTTCCTGGAGCAGATAAGCCCTCAACATGTGTCAGGCTGCCCTAAAGTACATCCACTATAGCAGCGCTATAACTATCTCAAGCGTCACCTGCGAACAGCTAACGCTAGCAGCAGCAAAGTCGGAGAGGAGAAGCGCCAACGGAGTGGACAAGGAGGCAGACGACAATCTGATAATTCTCAGAACCTCCTATCGCCAACCGAAATACTGAATCCTTTTCAGTACTTCGAAATACTAAAACGCAGTAGTCGCGAATGGCTTAGTTAGAGAAGATGTTTACATTTAAAGTTTGTATTTAAACAACTATATTCAGATTGGAAAAGGGTTGATTGAGCTGGTATTTGATTTGTCCCCAGCAGTCCCCAGTAACCATCAGTTTTTTTTACACAGGATTTTGCGTATCAGGCCACACGCTGGCTGGGGCTGTATTATATACTCATTTACATTCTTTTAAATCACTTTTAATTACAGCTGACCTAAAAATAACTAAATACCAGTCCATAATCTAGAAAAACAAATTACTCTTAATTGTACAACTGAAAATACATTATACATACATTAGGCACCTATAATACATAAAACGTAATTATTGAGTTTAGGTTCAATGTGAACTCATTCAAGACATTTTTAGTATAACATTAAAAAGCATTAGGTTAGGCGACAGTGCATTAATAATGTATTACTATCAGTGTGTTCAACTGTAAAAGTGACCTGCAGTAAATGAGTTGCAGCAAGTGAGGACCAGCTGCTGAACCCTGAGGCTGCGCCACAGCTGCTGCACAAAGAGCTGTTCACCTGTTTCTTCAAAGTTCGGTGAAGCTCTCGCAGTGAGCAGAGCCCCGGAGTGGAGCGTCAGTTGTCGTTGCTGTAGTCAAGGATGTAGTGATTGAGAACAATCACTTGTGTTGACACCGCCGCTGCTACAGAGCCAAATTCAACACTGCACTTCATTTGGCCCTTCACAATACACATACCTTGTGTGAAGCTGATAAGATGAATGGTTCTCGGAATACTTGTTCCACATACAGACAGCCGATGATTTTTAATGGTTGAGTGGCCCTGTAGGTTATGTGATCAAGACAGTTACTCACCACAGGAAGTTAAAACAAAGGAGCTGTTTGCCGGTTTATTCAAATTGTAATATTATTAAAAGCACTGCCGCTCAAAATCACACCAAATTGACATTGCACTCCCTTTGATCCTAAAAGAAACTAAACAAACAGACAGTCAGAGAGAGAGACAGACAGACAGACAGACAGACAGACAGACAGACAGACAGACATAGAAAGAGCGACAGAGAGACATTGAGACAAAGAGACAGAGAGACAGAGAGACAAAGAGACAGAGAGCCAGAGAGACAGAGAGAAGAGACATACACAGACACAGACACAGACACTGAGACACAGACACAGACAATGAGCCTAAGTTAACCAACCTCTGACCTCCTTGCCAAACAACAAAACTGAAAACTGTCTAAAGCATCTTTTTAAAGATTTCTCCAGGTCTCAGTTTTAGTTTTTCAGTCGGCCTCAATATCTGAGTCAGGGCAGGAGAACGTTATAGAAGTCATAATCTCTGCTGCACTGACTTTATCACAACCATGTACTGTGCGGGAGCTGGAGAACGAGTTAGCAGAGTGATGTTGATCAGTTTTGAAATGCCTGATCTCAACCTTGAGCTGGAGCCAAGTGACAATGAACTAATACAGGCTGCAGTGGAGGCGAGCCGCTGAGTTTTACATCACACGATGGTCACCAGAGAGCGAGCTGCACGGAGAGAAGCATTTTTATCTTCTTTTTTTTTCACACATCAACTGAACATTAGTACAACAGGACTCAGGTTGAAAACCGTGAAAGTGGCCACTTGACAATAACACACCCCGTGCGTTTAATGAAGGGTGGAGGTTGCTGACCGAAACCACTCACTGCTCACCGAATGAAAATCCATTCTCCCATAGTGGGTGCCAGGGGTCATGGTTTGTGTGCAAAAATGACCTGATCTCAACCCAGCATGTTGAACAGTGTTCTTCACCACCGCCACCACCATCATCTTCATCATCATCATCATCATCAAAACACCGGAGCTGCAGTTTAAGATAATTTTCCCTATATTTATTTCTGCCATTAGCTTTTTTAATTAATCAATGAATCAATCAAATGTCAGAAAATAGCGCATTCATCTCCGTTAGAATTCCCTACAGCCCAAGGTGACGTCTTCAAATATCAATTCATAACAATAAGACCACATAATCATGATTTAGTATCTTTTAATGTATCACCTATCTGCCTTAACATAGAGGAACCTGGGTCTGACTCTGTACCATACCAAAATATCCCTGGTACGAACGCGACTATCTTGCACATTTGGAGACAAAGTTACACTGTAGCGATCGGGGGATGGAGCTGTAGTATCGAAATCCTGCCGATACCTAGAAAAAGAACGATCTAAAATGGAAGTATCATTTGCATCACATTATTTGAAGTTTTCTGTTCGGCCCATGCCCTCCGCGCTAACATGGAGGAGTAAGGGTTGATGAAGTATACTGCAGCCAGTCACTAGGGGCCCTCCAGACGCTTTGGCTTCACTTTTAGGAAGCTATTATGTCCTCCAACTTTACATATGGACCATAAAGAGTCACAACATATTAGTTTCACAGGCAGGGGCCCCATCTTTCTCTCAGTGGGGCCCACTACAACCCAAGGGCCAATGGGCTACGCCCCAATAAGCCTGTGCCTCAAGAAAACCCTGACCATATTACCATTACTGATGGAAATCAGACACTATAATCATTGTACGTAGCACAGTTTCCCCCCACTGTGCTCTGTGCTGTGGGCTTAAGTGTAACAGGAGACGTCTGGTACTGAACAGTGAACATCAGCAGCTCTGTCTCAGATACAGGACCCTCTGTCTGAGTGACACCGAACCTGCCGATGGATGAGCTGGTGAATTATCTGAAACGTGGGGAGAGGAAGCAGGACAGAGAGACAGTCAGACAAAAGAGACGAAGATAATAACAAAGAAAAAAGTGAAAAACAAGGGAACAATCAACTTAGGAGGCTGTGCTAATTAATGCTAAGCTTTCACCAAGAATTGTTGGATCAACTTGACTCTCATTCCTTTTAATTATTTTTTTTTTTTTTTTAATCAAGGCTACTATGCCAATGGAGTGAACGCCATCATCGTGTTTGCTGCCTGTTTCCTGCCAGACAGCGACAGAGAGGACTACCATGAAATAATGGAGAACCTCTTCCTGTGAGTAACAACTTCCAAACACCAGCATTTACTCTTACATGAAGCAACCTGTCACCAAAGCTACTGCAGTTCATCCTGTAGGGAACATGAATGCACCAAACTGCAGCACGATCAAAGTCCCATTGGTAGAGATATCTTATTGAAAGCCACACATGTAAACATCAGGGTGATGCTACAGAAACATCAGGGGACACGTCAGTTAGGATTCATTCTCTGGGGACCATGACTGTCTATTCAAATTCAACTAGAAAGTGTAGAAATATATCCTGGTAAACTGACAAGCCTTCATGCTTGTGTGGCTAATGGGATGTGAGCTGGGTATTTGGTGACCCTCTGACTTGTTTGTTTATGTTTGTTTGTTAGAAAGCAGGATTACACATAAACTACAGAACAGATAACCATGAAAATAGGTGGAAGGGGTTAGGTAACCCTAACACATAACATTTTGGTGTGGATTCGGATCGGTGGCTGACCCAGGAATCGTTTTTCTCTTTCTTTCACATTGTGAGACAGGGCGTTTTTAAAAGTTTTTGTTGATTATCTTCAACATCTTGGTTTAGGTAACAGATATTTATGTGTATGTGTGCAATCCGGTACAGATCCAAATACAATTTTGGATCTAACTGAATTTAATATGGTTTCATAAGAGGACTGTTTGGTCTTTATGGAGATATGCATGCTACTGAGTGCCCTTCTAGTATCGGTCATCCCTGGTTTAGAAACAAGTATAAGACAGTATCCCAGTATCTCGAGAATCCTGGATATACTACCTGGAGTACTCTGATAGAAACCAGGATCCTGTGGTGAGTGAAAACCTTATTCAGTGTTTCTGTAGTGGCTGCAGTGACGAGAAGCCAAAAGAAAACTGCAGGCACCCGATCAGGAACCAGCATTCTGTTATGATCATATGCAAACAGATACAAAGAACCTGTTCAATTGTTCCATTTAAACACTATATCCGGAAATTAATGGGAAACTGCGACATGTTTGCACTAGGTTTTAGTTTCACAGTTTCCATGGCACAGAGATCCAAATACCTGCAAAACAAACAGCATTCATCCTGACCTCAAGCTGATTTTAGCGATGATGATTAGCCAAACTTTTTAAGATGGTGATTCATGATATGTCAACAATAATAGTTTAATTTATACAAACCAATATTAGGAAACATTAAAAGTTGCATTTTATTCTTAAAAGCATTTCGTGAATCCGGAATGCAGCCGGATTTTCCTTTAATCTCCGTGCAAGGGAAGCTGTGTAAACAAAGCGACAGAAATAAAGTGATAATCGAGCCTGTTTGCTGAGACCTCCCATGCTGATGTCTTCACTGTTGTGCTGGCACAGATGCATTGCATGCTTGGACAGTGTCGTTGGGATCCCACGGGCTGTTCTGAGAAAGATATCGAGTAAGCTGGCGTATCCAAGAGTTTTTGGATAGGAATGAAAGGAGGTAAACCGTAGTGTCTGCAGTTTCTGCTGCCAGATGGCTTGAGGTGTGAACACGTGCGAGGAGGAGTAACTATTCGAGGTGGTGAACAGTGTGCGGCTCCTGTCAGTGGGAGATAATCACAATAGTCACGAAACAGAGTGGATGTTGGTTTGTAAGCTGCAGAATGACATTAGATCGGGAAGAGAGGAGAGTCAGGCTGAGCCTACAAACTCTGGGGTTATTTGGGAAATCAGGAGGACTGTGGTAGCTGAGGATATTTTCAGAATTGACAAAGTTCCCCGCTGATTGAGAAGAATGAGAAAAAGGTGGAAGGGGGTGAGGAGAGAAACGAGAAAGAGATAATGGTTTCTCTTGGCCTGAATCAGAGAATTGGATTTTAAAAGGGTAGAAGTCTGATTGAGCTGTGGAAATTGATGCATGGAAGGAAAATAAAACGAAGGAATTCAAACCAAAAGAGCTCATCCACGAAGCTTCGTTTGTACCCATTTCTCATAGTTGATATCAGGCGGCAAGATCACTTATATCCTCATAATGATGACAATATTGTAACATACATAATGTTAAAGACATATAGTGACATATATTGTGTTTAAATTACATGGTAATATGACATGTTTTCCACTGTGATATGGTGAAAGGTTATATTTTCCTAATTAAACAAGATGTTGATATGCACGAGCTAATCAGGTTGGTGTTTGTCATTTAAAATAGCTGTTTTTATCTGTTGTATTATTCACATTTCCAGAGCCATGAATATATATACTTTTTGTCATTCTACTGGTGTGGCTTTACAGTGGTAATCAATAGATACCTCAACATTTTGTCTAGATATTCATGGTCCCCAGATGACCAACAATAAGAAAAAGCTTTCCTCTAGTGCCACCATGAGGCTGACATGTTCAATTTTGAAGCTGACATTGAATTGCCTTGATGATGAAATCAAAATGTTATAGCCATTCATGCTCCCCCCAGGATGAATTAAGCTTTTGTACATGCAGATAATTAGTAGTTATAATTATCACTCAATAAAATAGTTGACTTATAAAAGGTGGAGGACATTTGGGTCAAATGTTGGTCAGTCGGAAATTATTTGCTAGTTTGGAGTCAGGGTCACGGTCATGGTCAGTGATCTGTGAAGTATTTCACCCTGTGTGTGTTTGTGTGTCTTCAGCTATGTGATCAGCACCCTGGAGCTGATGGTGGCGGAGGACTACATGATCGTGTACCTGAATGGAGCCACACCCCACAGAAGAATGCCCGGCCTCGGTTGGTTGAAGAAGTGCTACCAGATGATTGATAGAAGGTCAGACCTGCTTCTCCTTCACCTGATACGTGATGACAACATGATTTCACGAGAGATAACAGACGCTCACGACACTTGAAGCTCCTATCATGTGACATGTTGTGTTGTTTCAGGCTCAGGAAGAATTTGAAATCCTTCATTATTCTCCATCCATCTTGGTTCATCAGGACCATTCTAGCAGTTACCAAGCCCTTCATCAGGTAAAACTCATCCCGACTGAAATATCTTAATAGACCTGTTATATATCGCCATGAGGATGAATTTTACTTACCTGGATGATCCCATGACTTTTCCTCTGTTCCAACTTGAGGTTGACATTTTAGCTTTTTAAGGGAAATGTCTGAACAACTCTTGGATGATTCGCCATGAAATTTGTTTCAAACCATAAACTGTATATTAAAATGGACGACAAGTCTCCTCTTCCTCCCACTACTCAGAAAGAGGACAAAATAGCCAAGATATGAACACTCCATATTTGGAGCAGGAATCTGCGCAGTAGTGATCGGTAATATTTGTGATAAGAAATATGTTGAAAGGCAAAAAACGACTTTGAGAAAATTGTATTTGTCATGTACTTTGACGTTTTAACTTAGTCCATGTCCTGTACATTAACATGGAGGAGACAGGATCTGTGACCTATACTGCAGTCAGCCACCAGGTAGCGATTTAGACATTTTGGATTAACTTTTGAGAACTTTCATGTCGTCCATCTTTATATACAGTGTATGGGTCAAGCATGTTCCCTTAGGATGAATTATAGTAACTTAAGTGTAAAGTAAAAGTAATGAACTTTTCATCTGGTGGAATCATCTGGTTAAAATAATATTCCTCAGATTTAAAGCAGATCTCTTTCACCGTGCTTTTCTTGTTTGTGAGCTTATATAAACTTTTATGCGTGTGTGTCTGTGTGTGACTGTGTGTGACTGTGTGTGCATTTTGCTATTTACCCAGTGCCAAGTTCAGCAGTAAGATAAAGTACGTGAACAGTTTGGACGAGCTTCAGGAACTCATCCCCATGGATTGCATCCAGATCCCAGAGTGCATCATTAGGTGAGTCCACGCCTGTCTCCTCCGAGCCCGAGCTGTCGCTTTTAAACGCCTTTTATATTCATCTTGTCATCTGAACTCTCACCTCCAGACTCGACAAGGAACTGAAGGCAGCATCGGAGAACTCAAAGTAAGCACCGACTCTCCAGCCTCTCGTTACTGCCCTCTGCGGAGACAGGGGCCCCAGTCTCAGGGTTTTTCCTCGGCCGCAGAGCTCATTTATCAGACGCCAGACTCTCAGCTCCTGCTGGACGACTTGCATTGGATTTGGCCACGGTTGCAATTACAAGTAAAAAAGACACAGCGAAAAAAAAGTTGCTAAAGATGCTAAATGCATTGCTTTCATCTCATTTATCATTACAGTAAAATAAATGAGCCCGTCCTTATTGCAGAGAGATCTATAACCCTGATAATGAATGCAGGATCAAAGCTGTGGAATTACACACTAATCTCTTGCTGACTAATTGTGCACTGAATCATACACCGCACGTGTCTCCACATTCACAGTGTACCAGGGCATTGCAACGATAAATCCTGCTCTAACAACCTCTCCATTTTTGTTCTCCTTTCTATCAAGAGTGAATATTTTCCTGCAGGGATCGGAGTCAGTGGCGGCAGCAGCGGGCAGAACCGAGTAAGTCCTCTAAGACGTTTTAGATCACACGTTGAAGAGAAACGGCCTCGTGTCAGCGGTGTGTCACCCATACATAAACACCGCCCGTCTTTAATGTCTCTGTTTTGTTCTGTCATCTCACCCAGCCGAGCAAACGCAGCCGGTGCCAGCAGCTCTTAAACCCACACATCCTCAACGGACGGGTCACCTTGGTGTTCAGGAAACACTGTCGTACGGCTGGAGCTGGAAAAGCAGAGGGTTGTTAAGCTAGTGTGTGTGTGTGAGTGTGTGTGTGTGTCTGTGTTTGTCAATTACACATCGGGGTTGAATATGAAATCGCACCTCACAATAGTTAACACGCAGATGTCATTCTTTCAGGCTGCAGCAGCGTCTTCTGTCCCTTACATCTGCTGTTCAGAGAACTATAGAGTCAGTGTGACGCATGGCGGCGCCTACAGAGTAGCATCGGTGTTCACGGTAGGTTAGGAAATGCAATTTACACCAGACAGTGCACCGTGCAAATCCATTTCTAGAGACTAAAGTGTCATAGTTGTGTGCATGAGAAGCAGCGAAGCAATAATAGTCAACCTTTACTGGTTCCACAGTATCACCACTTCAGATTCAACTTGTGCGTCAGCAATCTACAATAAAAGCACAAGGGGACACCATAAAGACCTTGTGCCATAAATGACCAAATTATTGCTTTTCAGCGAATCAAAACCTCTGTCTTAACACTAATGCTCTAAAACTGAAGAATATAATTAAAAATAGATATTTTAACTGAAGAGTTTAACTGAAACCAAGTAGGAGGAAATTAAATATACAATGACGTTATCCGTGCAATGTGAGAATATATCTTTTAAGCCATGTTCTCTTGCCAGTGTGTGTGTGTGTGTTTTTTATTGGATCAAATTAGGGTCAACAGAACTGTTTTTGTGCTTGTGCAATAAAACTGTTTTGTAGCAGTAGAAATTATGAGTAGGTTTGATTCACACTCGTGCTGGGATTTTTCTTAACTGTTTTCACAAAATCTGAGGGACGGACGCACAACTTACCAATCTATGCATGTGACACTGTAGTTACAGCTAAAACATCTGGACCCTATTTTACTCTTAAGCCAATCAGCACGATTCCCACTGACCAACCAATCAGAACGTTGCCCATTGAGCATCTTTGCGACCATGTTGAATTCAGTAGCCCACCTGTGTCTCAGAGGAGTCCACCTCATGTCCCAATCAGAGACAAAAGGAGAATGATGTACACCTACAGTGTTATTTCCAAAGCAAAAAGTATCAGTGACCCTCATTTGATCCATGTGTTTACAGTCGGTTTCATAACTGGGAATAATCTTCTCCCGGATCTGATGAAAATAAAAGATGGGGTCTCTGTGAAGCACAATATCATCTATATACGTGTGTGTGTGTGCATTTGTACATCAGTGCATGTCCCCACATAGATAACTAATGGTCCTCTTATCAATGAGTCCTATCATGGTGTAGTAATGAGGATGTGCAGACAAATTATGGATCACTGTCTAGTCATTCAATAAAATGGACTTAAGTCTGAACTATGTTTAAATGAATGACTCTGTTTCCACCTTGTGATGTCATGAAGTTTATTTCTATAGCACCATTCATATACAGCGCAATTCAAAGTATTTATTTCCTTCCAAGACTTTATTTGAACACATTTTTAAATCAAAATTCAGTGACAGCAAACAGAAAAGTATAGAAATAATATGATAAATCAAATGTAAAATGCTAATCCAACAACACATTTAACAAATAGATGAATAATACGATTAATGAATATGTCGAAACTCGTAAACGCCCACGATAAAATATGCTACGCGTGGGAAGTGATCATAATCAAAAACAAAGTCTAGAAAAATCAAGCTTAATTATGTTAAAAGTCTTTAAGGATGTTAAATGACGTGGAATTTCCCCCAGCTCATTTGGTTTTGTGAATGAATAACCCTCGTAAAAATACAACTCATTATAAATAGCTGCACATGTCTCATTTGGTTCCTATTCAGAGGAGGACAAATGGGTCGGTCCCTCAGGGCAGGAGGAGATAAACAGCAAAGAGCAAAATGAATCAAAAGGGAGCAGAGGTCAGAGGTCAGAGGAGGAGGATGGGCTCTCTCTTCGTGCTTCACCGGAACGTGTAGCTCTCGTCATCGTACTCCAGCTCGTCGTCCTTGTCCTCTCCCAGTTGTCCGTAACGAAACTTCCTGTACACGGTGCCATCCTGGCCCATGTAAACAATGTCCTCGTCATCATCATCATCTTCATCGTGATCCTCCTTCTTACCACGTGAGCGGCGGTCGCTGAGGTCGACGAGCTGAGACTCCTGGAAGCGGCCGCCGGAGGAGGAGCCGGCCCGGCCGCTGTTGGACGCGGAGCTGTAGCCCCGGTGGGCGCCGCCGCCTCCGAACACCCCGCCGGAGCCCAGCTTCTCGTAGCCGCGGGGGGTAATGTCCGGGGGAGCTCTCTTAGAACGGGTGTGTCTGATGATGAAGACGACAGCCACCAGTACCAGCACCAGCAGGACGCAGGCGATGATGAAGACGGTCAGGTTCCCTCTGGCCTCCCCCTCCTCCTCGTTCGTGAACGCCAAGTTGGTGCTGAGGACGCACTCGCCTGGTAGAGCCCCAGAGGCAGGAGGTTTAGCCACTCATGTGCACAAAGCTGCCTCTCTGCTCTCAGCACACTAACCTCTATTCAGACTGTTACTGACTGTACTAGCCCCTGTGCACGATGTGTTTGGTTTTGGATCTGGGTTAAGTTTAGTATTTTCTTATATATTACTGATAATTTGTTGACTATTTGCTCAGCCATAGAAACACACTTTACACAATATGTTTGCTTAGGGTTTCAGGTTATGATTTCCTCACTAAAGATTTGTCTTCTATCATATATTAGTGATAATTTGTTGAGTCTTTTACTTTTACTCCACCTCAGTTATACTTTATTGCTTATCTTGCCCTGTATGTGTGTTTTAAGCTACTGGATGCCTACATTTCCTTTGGGATCAATAAAGTTATCATCCTTATTATTTTTATTAACTAAAACCAGTATTTTTTCACTTCGGTACAGTATTTCATCATACTAAAGCATCATGTCATTCGATCATGCCGGCGTGATTGTCCACTCCGCAATTTTGCTCATATAAAAAATTGTAATATAGAACAGGGGAAATTAAGAGGGAATGAGAAGTTCCAGAATTTGTGGAGCTTGATTTATACCAGGGAGTAAAAAGTCAGCATTTCTCAGCCTGTGCTAGATGGACCACTTTCTTAAATCTGTCTCCTAATATGTACAAATCCAGTAGTGAATTTTTGATGCACCCCTTTAATTAACACACTTCATAATCTGATAAATAATGTATCAAGAAAAAAGAAATGCAATACAATAATTATAATTATTATAACTAGTGGTTATTATAACTCATAATGCGATGAGAGTGGTAATAATTAATAATAATTGGTTCCCCTTTCTCTAGTGTAATGATTTATTTCTGTTGCTGTACAATAAATTGCTGAAAACCATGATTCGACTTAATGTACTTGTTATTCATTAACAAACTCCACAGAGAAGTTTAATTTACAGATAATCCCTGTGCTACCTGAAAGTCAGTGCTGACCTAACATAGTTTATCAGCTCCAGGGAAAAGGTCTGACTGTTCACACCCTGCCATGTGCCTTCCCATCCTCATACAGACAAACCAACAGACAAACCTACAGACAAACCTGCAGCCTACCTCGAGTCTCAGTGCAGTTGCAACAGTCCTGCTGCTGCGTTGCGGCCTCCTCCTCCTCCTCCTCCTCCTCCTCCCCTTCCTCGTGGCGGCAGCACAGCAGACAGCGCCCTCCAGCTTCTAAGATGGCCTGAGCAGGGCACACGGTGCAATTGGTTGGACCGGGCCCCCGGCACTCGAGACAGGAGACGTGACAGTCCTCACAAGCGTGGCCTGAACCCTGATGAGGGTCAGGAGGACAGACTGACAGTGAAAAGCGCAGCCAGACACACAGCCGCTGCATTTTTACATCACAGCTCTTTGCTTCAAAACATATGCAAAACTTATATCACTATATAAGTGATGCACTGCCTCTCATTTTAATCAATTAATATGTCAGACAGTTTCCGTGGGTTGCCTCACAGCAAGAAGCCCGGAGATTTATTTAGAAATAATTTCACAGTAATAATTTCTACTCTGCTGTTTGAGATTTCTCCTGCTGGAGTAATAAGTCAGTCTGAATTTCATTATGGGATACCTGGGGCCAAAACATTAGTAGTAATTATTTTTGGTGAGGCAAGGACAGGGTAAGGATTTTTTTAAACAGAAAGTTAATATTTGTGAAATTAAAAACCTAGAAAAGTGTCGTTACCTTTGTAACAGGAAACTGGCCGATGTCACACGAGGACTCGCAGGTTCCATCTGAGAGCAGGTAGCCAGCGTAGCATGAGTCACAGGAGAGGGAATCTGTCCCTGCACAGACGAGACAGGTTCAAGGGTAAGTGGTAATATTCTGTGTTAGTCCCAGGAAAGTATCAAAATAAATGATTCTATACTGCGTAAGCCACAGAGCTCCTCTGAACAGCTCAAAGCACATCAGTGTGCATCACATCGACTGTAAGAAAAGTTTTATTCACACAAATTTACTACATTATTTGATTATTTAATTTGTTAAGATTAAATGCCATACTAATACAGTAAATTACTGTGATAATAAATACAAGTTGTAATCCAGGAAGTTGTTAATCATTTCAAAATGTTCTTGAATGTTAAATTACTATAATTATTGTTGAATTTTATGTAAAAATTTCTGAAATGGACATCATATTGGTGAATGTATTTCCATTCATATCTATGTTTAAAAAATCTGTATAATAACCAAAGTTTTAACTGTAATTTGAGGGAAGGGTTTGGCATCTTTTACTGGTGGACTTTTTACCATCTTTTGCCATTTTTTTGTTCCAGTGATGGAAGGCTTTATTTTCTCCCGCTGTTTAGAAATGAAACAAAAGAAACTGCACAGTGGGGATCAGGGGGTTAAACCTGCTGTTACATCCACTCCACCAATCATGAGTTAGTCTCAGTTGTCAATCATGATGTTTAACCTCATTTGTACTGCATCAAATAACTAATTGAAAATAAAGTTTGCGATAAGAACTACAGAAAATGACAGGGACCATCTTTGAGAACTGAAAACTTTAACTTTGTGGTTTGGTCCATGTCCCATCCGATAACACGGAGGAGGCCGGATTTATGACCTATACTGCAGCCAACCAGGAGGCAAGCGAGACACTTTGGCGTCATTTTGGGGAGCTGTCATGTCGTTTATCTTCAAATCTTTATATACAGTCACTGGTGTCGCACCATTAAACCTGAGGTGTTCCTTTATCTTGATGAACAGGGGCAGTGTAGTTTGTTTAATGTCAACCTCACATTCTGCTGTAAATATTAACTGTGATACGCCCAAACATAGAAGTGACTCCTTCCCAACGCCTCAAATTCCCTTTAGAGGAATTGTTCAGTAAGTTATGACAAAAACTGAGAGTATATATTTTCGGATAGATGATGGAAAAGTCATGCACAGTAAGGAACAAACCGTCCCCGATTTTTGGCTTCACAGTATCTCCTCACTTACACGTGGTCTCCCTGTGCTTTGTGTCGGCGACAGCTGCAGAGTGGCTGCTGGTGCTTGAGCATGTTCTGCAGCTGGCGTGGCAGGGCTCGCAGGTCCTGTGCGCCGCGTCGTGGTAGAATCCCTGAGGGCACGCCGGGAGGCAGCGGCCTTCCCTCCGCATGTAGATGAGCCCCGGCGCACAGCTCAGGCAGCTGTCCTCCTCGCCCCCGACGCACTCGCCGCAGCTCGGGTCACACTTCTCACACGTCCTCGACTCGCCGTTTCCATAGTGACTACCGGGCATAGATGGCGAGAGAGTTGTGATAGATGAGATTCAATTAAATGCGATGAGATTAGAGCTTTTTGTTTGTCCTCAAAGGAAATTCTTCCATGCCACATGCCACCTACTCAGACTTGAGGAGTGGCCAAGACTCAGCCACACAGCCAAACACTTCAAAGCACCACCGAGAGCAAAGTGACAGATTCCTCTTTTCCTCAGGTGGGAAAGTAGGAGGGAGGCACGTCGCAGGAGTAAATAGCCTTTGTGTCCCTTTTATGTTTTCTCGTGAGTATTTAACTGCACATCAATTTAACGGCACGTTAGTTTAACTATCTCAATCACCGGATCCCAAATAAAATCAAGTCTAATTAGCATTTTACAGGCCACATGAAGGGCTATTTAAAATCTCAGGCTAAATTAGCTTGTGTTCGCCAAACTGCACCCCTGTCCAGATAACTGCAGAGACAAGCGCCGGTTTAGTGTCCACAGTGACATTATACGACGACGCTGATCTTTTATCAATGACGAGAGTGTGTGGCCGCGCTTGATGAGAGGGCCGAGCGGCGACAGCTGGACGGCGAGCAGGTTAAAGTACCCGTGCTGGCAGGTCTCCACGCACTCTTTGCCCTCTCGGAATAGGTGGGCTTTGCACGTGAGACACTCGTGGCCGTGCTTCCCCACGCAGGCCTCACAGGAAGGGTGGCAGGGCTCGCACCTCTGCCCCGACTCGTCCCCGTAGTGGCCGGACGGGCATTGGTCCACACAGGTGCCATCTGCGCCAACAAACACACGAATGGTCAGTGCAAGTCACACACGCCTGAAGTGCTTTGCTCTTTACGAATCGGGGGCCGAACTCGACTCACTGAGCAGGAGGTGTCTCGGGTTGCAGCTCAGGCACTGGGCTTTTCTGGGACCCGAACACCTGTGACAGTATTTGTGACACGGGTGGCACTCGCCGTCATGGTCGGCGTACTGGTGGGGCAGGCACTTATCGGTGGATGGCACACACTGGCCGTGGCCCTCCAGCCTCTGGCCCTCCCTGCAGCTGGTGCAGGAGCCAGCATTAGGCCCAACGCAGGTGAGACAGGACACATCACAGTCTGGAAATACAAGAAATACAAAGAAAGGGATCACAGGATTTATTATTATATGAATATTATTCTCTTTAAACCGATATATAACACATTCATAGTTTATCTGATAATAAACCAGGATTAGAATGGATTTGATAGAGTTGAATAGAATTCACAGGGAGCTAGTCACCTACTTCCAATACTAAAAATAAATAAAAAACATTTATATGATATTTATTACTCTCCTGCAGTTAGTTATTTTAATGCAGACTTAACTATAGTTAACTATAATTAAGTCTACATTAATAACCAGGTAGCTGCACTGGGGTCGTGAACCTGTAGAGTCTGCAGGACGTCACAGTGCTGCAATGTAACTAAGTACATTTACTCAAGAACAAATATGAGGCCCCTGATTTAGAAAAAACAAAGATCCACCACTGAGAATGTATTGTTTTTATGTTTACCGGTAGTTGTCACAGTTTTCTGCAGCCCTTATTTACTTCAGATTGAAAATAAACACTGGAAAAAAATTCACAGCGCTTCCTTTTAAATGTCTTGCTGCTGGCAGCTCCTGTAAGTAGCACAAAAGTGGGCATCGCCTACAACACTTTCCTGGGAGAGAAACACGCCATCCTCTGTGTTTTTAAATAACAGAAAACCCGCAGCAGTGTGTCCTCTCCAGGGAACTGGCTTTGGCATCGCTGCTCTGTTTTCAAGGTTCGACAGCTGCCTGTTAACTAATCTGAGAAGTGTGTTGCTATTTTAGTCCGAGCAGGAAGCACATCCAGGCTTAATGGAGAATATAGAATGGATATAAAAACACTGTGTTAAAAGAGAAGGATTTTGTGAGGTAGAACTGAAATCAGATCCAATCCTCTATAAAAATCCTAGTGAAAAACAATAACCATGGTTAATAAACTATTTTTATTAAGCACCTTTTTGCTTTGGAACTCAGTATTTTTGGGCAGGAATCAGCTCGGCATATCTTGGCTTGGCATATATTTCTTCCAGATGCACCAAATTGCAATTGAGGACTTCTCCAGTGCTCAGCCATCCTCAGGTGACCCCACAGCTTTTCAATTGGATTCAGGACCGTGCTCTGACTGGGCCGTACGAGAACTTTAATCTTCCTTTCATCAAACCATTCCTTTGTTGGTGTGAATGCATGTTTTGGGGTTGTTCTCATACCGAAAAGGTGAAATCCATCCTCAGCTTTCTCGCATATGCCTGGAGTTTTTTCACCTGAATCCACAGGTATTGTGAGCTTTTGATGATTCATAAAGGTACGATGCTCCACTGAGGGTTTGGTGTTCCTTTGGTGATGTGCTGTGTCTTTGTGCCAAAAATACCTGCTGGAATTATAGTCCAACACCTTTTATTGTGAGCCCCCATCTTGCCATCCTCACCCATGGCCCAGACACATGAAGAATGTAGTGAGCAACTTGTACTACTCTTTTAGTGTTGCCGTAGGGGTCCTTGCAAACTTCCTTTTCCTTCTTGTCTTTTTATCAATTTTAAAGGAACTTCCTGTTCTTGGTGAAATCACTACCGAGCCTTATTTTACGGTTAATCTGATGGAAATTCTTTCGTACCCCTCTCCTGATCAACACCTTCCAATAACAAGATCATGACTCTATGTTGGAAACTCTTCATGGACATTAGGATGCAACGAGAGGCAGCTACACAGTGCGAGATTTCAGCATTTTAATAAAGTTTATTCTAAGCCCCAGTGTGCTCAATGGATCGACTTTACATATGGAGTGACATCAGCCTTGATGTATGTGAACAGTAAAATCATATACACAATATAACATCATCATGCATCCTCCATCTGGATGCCGATCAGTGGATCATTTCAAGCTGCCTTCCTATTCATATCTATAAACGGAATTTGAACATGTATTTTCTATCATAACAACATTTGGGGGTCGGAAGCCTTCTGGTTTTCGTTTCTCGTTTGACACATCTTCTTTGAGCAGCTTTTGGTTGCCTGCAGGTAAACAGTCCGTGTGGAGAGTAAGAGGTGGAACACATTGACCGAAATGCAGCAGCTACTTTTTTTTCATTGATCTGTTATTTCATGCCAAAATGGGTTCCCGTGAAACAAATCTGTTGTAAGTTTATTTTGCCAAACGATTTCATTATATCTGTAGTTTATCGGTCACTCTCAAGGTGAAAACTTATCACTTGGGATTTATGATATGTAATGATTTAATTTCTAAATTAATTAATCATCTTAAATTACAAAATCCATCATTTTAACACGGGGGTGAAGACTTTTTATATCCAATGCAACAAATGCACGAAATACTCTCTACAGGACGTTGCATCAGTCAAAAGAAAAAAAAAGTGAGAAGTGAGAATGTTTTATCTCTGAGTTTGTCAAACCTGAAAGCGCCAGATTGTGAATTTATCATAAAAACACTATTAAAATATAGAAATGTAACTTTTTGCTTATGCCTCCCTGCAACACAGCATCTATCAGTTAGCAAAACTTTGAAATTGGCAGAGAAACGTTGTATTTTTCCGGTCGTACCTTTGCACTCCCTTGTCGCGGTGTCCCTGTAGGTGTGGGCGGAGCAGGCTGCCAGACAGGACCCGTCGTGCAGCGTGGCCTCAGAGTCAGAGCAGGTGTCACAGTCGGCGGCGCTGGGCCCGTCACACAGGGCGCAGTCAGGGTGGCAACTCAAACACTCCCCTCGCGCTTTGTCCTCAAAGAACCTCTCGGGACAGTCCGGCACACAGCGGCCCTCATGGAGAAAGTGATACTGCTCACAGCCTGCAAAGAGAACAATATCAGCTGCATGGAAGAAGAGTTAAGTGCAACTCAGTGAAACTCTACTAAGGATCCTGAAGTCTTTGGAGAGGAATGAAGTGGATTTCACTGTGACGGAAACAAAACAACCAGACAAGACGTGAATAAAATACAGATTTAGGAAAAAGGTGATTCTCTTCACCATACACAGCGTTGCAATAGTGTTCAATAGGAATGAAAAGATTGCTGTAATTGTCAACTAGACAAATATATGACAATCCATCCCATAATTGTTGAGGCATTTCAGATCGGATCAAAGTGTTAGAACAACCAACTGGACATCTTTAGCAATGAATAGAGGAGAGGCGGTGGACTAGTGGCAGAAACTTGGACTATGGGCAGAAAAGGTCTCTGGTTGGTCTCTGGTTCGACTCCACGGAGAAACAACTAAAAGATGAACCTGGATTGATCTGTCCAAAAATCCAAGAGGATTCTCCCTACCCTGTCTAGTGCCCCTGAGCAAGGCACCTTACTCCCCCAACATCTGCTCCCTGTGCGCCGTACATGGCTGCTCACTGCTCTGTGTGTCCTGCACCAGATGGGCAAAAGCAGAGGTTAAATTTCCCTTCCATTGCATGAGTGTGCCTTTGCATGTCTGTGCATGTGTTTGGGATAAATAAATGCATCTTAATCTTATAATCTCTATAAACAGGGGGAACACATTGACCGAACAGTTCGGCTATCTGCTTTTTCATTTATCTGCATTCATTTCCACATAGCTGCATGTTGTCTGGACTTAAAACACCTACAAAAAGTATCAGTGTTTGGGTTTTGTGTGGAGAAACATTCAATTTGTGTAATAAAAGAAACTGGTGGGACTGTAAACTGTGAACGGCAAACAGAGGACAGAATCGACACTGGATTCGTCAGCAGGGAACAGCCGATGGGCTCCGAGATTGGCAATAACGACCCAACCTGCAGATAATAACCCTGCAGATCTGAAGAGGACTACAGAGAGAGGTTTAAAACTGAAGGAGCTCCAACAGCCGGGGCTCTGCTTTGCATCGTGTCTCATCACCTGTGCACTGCCCGAGTGGGCCGCACTCCTGACAGGCCGGGGGGCAGCGGTGGCACTCCCGGTCCCGGACGGCGTGCGCTGGAGGACAGTCCTCCACACACTGGTGCTTGTGCAGGAGGAGAGGCTCGTCGCAGCCGAGACAGTGAGTGGCGTTCCTCCCACAGGACGCACAGCCCGCCGCGCAGCCACGACACACCTGGCCTGCAGGGTAACCCCTGTTGAAAACCAAACAGGGATCAGGTGACACACGGCAGAACCACACCACATATCGTACATGTATTAAAGGGGACATATTATAAAAAATCCACTTTTGTAGTGCTTCTACACGTTAATTTGGGTATCTGGCATGTCTACCATCCCCCAAAAAAACAACTCCCGCGATTTGTCGTGGTTCCCTTTATTTCAGAAACGATACGCTAGAGTGCGTCGAATGGGATTACAACCGAAATAAACGCCATAGTCACACCATGCCAATGTAGGGAGTCTCGGACGAGCGAGCTAACGCTAGCCGGGCTCCGACGGCCCGGCTAGCGTTAGCTCGCTGCAGCTACCCGTCAGACATTTAAGTGGCCGCATAAACAAGGGACCCCCGGGAAACCTCTAATCGTTGACTCAACAGTGTGGAAGGATGCTGCTGCTGCGCCAGCTCAAGCTCCCACTGCTCCCATTGCTCCCACTGCTGGGCTGCGCTGGGGAGCTGGGGCTCCAGCAGTCAGGCTTACCGGGGGTGAGGGGGGCGGGGCACTCAAAACAGGTCAATCTGAGTAGGGCTGTTTTAGACAGGGTAAAAAGGTGCTGATTTAAATGATCCTTGTGGTATTTTGACCAAAATATGTTACAGACATTTCATTAAGACCCCGAGGAACCATATCAACTGTGGTGAAATGGGCATAATATGTCCCCTTTAAATAGATCACTGGACAGATGCATTGCAATAGACCATGGTAATGCATGTCAAATTTGAAAGTTTAACGAATTATTTTCTGTATTAAGCTTCATCATTTATTATTTTGTTAGTTAACCTGGACTGCATATTTTACCATGTGAAAAAAAAAGTGAACAGACGGGCATGACTGTTTGCTGCTGAAGGGGTAAACAAGAGGACTGACATTCTGCTCTGCGCCGCTCTCTGCTCCCCTCCATAACAACTAATCATTCAACCACACTACAATGGATGTTGTACTCAATCTGTGCTAAAGAGCTGTTTGGTGGTTGCTGGAAAAAAATGGAGTAAAAAAAGCTCCCATGGCCAAAAAGTTCATCTCTGTGCTAATGGGGCTTCAAGGACCTCTCCAGCAAGGACGAGACATATCTCTCAGTCTCAAGGATTTCACAGTTTAATGAATATCAAAATGGAAACTTCAAAATGGAAGGCCGGCAAACACGTCTTCTGACATTTAATTTCAGACTCCTCAGAGGACGTGTCAAACATCTGGCATAGTGTCAAAAAACGTGATTTCAAACCGCAGAGATAAAGTCCCACGGTCAATGTCACAGCATGTGAACGCAGGTAAATAGGATCTAAAAAGCAAAGTCAGCGGAAGGCTTGACTCCTGACCTGACACACTGCTGGACACACTGTCCGTCCTGCAGGAACAACGGAGCCTTGCGAGTGCTCAGACAGCGGGTGCAGCGATGAGCGTCCGCACACTGTAAACAGCCGGGGGGGCAGGCCGCGCACACACCGCTGAGCCGGCTGGCGAAGAAACCCCCCGGACACTTCGACACACATGTTCGCTGCGTGGTCAAAAACTGCCCTGCAGGAGGAAGAGGAAAGAGTAAACATCATCACAGCCGGATAACTTGTGGTGAAGCCAGGAAAACATGAAACTGCTGCCGGCTGAAAGCACAACCTGACCCGTGAGTGCCGAACAGACCTGTTGCACATGTTGAACACTGGTTCATCCCGTCTCCAGAGCAGGACTCGCAGGACGGGTGGCAGTCCTCGCACGCGCCATCATCTGTGGAGTTAACAACACTGTGAATGTTAAATGGTCTGATTGGCTGCTCCTCAGTGCACTGACATGAGTGGTAATGATTTTCTCATCAAACTCTGGACAAGAAAGAGATTTCCACAATTTCTTCCCACACCAGCATTTAGAAAAAGATACAACATCCAACAGAAGTAATTACTCTCGTCACAATCTGACCTAGAGTGCAAATCTCAAACAATCCTACGTGTCTGTCTCGGTCTTATAATAGAAAAATAAAGGGAAAAAGCAAATAGTTTGATGTTGATATTTACTCCAATAAATTCAAAGACGTACACACCTTGAGTGTCCGATTGTTACTGAAAAAACATTATATAATTGGTGTGATGCAAGGGAAATGTGATAAAACTAGACCATGCCGTTGTATGACTCTGAGCAAACTTCAGTTTCAATCAATATAGGTTCTTTTTTTCACACTTGTATGATGGACTAAAGCTCTGACCATTGGAACTTAATCAGTTCATCTTGGAGTCCAAGTATCAAACTTGTCAAGTTTGAAGAAATTTCCTAAAGCAAGACTTGATTTTTTAATTCAAGAGACGAAAAACATGATCAGTTGATCTTTGAACATTTGTCCCACATTTGGAGGATTTCTTCGAGGCAATGGAACATGTTGACAAGCCAAAAAGGGGTTTGTGGCACCGCAACCTTTAACTTTGAGTTCTGAACAGCAACATTTCACAATTTCAAATTAACTTTTGGGGGGAATTTGAGACGATTCCCTCAAGGTGGTTCTGAGCTGTTGCCTTCACAAAACCCCAAAAAAGAAGTACAGACAACCTGTAAACAGGATGCCTCTGGCCACAGGCTGTCTCAGGTGCGGAGGCATGAAGAAAGTCCAGGATCCTACTTTGTAACTGCCTTATCTTCCCTGACCCTCCTCAAAGTTTGGTGCCGATTAGCTGCAGACACGAGTGAAAACATAACCTCCTTGATTGTGAATACAAACTGGCAATTACGCAAAAGCTTGACTGCTTCCTCCAACCTTCTGTTATTCCTGATTATGCACAAAGGTCTGAGGCTTTGATCGAAGGTTTTGTGTTTGCTGAGGTTCGAAGGTTTAAGAATAACTTAAATTCTGCATGTTCATTTCCAAACCTTCGAGTTAACCTATGTGCTTTCCCTCAAAGTTATTTTAGTTCCTATAATTAAGATGTCTTGCCTCCCACTAATCACCATATGTTGTTTTAAGGTCAGTCCAACTTGTTCTTTTGGGGGGAACTAAATGTTCAGCATACAGTCAATTATTTCAAAGTTCGTATCTGGCCGACGTTCAGTGGTCCCGTCTGTTTTGACGACTTAAGTTGGAACAGGGTTCAGGGAACGGAGGCACACAGACCAATTACCCTCCAAGATTTATTTTCTGGCCCCTGTGAAAGAGTCCAAATCCCTGATTCATTATGGGCGGACGCTTGATTAGTGGAATACGTAAGTGTGAGTCTCACCGGTGAGGAAGGTCTTAGCGGGACAGACCTCGTGGTCAGACCCACACGCTCCGTTTTCTAGCGTCCGTCCCGTCTCGCACGACAGACACTCGTCGTCCTCCGGGCCGCTGCACGTCACGCAGTCCGAGTGACACTCCTCACAGTCGTTGGTGTCTTCGTCGCCATAGAAACCGTCGGGACACACCGAGACACACGTCCCCTCTGGGAATGGAAAGGAGACGTTTCTGAGATTAACGCTGTGTGTAACCTACTTAGATGAGCATGTCCACAAAGTTAGCTGCTTGTACTTCACTCATTAGGAGAGGGCCACGGACTTTACACTTCCGAGTCTATTTACGGGTCTTCAGGAATATCAACGTGTATGTTCGAATTATTTATGTGAAAGCCTTTACTGGTTCAAGATTAATCTGGAGTTGGTAATTTTGAAAAGATAGAGAGTGGAGTTTTTCGTTCACTCGGTCAAATCGGTACAACACGGAACAACAGCAAAAATGTTGGTACGAAAGTTGCAGGCGGCATCAACTATAAAACCATTAACATAATTTTACTACTACTCAATGGTACAAATATTATAATAGTAATACTTCATATCCACCTTTTACAAGTGCCTGACTTTTTAGCCAATACAGATCTTTTACTGATTAACATGCAAACCCTTGTAATTATTGTGGCGGTGTGGCCTAGGGGGTAGATTGGTCGTTCTCCAACAAGAAGGTTGCCGGTTCAATCCCCACTCTTCCCCATCTGCATCCCGAAGTGTCCTTGGCAAGATACTGAACCCCTAAATGGCCCCTCATAAATGTTGAGTGTACTAATTGTAAATCGCTTTGGACAAAAGCATCAGCCAAAGGACATGTAACATTGCAGTATTGATACTTTTTACCTAAGGGACATTTTCACTCAGTGCAAGACTTTAATTTGTAAAGGAGTCATTTCATATCAAAGTATCTTCTTTTACTTAAGTGAAGAACGTCGGTTCCGCTTTCCCCGCTGTAATATAATACCTCCTGACTCCATGTCCTGACCCAGTGGGGCGGTGGTACCTGATAAGAAGAGGTCCGTCTCACACCAGTAGCACTCATGTTCATCACAGCTCACACAGCTGTCATCGCACGGGACGCAGGTCATCTCCTGGTCCACGCTGTACGTCTTAGCTGGGCAGTTGTTGTAGCAGCCATCCTGGAAACTGATAACAGACACAGCAGCAGAGAACCTGTGATTATACCTCTCTCTCTCTCTCTCACACACACACACACACACCACACAGGCACACAAAAATCGACTCTACTTCCACAGCAAAAAAAAACGGGTCTTTTCGTTCTGCAGTGAACTGGGAGGCGGAGTGAGTGCAGAGAAAGTGAGATCACACATGGCGACAGCGAGGCACACAGCCTTACTTGTAAAAGCCCTCAGTGCAGGACAGACAATGCCGGGGGTTATCTGTTGAAAGCAGACAAAGAAACTCAGCTCTACAGGTTTAAAAAAGGGCACCACCAGGAAATGCCCCTGAACATGGTCGGCAACACGCCGGGAGGAGAGTTCGCTCAGTGGGCAGTGTTCATTTAGGGACAAAATGAATGTGCTGTGGCTGCAGCGCCTCGGACTTACACAGGACGCACTTGCTGCAGCCCTCCTCACACGCCATGCAGTCGTCATAGTCCGGATCCTCCACCTCCCCTGGGAACAGAAGGGACACATTCAGAAACAATGTGAGGGAGAGTGGAAGGGGGACAGGTGAGAGACAAGGGCTTGTCAAGGTCGTCTCTGCCGCCGCCCCTCTGGAATATGAGAGAACTAGCAGAGTAAACAACGCGGTGACCTTGTTTACCTTCTCCGCACTCCAGCTTCACACACGCTCCATCAGAGACGTAGTAGGAGGAGTTACACCGGAGGCAGTGGCTGGGGCCGGTGCAGAGCCGGCACTGGTCGGAGCACGGCTCACAGCTCCTCTCCTCGGTGTGGTAGAAGGCCTCTGGACACGCATCCAGACACTGAGCTTTATACAGGTAACGCTCCACTCCAAACTTATCTGCGGGGACAAACAGCAAATGGTGGCGTGAAGAAGTGCGAGGACGATATGTGGTTGAACTTCGGCTTGCTCGACTTCCTGCTCATGATTGGGTTTGGTTTCCCTACAGCTATTTTTATTTTCATTTCAGCCCAGGAGGTTTTGGTTTCGTCTGTGTTTGTTTGTCGGTTAGTTCACAGAATTAGGCAAAAAAATACTGGATGGAATTCCACTACAGTCAGTTAGCGTCAACTTATCATTTAACTAAAGGAATAGGATAAATTATACTTGGGAAAAGGTATAAATGTCAGTTGTTTAGACTTCAGATGCCCAAAATCAACTTTTCTGTATTAACAATGCACGTGAAACAGGTCACTCATAGATGAAAATACCACATGACTCTACAGTTCCTATTTGGCTCATTTTATCATCTTTCAGATCAATATTTTAGTTTAAATGAACTGTTTCACTCTTGCCTCATGAGCATCGTTTTCAGATGCAGGTACTTCAGACAGGCACAGCTCTTGACTAAAGCTGATTTCAGACATGGCCTGCGGGTAAAATCCGCAGAATTGGCTACAGAGTTTACCCAGACTTTGCCTTTCACACATGCACAACACAGTGGGAGGTATTCCGCAAGGACGCGTTCACAACAGCAGAGACAGTATCAACGAGAGCTACGGAGATCACGTGATTTTTATGACAACCGTCGTCAACTCTTATCACCACCAACTCTAGACATCTTCGTCGCTGTCTTCTTCGTGTATGACAGCGCGATTTCACCGGGAGATATTTGTTTTCTTTTTGTTTTATTCATTTTTGTGTCTGTCGCACGTTAGAAGTGTCATCAATCCCCCCCCCCCCCCCCCCCCCCCCCCCCCCCACACACACACTCGCCCACCTGGGGGATCCCCTGCTGCGTTGGTTCATATATAGACTTCTCCTGGATTCCTACAGACTTAACACCAGGAGGCCAGGCAGAGAAATTCAGCAGAAACTACGGAGCGTCTCACTCAGACATTTGTGTTCACACATGCTCCGGAGATAATAAAGGATTCAATGCATGACTGAAAGCAGCATGACAAACATACAGGAGTGGAGCATTTAGATACTTGAGTTCAGAGTTGGTTACTTTAGAGTTGGCGGAGACAGGAAGCCTGTTCCCTTCATTAACCTAACAACTTGGTGAGTCCATCCAGGATTTCCAGAGCGAATTTACATTAAAGAAGAGGCGTTTACAGGCAGCAAAGATGGACATTTTAAAAACAAATTATACTTCTATAATAATTATAATATTTGAAATTTAACACAGGATCCAGACTAAAAGCAACAGATGCAGCTGCCAGATGCAGGAAGAACACAGCCAACTATGTGAATGCATAACTGAACAGGTTTATCATATCACTGCCCAATCATTAGTGCCCGGGTAGATCTGACTGTAGCTACACTTGTGGTACATTAAAACTTAATGATGATAATCTAATTCAATCATCTTCCGCCCCCGCCATATCAAAATATTCAATCAGTCCCTGTTGTTCGATGATATTCGTATACAAAAGCACAATGAAATCACTTTCATATTGCCTGCAGCCAAAAGGAAAAAAACAAACAATTGCAGACGGGAGGGAACCCTCCTACACAGGAGTGCACTCTCAAATAATGAGGGTCACTCGATAAAAGACTGTCAGGGAAAGCCAGGGGGGGATTCCTGTCGGTGAACACTCTCTGGAGAACCTCTCACGACCCGCCCACCATGCGCCGAGGGATCTTCTCAGAATGGTGAGGTCATCTTAACAGAGAATTGATTGGTCAGTGGGCGGTATTTGTTCTCTCGAGCATAACCTGCTTCAGAGAAGGTTAGGTGTGAAAGCTACCATGGCGATGTACCCCGGGAACACCTAAAAAACCCGGCTTCCTGAAGTTACCTTGTTTCAGAACCCAGAGCTCTGAAGGAGAATATACATGTATTTATGTATATTCTCCTTCAGAGCTCTGGGGCGAAAACTGTGTGTGTTTAAGGATCAGCTTGTCTGTACAACAGTACGTACATGGATTGGTGGAGTGATTTGACCTGTTTTACATTGAAGTGCCTGGAGAAAGAAAAAGAAAAAAAACTTATCTCTATCTCCCACAAGAGCAAATAATAAACATGATCAGCAATATGTAGAATTACAGTCAGCAGATTATGAGACATAAATCAACAAAAATCTAAAGTTCACTATTGCATTCAAACCCAAACTGTACAGTGTGTTCTCTCTCTCTCTCTCTCTCTCTCTCTCTCTCTCTCTCTCTCTCTCTCTCTCTCTCTCTCTCTCTCTCTCTCTCTCTCTCTCTCTCTCTCTCCCTCTCTCTCTCTCACACACACACGCTCTGATTTCCCTCCCTCACCAGTGTCACAGCTGCCGCAGCTGGCGGGCGCCGGGTCCGTACAGGTGGCACACGTGTGGTCACACAGGTGACAGCGGCCGCCTGACTGGTACTTGCCCTTGGCGCACTCCACCCCGCAGACGCCCTCGTCCAGAGCCCTGCAGCCGACGACAACAACAACAACAACAACATCAAAAGACTTTCTCACTCCGGTTGCAAATACCACAAAAAATCCACACATATGAATTATGTCAATGCAAATGAGTTGGGCTCATTAACAACCCAGCATGTGGTAGGGTCCCACAGATGTAGATGAGCACTGACACAGGGAGAGGAAAAGAGGAGTGGGGAGTATTTGAATTTTAAATATACAATTACCATTCAATCTGTTCATATACTGTATATACACCAGCAACACTAACCTAACCATGTATGTATACATTGGAAGTCTTTTATCATACATTGTTAGTTATTTTAATTTTCTTCTGATGAATTATGTAGAAGCAAAGGAACATTATGTCTTATTCATACTCAAGTGGGCGACATTTTCTTTCTGTATTTATACATACATAATTAAAGTGAATGTCACATTTCTTTTAGAGGAAAGTACATTTGTATTTTGTCAGGGCAAAAACAAATACAGATTTTTATTAGCAGAAATCAGCCTTTTGGCATTCGCCCTTTCAATTTGCTCAGTTGGTTTTAAGCAAGTTTACATGAAAACTACTCGATGGATAAACATGAAACTTGGTGGAAGGATGTTGTAATGATCCGAAAAATAACCCATAAAATGTTGGTTTGGATCCGGATCAGGCGGATTTCTTTAACATTTTTATTGATTTCTCAGGGATAATAAATAAATAATATGTGGATCTTGATCAACTAATTTGGCAAGTTTATTATTAGTCTATCAAATGTCCATCACATCTTCTCAGAGCCCAAAGTGAAATGTCTTGTTTCGAAAAAGTCCAACACCAAAATACATTCAGTATTTAATTATACATGAAAGAGAAAAGCAGGAAATCATCACACTCAAGAAGCTTGCCCAAAGAACATTTGTTCTTTTTTCACTATTTGTGATGAAAACCCACCAAAAATGAAATAAAAAATAGAGAAGGGGCAGATCCAGGGTCAGGGCCGTGGGGGCACTGGCCCCAGCTGAATCGGAATGACCCCTGAAGCCCTAACAATAATACAAATAAATATGACAATTTGTTTAAGTACTTTTTGTTAATTACACAATGTGGTGGAATAAGGAACGACTTTCAAAATATATTCAATGATGTATTGTTGTGCGCCAACCTAAAGAGGGAATGAGTGAAATGAGTGCACCCTAATCAATCAGGAGCTGTGTATGGATGTTGGGGAGAGTAATTGGGCTCTCTTTGTAAATTATTTAGAGAAATCCTAGACTTGCCACTGTTTTAGAGCCTTTGTTTAAAATGAAAAATATTTAAATAACGTGAACAGTTCAATTATTTACACAGACTATTATAGTGAAATCCTCGTCTTACTGCCTTTGAAATTTACACACCTAATTTATCTGTGAATATGAATGTTATTTACTCTACATCTTGGTGAAACTAGTTTTTTGCCGGATGTGATCATTTCCCCTCTGACCCCGGATCTGTATACAAGTCAGGTCCAGCTCACCGTGAAGCCACGCAGCTGATGCAGTCCTCGCTGCGCGGCCCTGTGCACTTCAGACACGTGGCATCGCACGCGTGGCACATCCCGTCACCGTCCTGGTACTCTCCTGACAGACACACAGCAAGAGAACACAGCGCTGACTCAGGACTGAATATCTTATCTGAGGCACTGGAGTGGGCTTAATGTCAGAGGCCAAAGAACGGAAGCTGTGTTTACAGCGCGCAGCTCCATGTTGTTTGTTTATGAGAATAAACGCAGATGACTTATGGTTGAGTCACATTACGTATCACATCACCAACACATAAATATACATAGATATGAAATGTCAATTATAAAAAGAGCCTTTATCTTCGCAGACGACACAAATTCAGTAAATGGAAATAATTGTGTTTTACAGTTAGAGAAGTTGGAGTAGTAAGTGTATGTGAGGGGTTGCACTGTATTTATCTGGGAGGGTGATGATGATGGTTGACTGACCGCCTGTGCACACAGTGTCGACAACACACACTCCCTCCTGCAGCCTGTGACCGCTGGAGCACCCGCTGCAGTTCCCCCGGCTCGGCCCCACACAGATGAGACAGCTGGCGTCACACCTGAGGAGTGGAGCGCAGAGACTGAGCACGCAAACACACAAAGTGACCACGGAACAAGTACACTCATTCAGAGGCATTACAACAAAGGCAAGGTTGAAAACAAGCACACACACACACACACACACACACACACACAGAGAGAAGCCAACCAGCAGAATAAGGCCTGCCATCAGCAGATAAACAAACCACCCACATCTGAACACACACCAGTGAACTCACCTCCTACATATCCTGTGCCCATCAGCTATCTCTGGGCTTGGCTCTGTGGCGTAGAAGCTCGCACTGCAGGAGGACACACACCTCCACTCCTCCAGCAAGTAGCCGTCCGCACAACGGTTGCACGCTTCAACACCCGCACCTGAAGCCGCACGAGCCGGAAAAACAAAAGGGGATTTTAAACTATAGCACTTTATTAATCCTGAAGGAAAATCCTCTGGCAGCTTGTTCCAAGAATTCAGTACAGAACAATATAAAGTATAATAAAGTAAAAAAGAGTATAAGTGTATTGTAACCATGGGTTTGTAAGTGAGATAAATTAAGTGTATACAGAGTAATGCATAAGCAGTGCTAGATCTTAATATACATGAGAGAAAGACACTATCTGAAAGGGCAGTGGGTAGAAATGAAACGATAAAGGAGTAAGAAAAGTGGGATATTGCTCATGATATGGATTTAATGTGCTGATGAACAAAAACAGTGATGTTACACAAATTGAATGTGAATGGTGTTATAAGCATGAAAAAGAAAAAAGCTGCATAATACCGCACTATGCACTACTGTGTATGTTGTTGGAATAATTTTGATAATTACAAAGTGTGATGTTTTTTAATGTAAGTCAATGCGGTTTTCACACAGTGGGAGACCCTCCAGCTCTGCCCTCACCTGCACAGGTAGCACAGGCCTTGTGACAGGGCTCGCACGTGCCTTCCTGCTTGTCGTGGTAGAATCCGGGCGCACAGCTCCGCTGGCACCGATTCCCCTGCAGACTGGAGAGGGCGGGGAGAGCATGTGGCACCGTTACACACACACAAACACACACATACAGCTAATCATGTGACACCATTCTGATGACTCATTGCCTTTTCGACTGCAGGCTCAGTTTTCCAACCCACAGCACACCACCACAGGCACTTGGTGGACTGACTCACCGGGCACTGTACTCAGGGAAACTTCTAACTCAACAATATGGTGAATTTGTCTAAGATGTTTTTTCTTCTTTCCTGTGATGATTTAACAAAAAATGGAAATCCAGATTGTTTTTCAGAGCTGCGTATAAACAGGGAAGGATGACACACGGTTTTGAATACAGCGCTGTAGCCCCCTCTAATTGTTAGGATGCTGCAGAGGGAGTGTGTAAACAGAGAGTCGGCTCTGTCTGTCAGCGGCTGCAAAAAAGGAGCAGTGTTTACCGAGCACTTAATTCAAGCATCCCTGGGAGAATCCTCCTCACCTTGTGTCTGGACTGCATTCTGTGCAGATGCTGTAGGAGGTACACTTCACGCAGTTCTCGCCGCACTTCCTGCACGTGTTTGTGTCTGTGGGGAAATCAAACAATACACAAGGCTAATGCATCAGAGCAATGAATCAATCTTACTCACGCAGCCATCAACGGTGCTTACAACAACCGACTGTTCATCAGGAGGCGTGCACAGCTGGATCCAAGCAGCTCTTTGGTGAGCCACGAATCCTTAAAAAGGTTCACTCAAGGATATTTCTCGTGCAAAAAGTTTGAAATAAGGCTTTTGAGCCAGAAATCCAACCATGGTCGAGGTAGTAGTTGTCCCCGCAGACGGCCGTGCAGGTGTTGGTGCCCTCAGTCAGGTGGTGACCAGGTTGACAGGTAGTGCACTGGTCGCTACGGCTCCCGGTGCAGCTCTCGCAGGAGGAGTAGCACCTCTTGCAACGCCGGCGGTCGCCCCAGAATCCTTTGGGACACTCCGACACACACATCCTATTGGACAGGCAAGGACCAGAGCACACAGAGGACAAGAGCTATGATGCTTGACATAAATGAAAGTGGAGAAAAATTGTTTTCACCGTCATAAAGATGATCGTGAAAAAAATATACAGGCTCATATACACATTTTTCATTGCACAATTTTCATCGCAGCGACCTCCTGATTCCACAGTACACTGCTGTCTGGATGGACTCACAGCGAACATGCTAACCTTGTGCTGTTCTTGAACTTGAGAAAGAAGTGTAAGCACGTGACGCACTGCTGCGGGCCGGGCCCCTCGCAGCCATCGTCACTGCATTCTGGGTCGCAGGGTCCTGTCAGGGCAAATGGTCGCAAAGTCACTGCAGCATCATGGCACCAATGGTGAAGATAATCAAACCGCTGACACAGTTTCACATGATGTGACACATGATGAAACATAACTGAAAATCGGTTTCAATCTGCTGATAAAGGTTTATGCATTAAATGGTTATAAAATGTGATCTGATCCCCCACAAGTGTAAATAATAGACCTTAAATTAAGATGGAGTACGTGATGGCTACCAAAAAGTGAAGCCAAAGGGTCTGAATGGCCCCCTGGTGGCTGGCTGCTGTACAGGTCATGAACCCCACAGCCTCTGTTAGTGGATGGAAAATTAGCAAAACTAAAGGATTCATTTCTGGGATAATTTGGCTTTATTTCCAGATAGTGGGAAGAAGTGGAGACTTCTTCTTGCTTTATCCAACTATATGTACAAGATGGACATTTTAGCAAACATCAGTGTGATAAGAACTACCTTACATGACAAATGCAATTTGGTCCATGTCTACTAACATGGAGGAGGCGTAGTTTATGACCTCTACTGCAGCCAGCCACCAGGTGGTGATGGAGTCCCTTTTGGGTTGCAGTCATGTCGTCCATTTTTATGTACAGTCGATGGTGTAGACAAACCCTCAAACATTAATAATCTTTCATGTCTTTCCACATATTAAACTTTCACTGGTGGAGAAAGTAAGTCAACCCTTGAGTTTAAACACCACTCAAACCTCCTCTGGCAGCAATGACTTCAAACAAGAAACTTCTGGTAGCTGCAGCTCAGACCTGCACAACATTTAGTTCAGGGGGTCTCAGGAGCTCAGTCATATTCTTGGGATGTCTGGTTTGAGCGACTCTCTGGAGCTCATTGCACAGCGTCTCCGCCGGGTTCACATCTGGGCTCGGAGTCCAACAGGAGGACTCTCTGTGTCTGAAGTCCTTCTGCAGCGGATTTACTTTGAAGTGCAGCGTTGTGTGAGTGTCAAGGTGCTCTTTGGCAAACTTCAGACGTGCAGTGGAGTTTGTTTGAGCTGCAGCGGCTTCCTCTGAGGTGTCGTGCTATGACCAATGTGTTCCATGCAACCGCGCATCGTGACAGGGTTTGCTTGACCTTTGATAGAGTCGTGAACAGAGATGCCCACAGACTCCCTTAAGCCCTTAGCTTTAACTCTGGAGGTTGTTGTTTTTTGCCGCATTCTGCATTTTGTCTTTGGAGCTAACTTTAAATGTGTCTGACTATGGACGGAAAAATATCTGTAACCCTTTAGCTTTATGCAAATCAGCAATTCTTGATCGGGAGTTTTCTGAGAACCCTTTTTACTGTGGTTCACATCAGCCGAGGCTTCTTGAGAATAACAAGCTGGAAACAGGGGAATGCTTTTAAGTCAAAGTAGCTGTAGCCCACACCTCCAGTGGGCTTTCTTTGATTGGACCCCAGGTTTGACTCCAGTTAGCTCCTGTCGATGTCATTAGCCTCGGGACTCACATGTTTTTAGCAACCTACAAAGTGAATGTTTGTATTTTTCTTATTCACATCGTACACGACATTTATTGATTTGAGTGTAATGCGCACCTCCTCCTTCTCCTCCTCCTTCTCCTCCTCCTCCTTCTCCTTCTCCTCCTCCTCAGCAAACCTGTACATTGTCGCTTCCAAGGACTGATTATAATAATTTTTTAGTTACTGATTAATCTGCTGAATATTTCTCCCAGTTAATGTATTGATTTATTAATTACTAATTTATTCTATGAAAAGTCAAAAACAAGTAGACAATCCCTTCTAAAACCATTTATTTATTATTACAAAATTATTACAAAAGCTTTTTAGAATTGATTGACATCAACTTTTATTACACTGACTAATCTTATTTATTTATTTGATAATCAAACTTTTTTATTGTTCTATTTTCTCTGCTCATGTTCAATAACTTTATCTTAATCTAACTTTGTGACATTGTTAAGATAAATGCTATATAGATAGAGTTTATGATGATGATTTTTATTATTGTTATGATTAATATTGACTTTAAATGTGTTGTTATCTTGTTTTGCTGCAGCAAACATCATTAAATGATACATCACATATAAGAGCCGAAAATACTGTCACTTTAATATCTGGTTTGATAAATTATGATTAAAACGGTGGTCAGCTCATCAATTATGTGACTAATAGTTTTCATGTCTGCATCGTTTATTTGTATAGAGAAATGCTTCCTCACTCTTACCATAAAATAACCTGAATCTAAAAGGCACTGTAAGTCTCCATTACAGTAGAGTACATTTAGCTGCTCTTTGAATAGTCTGAGTACATGACTCACCACTGTATTCTTCGGTGAGGTCACTATCCGTCAGCATCTCCGCTGATCGGGCTCGCTCACGATGCACCGGGTACGGCTGCTCTGCGGTGCCATAAATCACCAGGGACCACTCCTTCAGCATCCCTGAGAAACAACAGAGAAACGGAAAGAGGGCGAGATAACAGGTCGGTCCCGCGAGGCCTGGACTGTATCTTAGCTGCCGCCGCGCTGGCTGAACTTCAATGCCATTGTTTTGTAATACTGAGATGTTAGGAAGAGTAAGAGCAGACCTAGTTCGGCGTCGTCTCTCTTCTGAGAGGGAGTATCTTTGATTTCCAGCGTCCATTCCCCGGCTGCCTGCTCCCCCCAGCAGTGAGTCGTCATCAATTCCCAGTTGTGGAATCCCTCAGTGGAGTTGTCGAGAGGCCTAACACAAAATATGACATAACCATACTGCTGCTAAAACAACTACAACCGTCCTTTTTACTACTACAGCTACTGCTGCTTCAAATAATACTACTACTACAGTGAGAATTATTCAAATCCTTTACTTAAATAAAATAATAAGGCAATGTAGAAAAGCTCTGTCATTAATAAAATCCCCAGATCCAGTTTTACTTATTTAACAGAAGATTATCAGTAAAATGTAAGAACAGATAGCAAAAGTATTCATTTAGTGTTTTTTTTTCCAAATCATTTCCACAAACTGTGAACACTACACTGACACTGTTTACATGGATACAAAGATCCTGACTGTTGACCTAATTCTGAATAAGACATTTTTGATAACAATGTTTACATAAATAACTAAAACGATATTCCCTTCATAGTCATGTATGTCTATGTCACAAAATATATGGAAAATGTAGTTAGAATGTTATACTGCAATTAGGATGTATATATTCCTACAAATGACAAAGGTCAGAATACTCCAAATGTTTTATCAGAACATCGGTGTCCATGTAAACATAGTGACTGACATTATCATCTTAAACGGATGATACTGGGAGGTCTTTAGCAAACAGATGCTTATTTACACATCCAGCAGATACAGAGGGACATTATCATTCATTTGGAGTCATGTTTCTAGCCAGCCAACAAATTCAAATTCAATATTCACTCCGTCTTCTCTCCTCCAGCTCCCGAGGGAAATATCAGGCTCCTTAGCTGCTAAATGCTTCCACTATGTTCACCAGCTAGATGCTTGATGTGATGCTCTGCTGTTTGGTGCAGAGCAGGTCGGGTGCATTGGGGTTTTAATAGTTGTTATATTTTTAACCTGTTATTGCCGGAAATTAAATTGGTGACAGCGGAGAGGGAACCAGTAACGTAGCAAATTCTAAAACAGAAACAACGAGCTGAAAGACACCAAAACGCTCCGTAGAGGTAAGGGGAGCTGCAGAGTCGTGATGATTCAGTGCAGGTTCCAGATCACACATCAAACAGTTTGACTAGAGCAGCTTTAAGTAGGCCACATGAGCAGCAGCAAATAGTAACTTTGCCCCAATGTGATTTGAACGTGCTTTAATTAGCCATCAACACTTTGTTGCACTTTTCATTGTGGTGTATTTTTTGCTGAAAGTGGCAAGAAAAATGCTCAAAATTAATTTGGCCACAGACAGTCCCTTTGAAACACCATGTGAGGAGCGCTCTTGCAGTTTTCCAGTGGTATTTGCCAGAATCCTTTATCTCCCTAATGGGACAAGTTGCCAAGCTGAAGAATTCTGCACTGTGGAGTGGCTGTAAAGATAAATGACACTCATATGTCATTTATCGTACCGATGGTTACTTTTAACGGGTTCATGCACTCCTGCCCTCCACTGCTATATTATTACACCGCCTTCTCATCAATAAAAAAGTCTGGCAGATCCCGAGCCAACATGGAGCAGCAAAATCAAGCATCTCAAGGTTAATTCATTTCAAAATAGATGCCGCCCTCTTCCTCTCCCCCTGTATTTTATGGGAAAGGGAATGGGACATTAGAAAACAAAAGTCAATTCAACTAATGCAAACTAATGCACCCAGAATTAGGGCAGGACAATTTCATTTTCTTGCTTTCAAACTGAAAGACAACACAACTGAACTAAGATAAGAAACAAGCCATGCATACACTCATAGATGATGTGAAGAGACCCTGTGTTAAAGCTACCTGGGCAGGGATAATTATTGTCGGATGAAACATGGCTCTCTGTTACCTGTTAGCTAGCAGCTGCGACACTGTGCCTGAAGGTGAAGTGAGCGTAATAGAAAGGTCGCCGCGGCGGCCGTGAGTGATGGTAACACATACGACGACATGCTCCACATAAACAACGTGCTGCCGGGGTCGGTCGGAGCAGCCTGTGGCCTCATAGGTGGACGTCAGCGCCGGGCCTGGATGAATGGCTCTGTCATGAGACGGAGAGAAGAGAATAAAACAGATGCAGTGAGCGGCTGAGAGAAGAGGAGACGCGGAAAGCACAGAGAAGCGTGAGAGTTACGGGGAGAGGTGGCGTAAAGAAGAAAGTGACACACAATAAAGAGTCCGAGAGGGATCTGTGTGAGAAGTGAGAGAGACATAAATAAAGGGTGGTAAAAGAGGAGGATTCAAGGGGAGCCCCGGAGCGGAAGCAGAGATCTCTTGGTGAGATACCTGCTCGGCTGGATGGGAGCCTCCTCCGCGCACTCGTGCTGCGAGGGAACTTGCTTCCACCGCTCGGCCTCCTTCACCAGGCCCTCAGCATCCAGCAGGCCAAAGCCGTACAGGTGGCTCACTGACAAACACACACATGACACATTGGATGGGGCTTAAAAGACACTGTAGCTTTAAAAAGACTTCACACACTCAGGTATTTATCACTGTTCTGCTCACAGGATCTCAGTAGTTTCATGCTCAGTGTTTTATAGTCTCCCTAAAAATAAGGGCCAGGAGAACATTTACCAAAAATATTCCTATTTCCGCTCATCTCTTTTATTAGAAGTTTCGAGATGATTGCGTCAGGAAGATTATTGTTCACATTCTCTAAACTGCTCACAAAGAAGAGGGGAATTCGGCCTCTGATGGGAATAATACCTTCGTATCCGGCTCCATTAACGGCCCAGTCGGGTGCGCTGAGATGATGAGCTTTTGATGTGCGAACGATAATGTGCTGCACGTCCCTCCAGGTTAGCGAGGGGCTGAGAATAGGTCACACGGTGCAAAGCATCATACTCTCATCCCCCCCCCCCCCCATCAATAGGAACATGTATTGATTTGAAACTGTGCCTGCATGTATGGATTTTGTGTGTGTGAAAACTGCTTACTTGGCATCCAAAGTAAGAGCGATGACACCTGCAGCCATGGAGGCGGAGAGGGAGGAGCCCGACTGGGCCCGGCGACAGCTCTGCTGCGGGCCCAACGTTATCTGTCGACGACAACACGAGGGTTGGAGTCATCGCATTGCGGGATCAGAAGCTTTGCTTTAGTGTTTCTATGTATTTCAATATATGAGATCATTGCGGAATTGAGCTGAATTACTTGCAATGTTGCACATCAATGACCAGGACTGATTGCAGAGCAGAGATGCAAGCAGAAGGCAGAACATCCGAAAACACTTTTAGCATAAATGACAAGTCAGATTTACATATTTTATATTTCTAATTTTAATAAAATGTTTTTATTATTGAATCATTTTCAGAAGTTTCCTGATACAAACAATATAACTTGGTTTAAAGAGAATACTTGTTAGAAATGTACTTCAAAGGAGAATCATCTTTCACACTATTCATCCATCAATCCGTCGTAAATGTTCATTGTATTGCAAGTTGCACAAAGATACATATCTGTGTGAAGCTTGTAAAGAGTTCTAGAAGATTATTCGTTAAATGGACTAATTAAATTGAAGAATCAATGTGCAGAGCGCTCCTGCAAATGGTCACTGAGAGGCGCAGTGAGAGTAACAGAACTTAACAAGCCTCTTGAGTAAACTGATTTACAGTCAATGCTCACACACGCCACATCATTGCATTTGCTTATTTGACAGTAAAACGTATTATTATGACGAGAGACACATTATGTAAACTAAATTGCTTTGTTTTTGATAACTGGCTGAAAGACTTCATGGATTTATTGTGAAGGGAACGAGCAGCCTCAGAACTTGTTGTGGTGACAATGGGCCTTGGATTTTATTCACGTTCATATTTGGAAAATTTGTTTCAATAATTAGTTGGTTCATTTTTTATAATTTTTTCTGTTGTATCTGTTTGTTTGGGTAGCATGCATGTTGTTGTACATTATCTTTGAATGTGATACAGTGCTGTTGTCAGTCAGTACATGGATATAAAGTGTGCCAGTGTTTAGTCCCTGTCATATATGTTTACAAACGGCCAATAAATAAGTCTCATTTATATTTTGTGGGTATTTAACACAGAGGATGTTCCTTGTGCCCATCACAGCCTCGACTCACCAGCTCCTCTGCGTCTCCGCCGGTGTAAGCCGTCGCCAGTGTGGAGGCGCACTGCTCCAGGTAATCTGGCCAGCTTCCACGCCAAGTGCTGCTGCTGATGGAGATGGTGTAGATACTGCTGCTGTAGCCGTCACAGGAGCAGTGGTCACCCGACTGCCCACCGTTCCCCGACGCCCAGACGAAAACAGAGCCCCTCCCCTGTCGGCCCTGAGATTAATAGGGAGACGCAGACAGAGGTGATTAATTTATTAATGATATTTGCACATTGATGAGGAGAGACCGATAAGCCCTTGAGGTAAATATACAGCCGCAGGTAGGACGCAGTCATAAACAAACACACACAGTCAACAAGACGCCCCCCCCCCCCTTCTCTTTCACACACAAAGTCTCTCTCTCTCTCTCAGTCTCTCTATCTCTCTCTCTCTCTCTCTCACTGTTTTAATGCCATTCTGTAAAGCGAGATGAGTCAGAGGCCCTGGTCCCTCCAACGTGGCTCCGTCATCCTCTGGCCCCCAGCTAGCTAAGTAAATATCAATATGCTGAGGTCTGAAGCTCAGCGAGTGGGCCTCTATGATGTCTGTCACATCTCCATCCAGCATGCGGATGCCTACAGGTAAGGAGGGCAGAGGATACACGTTTGAGAGCATTATACACAAAACTCTGACCTACAGAAGTCCTTGGGCGCACGAGTTTCATGGCGTCACATGCACTCACCGCCTATCCGTGCATGGAAAGACACTCCGACCGTGCACTCGGAGTTATTCGCGGTGGCAACAACCATCCCCGCACACTGAGTCCCATGGCTTCGGAGAAAGGAGGAGATCATCAGAACATGAGGTTAGATGCATATGCATGAGGAGAAGACAGGCTATTTCCGTTACATCAAACCAGTGAGAAGACAGAATTCAGACTGGGGAATTTGCATATCCATATATGCATGTAATTACTAGGGGGGAAAATGGAAAGGAGAGGTTGGCGATAATTAAAATTAGAATTACGAGGGGAGAATGGAGATGGCAAAACAGGTGCGAAAGAGAAATGTAGAAATAAGAGGTGCTCACTAGTTATCAGCGTCGCCTGAGTGATCCGGAGAGGGATCTGGGTCTTGTCCGTTCACATCATAGCTGGCGAGAGGATCCTGAAACAGATGGATAGTTAGCAGCGGCACATAACAAGATGCCAGCAGCTATCTGTCTCTGTTATATCAGGCGAATCACAAAGAGCATTATTCACCAGTCCACTCCACAGTTAAGTGGATCGGACGTTTAATGTCCATTCCAATACTCTTAGTCGGCCTTTCCAAACCTTTGGCCCAAAAGCTCTGCCTCGACCGCATGGCAATATCTGTCTCAGCTCCGCGCTCTTGCACGAAGGGCTCTGCCAAATAGCTTATGATTAATGTCTCCTTCCCGAGAAGGGCGTCCCATCCCGGGGCACTTACATAATTTGGCTTCAGATCCGGATGCTCTCTCTCAATGCCATCATCTAGGACAGACACCACCACACCCTTCCCCGTGTAGCCCCTTGTCCAGGCCGCCGCGATGTTCATGTGAGACAGGCAGCCCTCGGCCTCGCCGCTGCAGTGCTGTGGAGCAAACAGTGGCACATGCAATACAGACCGTGAGGTCAAAGAATAAAACAGGGTCTATTTTAAAACTCTTGTCTGTCTGGGTTTATGTGTCTGTGATTCAGATAGGAGCTTAGTAGATGAATAAAAAAGATCTGACTCACGATGTACCACAGGCTGTTCCAGGCTGGGTCATTGAAGCTCAGCGTCTGGGTGCGGCTGGACCGGGCCCGGGCAGCGGGAGGGCGTTTGGGTTTCATGTCTGCTGAGATGTGACTTGCTCTGGAGCTCCTCTTTGCTCTTCTCTGGACCACCTGCTGCTGGAGCCATTCCACCTTAAAAAGGAACCACACGGTCTGTTAGCCTGTGAAGATTCTCCGTCATCCAGGTCATGGTTGTCACAGGTGGGTAGAGTCGAGGGCAGCTGAACGAGGTTGTACTTGCTTGAAGCCGTTTCACGTCTAATCCAAGATGCTTCTTCAGTCCTGTCAGACGAGTGGGAAGTCCCACGCATTTAATCTAAGTAGGGTCGACCCCACAGACGTTAAATGTCAAGTGTCTACATCCAGGCCCAGCTGCCCTCGATCCAACCTTCCTAGTACACAAGTTTATTTATGTAGACATGTAGCTAGCAGCATGGCCCAATGGATGTCAGTGTCGGTCTGTCAGTTGGTTGGATTGTCTGTTGACACTTTGGTCCAGGCTGAAACAACTCACCAACTATCTACTACTACTACTGCTAACATTCATGGTTCCCAGAGGATGATATCTACTCATTTTGATACTACCTGGACTTTTAATTTCAAAGTTTATCTCATAGACTGTACACATTATAAAGATGGATCACAGCACCGCTCCACAAAAGTGAAGCCGAAGTGCCTCAATCTGGCTGGCAGCAGTATAGGTCACAAATCCTTCCTCCTACACGTTAGTGGATGGGACATAGACCAAACCGCTGTGGTTCCATCCCTCAATAGCTGCTTAGGCTCCAAACACGCAAGATGACAGGGTTCATATGCGGGTTAATTTGGTTTCATTTCTGGACAGCAGGAGGAAGTGGAGACATATCGTCCATCTTTATATACACCTTATGGTTCATCTAAATCACGTCTGAAATGTACTCAGACATTTTAGGACGTCTCCTCCCTCAGCAGCTCACAGTCGGCCACCGTCGTCCCCAGAGAGAAGATTCCCATTTTGGCAAGCCCTCTGGTAAATTACCACGGGCTCTGTGAGGGCAAAGTGTTTCCAAACATAACTCCTTCCAGAAAATAACATTTGGTGTCAGAATTGAAATACAGCTGATATTTGTTGCTGCCAATTGGTCTGACTATAAAGCAGAATATATTATAAATACATATTTTATTGGGCACTTTAACAACAGTGCTGCCTCACCGCACTTCGGGGGTTCTTATATGCGCGTCTATATCACCACCTTTTAAATGAAATATACATAAATAAGTTTGTGTGTAATGTTGCCGCTTATCTAAATCAAACCCATCACTCCCCTAAACATCCTGTAACACGTGTTTCTTCTTTTTTTATTTGTGTTGGTATTCTATGCACATTTCTCTGTAAGAACCTTCTCTCTTCCATGTGCTTATTATCATTTAAATGTGATGCCTAACACTTGACACTTTGGTCCATCATGTGAGGGGGAGGAGTGTGTGTTTTTGTGTAGGAGGGGCCAACACATAGGTGTGTGTGTGTGTGTGCGCTCACGTGTTTGTATCAGTAGGTAGGGAGGGATACGCAGCTGATTAATAATCCAGCAGAGTCTCCCAATCCTCGTATCCCATTACTATACCTTGGTCTCCCTGGCGATGCCACCAGCCACCTCTTCGTTGGACTGGGTGGAGCGCTGCGCCGTCTCTCGGTGGCGAAAGCTGTAGTAACTCTTCAGGTCTCCAATCTGTGGAAACAGACGTTAGAATCGTCCAATTGAATTTGTTTCCAAGTGAAGGAGATCTGCTCATCCTGCTTGGTCACTGCGCTAATCACCTGTTAAATTATGAAGCTGCCTTTGGGCGTCTTTCATTCAAGAGGCTACATGACACCTGTGATAGTTTTTCAGGGGGAAGGTAACCTGAGCCCCATGACTTCAGCCACACTGCTGCTCATGTGTGTGTCTCATATGTGTGTGTGTGTTTGTGTGCCTTTGACACCATGATGTTAGCAAGTTTTTAAGAGGCCTAAGACGCTCGGGTGAAATGTGCTGTCCGTTTTCTTCACCTGACAAGAATAATTTTAGCTCTTAATTTATTTCCTGATGCCTCATGTTGGGAAATTTGCTCTTTGATTTCTGTCCTCAGCTCCATAAAGCAAACTCTTTTTTTTTCTATTTCAAAGTGTCTCTCTGGTTCATCTCACCCACAGTAACACACAGACCCAGGACCTGCAACTTTCATTACAGCCCCTGTCCCGAGGGAGCGTGTGCGTTGAATTTTATGGGCACGGCCTCTAAACCCTGCTCCGGTTTTATTTATTTGCTTTATTATTTATTGATTCCGTTTTTTTATTAGGCCATTCTGCCGGTGCATTGGCGAGTCTGCTCTGATTGGTTCCGGTCTTTCTTTCTTTTTTGTGTACATGAGCACTGACAAAATTCTTTGCAACCCTAATTGAAAGGCAATAAAGCGCTGGTTGTTGGTTCTTCAGAGTTTAACAGTTTGTATAATTAATATTATATCGTCGAGGTCAGGCTGCTGAGATAAAGTCAAGAGATGAGAGAACAGAGCGACGTCTCTGGCTGCTTCACAGACTCTTAATGTAGATGAGCAGCTGCCGACTTCTGACATAAAAAGTTCGTAAAAGACAAACCCCAACAGTGCTGAAGATAATCTAACTTCCTTCTGCTTTATGTTAGAACCTTTCAATTATTTTTTGAACTGATATTATCTACTGGAGATAAACCAAATTTTTTCACAGTCAAACATAATGAAGAAATCTTTACAATCTGGTGAACAAAATGTAATTTACTGCACTTGATTTTGAAGCCCACGGCAATAACCTGGTCCAGTCTTGTGATTTTCAGCCAAAGTCAAATCAGCTAAGCTATAAAATATAGAAAGGCTTATTCATTTCTTTTGCTTTTCACGCCTGGACTACTGCACTACTGTCAATCTTCAGTGTCTCGGCTTCAGCTAGTTTAGAATTCCACTGCTCGCATGTTAACCAAGACCAAGCATAAAGGGCCCATAGCTCCCAGATTCTTGCCTCCCTTCACTGGCTGCCAGTTCAATTGAGGATTGATTTTAAGATTCTTTTTAAAGCTCAGCACAGTCGGACCCCCAGTTATATTATGGAGCTACAAAGTCCCTGTGCTACAATCTGTAATCTAACATCGTCCAAGCAACACTTGGTAATAGCTACTGTAAGTCAAGGCTGGTAACTGAGGGTGACCCTGAGGTTCTGAAACTGAAATAAATAAATACATTTCAAAATCGGAATGGATTTCAATAGATTTCATTTATTTTAATTGTTGTTTATTTTCATTATTGTTTTATCACCTTGTGCAGCCTTGTAACTTTGTTGAGAAAGAGGTATACAAATAAAGTTTACTTTTATATTATTATTATTATTATAACTTCTGTATTGTGTCCCGTTATTTGTTGACTTGCTGTTATTGCTGATGTCTCTCAGTTAATTGTAACATCGAGGCCAACATAATTCTACACAATTATGGGATAGACTGAAAAAATAACAAGACAACAATTAAAGATCAATAATGCAAATGCTTGTTGTGTCCATGTCTGCAGCTTGTGTGTGTGTGTGTGTGTGTGTGTGTCTGTGTTGGATCACACGTACCTGACCCATGTTGGTGAATCCATATTTCTCTGCAGTTCTGTTCACATAACGCAGGTCGCCTCTTATTCTAATCGCCCAGTCGTTGGTGTAGACTGCGGCATGACCGAGATGAAGAAGCGCTAACAAACACAGCGTCTGTGAACGCACCATGGCCTCAGAGGTGTGCAGGCTCCCAGCAATTAGACGGTGCCCAGGTGTCTCATGCAGGTGGAACGCAGCTCGGGGTGTTTGTCATGGTGGAAAACTGTTGAGAAACTGCTGCACGGACACTGAAGAGGTGTTGAGCGGCGGAGGAAGCAGAAGCTGAACCTGGGATGACTTGACTCCTCCACTGGGAACAGGCTGATATCCAATGACTGCTTCAACATGGCAGCCACGGATCAAATATACACAGACCCGTCCATCACGAGGATATGAAAAAACACAGTGTCCTCACCTGCGTTTAGACTGAGCCACAGTGCGCTGACATCAGGAGGGAGCAACTTTCATCAATGACCTGACTGACTGTGAGGAGATGTGAGAGCCACACACCACGTGGTTACATGTCCTAACAATAATACACTATTAAAATGAAATAAATAGGCCACACTATCAACAACAACAACAATAATAATAAAGAAATGTAATTTGATAGGACCATCATTGTAAAGTTGGTCCTGTTTATACCTATTTATAATGAAGTATAATACTTTTTTTAAATGTGTGATTAAATTACTTATTTCCCTATAGTCATTAAACCTACCTCCAACTCAACTATAGACAACAGTAAAGAAACAGTTTACACAACAACAGTAGCACAATCCAATATTTCTTACAACGTCTGTTAGTTTTGATACTTTGAGTATGTTTTGGTGAAAATACAACTGCAGGCTACTTTTACAGAGGGAGGCTTCAAACGAGTTTCCTTCTAATGCACGTTGACGTAGCCTTTTCCCTCTTTTTCTTCATGAAACAATCTCAGCACTTTCTCCACACTGATTAGAACACAAACTGAGTATGAAGAGTACAAACGGCCTGATGGTAATGCACCATTATTTGATCTGAGCGTAAGAGTTTTGTTCTTTCAGAGCTCACTCAGTAATGAAGTCTGAATAATGTGAATAATCTAAAGAGTTTCTGTTTTTGAGCCTTGATGCCCAGAACACAGTTTTTTTACATCATTAACAACGTTCTTCCTTTTGGACAAACTTTTATCTTTTGAATTCACAACAACAGCATTAAAGCATAAGTAGAGAGACTTTCTGTTCCCACTGTGAACACCCTATATATACATATATTTATCTATATATGTAATTATAATGGCATGTAATGACAATGGACATTTAAAGTCTTATCAAGGACCCAGAGGATGTATTAGGCATTTTGGATGGTAAAATAATATTTGCCTTAAGGCAATTCATTATTATTGTTTTGGCCGAATGCCTTGCGCCTTGGCACCACAGCAGTCAGTGTATTGTGAAGCGATATCCCTGCATATAAAAATGTACTGCTTTAACTAGGTCAGTTTGAAGCAATCAGGAAAATAAAAATGCTTCGGGGTGTTTTTAAAAGACCATCACGATATTCTTAAATTTTAATGTAGCTATTCTACAAAGATGGGAAACACGAGAATGGCGAGTGAGTGGTGATGAATTGCAGTCAGTGAAGTGAGAAATCATCTGCAGCATTTAATTCACATATCGAAATATGAAAGCAATATGATGGTACAACCTTCACTTGCTTACCTTAGCTTAGTATCAATACTTTAATCGCTAGCCTGGCTTTAAAGATTTGATTTTAATCTCTAGTGATTATATTGTATTATAATGTTTGACAAAAAACTCATCAATAAACTTTTGAACTCAATGACGATGTATAGTTATATCTTTGTTTAGAAAGAGCACCGCACTATCTTTGATTAATGATCAATTTTAACTATATATAAAAACACCTGAAGCAAAGTTTAAGCCCAATGCCCATGTAGGAGGATTGATTAACTCGATTTGGCTTGGCTACTAAAGCCTGCTTATTGGTTGTCTGAGAAGTAACTACAGGGCAAAAAAGTTCGCTCCCTATACTGTTTGAAAATCTTAGATCGCTGAGCCTGGGGAAATAACTGAGGGCGACACACAGGTGAGTATTTGAACGTTTTGATCTATTCTGGGTTTCTCCTATGTGGATTTGGAAGAGGACACTGTTGTCTGGAAGTGAATGAATCAAACTTGAGTTGTGAGTGTGTGTGTGTGTGTGTCTGTGTGTGTGTGAGGGGGCACGCAAAGTAGAAACTGCACTGTTTACTTGAGTGCATGCTGGTAACGCAACTTGTTTTACATGCGGTGATTAGTGAAGAGCGTTTGCTAAGAAAACCGGAGGAGAAACTGGGGGAGGAGATGAACAAAGTGAAATCCTTTGTGCAATCTACAAAGCTGCGGAGCCCTATTCATCTTCTCATATTGTATCACAGTGCAGAGGAAGTCGATCTCAACTTGACATCCAGAGCCAGCGTCGCTTGTTAACGCATGTTTCAGACACCACGATACCACGTTACAGGGGGAAATAAAGGGAATTGGAGGAGGATTAGCAGGAAATGTGATGCAACATATCCCTGTATGTTAATTTTAGTTAAATCTTCATTACGTCAGAATAAATCTGCCTGTATCTCATTACATAAGACCAAACCCAGGGAAAATGACTGTGATGGTACTGAATCTATCTATCTATCCATCTATCTATCTATCTATCTATCTATCTATCTACCTATCTATCTATCTTCACAAAAAAGTATTATTAAAACCTTTAAAATGGATTTTTTTTTAATCTATGTCAACAGAACACATTACTATTTCTTTATTTATATAATATGAAAAGCATACATATGCATATATTCATTATTATGTGTATATAAGTGTATCACCTACACTCGCTTTATGATCAAAAAAGACGTAGAAGCCACTTTCTTCAAAATGTTACCTTTAAATAAAAACCTCTATATCTTACTTACGTGTATTGTGCTAAGATGTCAATATGGGCTCCAGCCCAACACTTGGTAGATGGATAGATACTGACACTGATCTTCAGGGACAGTAATTTCAATAAATGCCACATCATTAGTTAAGGGATAATGCCACTGGAGACCCACTATGCTGTATGTGTGGCAGCTAGACGAGGTTCATAATGTGATGTATATTGCATGTTGTCGGAGGATCTGATGCTAATTAGGAGGAGTTACACGCCTCAGCCTCTTGTTGCGGATTTAATGCTGTGGGAAATAAAAGTCAGCACAACACTGATCATTTCTGATAAGGCAGCAGCTGTTGTTTTCTATCAGATTTTTTCAACTCAAGCTCCCGAACAGAGATTTGGTTTCAAAGCGCACTATAAATATTTCCCTTTCACGTCAGATATTCATGACGATAAGGAATATAATTAAAGAAAAAGGAAAGCTCACGATTCATTGGAAAAGGCACTTTCTTATTGAGATATCTAATCTTTAGACCAAATGTATATTTACAGCTAACAGACAATGACCAGATAATCAAATCCAACCAATAATTAAAGCACAACCTTGCAGTTTTTTATTTTCTGTCAACATTTCCAGCGGTGAAGTGTTTTGAGGAGGACAGTAACTAAGCTAGTAGCGTAACTAGTGGCTAGGGACCACCTCACAGTAATGACTCCCTGTAACTTACGACCACCAAGGTAATAGTCCACCGCATAACCTCCTGTAAAACTACACATAACAACACCTGTACTCTTTGTAGCTTTGTATGGATTTGTCCATGTCCCATCCACTAACATGGAGGAGGCTTGGTTTATCACCTACACTGCCACGAGCCACTCGCGTATAGAACATCTAATTGAAAGGATAATTATGAACTTCAGTCAGAAGAAAGTCTGAATAAATCACATTTTTTTATTTGACATTAAAGAAGTTCTGTTTGTTGGAACTGTTGGGCTGCTCAACAATTATTGAAGTCTCAACCTCACCTTGCAAAGTGCCTTGGGATAATGTATGATATGATTTGGCACTGTACAAATTGAATTAAATTGTTTTCCAAAGTTTGCTAAAGAAATGAAGAAATCCCATTGTAACAGGTTTCTCCAAGTTTCCAAGTATTTTGGCATTTAAAGTTCTGTTCACTATCCACGGCTACCTTTTTAATCATAAATTAAAAAGAACAGCCCGTGATGCAATATGTCCTCACACTCTATCATCTAATCCTCAATGGAGGAGACAACAAACCGGCTGAGCAAAACAAAGGAAGAGCACCTCTCGGCAAAGCAGTCACAGGACTTTGAAGTTATCTAAGGTGTCTTCAGAGAGACTGACTTTCATGTTGAGAAAGCTCCTCTCAAACAGTGACACAACCCCTTGAAAAGGATTGTCAAACGTGTGGCGGAGCACACCGACTGCCCTGCGGGCAGCACAGGCATTAACTTCTATTTATTTTTAGTTCAAAATGTCTCACTATTCTATAAACTCCGTGTTCAGCCTCGTAAATTTTGCCGCATGACATGTCGTGGTAGGGCGTTCATATTTTGAAGCTCTGAACGCTGTCATCCATAGTTTGGATTTAGTTGGTTTGTTTATTGAGAACTGTCAGACCTTGTGTACACTTGAGTATGGAGGCAGTTGTGTTAACTTGAAGGTTGCACATTTTAAACTGGTTTGGTGTTTTATTTAAGGTTTTGACACTTGTGAGAAGATACTTTTGGAGTTTTCAGCATCAGAAACAATTACAATGTAGTTTTACATCACCTTTTTCAGGGCTTTCTCTGGGGTTCTAGTAAGAAGAGATCAGTCAGGTCTGGATTGTTTTCTGAATCAGCCAGACCAACAACAGGTAATGGATTACAGCCTACTACTGCAGCTCGGGAAAACTCAGCGGCAAACACAGATGGTGAGATTCAGTCCGTGTAGGTGACCTAAACAAATGGTCAACTTTAGGCTAAAATGCTGCATTCGGTGTGGAGCTGAACATCTGAGCCTTGTTTCGGTTCAAACCTCTGTAGGGATGGAGACTGCTGCACCTGCCTCCAGCTCCTTCTCCTCAGCTGCTCCACACTCCTGGGAGGCAGGTGCAGGGGCATCGTGTGTCGAGACCACCCTAGGGAGGGAGCATAGTCGATGAATCCAAGACCATTGGTGACATCTGGGAGATGGGTGATACAGCAGCTGGGTCAGCAAGAGTAGATCTGGGAAAGTGAATTACCAGAAGAAGCTGTTGCTGCCAGTACATGTCGAACATTGATGTTTGTTCAAATGTTTATTTGGATGGCCATTTTGGTTTTAATTAGATTTTTGATGATACTTAAAAAACAGGGTGAAATATCCGCTGACCGCATGTTTTGTCCGCTCTACAATGGTTCCATCCACACAGACTCTGGCTCTAAATGAGCAAGATGGCGACGTTTATATCTGCAGTATTTGGGCTTCATTCTGGATAGTTCGAGTATTTGAGACATATTGTTAAATCTTTATATACAGTCTATAACTTAAATAGAAATAATCCCTATGCTACAACAATGTGAGGGTCTGTGTTGTGGAGATGTGTTTCAAACACCAGAGAGACCATGAAATGAGACTCCACAAGGTCAGTTTGGGACATCCATGAGTGTGGAGACTTATAAGATTCTGGACTCTGGACAGGGGTTTATAAAAACCCTGACACTGGATTTTACAACTCTGGAAAGTTAGTAAAGTGGAAATAATCAAAAGCACCAGGATTATGTGGATTCGATTGGCCACCGCAGCACCTTGCTGGATGGTGCTGCATTGCGTTGCAGCAAAAGTTTTGTCCAGTTCAATTTTTTCCCCCCGAACAAACAGTTTTTTTTCCCGCTGGTGCACTCTACATCAGCACATCTGCTGTGTTGAAGGAGTGGCCACCTTCAGATAAAAGAAGAACGTGAGTTTTTTACCCAGAGCTGTGTTTTTTTTTGTTTTGTTCTGAACAAGACCTAATTCCAAGTTCAAGAACACTCACTGATTGATCCGCCTCCTGTTGGGAGACGAGTTTGTAAAAAAGTAATGAAGAGAAGACGAAAAAAGCTCCAGGATTTCAAGTTTAAAAGAAAAAGCCACATGAAAAAGGTCAAATGATGAGTAGATTTGCCTTTGACCATCAAAGAGAAATTGGTTTCAGGGGTAAACAGCGTTGCAGCCAAATCCAATACATTCCAAGTTGTTACTGGAAGACCACTTCTTCAAATGTAAAAAAAACAAATGAAGAACAAACATAAATTGTTGAGTGTATCGCTGATGTCGTCACGTTTCTCTTGGGCAAGAGCATAGAGATAACACCACAGGAGCAGTATGGAGGCATGTTGTGTTTTTCTTTTCCTGTTTTATTACGCCTGAAGAAGGAGTCACCATTTCCTTCAATTGTATTGGATTTGGCTGCAACGCTGTTTACCCCCGAAACTCCAAAAGTCTTGTATGGAATCAAACACTTCAAACACTACCTCCATCGACAGTGGTGAGCCGACAATGAGTGACTTTTCATTTTTTGGTGAAGTACCCCTTTTTGTTCAACTTCCGTACGACTACATTTGGGGCATGAATGCAGACGGCTCAAATATCCTATAAAATACATATACGAGGAATGAGCACAGATTAAAAACTTCACTCATTCGGCCAAACCTTATGTTGCTGTTCCTCCAAGCTCCAATTATGCACATTTGGGAAGTTCTTGTGATGCTTGTGAACCTCCTCCAGCGTGAATTCGGTTCTGGGCCCTTGTTTCAAAGCATCCCACTCTTTCTTAAAAACTCTGCCGCCTATACTCCAAAGTTTCCAGTGAAGGCGAAATGTCCAGAGCTAATTAAAATCTATGCAGCGTATTGACAAATCCCGCAGACTTTTCAACCTTTCCTGTTGCCTCCACATGGGCTCATCCACTCCTCAGCTGGAGTCTCAGGTCCACAGTGTTTCTGAGTGTTTCTCAGCCCAGGCACAATGTATTTACATTTCATTGCCCCTTTTTGCATCAGTGACAGCAGTGGCAGGGGAGAATTTAGCTCATATTTTATTAAACCGCTCGACTCAGAAACTTGGCGGGTCTTCTGGAAATGGGTACCTTTTAATTTATTATTTACAATTTCCCAGTGACACACACACACACACACACACTCACACACACACACACACTTAGAGAGAGAGAGAGAGAGAGTCCTGTTCCACTATCCCTGTGGGGACACGCATTGATATAATGCTTTTCTTAGCCCCTTTTCATGATCTTAGCCAAGGCGACTAACCTGGATCCTCAAACCAAATCTTAACCCTCAAAAGAACAGCTGTCTTCCTGAGGGGACTTCAGGTCTTGTCCCCATGGATTAGTCTGGACACAGATCACTGTTACCACAACAATATAAGAGCAAGTACATATGTACACAATGGAGGGCCTGCACTTCAGACCCTCAATTTGGTTCAGATCTGGGAACTGCACCGCATCCTTTTTATCAGGGTTTCTGTATCTAAACTTGAATCATCGGAATTTTAGTCCCCAACAAATCATTAATATATTCAACCACTATGAACAAAGTCTTAAACTAGATGTTTACATTCATTTTACACTAGTTCCATCATTATAATAGACACTCACCTTGACTGTGCTAAAGTCTATGGATATCTACTGTCTCTGTCTGTAGTTTTAACAGGGGGCTATTCTCTCCAAGGCTACTGCACCTTCTCTTCAGTTATGGGGAAGAGTATGTAATTTCTTCAATATTCCCACATATCTGTCGTACGCGAAATGTTTTATTTATTATGGTCTTAACAAGTCTTGAATTTGAAACATGCAGAAACCCTGTTTTTATACTTCACCAGTTGTGCCCTGTGGATGAGGACATTGTTATCCTGCCTTTTCTGGGAGTTCCTAAAAATGTGTCTGTATTTGACCGGGATACTGAGTCTGTGTGACGCGCCTGAAATCGAAAGCGCCGTCCAGAAGAATGTTCAGAGGCATTTTGCAAGTCTTTTTCGTGCACACGCATGTGGGTGTATTTTTAATTTGAATCCCCTGGTCCACATTCAATCCATTTTTTTCTCCCTTTATTCGGCCACTAATGAGGCTCCTATCTCGGATCAAAGGAAAGCAATTTCTTTCAAGTATCATTGCAACTTTGGGGCTTGTTTATCAGCATTATTATTAAGTCATTGAGAAAAGCCACAGTTTACGTTACATCATTTACTGCATTAGCCTTCAAATAATATCATTCCGCTGCTGGACCGGCGTGCAGGTTCTGCCACCCGCACCTATGACTTCTCGGTCTGATTGACTGTGAAATGACCTCTTTAGTTATAATGTGCTAAAGTGAAACATAATATCTCTATAGCAGCCGGAGCCCAATGACTCATGCAGTATTAGCTTTGCCGCTTCCTCTCTCAGCATGCGGGGCCAGTTGTAGTTGTTTTCACATGCCCATTATACATGCTTGTTGATGCCTGGAGACATGGTTATTTTTTTTCTCCCCTTCATTTTCAGCCGAGCCGCGACTGATGTTGCGCTGAATTGCGTGAGCCAACTTTGACCCTTGATGTTTCTTTGAAGAGGCCTCGAAATAACGCTTGTTCACTCTCCTCCTCCGCGAGCCGCCGCTTCTCCGGAGCCGCTTTAATGACCAGTCTGGACACGAGTCCATTTAGCCGGCGTGTCGCTGTGACACACCGGCAGGAAGGGTTGCTTCCCCTGTTCAAGCTTTTCTCCCCTTTTGTGTTTGCCGACATTCATTCTTGAATAGCACTGCAGCATTGCTGACAGAATAGTTACCTACCTCACCCCAGAATACACACACACACACACACACACACACACACACACAGAGTCGTGCACACTCCCTTTCTCTTTATGGATTCAAAGCCAGTCTTCTCTGGCTCCTTTGTTCCCCACTCCAGGCTGAGCTCAGATCCTCTCTGCTCTCTGTAAGCCCGCTCCGCTCTGTCATCAGGATTACAGGCTGTGCTGTAGCAGATTAATGACTGACAACTCTACACTCCTCTCAGCGTTGTGCGGCACACACAGAGCTACTAGGAGCGAGCATGTGCCTGGTTGTGAGAGAGAGAGAGAGAGAGAGAGAGAGAAAGAGAGAGAGGGGAACAACTGCGGGGGAGATAATGCATTATGTTGTTCTGAGAACAATATGTTAGCTGTGCGATTGTGTGTGTGTTTGTGAAGTGGAATTGTGTGGTTGCGAGATGGTGAGTGTGTGTGACGGAGTTTGTGTGTAAATGTGTTGCTTGTGAAGCGATGGTATGAACAGGGAGGGCTTTTCGGCTTCTTCACCTCAGTGCAGCACAGCAGGACTGAGAGCTCAGGTTGACGTGTTTGTGTGCGTCGGCTCGTGTGTACACACGCATGCTTGTGTGTTCACAGCTTGACAAAGTGGCAGTTACCAGTCCGGGACATAAGGGGGCTGTGGTATCACACACTGCCTGACACAGATGCCTGAAACTATCCCATCGCTTCCAATAATGCTCCCCAACCAAAACGAAATAGATTCCAACCGCTCTGTTTGTGGTAAAGTGGAAGCTGGCAGCGGGCCGCACAAACGCAAACAAGCAGGCAAACAAACCGAGAGCTAACACTTTCCGAAGTTGGGAATAAATTAGGCCACAATCTCATGCCACCTCAGAGCCTCACAGAAGCAGCTTATGTGTGTCATGAATTACTAAGTAGTAATATTTGGGGCTCCTCTCCGCCATCAAACAGCTGAGGCTTGATTTCCTGAGACTTGCCCTGGAGTGTCCAGGAAAGCGGGCTGTCTGAGCCGCCATCTGAGGACTGAGCCGCTTCCCTGACTCAATTTCGGCTGTGATATATATATATTTTTGTGTTTTTTTTGGTCTCGACCAAAGATTGACAGTCATTTGCCTAATCCCAGTTTACTGCAGTGACTAAGGTCTAATGATGATGTCCAAAAAATAAAAAAAGGCTGTAGCTTTTACAAAATTCGAAAGGAAACATCCAAAAGTGTACACAGTGGAATCCTACATTAAACTGTTTAATAACGTGGGATGTAATAGTTTAGCAGTGGACGTAATCACATGAGTCATTATCAGTTTATGCTTCCAAATGTAAACTGGAATGTGAAGGGATTTACTTTTACTAGCAGCTGTAAACATCATAATCTAAATAACACCTGAATTCTGAATAAGGTCAATAGTCGATATATTGGTGTCCATGTAAACACAGTCAATCCCTGCGGAGCAAATACCTTTACTTTTAAAACTGGATAAGGATAATGTTTTCAAGCACACTATATGTATTTGCATGCTAAAGTAAAGAATGTGAGGATAATGTCTTGGGTGTCCAGATACACACACACACACACACAAGCCAGCTGTGGTAAAATACTTTTATAGAGCAGTAATCCATATCTGAAATATAGCATCCAAGCAGAACAGCTCTGGTATGTACAGAACTCAATTCCCCCATTATCTCCTTTTATATTTGCTTTGAATGTAAATGTTCGTCAGTTATTTTATGTATGTGTTAATGCATGTGCATGTAGACATGTGTAATCAATTACAGTATATTAAAAGTTTTAAATACAGTTCATAGTAATTCTTTTTAAATGTCAGTGGATATAAAAGCTGGTGTTCTGACCGATTGATGAAGTCCATTAATGAAGATAAATCTTTTCCTCTTTGTCTTTTTCCCTCTTTGCCTATAAACTCTAATAATATCATCTTTTATAAATATGCTCTGTCGTCTCGGCTGTATTGCCTGTTGCACTTTGCCCCTTCCCCCCCGATTCTCCTGCTATACATTCTCTTTATACCTCCTAATTGCTTCCTCCATATTGTGGACTGAACCGTCGCTCTTATTTGACTTCAGCACTTTCACTTCCCTGCACCATATCAAACCTGCGAGTGCTGAAGAGGCATTTTAAGAGCAGTAACCACATGTGTGCTCCAGTTGAACCATTTCCATCGACTCAAACAGCTCAAAACATAACCTTTGTCATTTGCTTTCTCCACCCACAGTGTTATGTTTCCATCTGAAGTCTCCAGTTCATTCTGCATCACCATAGTTAATTCTTTGTAAAAAAAATGTTTTCGTTTTTTTTAAAGAAAAGTACGCAGTGCATTACAGTATCAAAAAATCTTCGTCCTCCAGCACTCAGAGGAACCAGAAGCATTTCTTCCTGTTCTTCTTGGTGGTGGCCGGGGGTCGCACCGGCTGCGGGGAGTCTTGTTGGCTGGGTGTGGAGGCCTGGGGGGTGGAGGGCTCCGGTGAGCCTTCCGGAGGGTCGCCCACCTTCCATGTGCGTACGACCTGCCCTTCCTGCAGGCGAAAGTCGTGCTCCACACTGGGTAGAGAATAAAGAGAGAGAGAAACAATGCGGTGAGGTGTTGCGCGAATGTGTTTAAGTGTGTTTGCAGAGCCCTGACATTGAGCTCGAGGTGGGGTACCCCCCCCCGGAAATAATAAAAAATGTTTCTCAGACGCTGGATTGTTACAGAAATACAGACGAGACACAAAATACAACCGAGAACTAGAGTACAAATCATTAAAGGAGAGGCAGTGAGCACGCGAGCATGTGCAGAAATGCTGAGTATCACAGAAATCGTGCAGCACCAGGAGGGATCCCAGGACCGCAGCTGACACTCACACCAAACCAAAAGTCAGCAAGGTACATCGTCAGTCACATGACAGCATAGCTGAAGGGGCTCGGCCGCTGAAATGAGATGTGACCTCTGATGCACCTCTGCATAATCTATAGGTAAAGGCGACCAATAATAAACGGTCGCATCTGCAAAAAAAAAAGAAAAAGAAAAAGGAATAAGGATAATATTTGCTCGCTGATTCACTTTTGTCAGCAGTTGCATGTCGGATAAGCTCCTGCAGCGGAAAACAGCTGCTTGTTGCATCAGTGACAATCTAATAATATAATATATAAGGTCCATTTTCCTGCAGAACAAACACTTTTAATACTTTGCTGAAAAGGGTTTTATGGTTTTGCTTTAGTAAGTTTTTAAATGTGGACATCCATTGCAAAGTTAAGAGTGAGTGGTCTGTTTTCACACAGCAAAAAAGGTTCCCGGCTCAAATCCCTGTTCACCCGGGGTCTTTCTGTGTTGGGCTAAGGTGCATCGTCAGTCATGTGACCATATAGCTGAGGGCTTTAAATGAGATGCGAACTCTGATGCACCTCAGCAGATGCTGTAGGTAAAGTTAACCAATAATAATAATCAGGACAATATTTGCCTGCTGCATTACTTTAGTAAACATTTGAATGTAAGCTTTCTCCCCACAAACTGATGCTTTTCTCTCCTTTTTTTGGATTCATTTCACTTTGCTGCTATTCTTGCTTATTATGCAGTGGCCTAGTTTGCTGGTGTTTCTCCTCATAGCGCAGATGCTGGAAATAAAGAGGACTCCCTCGGTTGACGATTTGAGGGGAGAAGTGCTGCAGAGGAAGCAAGGAGGACTGAGCTCAGCAGCAGCGGCGGCGGCGGCGGCAGGGCCCAGAGTTTTTAGGAGAGAACAGTGAGGACTCTCACATTCACATCCACCTGGCCTCATACCTCCCACTCCCTCAGTCAGTCAACCACTTCACTGTGGATGCCCACTGGTATTCTAATGCACACAAAAACAAATGAAACGCCGAACTCCAGACAGGAGCACGGTGCAGGCAAGGGGTGCGGACAGAGTAAACAGTGAAGCAGTGAGTGGGTACAAAGAGCAGTGGAGAGGATTTCTTCTCTTCTACTCCGCAATATTTAAAGCAGGTAGGAAAAAAGCCACTTCAACTAAAGCTCTTTGTGGCAGCGGGGACTGCTTCACAGCTGGAAACAAACCTCCAGAGCTGCGCAAAATGAGCCACTAGTACCGAAGTCGTTTGACGGAGTCTCTACTGCCCAAACATGGACAGAGTAAATAAAGTGCTCCATTCCCCCATGCTCACCATACAGCTCAGCTCCTATAGAGCTCCCCAGTGGCTCCAGCTGCTCTGTTCCCTGTTTGTGAAAATGTATCGCCCTGGTCCACGGCGCTGCAGGATCAAGGCACACTGGCGCTGCAGGGAGCTGTCCACTCTCAACCTTAATTATCTGCACTCGGAGCCCACAAACTGTGGCAGGCAGGAAGCTGTGAACCTAACACAGTTTACCTCGCTGCTCCTCTTCTGTCCTCTGCTCACATTTTTTCCCGCCTGTTTGGCTGTAGGCTACTGCCCACCTCAGGCCAAGCCTGTGGGCAAATTAGGTGTGTTTTATAGTTGGTGCAGACCGTGAGGGTCAGAGGTGTGCTGCAAAATATGGATTTCAAAACTGGAGTATGGGATGGTCGCGGTAGTGTGTTGACCTGCAAACTTTACAATAGTTGCAGAATATGTTCTGTCCCTTTGGTGGTTTGTTTCTACCTGTGACTGTGACACTGGTACTTTCTGCAGCCAGTAACATTCATAAATATCGAATCGTTAATTTTGCACAACTCTTTTCTAGTCTTTACAACAAGTTGCACAATCCTTTTTCTAGTGTTTATTATATTTTTTATAGTCTCGATCAAAACACACCACAGCAAGTTCCTTGTATGTGTAAAAATACTCTGCAATAAACCCAGATTCTGATTACTTCATATTCTGTTACAACAATAACATGCAGTCCCCTGATATCAAAAATGTGTTTAGTCCCTAGTCCCTAATTTCATTATAGGAAAGTAAAACTTGATTAGCTGAGTTCACTCCATCACGGTGGAGTGTGCATCTGAAATCGTTAGAGACCCCCATATGAATTTCTTTGTAAATGATCTATCAATAATTATTTATATTCTGCAAATAATTCAATTTCTTGTCAAATCCAGTTACAAGATGTTTGAAAATCAAAAAAACAGCAAATTAAACGAGGTTTGAAGGCATCAGGTCGTTGCACCAAGAGTTGTTCTCATTTAAAGTCCATCTTCACCTCTATGTTTTGGTTGAAGTGCTTCTTCCTGGAGTATGCAGCTGGAGGCGGGGCTGAGACACTTTGATGTGCAGGAGAGAAGGGGGGGAAGTCTATGTAATGTAGTTTAGTTTAAACACAGATTCCTGAAACTAATCCAAAACTAAAACTAATTGGTCATATCCCCAAATCTTCAGGTGACTTATTAACTTATTTCTAAAGAGGACAATTTGTATCGAGTAAAGATTCCAATAAATATGGACCTGTATCCATTGAGCCATTACAAAGACGGTAAAGTCAAGAGTCTAAGCTAAAGAAATGATTCACAAATTGTAATATAAAAAAAACTCAGGATGAACTCAGATTTCCCTTTGTAACACTGAGTGCGTATATCTGTAAATGTACATCTGACACTAGTACTGACTGCGGCAGCAAACTCCAGGTGTACAATAAAATCACAGAAGCTCAGTGCGCGGTCGCCTTCTCTCCGATATGCAGCCCACTGGAGGGTGATATAAAACTTTCATCCTCCGCCTCACATAGACTGAGACTGGACCCCTTAGTGAAGGAGGAGACATTGTGCGTGAAGCAGTTAAACTTTTAAAATGAAAACCTATTTGCACAGATCCTGAATTCTTCAACGGGGGAGAAGGAGTAAATATACTGTGAAGGATTCTACGAGTCTTCAAACATATTTTGCCCCTCACACATTTCTAATTATACGATCCCTCTAAGTCCTGCAGTTGCTGTATAATGTCAGGGTTTCAGTGGGAGGATCAAAGTGCCCTCAGAAATCAACAACACATCAGTCAGAGGAGTTGATGTTTCTTGCTGCAAGACTCGTGACCTCACCCTGCACACGCTCTTCCGTCCTCCGAGATTTACAGTGTGAATCTCTTTTTAATCATTGAGTGCGGGACACGGTGACCTCGGCAGTCTGTGGTCACCACTTGCCTGGAATTAAAAATGATTGACCTGCCACTGGAAACAATTAACGCTGATATTTAAACAGTGAAATTAGCACTAGAAATCCTTGTGTAAATGTAGCACAAGGAATGTAGCTGCAGTCAGATGCGTTTGCACACAAGAGCATGCTGGTCAGCTGGACACTCGCCTTCTGCTTCTCAAATGAGGGTGAGAGGCGAGGATTGGATACAATCTATAAAACATTCATACCACCCCAAGATGGGGATTTCTCCCCCATCTCTTGTCCTGTGTGGCGGAGGAGAGACCTTAAGAAGAAGTATAGCAGCGCAGAGGCAATCAACTCGATATATCTATGCAATTTTCCCGTCCTATGGGCCGAATATCCTCAAAGAAAAAAAGCGAACGTGTCATTTGATTGCCCGAGCAGTCACTCTCTGTGGAGTTCGTCTGTGATGAGGTACCACAGCTCCCCGAATGCTTGCCTGTGACAACACACAATGCGAGAGATGAACACATATGCACACATATACATAGACTACCCCCCCCCCCCCCCCCCCTCTCGACATGCACACACACATGCACACAGTAATCTCTATTACTTCTCAGGAGAACAAGCCGTACCCTCAGGTGTGACACTCTCCTCAGCCTATTATTCTGAGGTGATGTCCCAAACTGTGGAGTGGATTTACAAATCCTCCTCTGATACCTGTATTAACATTCAGATTGCACTGATGTGAGAAGCCATGTGATGCAAGCAGATCGTATTGTATGTAACAATTCTCGTAAATTCATTGAGCCGTGCACCAGTGTGATATTGAACGCTATAGAATGAAAAATGAATAAGCGATGCCCCACAAAGACACGTTCATTCGCTCTGTGTTGTATTGATGTTTACACCGTCAGTTAGCCGTGGGTGTAGCCATAGCGCGGCAGAAAGAAGCAGAAAGAAGAAAAGCAGTGATCAATACTTGTGAAGTCATTTACAGCAGGTGAAGTCAGCGTTTCACTGTGAGAATCCCTCAAGGAACGGACAGTATGTGCGATTGACCGGCCGAGAAATTTATCCTAGCAACAAAACGGAGAAAAGATTTGATTTTAAGACAATTACAGCACTAAAGTGAAATCAGAAGCCTCGACCAAAGAGTTTAGAGCAACACAAGATCAAACATGGCTGAGAGTTGACAGCCATGATAGCAGCTCAATAGGCTGAGGCTAACGTCCGCATACTAACAGGCTCACAGAAACAATGGCAGCATGTTGAGGTTGAGAAGGATTATAGTCATTTTTTAGGTTAAGATATTAGTATGCTGCCATTTACTCAAATATTCCAGGTATTTGGTCATAAATCAAAGTATTAAGATGTTTTCCCACCGATTTTAACACCGAGGTACTGACCAAACAAGGTTAATGTGAAAACGTCCTTAGACATTAAATATTTGGCCTTGTGATGTCGCTGGAACTGGAAGTTCAAGGGATTGTTATTAATAATACAATTCGTGGAGGACATTAATGTCTGTCAGTTATATGACTATCCAACATCTGTTGAGACATTTTACCTAACAGAAATATTAACCTCATGGTGGCACTACAATAAACGTCATTATGATCTTCCCCCGGGGAGAACATCACAAATTATGAAATCTCACAGTATGTTAGGGAAACAAAATCCTAGCTCCAGACAGTTGGGCTGCAATCCTTAGAAATTGCTTTAGATCTAAACATAATGAGATTATTAGGGCATGATTTCAAGCTGGACGCCCAGTCCGCCAGTTTTTGTTGTAGTCAGGTTCATTTTATTGACAGATGGCTGAGTCATCTTGCTTCGCTCTGTCTGATGGTTTAAAGTGATTCTGATTGACAGAGGGTGGGTCCCAGTGTAGCCGCCGAGCTGCCAGAGGAAGTTTTATTGTGGAGGAAAAACAGTGAAATCGGTAATCCTGCATATCCAGACCTCAATTCATCCATCTCACAGAAGTCTGCAAGAAATCTCATCACTACCTAAAGATATACAGAGGGCTTCACTAACAAGATAGTGGACTCCGGCTACAACCAGCTGAAATTGATGTCTGCAACGAGCCGAGAACGATGAGATTTGAGTCTGTATCGCTGGGAGGAGATTGACTAAGCAAGAAAAAAACTGATACTGACACTGTACACATGATTTATACCTCAGGGACTCATCATCATTTGATTTATGCTATCCACGGTAGGGTTCGACTCTGCGATGTAATTTATGATAATCATAGGATGCTAAAAGCCTAACTGCACATCATCAGCAGTCTGATCACATTATGCCACAACACCTGTTAGCATAAGTCAACAATAAATTGTATTGAAACTATGTGTGCTCAGATACAAATCTGGCATTTTTCAAGGTCAGTACTTTTGGCTCCATAACCAAGAGCTGAACTTCTTGGCAGCAATTCAGAATAAACAGAAGGACACCTGTTGTGGACTATTTTAACCTTGCGTTGCCCTAATGTTACCTTGCTCCCTCCATACCTGTCCTATCGCTCGCATCCTTTTTGCCATTGTGGGATAATGAATTCCTAATATTTACATTTTTATAGGAATTTCTCCCATAGATTTTTACAAATGTGACCTTATTAGTGACCTCTGGCGCTTTGCACATTGCTTTGTTTTCAAAAACCTACAGCAAATTGAGAGAAAGCGCCGACCGTCACCTTGTTTGTCTTTCTCTCCTTGCGGATGAATAAATAACACAAAATTCTCTTTGGTGGAGAGACGAGGAACCTGGAAGGCTTAACATCAGAGAAAATCCTCTTCATCAAATTGTGTTATAATAAAGATCAAGTGAGGTTAAGATATAAAAGCAGATGTGGACCAGGAGCACACAGTCCCATCAGAGATTGCCCACCTCAGCTCAAGACCTGAGCCGCTACTGTGGTCTAACGCTGGGTGCTTTGTTTACTCAGTGGGGCTCATTGCACCATAGGAAGATGCTGTACAAAGTGTATAAATGAGACAAGCTCACATACACTGAAGCAGCAGCCAAACGCAATGCTGGCAGTGCTGAGCACCCAGGATCTGCTTGCTGGGAAAAAAGCAGCTCACTGTGAATTCACACTCATTACTGGTTTACTTTGGGAGTTCAGTGGGCCTGCATGCTGCTATCAAATATTTGTGTCTGTCATAGACACCTTCAGCAACCAGATTAGTAAATGTAGCATAAAAGAGGTGGTGGTAGGTGAGACGTAGATCTCTGACGACATGAGTACGTCATGTTTGGCTGTTGGTACAACAGTGTGTTCATCTAAAATAAGCAAATGAGAAAATTACATTTTGGGCCATTTTGGGCAATGGAAACAAATTGGACGCTGACTTATCAAGAGTTGCTTATTTACACATGTAGTAGAGAGCAACATGATCATTAATTAGAGTCAAATATAATTGTAATATTTATTCTCTTTTAGCTCTGTTTTTGATCTCCACCACCTCTTCTGAGGGAAATTCAGCCTGTGGCTAAAATGTTCCCCTATGTTCAAAACAACGTGCTATGACTGCATGAGGGGAACTGCAGACTCAGGTGATAATGCAGCAGGTTTATCACCTCGAGCAATTCTTCTTTACACACACAGTCATTTGATCCGATGACTGATTATAGTGACTCCAGATCAGTGCTTAATTTGTAAATCACAAGGTGCCGGAACGCAAAGTACATATGACAGCGCAGGGATGACGAGACGGGCACAGGTCCCGGAACGCATTCAGAAAACGATGCTGAAAAAAACATGCAAATGCCCACTGACAATGCTGTGGGACTTACAAGCCTTAATTTCAAATAATATCCATGGTATAAATTGTATGACAATAATTTACAATTATTTTAGGCTATACTGCACAGCACAGGCAAATGCCCACATCAACACAGGTGGGACTTACAGTTGCCGGCCCACACTGCCTTCGCGATCGACGTATTGGCCACTTGTAAGAAATCACTTTTTTTTTTGGCGTGAGAAATTGGATGTGTGTCACACGCCGAAAGCCTGAGAGTTGGCAGCTCTGTATTAATATTTTTTTCTATACGAGAGGTACCGGGTCCGCCCAAATAAGTCCCGGAACACGGGCAGGCCAAAACCAAGAGGTGCGGGATCCTGTTCCGGCAGGATCCGGCACAAATTAACCCCTGCTCCAGATGAATTGCTGCGAAGGCTGATTTCCCCACGTGAATTACAAATCAACTTTCAAGGTTATCAAGGTTCATGTCTGTGTTACACATTTGACCCGGTCAGTTTTGGTTTCACGTTGAAATTTAGGATAATAACGAGCTTTGTAGGACCCGTGTACGACCTGTCTTCATCACCTGTTGGAGGAGGTGATATCATTGGAGGAGAAGACTGCAAGCAAGCTTCAGCTGCGTTTTCTTCTTCTATGGTTTAATGTTGACTCAGCTGCCGAAAGTCTGAGCCCTCCAAAAAGTTGTTCCCATACTGCAAACAAAGTGAAGCATGGTTCAGTCAATTCCGCTCCAAGACCATTTCTTTTGATCTGACGAAGTTTTCTACCATCGGTTCAGATCCTGGTCCGAGGAACCACTCCCACCTGAGACTAAACTGAAAGGTCCAAAGGTCCGGACCAAAACAAGGTGGGAGTGACAGGGTCCTAAATGAAGGATGAAGCACAAAGCAGCAAACTAAACCTTAGATTTCAGAGAGGTCTCTTGGTGGGTATATTCTTAAAACTGCTCACAGCTTTAATGTTGATCTTCTCTTACAGTATGTCTGCGGTCGGCAGTATGAGCTACGGCATGGTTAACCTTCCCTGTAATTGTGAGCCACGAACTGCTGAACATGTCTTTACAATTCAGTCAAAGTGTGAGTGTGAGCATAAACACGGGCTTTAGTGTTAAAGTGTAGTTAAACACAACTCACCGTGTCAAAATAAAGCTGAGCGTTGGTATTGAAGGAAACTAGACCAAAATTGACTGTTCATCCTCCTGAGGCTGTTGTGGAGCAGATTTAGTGCAACATATGTGATGAGGTGTGCTCACCCAGCCTGTGCTAACACTCGAGCCAGGATTATTTTCCTCATCGTACACCCACCATTGATATTTATCCAAGGCTCAGCGATGGATGGGCATAGACACAAAAGCGCTGGACAGTTTTCCTCCTCTCTGGGAAAGTCATCAATTGACCATCTTACACATCATCCTGATAAATGAACTGGACAGTGAGTCAGCTAAGGTGAATTAAAAGGCAAGAGGTGACGGCTGCCCGCATATAGTACCTGTTTGTCCTCCGCACCACAGAGGTATTGAGTGATAGCTGCTGGAGCGGAAGGCTCTGACGGATGAGTGGCTATTGAGTAGATCAGAGAGACAGAGAGAGAGAGGGAGGTGTGACAGCAGGGTGGCAGTTTGCCATTTAAAAAAAAAAACAATCCATCTTTATCTCCGTCGTAGCCATTCATAAACACACACTAATGTATTGAGGCCGGCTTCCTAGTTTCCGTTGAGGGGTGTGTCTTGTTGTGACTCCGTAACGTTTGGTGGTGGGACGGATGAAGCAGTCTCCAGGGGTAATGAAGATAAAAGGCTAAGGTGAGCTGCAGGGAGGATGACTGTGCATAGATGCAGAAAATAGGAAACCGATTAACACCAATGTTTATCTCAATAGTTTTTTTGGGGGGCGTCTTTTTTGTTTTTCCGGATGACTGATTAGCCAAAAATATATAAAGACATACTTTGCAGGATAACAGTGTTTGGTTTAGATTAGTTTTTTTAACTGCTGCCAAGACGGTATAGATTTAGTGTCAGGAGATCATCTTTAGTGTAGCTGTGTTTATGTTGTATTAAAGAGGGTCACAGATCATTGGCTAAATACTAGTTCTGCTGTATAAACATTCAGTACCACTCTCTAATAAAACCCCAAATAAAGGGCTGATAAATGGAAGCTAATGTCATAAATATTGTTAATAAAAACTTTAAAGTGCTTCACGAAGAAGTAAGATAAAAGTACTGTTTAAGTGAAAGAAGAACAGTCACTGATGCAATTTAACTCTTAAACCTCTGACACGTTAAGGTTCAAGTGTTTTAATGTGAACTTTGACTTTTCAGCTTGGACCACTTCCCAATTACTAACGTGGAGGAGGCAATGTATGAGATCCCCAAGGAAAGATTTGCAACATTGTTTGAGTACGCATCTGAACACATCTTCCCCTCACACCTTTATGGCGTCTGAGTGTCAGTTACTGTGCGTACAAACGAGTGTGACGCTGTTTATTCAAAACAGGCCCGCCTGAAACTGTGCGCCATTTTCCTCGTCTGAACAATAATCATGTCTACAGCAGCGTTTTCAGTTTGCCTCTGTGGCTGTTGTAAACAACTAACACTTGCCTGCAGACAGGGGAGGACGACACGTTGTGCACACTAATTCATTTCAAGCGCACTTGTTCATCCTGGAGGAGCCAAAGTCATTTCTTACAACCTGGCAACCCCAAAACAATGCTTATAACTGATCTATAACCCATTAGTAAATGATGTATCTTCCATTACTAGAGCAAATAATAACCACTAATGGAACCACTTAATACTCTTAGACTTGTTTATGGGGAAATATTTCTTACATTAGCCGTGAGCATTTATATCTCATCTATTGATTCTGCTGATAATGACTCAGTGCTAAAACGAGGAGAGTGGGTGCTGGTGGAAGAGCTTTAGGGATCTAATTTAGCTGTGGGTGTGATTCTAACGTGATTAGTATTTATATGACACATCATCCACATTAGGCAGCGCTTCCCAGTTCCACATGCCACTCTTGATCTTCCTCTCGCCTCCCCATTTCGAAGACATGGCACAACCGTGATGGGCACCATCTGGCACTCACCATTGGCAAGGCCTCGGCTCTGTCATTATTGCCAAACAGCGTGAACGAGGGTTCTCGCTCTCCCTCGCCTCTCGGTGCCTCTCCAGCTCTCCCCCTGGTTTCACACCCAGCTCTGTATCTGTCATTTCTTCACACAAACAAACTCACGAGTGGACGGATACACATTTACGCGCAACAATTTCACAGTGACACATTTCTATTGAATGGTCTGAGACGAATGTTGCGTGTAGATGTATGCACCACTAACACGCCGATTTCAACTGTGCCTGTGTTGGTTTTTCGGGGGTTTCGGTAACTGTAGTGCTGTGAGCCGTGCAAGAGAAAAACTGAGGATATGAAACAAATAATACTCGTCTATTTTCTTGTTTTCTCGCTGTGAAACTCTCACGCTCCTGCCGGTGGAACGTTTCCTCTGTGCAGTTTCATGTGAATGAGAGTGATGCCTCCAGTGTATTTTCTCCCTCCCCCTCCCCGTGAGATGCCTGTTGCTCCTCGGCTCAGCCCTGAAGAAAAGATGGATTACTGCAGAAGAACTGCCTGCCCTGCCCTTTACACATTTCACACACACACACACACACACACACACACACACACACACACACACACCACTACTCCATTATCAGTCTCATCCATGGGGAAATGCAGCTCATGTCTGCGCGCACACACACACACAGACACACACGCACACAGGTCTGAAAGCTCTGACAGGGTTGTTAGCAAAAGGTCAAAGTCAAGAATCTGACAAATCTTTTTTTTTTTAAGGAACGAAAGCCTCTCACATCCAGTTAAACTGAAGGAGCACCGGGGCCTATTTTTTCCTCTCTTGTTGCCTTTCTATCAGTTTCCATTCATCTTTATCTCTCTCTGTTTCTCTTTCTCTCTCTGTTGTTGGGTAAACATACGATGTGAGCAAGAAATCTGTTTGTGATCTGATCAATTTCTTATCAAATAAGGACAACGTAGGGATTTAAAAGATCTGGAAAAAGAAAAAGCACAAATCCGGGCTCTGCTATGAGAAGAATAAACCGATGCTGTGCTGCAGGGACTTAATGTCAATAGATGTATTATTAACACATTGGTAAAGTGGGTCATATTTGATTACATTTCCACTATAGCCATTCATTGTATTCTTAAATTGCCTCTGTGTATTTTAGTGCACTTTTCTCAACTGATGAATCCAGGGCCGTTAACTTTAACTGGTAACGATAACTTTCGTTTAGCTGCAGTTTTGGTCTCCACCGCCCTCAGAGGTATAGTATACATCAGGTTTTATAGCTTTTTTTAAAACTAAGAATAGCTGCATGCTATGGCTCAACTCAAATCGGTGAGAGCCATGAGAAGGAACCGGAACACTTGAGGGGAGTCGACGATGATGAAGGTGATAATTCATCATGTCCGCTGATACATTGTTCATATGGAAATATGGATTATAGATATTTTAACATTTAGGAAAGATCATGCACACAATTAATTATAACTGTATTATGAATGACATTTGGACTGTCTCCCAATTCAGGGGCTGCGTCCTTCAGAGGCTGCGTTTAAAGACCAGTTGCATCACAGAGGCGTGACTAGACTGTTTCATTTCTAAAGGTCCTTCAAATGCGGCTGACAAATGCCTCCTTATATCCCTGAAAAACAAAAGCTCCAATAAGTGAATCCTTCCTGGCCCAACCTGGTGCTGGTTGTTCTGAGTTGAGCTGAAATGCTTGAGTATCACGCATCAACTCCACCGAACAGCTCACCTGCACATGGGGCCATTCAAGCTTTCTCGTTTAGTCCAACATCAACTCTGTTGCTAGGCGATAGCAATAAGGACACCACGACCTTGTGACGGCGATCCCGGTCAGACCTTCATGGTCTCGGTCAGACCTTCATGGTCTCGGTCAGACCTTCATGGTCTCGGTCAGACCTTCATGGTCTCGGTGGCCCAAGAAGACTGCCTCCTTTGTAGATTACGTCCTCCGAAGAACGCAGCTCCTGAATTGAGACCCTGCTTATGAGTCCATTAATGGCCCTGACCTCCAGATCTTGCAAGTTTTTACCAGACAGTTTTGCTTCCTACTCTGACTCTGATCATCAATCCTGGGTGTACGTTGCAAAGCCTAGAATATTCCCAACTCTCTCTCTCAGTCGCTCTCTCTCTCACACACACACAGGTTCGTCTTCTGTTGCTCTTCTGTTTTTTCTTTCTGTCGCTTTTGCTTGGTTGCCTCTTCAAACACTGATGCACTTTTCCTCTCCTCTTTTCTAACCCCGGTATTTTCCTGGAATCTCATTTGATATTCTATTCAGTCAGGTCTTTCCACTCCCTGTTATGATAATGGCACAGAACAGTCAATGTTTAATGAATGGCTGTAGGCTTGGATACAGGTTCAGAAATATCCTTGTACCCGCAAACACGAGAAGTTCATCTATGATACTCTCGCACATAGCGGCTGTTTGAAAAACGCTCGGCTGAACGTGCACACAATGAGGCACAGATTTATCACAGGTTTCTCCTAATTTGCATACTGTGTGTATATAGTGCAGATGCTGGTTTGCCTGAATAAACTGTGCAGAGGAACATTCCAGGTTCTGGTTCACTTGGCTGTGGCAGAGAAAGCAAAAAAAAAAAAAAAAATCCTATGTAGATGCCTGGGCAATCTTTCCTACTCACCTTCTCTCTGACGCTCCTCTCACCCCTCTCTCCTGCTGCTCCTATACCCAACCCAGAGCTGCGAGCTTGCACCACTTCTCCTCATCCCCATTTAGGTGTGAAATGTATTTTTATTCAAAGCGCAGGAAAACGGAGAAGTGAAGGGGGGGTGGGAGTGGAGGAAGTGACAGAAGCGATCTGCGGCAGAAGGAAGCCTCTTTCTGATGTCTGTAAAATAGCATATTCCTATGGATAAAACCAGGACAATGAGAAGCTGTCAGTAGCTACGGGCCAGTGTTGGGACCATGTGGAGAATGGGAAATGGACGGCTATGCCTTTCAGGGCCATATGAGAGAGTGAATCAAAGTCGGTAAAAGGAGACTCGAGTCCAAGCTGAGGAGCAGCACTCTGGAGACGGGGCAGTCGACAGAACGACATCATAGAGGGCAGGAGGAGTGTGAAGGAGGGCTCCATGCACCGCAGCCCACAGCTCTTAACACCGCCTTGAGCGACAGCAGAGACATTATACTTTGTTCTTACTACATTCTCCACTTTAGAGTACGAGTTCTCCATAGTCCTCGGGCGAGGATGCGCGTTATTTCTCCTCATGCTGATTTTTATTATTTTTATAATAAGCCCACATTTTACAGCCTGTTTTGTATCCATGTGAAACATTCAGCACTGCTCCGTCATAGGGATCTTTTGGCATCTGGGAGCCTGACTTCACCCACACCAAGCCAACAGGGACGTGTCTCCAGGTCTCTCTTTAACACTATTATTACTTTTTAAAATCTTTTTTAAAGTGGCTGTGATTAAGTTTTTATGCGGATGAATATTTCACGGCACAGGAGGCATTTGTGATGGAAAAAAAGAACGAAAGTGGTGGTGGGAAGGTGGAGCGGGGGGGGGGGGGGTAATCGGAAGCAGTATGTGGAATATGAAATATGAATCTCCTATGCTCCACCACGCTGCTCTCTGGTCCATCGCAATCAAAGGACAGCGTGCCAGTATCCAGTCCTGTCATGCAAAGTTGTGTCAGTGGAGATGTGCGTCATGGAAACGCTGATTCACGCTGTGTGTGTGTGTGTGTGGTGAGAATTGCGAGTCATGAGTTGTCACTGTAGGCGCTGTCACACACTGTTCCTCCCCAACCCTCCCAATGGATCGGTCCATGGTCTCATTCTGAAGAGGCCGCGTAGGACAAAGGTGGAGGAATCCTCAACTCAGCCATCATCTCCACAGCGTCTCACACGAATGTACGCATCACTGATGTGACGAGGCCTTCCCTGACAAACAGGATGCTTCAGCCCAGATCTAATACCTCTTTAACACAAATTGGCGAGTATATGTTTATTTATTTTTTATTGGGTAAACCCGATAATAAAAAAGCAATTGACTTCTTTTCCATTGCCAGTTGAGGAGTTTGCCTTTCGGTTTATTTCCTTGGTAAGTCATGTATAATGTCACAAACATGCCGAAGGTTGTTCCTAATTGGTAAAGTAAGAGCGTGCACAGATACACATCTAATTATTTTAATAGGACCCACGATGGCATCAATTCTTGATTAAAAACTCGTAATGTCGGACACATTACAACAATTTATGCATTTGAACTGAGCACCCTGCGGATGGGCATCAATGCTATGAGCCCCTGACCTGTCTTCTTTGGTGTCCGACAGGTATAGTACTTGAAAGCCTCAACATTGTTTGACACTGTTGTGAATTAAAAAGCATCAGAGAGTCAATGCATATCCTGCACGTACAGTGTGCATAGATTGCTATATATACACTTTATGTAAATGTAGAAATGGTTCATCAATACCATCTTCTCTTTGAATTCCATAATAATTTGTTGGTGGGTATCAATAATAATGATTAATAAATACAAGTCTAATTAAAAGATGCACTACTTTATGTAACTTAATTTTCTTAATAATAATTAGAAAGGTGCCCTTTCTTTTCATTTTGGCCCCTGCCCCCCAAAATGGCTGTGCACGCCCTTGCTCTCAGGTATCATGTTTCCATCTCTGACAATCTGAGCCGGAGCTGATAAAAACCTGTGACTACTGCAGAGTCGTTTGACACAGGAGTGAATGCTGATTGTATCTGGCCCCATGGCAGACAAAAAAAGAAGAAGTTTTGGACCAGTGGCAAAGGAGCCTAAATGAGAGAAATAGAGGAACAACAACACAAGTGATGTGAAGCCATCATATCAGTGGCATCCCCTCAGATTAGCAGTCAGCAGGAAGGAGAGAGAGAGAGCAGGAAACGCCTCCTCAGCAGCCCCCTTTTTCTCAATTATCTGCTGTTGAGCGAAGGAGTTGACGGATTCTGTTTGGAGAAAAAAAAGAAAAAACTCTTTTGTGGGCTCATAGTTTAGCTGAAATCGTATGGTCCAGAGAGTCATTAATCCATCTCAGAGAAGCAGGCCATCGAGCTCCTCCCGTGAAATGCGTGATCGAGCAATAGACTGAGGAGCAGCAGAGATAAAGCAGCAGAGCACAGATCTGATTAGGCCGCCTTCTCCGCGCACTCCACGGGGATTAAGCACAACACTTCCTTGTTAGACCTCCCTACTTTGTTCCGTAAAGCACACTTGCCATTAGCAAAAAGGGAAAAAAAAATAATCTTAACTCCTCTCACTAATTAACACTCTGGCACGGCCACACAATCCTGTTCAAGTATTAATATGCAGTTAATAATGTGCCACTGCTGCTGGATAAATAACATCACATATATATCATGCATTATTCCTTTCCATAAAACAAGACCCTTGAAAAGCAGAACAAATGACTCGCAGATTATGAGACGTGCATGGCTGCCGTACAAAATGTTCAAATGTTAAAGTCTGTAACCGTATTTGCATGCTTTAAGTGTCATTAGCATTCTTATATAAGCTTTGCCCTGAAAGATCTCCTGAGTAAGTGTCCAACAAACACACACACACAAACACAAACACACACACACACACACACACACATAGTTTGTCTCCGAGACAATTTTTTTTTTCTAATTAAGAAATGTTCACAATTTCACTACTTTTTACTTTTAACTCCTTCAAAGTAAACATCTATTTTTTTTTCTTACATTTTTTTCATAGAAAAAAAGAAAATCCACAATGTTAGAAAGTATGATATAAAAGTTCATGTGTATTTTAGTTGGATTCATAATGTTCACACACATTCATACTGGGTTTGCTTTGTTTCTTCAATGCCAGTCTTTTACAACTAATGGAAATATTCCCAGTGCGTATTCATTGTACATAATTTAATACAAACTTAACTTAACTTATACTAAACCACTTTGACAGAATCTAATAAAGTCAGTGAGGAATTTATTATTAAACCATTGCCCATACCAAGCAGATAAGAAGCAATATTAAGCGTGATTATAGTCACCCAAGGCATGTAAGTTAAATATTCAGGGTCTTCAGCTGCTCAGTGCTTCACAGCTAGTTGATACATGTGTCTATTGGTCATTTGACGCATGTAGTGGGTTTCAAGAGGTTTTAACTGACTATATGTTTATCTTGCAATTATATGTACATTCATATCTTTATTCAAATTCAATTGTGGCTTATACTGCACGTTTACAATTAATTCTGCTGAACTAACAGTGTGGAAATAGAGCAGGAGGTATACAAAAGGTAAATTATTCATTAGAACTGCTGCTTGATTTTCTTTTTAGAAGATATGGAAAAAAGCCCAGAATAAAAATACAAATATTGTTATATGTTTGAATGATTTTTCATATCTTGTATCTGTTTAAATCATTGACAGACAGCTGTCTAAATGTGACGCCTAAGCATCTTGATGGCCCCCTGGTTGCTGACTGCAGTATAAATCCTAAACCATGCCTTCGTCATGTTAGTGGATGGGACATGGATCAAACTAAAAAGTCAAACTACAATGTCAGATTCATATTTTATATAAAGCTTTTGTAATTTGAGGTACTTCTTGTACCTCAAATTTTTTTGTTAACAAGAGTTAACAAAAAAAGGGAGAACTTTAAATCCTACATAAGTGTATTATGTAGGATTTAAAGTTCTCCCTTTTTTTGTTAACTCTTGTCATTATTGACAGGCGAGACTAACTTGTGGTCACTACTGTTGCTCCATCCTCTGATCGCTTCTGCCCTGATTCTAGATTTCTATTCGGTATATTTCACCCTCATTTCTTTATAGTGGGAGGAAGTAAAGACATGTCGTCCATCTTTTCATACAGTCTGCAAGCTGCTGTTGCCAAATCTAGGCAATGAAAATGGCGAGACTGATCATAAAACCAAAAAGATTTGCTGAAATATGCTAAAGCGCTGCGTAGAGCTGAGGGTAAATGTTCAAGTGCAGTAATATTTCTCTGTGAGCTCATCCCCACAGACGATCCCTTTCACACTCTCATCATTTGATCTATTGTTAATATACTGATTAAAATAAAAAACTCCATAGCTTTAGGGTCACCCAGGTCAAACGTATCAGCAGCTTATTGTGCGAGAACAAATGTTCTTGCCGTCCAATCTGCTATTATTTCCATTCTTCTAAACAAATTCCTGTCTAATCATTTCAAGTAGATTGATCGTGTGTGGTGCGCTGAGCTGTGCTTTTTTCTTTGAGGGCTAAGACTTCCTCAAGAAGCTTTTTAATTGATGGAATCTGTCCTGTCAGATTTTATGGCTTTTCCATCACTCACTCCTTTTCAGGCTTCACTTTATCTTTTTTATCTTCGCCCCCAAAACACCTTTTTTTTTCTCCGTCGCTGCCAAATTCTCTTTTTAGACCGGGCTCAACTTGAGCCTCAAAGAAGAGGGAAATCTCCTCCCCTTTCAAAGCAGGAAAATCCTCTTGTCACACATGGGAGAAAGCATGTCGACCTGACAGGCGATTGAGTGATAAGTCCTCATCTGACCATAAAACAGTGGCTTGGGATTTCCATCCACCGCCGTGATGAACACACGATGATACGGTACAGCATACCAGGAAGATAAAGTATCTACTGTCTCTTCCCCCTCTCTCAGAGCAGTCGCCTCTATTTATTATTCTCTGTCTTCAAGTTGAGGAAGTATGGCCGCTTTGTGCTGACAATCCTGAGCGGGGAACCCTCACCGTAATATTCTTCTCTTTCAAGATGAAGCTGTATTTAGTTTCTGAATGAATCATTTTCTTTACGGGCCTCTTCTCCCTCCGCTCTCTCTTCTTCTCTCTTGTTCCATTTCTAAATCTCAGATCTTTTCTCTCAGATCTTTTTTTTTCTTTTTGCTTTCCACTGTCTTATCCTCCACTGTCTTTCTCCTCGGCCTCCCCCCCAACCGTCTGACTTCTTCTTCTGGTCCCTTATTGGGGGAGCTTTGCGTACACAGTATAAATAAATAAAACGCAGAGAAATAACCAGGTTAGGGATAACAGTTTGATTCAATCATTTATGCGGTTTACAGTAACTCGACTTCAGCGATAATAGGATTTGTTTGATGATCAGGTTTAGCATAGAGGATGTGTTGCGTGGCTACAGGAAACACCTTATTAGCGCTGCGAATATAATAAATAATAAATGAGTGAGTGGGTGAGTTTGCAGAATCAAATCACTGAAGGTAATCAGTCGGCGGTCTACACACACACACACACGCCGCGTCTCACACCTCCGGTCTACAATTAAAAAGACTGATGATGAAGCTCGGTCTGGTAATTTGGTTATGCCGTCTCAGATTTACAACATAATTTGATGAACATAACCACTGTAAGGTGTTTACATGCAAGTTTTAATAATCACGGTACTCCCATAATCCTGCTATAATCAAATTACATTTGTGCATGTGAGCACTCCGAACACCGTTTGCTTCCACCTCTCCCTCTACAAGATTTGCCTTCTTCTAATATCCCTACTTTTCTTTTTTTTGTTGCAGTTTTGACATTTATAACTGAGAGACAGGAATTTCAATTTCATAGCAAGCCACACTTTTTCTTTTTTGCTTTGCTTCACCCTCCTGTAAAGTGTGAAATCCTGTTTGTTAATTGACTGATTTCAATTCAAATCTCAGAGCGGAATGATTATGCAGTAACTGTGCGTGTGTGCGCGTTGTGTGTGTGTGTGTGTGTGTGTGTGTGTGTGTGTGTGTGTGTGTGTGTGACACTGTGTCATCTGTGCATCTGTGTGTAAAAGGAGAGATATGGAGTGTAGAAAAATGAGAAGAATCTAGGAGGGTAACACACACACGGGTGCACGATTTAAGTCTGTGTTAGTGCTCACCTCGTTAAATTTTAGAGAGAGGGCATGAGGGTGTGTGTGTATGTGTGTATGTGTGTGTGTGTGTGTGTGTGTGTGTGTGTTTATTGAGACATGAGTCTCAATAAATCTCTCATAACTGTGTTCAGTGATCAGGCCTGCACTGGTGTGTGTTTGCGCAATGCGTGGCCATACACTCTAAAGTTGCTGCATCCGGCTGTGCTGTCACACAGAGCAGAACGACAATCCTACCAAGCCATAAAACTGAACTCCCCAAACTGACGTGATGCAAAATGACAGCACGATGCACATAATTCTGCAGCAAGACACGCACTGCACTCACTACTCTCATGTAAAACAAGCAATAAATATGCAAACAGTTCACACAATGCATCCATCCCCAAGTACCTGTAGATGATGCAGGCACAGTCCCTGCAGGTCCCACAGTTCTCAATGTCCTGTCCGGTCCTGTAGGAATGTCTTCTGTTGAAAAGCACAGAGATGACATATCAGGGGTAAAGGAGTGATGTTGTGCGTGTGTGTGTGTGTGTGGGTGTGTGTGTGTGTGTTGTGTGTGAGCCCACAGAGACATATTTAGGTTATCTTCTCCCTCGTTGAACCAGAATTCCTGGCACACACACACACACACACACACACACGCACACGCACTCATCCGCGGCAGATAAACCAATCTTCTCTCTGAAATCACCCCTGATAATTTTTTAATGAACGATACCCCCTTCCAACAGGCTCGGCTGTTACGTAAAAGACATGAGTCACCACATCACTTCAGGCATAAAATAAATGCTTATGAGGTAAAGGTTTGAGTCGGCACGAGTTACACGTCGTGCCAGCGCTGTTTTCTTCCACCGGAACACGCAAGATGTCGATTTAGGAGACACAAGACGGTGGAGTCACATGTTAGAATGTCGAAGAGGTATAGTGCTGGTATTAGTGTTAGAGCTAGTGTGATTTGGATTAAGCTGCTCAAAATTTCAGTCAAACCTTTCCATGGATTCATAGAAACACATCCATCCAAGTGTGTCTCTTTTTTTCCCTCCAGGAGTTTTTTCTTGTCCCCCACATCATGTACTATTTTGGTATGATGAGGCGGGAGAAATTACTAAGCAGCTTACAACGTAGGAAGCAGATTGATTAAGGACTTGATGAGAATGGTAAAGGGTTTACACTAAGAGGCGTGGAGCATCTGAATCCACCAACACGGTGACAGCCAAACGCCGATTTCCATCTACACCCGCCCTGCTGCTGCGTGTACGTGCACGGTGCACGAGAGGAGACCTGCTGCAAAGTAGGTGCAAGCAGCCTCTCAAAAGTCTCCCAGTGGTCTGACAAGACATAAATTCTTTATCATATCGAAAGTTGGGACTCGCATGACTGACATGAGACTTCATAAAAAATAACTACCGCATGCCATCTGTCTCACTTTCAGTTTCTTTGGCTCTTTCTCCCGGCTGTTTCGGCCACTTCCGTCTCTTCTCCCTTCTTATTTGGTTTTGTTTTGACCAAATTGTGTCCTGTCCACACGTCTTTGTTCCCACAGTATTTACAATGCTTACAATGCTTGGATAGGCTATAAATAGAGAAGCTGCATCACAACAACCTTGTATTTGTAATATTCACATGATGCAGAGACGTTGTTACTGCCGGGTTGAGGATATTCCCTTTTTTGGGGGAACAATAATTTGACTAAACATCGACCCACTTGTCTACTCTGTTCCAGGAAAGAGACAGTCTTCTAATGCAAAGCTATGGCTGCATTAACATGTCTGCCCCTAATTTGTTTTTGTGTGGGGAGAGTCTGAATCTTACTCAAGAAATTAACTGTCTGGTAATAAAACAGCAGGCTTATAGGGCTACACGCTGACATTTACTTTCCAGGACTGGAAATACCAGGCGCTCATTATTTACGTACTCCCGCTGTTTGGTTTTATCTATCCATCTATCTATCCATTCATCCATCCATCCTTCCATCCAGCAGACCAACCTATTACCAGATGGTTTTCATTACCACACTCTGCCCTGTTCTCAGAGGCCTCTGTTAGTCCTGGGTTTGCATGTCCATTCGCCTAAGGCTTCCAGTCATTTCACATTTGCAACCTCAAATATGGGATTGCTACTTTTTGGGCCGAGGGCTTTCACACGACCTTTAAACTCAGGCAAACCCCTGATTCAACCCGAGGCTGTGCAATATTTCACACTGCTGTTAACACTACCTTTGAGCAACACCTTGGACGCATGCGGTGCAAAGAACAATACTGTGATCCTGGGTCATCTTCGATGTGAAAATCTAAAACTGCACACTTGGGGTAAACTTCTAACCTTTCAGAAGTAAAGTAGAGTTAAATTAGCCCCTGGAATAGTCAAAACAAATGTTAAAACTTTTGCAACGCATTCCAGAGCAGGGTTAGTCCGGAAATTTCCAATTAGAACCAGAAGGACGCAATTAATTTTGTGTAGATTGAGGTTAATGGTCCTCACATCATGTCAATGAGGAAAGCTCTTTCATTGTCCAATCAAAATGGTGTCACATGGTTACTTTGAATCTAAATTGTGTGCGGTGAGCCCTCCAAGACACAAACTTTGGGCTGTGATTTTTTTAAGTGTCGCTGCTTAACTGCTTTGAAAGCTTCCCTGCATTCAACAACCCGACAGCCTGCTTTGGCTTATTTTTCATCTACTGATGCATTTTAGTAGTAGAGCAGTGAGTTTGAAAACACATCAGAAACAAAATACAGAATGTTTTAGATTACTAAGATGCACTATTTTGCAATTCTAGAAGGTGTTAGTTAGTAACACAGTGTAAGTTAAACAGTAGTGGTTGTAAGTATTCTCAAGCACTTTCCAAGATATGACAAATTTTTTTAGCTGGAGCTGTCTTTGTCTCAACTGTGTCAGCAGAGTGACCTCATTCAGATGAATGAGTTTTCCATGCAGTATTGTTGTATGTAGAAACATGACCTTAATGTGATACAAACTAAGCTAGTATTTCTAGAGAGCTAGAGAGTTTAGGTAGCCCAGGTTTCATAAAAAGCAAGCGTAAAAAGAATTATGAGTCACATGTTTAACCTTCCAATCAAAGCTCAAATCAATGTTCACTAAAACAGATCTGTGATTTGGAGACATCAACTTTTCAGGCATCAACTTTTCATTCTTATAATGTTAACTGTTGTACCGAAATGAAATATTGCCTCACCCGTCTCTCTCCGCTTCCTTCTTCTCAAGGTCTTGAATTACATCCAGCAGGACCTTGATAGTGTTCTGGCTGGTCTCCAGGACCCCCTCCAAGCTTTGGAGCTGGGTCTGCAAGTTACGAATATCATGCAGGGGTCCATTGGGACCCAGGAGCTTTTCTGCCACTCTGGACGGGTCCAGTTTGCACCTAGCCCCAGACACCAACCCTCCCAGAATTTCCTGGACCTGTCTTAGTGTGTCAGCTTGGGTGGCAGTCAGGGGCCCCGCTGTAGACTGCTCCCCAGACGCACAGCAGCCCCTGGCTCCCGAGCAACCCTGCTGGTTTGGAGGGAGAGGGTGCTGGCTGTTGGGAGTGTTGGGCCTTACGTTGGCTCCTGAGCAGAGCATTTTGTGTAGGACCCCAAGCTGAGCCTGGGCTGAGCTGAGACAGCTGGGCTTAAAACAGGCCTTGGCAGGAGAGGATGAGGAGGACTGCTTCTCTCCCTTCATCGCAGCAACTGGCGGGGTTTGAGCTCTATGCTTCAGAGAGCTGGCTCGCTCGCAGAGCTTGGGTGAGTCTGTACATTTTTTCTCCTCCTTTTTCTCCTTCCCACCGTCTTTATCTTTCACATTGGCCTTGCTGTCTGCCCTGAGCATGGGTGTTCGGATTCCAGGACCTGGTGGATCATTTCCCTTCTTACGAGGCGTGTAGGGTGGAGGTGGTGGGGGAGGAGGGGGAAGTCGAATGCCCCTTTTATCCTGAGCATTGTTGGGGGCCTGAGAGGGGGGGGTGTACGGTGGTGCAGCACGAAATGTGGAAGAGTACAGAGGAACAGTTTTAGTTGGTGTTGCACCTGGTTGCGCATTTGGAAGAGTGGACGCGTACGTTTTTACAAGTGAAGGCGGAGAAGTGCACGATTTAAGGTTGGGCACGGGAGAGGAGTAGGGGGTTATGCCTATGTTGACGGAGGAGGCATTTTGCAGAGCTTGACATGGTATATTGCAATGAGATACAGTTTGTATGAGAGTTGCGTAAGAAGGGGATGTAGAATTTGGGCGAGGGGCATGGGGACCACCTGGATGTGTGGTAGTGTAATATGATATGGAGGTGCAAGACATAGCAGTTTGGGTTACAAATGTACAGGGTGTTAGATTAGTAGGGGTTGTTGTGTTTGATGACTTGAGTGGTGCTTGATGTGTTACGTTTGGAGGAGTGGTTAGTTGTCTGATAGGGTCAACAGGAGTAATGTTCGGGGTTGTAGTTGGGGTAGGGGTGGAACAGGTTAAGGGAGCATCTGATACTATTGGGACAGGAGAGCTGCACTTTTGAGTGAGGCATGGTGGAGCAGTCCAGGAAGGACTGGAGCTTACATTAGCAGTGCTAGGGGTTGTTGGTGTTGAAACGACTGTATGATAAGGGATTGGGTTTAGGATAATAGTCGGGGTTGAAGTGGCGCAAGGAATTGAAAGTGCTATGGGCAGAGATGGTGTCGTGCAAGCTGGCTTGGCTGGAGAGGAGCATGGCGCCATGGCCTGGTGTTCAGGAATCTGTGTTGGTGCACTTGTAGGTAGGGGAGAGGTAGAGTAAGGCACAGTAGTTATTTGGGTTTTGGGAGGGTCTTGAGTCACAGTTGGGGATACAGGACTCACAGATTGAATTTGCACCAAGCTGGTTGATACTGTCGGAGGAGGGGAAGCACAAAGGCTGCGAGTTTGTGTCTGGGTGGCGGAGGGCTGATTATTTGCAGGAGAGTGACAGGGAGAGTCTGTTTGTATTTTAGTGGTACACAACTCCACATTGGGAGGTAGGGCCGGACAAGTGTTGCTAATTAGATTTTGGTTTGTGCATTGTTTGTCACTCAAAGGTGGAGACTTATGCTGACTCTCAGTTTGACTTTGGGCGGTGGAATACTTAGATTTTTGAGGTGAGGGAGGGCTCTCAGTTTGAACTTGAGTGGTGCACAGTTTGGTATTGGAAAGAGACGGAGATCGTCTAGGGCTTTCAGTCTGAGTAGGAATGGTGCAGTAGTGCACCTCCTTTCCAGGATCACTTGTTGTCCTATTGAGCCGCTTTCTCCTCCTGACCACTGACGGAGTGCTGCTTCCTTGCCGCTTGGGGCCATCTCGGAGGGACACAGAGGAACAGTGACATGGCTCAATGCTGTGTAGGACTGAAGGGGGACAGCTGTGCCTTGAGTTTTTAACCATACTAACAGCTGATTTAATGTCGATCCTGGAGGCTTTCGACCTCCGTTCCACAACAGTTCGATCACCAGGCCCAGAAGGACCATTCAGGTCCCTGGACCCAGGCACATGGTTGTGCGAAAGATACTCATCTTGAGAGTCATGTTCGTCATCCCCATCTACGCCAACCGAGTCCCCGAGACTGTGGCTACGTGTGGTGGTGGAAGAGAGGGACTGTGGCTTTTTCAGGCATGGGGAGGTCTGGATGGCTGTGCTGGTGCTCGTACTGGACTTGCGAGTCATTGGCAAGGTTAATGAGTTAGTCTGTGGTGGAGCCCAACATCGACGTGTAGGACCCGGCGTCAGTGGATGAGGAGGGGCCCTGGCTAAAAAAGCCGCCACCACCTCTATAGTACTTGCCATGTCCCCACGCACGGCCCCAACCACAGAGGTCTGGCCAAGTAGACCACCGGTCCGTGGCCCGTCTCTGTCGCTCCATGGCTGCGGGGATTTGCTGCTGTGTTTACGAAGAGGATGTGGGCTCGCACAGTCTGCGGCAGGTTTTGGATGGCTATTGTTTTCACCTGTTCCACTGTTGCCGCTGCTGCTGCTGCCATCCTCCAGGTCTTTGAAGCGGACCTGGTGAGTACGGCTGCGACGCCGCTTTAGGCGGCTCTCAATATCCGGGGAGTCTCGATTGAGCAGTACAGAGCGCACAGTCATCGTCCCAGGCAGCTTGTCGGCCAAGGTGCTCTTGCCGTTGGTTTGGGCTCTAAGCAGGTGGTTTGGCTCTTTGCTCACCATTTCTCAACATCCACAGGCTCTGCAGGTTGTTTGATTTTGTGAAAACCTAGCTGTGGTAGTGCATCAACAAGGAAAGTGACCTCTCCTTTAATATATGTTTATTATAACATTGAGAGATCTGTACAATTGATTGACTGAGTTTCAGTTCCATGTCTCTTAATAGGCCTGTATGCAGCTGCTCAGGTTATCTCCGATCCTTACACCATACATTATTTTGCAACTCAGATTGTCCTCGAGAAAGGATGGATATCCTTATTCACAGTTCACATTGTATTAATATCAAGTAAAAAATGAGTATAGATCTCTGTGATAAATGATAATGCAAAGACCTGTATAGGCCTTTGCTCTTTAACTCATCCAAAAATAAATATATGCAGCATCAAATATTCATTCAAATCAGCACATGAGAAGTGTCCATAGTGTTCCATGTCCTCTGAAGCCGTGCACTTCTTATTCCCATTTTTCTTGAACTTTGCAGGGAGGTGAACCCTTGACTAGGCCAAAGAAGTTACTGGCAAATAAGCATGGAGACAAGGAACGAAACCTATCCATCCTTTCTGTGTCCATCACATCAGCTTGTCTAATTGGTGGCCCTTCCTTGTCTTCTTGCTTGGTCTCTTGGGCCCTCAGGAGATTGGATGGCCAAAGTTTGTGATGGGGCTGCCTGATTCCCCATAGTGGCCTGTTTCTTGTAGCTTTTTTTGTCCTCCTTCCGTTCCTTTAGATTTTATCACTTTCCTTCTGTTTCTTTCTTTCGGAAGTCTTCTGTCAGTGACTCATTCTGTTATGACTAAAGACACAGTGAGCTCCTGAAGACGGCTGAAAGAAAGAAAGAAAGAAAGAGGAGTAAGACACAATAATATATATATAATTTATTTATAATGAAGAAGATATGAGATAAGTAGCTGCAAGAGAGAGGGGTCAACACAGGATTGAAAATTAAGACATCCATTTGTGAAAGATTAATGAAAGGAAGGAGGTGGTGAAAAAAACAGTGAATAAAAAAAAGAGTAAGTATATCATCAGCGACACAGAAATATCCATCCAAAACAAAAGCAAAGAGATTGTAATTAAGACCTATTCACTCTGGTTGAAGGCGATACTCAAGTTCTTTTCAAGTGGGTATTACCAACACTATTATTAAAAGTAGCTGTACTGTAGTAGCAGCAGAAGCAGCAGCACCGGTGGTTTTCTGTTTTATTCCCGTTCATGGACACACAGTGTGACTCGTACTTTATCCCTCATATGTGTTTGTCTCACTGAATTTCCTTTTCCTCCATGTTTAACAGTCTGCGGCCCTGTTATCAGTCCTTGATGATCTGCCATGATGACATCCATTCTGATTCATCTGGTCACTGTGTGACAGTCTGTCCGCCATGCTGTAGTTAGTAGTATGTTCTTGTCACTCCGATTCTGCGCCCTGTTTTTGACAAACTATGGCCTTAATACGTACATATATCACTTCCATTTCCTGTCTGGCACGGACAGTCAGTCTGGCAGTCAGGCATGATGCTGTCATTTGCCTTACACGATCTATGGATCTGTGCCTTGTTATCTCCTTGTGATAGCCTCTGACACTGACAGGCTCGGGCTAATTCTGTGCGGGAGTGTGACTGGCCGTTACTCTGTTGCCCCCCCCCCCCCCCCCCCCCCCACCTATTCAGTGGGAGGGGTAATTAGTGACTCCTTCACAGCTCCCTGGTTATTTAGGGAGAGAGAAACCCGAGGGGCTGCCACTTTTATTTACGTCCACTGTTTTCTCTGTTTCTCTCTCCAGCTCTGAAGAGGAGGATCTTTGTCACCACCGCAGCCCCACCGTCAACTCCCCCTCCCTTTGAAAACACGTTTATTAGGATTAATAACAATCAAAGTCACAGCAGACAGAGCCTTGGGGGTAAATATCAACTATACAGACCGTATACTATATTAATGGATTTAGAAACGGACCACAGGATTCCTTCTTGTTTTACTTACTGCAAAAGTAATACAGACAAGCTTTTAAACTTTGATTCATGCAGGCGACCGAATCAATGTGGCTAATTGTAGGTGCACGTTCACTCAAGCTACACAGGCAAGCAAACCAAAGCAGAGGCTAATCTATAGGACATTATTGACCTGCTTCGAGCTACATGTCCATTTGACCTTGATGGTGATTATCCTTCCTAATTGTCCCTGGATGCAATCACATTTGCGCTCCTGATTTTTTCTTCAAAAAGCACTTCATGAAACACTCTTGGATAGATTTCCCTCTGAGTTTCATCTACCCGCCGCAGCACCGTAGCCCTTACTCATCCTCGGGGGTGTCATCCTGATCCTGCCTTCTTTCAATCCTTCTTCCATCTGGTCCCTGTGCCGTTTTCTTTCCATCCCTCATTTCTCTCTTCCTTCCCTCCTCCACTACTACCACTCCAATCTCCGTCGCTGCCTCTTTCTGAACGGAAACGCGAGGCAAGCCCCAGGAAGAATTCAAATGTCCGTGGCGGACTGACTTTAGGGATAGTGGTCAGCTGAGTATTTGAGTTTCCTTATTGGATGCTATTATTTGAAATAGTTTATATTTCATCATCAAGTGGCATTTACAGGCTATGTCTAGCCACTTTTGAGACAAACCTTTCGCTACTTTCCATTGAAGAGGTTACGCCAGTACTGCACTATAAGTACGTGGCTGGGCTTTAATTCCCCCTGCAAGCACACCACTCCACTCTCTATGCCTCTCATTCAATTGGCCGCATGCACAGTGGCTGACGTAGACTTGGATGAGCTTCTTACTTTTTTCTCTGAGTGATCATTTTTAAGTTAACATGGCCGGGATCACAGCACAGCCGTTGTGCTTTAACTTATGTCTACAATGATTTTGGCAGACAGAGTTGTGGTTATAAAATCTGGATTTTAGCCGTGCAGAGCAGCAGCAGTGGCTATTTCATACTTCTTCTGTTGTTTGAGAACGGAATCAGTACTAGAATGACAGTCAGTATAAAAGCTGCTCCGAAAAAGTTTTTTAACTACGTGCTCAATGCCGCACATTGACTGAGCACTGTCCTGCTATATACTTAGTTTTGACCTAGTCATGTTGTCTCCCATCCCCCTTCCTCCCTCTCGATCTTCAAACTACCCTCGTATCAAAATTTACACTGACAGTTTAATGAATCTGGTCCATCTTAATGCTGCATGGGCTCACTCCTGTGGGTGAGGCCAGCCCTTTCCTACATGTGACATTTTCATGTTGAGCTTTATTGGCGGACCACAGATAAATCACCGGGCAGGAGGAGGAAGGTGTGCCACGGCATAATGTCAGCAAGGGCCATAACTCTTTACGGTTATTATTTAAGATTTACTACTGACTCCTTGCTAACTGCCTACCTCTCCGAGAAGGCTTTACTGTGAATATAGGCTTCTGTCCTCCTTCCTGTGTGTGTGTGTGTGTCTTTTATGGCTGTGTACGTGTGTGTGTCATGATAATACTAAGGTCACATCTGATCTCCATGGACTAAGCCGTGCTGACTCTGAGAAACATATCTGATGCATTCAAAATTCAAGAAGCCAAGGCCCCGGTTGCACAGATCTAATAATATTCTGTGCTTGAGTCTTTCAGGGATGCTGAAAATTGCATCCATGCCAATAACACACCTTTGGGTCTCTCTCTACTGAGGAGGTGGAAGGTGCCGAGGATTGAATTGTTATGTAAAGGCATGTCAGATCGCATCGTCTAGGCACGCTGAAATTTGTCAGACAGGGCTGAGATGAAGAGGAGGCACAGGGAGGAAGAGGAGGCAGACATACTCGGTTATATTTAGAGATGCTATGAGACACATAGCAAACTGAGAGGAGTAGGAATCTGAATAAGTAGGAGGGAGACGAGGCGGTTGGCGACAGACAGGCAGAGGTAGGGGGACGGGGAGCAAAGCAGGAGGGAACAACCCCTGGCAGCAGAGGAAATGTCACGGTTAGGGTTCAGTGAAGTGGTAAATCAGGAGCATCAGCGTGTCAGGGCATTTAAGGGGGAACTGGAGAGGAACTAAGCAAAGCTATATGATCAGTTATTGGTCCTGTGAGCACAAGGGAAGGTAAGAGTTATACCTGCATGTTGTCAGAGGAATTGAGTCATCTAACAGAACAGATGCAAAGTGGATACGCCTTTGTGGTGTTTCCTGTCGTGTCCAAAGAGATCTTGAATTCAAGTGAGGGTTGCCTGTAGATGAAAACCTTGCTAGGTAAGCACCATGTTCAGCACAGCAACGTCTCAAACAAGGGGGTGGTTTGTTTTTATTTGGTACAATAAAATGAACAAGCGCATTAAAAAAATCCAGATGTAAGCCCATAAATGACTTTATGGGCACATATATTTGTATGTTAACACATCCACATGCGTACACAGGCAAAGCCAAGCAGAAGCCTAATACAATCTAGAATGATGCTAATTGTCAGAGAAGTGCCTAAAGTAAGTAAAGGCATCATCTTCTTTGGTCTGGGATTTGATCTTGAGGAGAAAAGAAAAATCTCCATTGTAAGAGCTTGATAACCAAGCTCTTACTGATGTCGCCGCCTCTGGGTAATGAAAACTTAAGCCTGATCATGCTTAACAGCAAATGAAATTACACAAACAAACACAAATTAAATTATGATTCTTAATTCATTACACATCCTAAGCAACGCAGGGGGAACGCAACCATTGTTATTCATGTCAGATGCTTGTGTAATAGCGGCAGGATGCAAATGCTCGTTTGTTTGTTTATGACTATGTACAGGCATCCAATTTGGCCAGTTACAGTCAGCCGTCACAGCAGCCAGTGCCATATTTCACCAGGCGCTGGCTGCAGCAGAAGTTTTACATAATCAACCTCCAAAAAAGGAGTCCTCACAAGTCTCTGGGGATTTTTTTTCTTGTCATCAAAATAAAGCCATCACCCAAGAGGTAACCACCATCGCTGAGCAACGAAGCATATGAAATATGGAAGTGATATGAAGCAGCCTTTACATGTGACAAAATAAACGTATGCAAGGGACATCGCTTCAAGAAAAGTGAACAGCGAAGCAAAGACTTTCAGTCGTGGCTCGTTCTCCTCACTTGCAAATCTACCCCCGCCCTAAAAGGACCCCCAGGTACCCCTAGGTACGATGCAGCTTATGCACAGGGCAGAGCATTCATAGTTGTGTTAGGTGTGTTTCTGTGTGAGTCACGCGGAAATTACACCGCCGAAAAAAGAACAGCAATGCATTGCATTCCAAGTTGAGTCTGCTAAGGCTCGGCAGAAGTATGAATTGGCCTAAAGTGTTTATCCGACAATTCAATGTTTTATCAGCATGAATATTTAGCTGCAGAACTTTCAAGAGATACTAAGGTTGTCTGCTTATGTAACAGCACAGGATGCAAATAATTCAAGGTTAAACATCACTTTCACTGTCACAAAAGTACACAAGTACACAAACATTAGCTTGCCGAGTCACTGGATAGCTCATTACTAAAGAGGACAGTGCGGCCCCCTGACTTGCTCCCGTTTCCTTGAAGGATGGCCGGATTACTTCTGACTTTTTGAGTGAGAGTGCCAGAAGTGATTTGTTCCATCTGTCCTCTTTTGACCAAAACCCTCTGCCTAATATGAAATCCCTATATGCAGGCCAATGGATTGCGGTAAGCATACTTAGCCAACTGTGAGCAAATTCGAGGATGTTTGTCTATCTGTGAAAGAAAGCCAAAGTAAACGTTGTTTTCTTCCCAGCACTGGTTCTGCAGCTCTAATTGTCTTGTTTCTGTGGCTGGTTGGTTCTTTTGTGCGCCAGCTCTCCTCTTCTTTCTGCCACAGAGGTTAAATGTCCAAACTGCTCTGTGGGAATTATCAGCTACCAAACAGAACAGGTGGCATGACTGACATGTCAAGTAATGAGCACGCTACATGTCCAGTATTTACATAGGGCCTGGCTCCTGCCCTGGGGGTTGCTTTCTGTCAGGCCATCATGCTGCAAAATTCATGTCTAAAACATAGACATTATATTAAGGTAGATGACACAAAGTTCCACTTTTTCCCACTATCCAGAAAGGAAGTCAAAATATTCCAGATATCATTGGGAGCCAGAGTCTGCACAGTAGCCATTGGGGGATGGCCCCCCCATACCAGTGCTCAACCAATCAACAGTCTCAGTTGTTGAGTATCATGACATTTCACCTCATTTGGTGACTTCAAATTACTAAGTAGAACCACCTAAACGAACATCAGTGTGATGAGAACTAGCTAAAATGACAAACTATCTTTGGGAGAGATTTATTTGACTGTACTTTGACTTAGTTTGGTCCATGTCCTATCCACCAACATGGAGGACACGGAAACTATTACCTATAATGCAGCCAGCCACCAGGTGGCGATCAACAGGCTTTGGCTTCACAGGCCCGCTGAGAGAGTGTTGTGCTTTGGGTGTAGCTCTGAAATAAGTTTTACACATTACCCCAAATAAAGTGCCTAAAAGTGAGGTTCCAACAAAAACAGAAGCACCAATGAGATGTGATAGATCTACATTGTCACTGTGCAAGGCAGCTAGCAGAAAGTCCTCTCCAAGAAATCTGTAAGTCCTTTTGAAGCGGGTCTACTCATATTTAAAAAGAAAACTGCTAATATGTGCTAATGCTGGTGTAAAAAGCTAATTGCGTTTTACCCATGATGCCAAATCACTGTCAGTCCGGCGACACCTGGCCCACGGAAAGATAGATTATCAGAGCGTGGAAAACGGAAATTAAAGTAAAGGAATAAGACAGGAGTTTATTCACTTCCGCGAGGTGAAGACAGAAAATTAAGTGGTGGAGACAGACGACAGACTTATAAGTAACGTGAGAAAACGATTAAGAGGAAGCCTGGAGACGGAGATAGCTGACCCCTTAAAAGACACACTGATAAGATAAGATAAAAGGGAAAGATACTGAAGCGCAGAGCAGAGGGAGTGAGAGAACAAGTGAAAAGAGTTTGTGCAACGACAGACAGGATTAACAGCGCAGGGGTTTCTTCACACAGCAAATGTGCGTGCACTAATGTGCACCTGTGCATGCATGTGTATGTGATGACGTGCATGCATGGGAGCGTGCATGTGCAATTACATTTGTATCATGCCTGTCGGTTACACACTTAGTTGGAGATGAGTTAACTGAGAAACATTAGGAATGTGCAGACCACAACAGTTCTATGGCTCCTAAATGTATTACAATTGCATAAAAGCATATTTTTACATAATATTATTATAGTTTATGAAAGTGAAACACAATAAAGATTTCACGCACCACTGCAAAGTTAAACGGTCATGTAGCAGGAATCGTATGCAAGGGACCTTTCTTGCAGGGACACACGCACACACGCACGCACGCAGGCAGGCACACAAAGATCCATACAAATGGAATTCCCTCACTCAGTGCCTCCACCTCCTCCTCCACAAACTTTCGGTGTATACCCCCCCTCACCAAACGCAAGCACACACACACTAGCTCGTGACAAATATGCATTGAAAGCAAGCTGCTGGAATCTGCAAAGCTACATCACTGACAGACGAATCTAAGCTCCTCACTCTTAAAAGCTTCTCATAAAGCTGCTCAATCTTGGAAAATAACTCCCACACCTGCAGTAAAGCAAATCCCAGGTCCCAAACACACACACGCACATACACACATAGACACACACACACGCACACACACACACACACACTTATTTTTACATCTATACAGTCCCATTTCACAAACACAGACCCACTTTGAGCACATCAACACACCTCTATTGATAAATATGTGCACAAACACACACAGACAGCTGCCAATGAACGTAAACAAAATGTATCCATGCACGTGTGTGCACGCATGCAAGGGCACACACTGCCCCTCTCCTCGTTGTGCGATTCAGCAAAATGTAAAAAGCAGCCCAAACAAAACATTAAGTAGAAGCTGCTGAACTGCACAATATCAAAACACATACTTGTTAGATGCTTTCAAATCAGCTCTGAGCTCTCTCACTTGGTTATCTCTATGGTGATGCTGAGAGGAGACTGATGGGGAGATTGCTGTACTATCTTCCATCAGGACACAGAACTGAGTCACACATACCACGTCTCTCTCTCTTCCTGTTTCCTCTCTGTGTTGTCTCTTTCTCCCACAAACGCTCGCTCCTCTTCTTCGCTGCTCTTTCACATCTCCTCCTCCCATTATTCCATCCCTCTGTGACGTTCACGTGCGCTCTTATTCCCACCTCTCTGTCACTGCCGCTCGGTGAGCTTTGCACCGTTTCCTCTCCTCTGTGTGGAGTCCATCTGGTCCTCTCTGGTCTCCCCCTTCCTCTCCTCCTCACCCCTTGCTCTTCTCCTCTCTGGTTGTGTCTGTTTTTTTTTTCTCTCTCTCCTATCTCGCCCTCCTCCTCTTCCGTGGATTCATGCCTTTCACGTGGGAACCTTTTTATCCATCCCTCAGAGCGCTGCGCTCCGCTGTGCCTACCTATAGCTGTCTGAGCGTTTGTGCTGTGAGTGGAAGTGAATGGACAGGAGGGGGAGCAAGGAGACAAGAGTGAGCAAACAGGCAGTTATCCTCTCAGATGCTCCTCTCAGTTCTCCCTGTCCTGCTCCTCGTCCCTCTCTCCTCCTCTCACGCTGCGTCTCTCCATCATGACCTCCCCTCCGTGTCGCCATGCAAGCCCCCTGTATCCTTGTAAGCAAAGGGTGGGAGGGATGGAACGGGGGGATTGGGGGAAGAGTAGAGGCAGAGGGAGGAGGAGCCAATGAGTCGGTCTAATTAAAAAGCAGAGTATGTACAGCTGCAGAGAGCAAAGAGGGAGATGGCGAGAGGAGGAGAGGGGAGGAGAGAGGGGAGCAGAATGATCCAGGGGGCGGAACCGAGAGAGAGCAGCGACTTGGGGGGGTGGGACTGGAAATGAGGGGGCACGAGGTGGTTTAAGGGGGGTGTTAGAGCCTGCTAGTAGTGTGAGGTGGGAAAAAAGGAAAGGACACCAAGGTCAGCTGGAGAGGAATGCAGAAAGGTCACGCATGGAGAGAGGGAGGAAGAAGAAGGGAGGAAGAAGCAGGGAGAAGGAGATAGGAACAGACAGGTGGAATTATTCTTCAGATATCTCCCATACGAGCGGGGGGGGCCGAGCCGGGTAGCCGTGACCAGCACCATAATAGAGACACATGGACAATGGCCCTCTGAAGCAGAGGCGGATCCACAGCCAGCGAAGGTTAAACCACTCCAGTGTTTTCAAGCCTCTCTTGATTAACATGAGTGAGTGTGGTGCATGCAAATTAATGGGCGAACAAATCATCTGAATTATGTTTTATATGTATGATGACAAAAATAAATGGAAATGTTTTCCTTTTTTCTTTGTATTATTGCAGTTGCACATCTACCCCCGTCATCATTGCACTGGCTGCTGTCACCTGAGGCTGAATAGTAGAAAAACCACAATACAGCGGAGATGGAGAGATAAAGTCTACACCGAGATGCCTTCAGGGCCGAGACATCTCATTCCATTTTATCAGCTCTGATCAGTTATCTTGTCCTACCGCCCCTCTCTCTCTCTCTCTCTCTCTATAAGACCTACATTAAAATCTCACTGAATCTGTTTTTCTTACATCTCTCAGATCGTATACACCCTTAGACCCAGATTCGAGGAATCGTCGTTTCAGTAGATTTCAGATACAGTTTCATGGAAAGAGCACAATTACCTCGGCAGGATAGGAGCTGAATGAGACAGGTCCTCAGCTGCCCTAATGGAATATAATGTAGTCATGGAAGGGATGGAATATCCATTTGAACATGGAGTCAAGCCTTTAAACTATTAATACGTATTCAAGTACATGCACAACTTTGTATTAACACTCTGTAGTCACTTTTTTAAATCTAGTGCAACTCACCCCAATAATTTGGCAAAAATTCTTCATTTACAAAGTGAATATTTTTTTACATTGTTGTTAATGTTATATCAATTATATTTGATAATTGAGATTATAGTTAAATGATGTTATACATTATATCGAGATTTGTTTCAATTGTTTTGTCCTACGTATTAATTTGCAATAGAGGCGGCTTAATAAAAGTCTGATACAAGACGTTTATGAAAATGTTAAAAGAAAGAAAAAATTGAAATAATAGGCATGATAAAGGTAGATTTTATATATGAACCATGGTATTCGATTAAGGATTGCAATTAATAATTATCTATCAATCAACAATTTTTAAGATATATAGTTTAAAAATCAAAAAAACTCATTGAAGACATTGTTCTGGGACCTTCACTGCCCCCACATGTGCACAGAAACACATTTCCTTCATATCCATTCACAGTTTTGTGCAATGTTGCTGGATCCGTACTGTAATTATCTCAGGGGACTGAAAGTTCGTCTTGTTGAACGTTCACCAGCTTGTCTCATGTCTGCTCAGCTCCAGAAAGCAGACACGCAAAGTGAGCAGCTAGCTGGTGAAAGTTGTGGAGCATTAAACAGCTCAGGGGCCCATTTAGTCTCTCAGGAGTTGGTAGCGACCAAAACCAAAGCAAAAAGAAGAATGAAACTTGGATTGATATTCATCAGATGGCAAGACTACAAATGAACCATGAGTAAGTAATTGTTTAATAATTAAGTTCACAATATCAAATTAAAAGGTTGCACTCCAATGGTGTGCTCGCAACTTTTTCAATTAATGAAAGAACATTGCGGTTTTGGTGCGAAATGTGCAATACTTGCCAGCAGAAATCTCGTTAAAGAATAATATGTTCTATTCTTAAAGTGAACTACTTTGAAACTTACATTATTATAGTTTCTCTCCGTCTAACTCGGAAACAGGCCCCAGGTTCTCCATCGGCAGTCGCATTGATGCAGTGACGCTGCGGCTACAGGGACGTTCAGGGTTCATGCGCTGCACTGAGAGCAGCGACGTTGACGAGTTGTGAGACCGGCTCTGTTGGAATCAGTGCGTGTTTGTGTCTGTTGGAGCCTGTCAGCGCGGCGCTGCGGCAGATGGAGCAGTGGAGGGGAAATGAAAGGAGGACAGACTCCAAACAGGCAGCGCAGTCTACCGGCTATAGAGAGGACCTTGAGTTTACAGACGACAAAGAGCTTCTGCTGGCAGTGTTTACAGGTGGCGTTTAGTTTATTGCACATTATACTTTGACAACGTGCGAAGCTCATCACCATCTAAAGCATCCCTCCGGTGATTACAGGGGAGTTATGTGAGGGTCAAGGTGTCTTGAGAGAGCTGAAAAGCAGTCCTTTTTAGTTTTAGAGACTCACGGGCACAGCCACGGCAGCTGTGCGCTCACCGCTTTGTGGAACGACACAGAAATGAGAATACTAATAGGCCATAATAACACACTGCTGAGGCTGATGTATTTGCCACGCAGAATTAAAAAACTGCTTACTGTAATGACCCTTTAAAGAATATTAGTGTCATTATGACAGCGTTGGAAATAAATCCGCTGTATTTACTGATATAATGAATACACTGAATACATCGCTGATGGCATCGTCATCGAAACTGCAACATCACTGGCGTCACTGTTTGTGTACATTTGGGCTCTAGAAGATACTAACATGGATAATATGCGTTCAAATGTGACCATGCCAGCAACATGGGTGTATGGATGCTAATTCCAGTTCGTCAGTCCACTACTTTAAGTCTATATTTAATCACCAAACCATTGATCACCCTGAAATGTGCAGGCATTCATAGTCTCCAGAGGATGTCTGCGATCACCTCACAATTTCTCTAGTGCCTCCATGAGGCTGATAATAGGAGTTTTGATGGAAATGTTTTGGCAGCTATTGAAATTGGTAAAATTGGTAAACACACTCATGTCCCCCTCAGGAAGATTTTGCAAAACTGACGCAATTTCTATCAGCCTCAGTTGTAATTGCTAATTACGAATTAGCAAGTGTTAAACTAATATGGTGACCAGTCAAACAAACTTCATTTATATAACACCTTTCAAAATAATAAACTCAAAGTGCTTTACAGGTGATTGACAATATAGGACCAATTTATTAAGAATGTACGCAAACATTCCGATTTAGAGACTAATGCATATAGCAGAGAAGACATGGATAACAATAAGTCAACAAAAAAAACTACATTAATTAATTAATCTGAGATAAATAATAATGCAAAACATTTTTAATAACTATCTAAAGTAGGTTAGTAACCAACTAATTTTACCTAAACTAACCTACAGTAAAAAAATGAACCATTGAAATGCTGTCATAGTCAATGTTAACATGTTGGCACCACTGTTCCAAGTAGAGTCACCCCAAGCTGATAGCATGGCTCTGCAATACGTTTCCTATGGATCAACAGCATGTCTTAGTAAAAGTGTAAAAAGTATTTAATCCGTTTCCTTCAATCCCTTCTTCTCTGTTCCTGGCTTCGTGTTGTCCACATACTGTAACTCTGTCCCCTTCCTCTCACAATCTGTGATCACAACTGTAATCTGAAGGCTCCCTGCATACAGCCCATCAGATCATGTGGCCGCACAGTAACCGCGAGAACACCACCGAGTTTCACCGGCTCTCATTAATCAGCCTCCATGTCGGACCGGGCTGGTGAATTTTAAGCAGATCCTTTAATGTACACTCCGATCAAGTGATCAATCATAGCCGGAAACAAGGTTGTAGGAGAGTGGCCGTGTCTAATGCTGAGGTATACCGTGGTCATTACCTGAAAGGGCTTTCTTTTTGTTGTTTTTTTGCTATCTCGCTTTCAACCATGATGGATGAACGAGGTGGGCAGTCATTTGCCGGACCTGAGCGTAGCTGGCATCTCCCTCTCTGATCTGAGCCGGGCCCGGGACATTGTCAAAGATTATAAGTTGCTCTGATGGATGAGGGAACTTTTGCCGCTTTGTTTCTCGACCCAGCGGTGACTTTCCGTGTCTGCCCTCTTGTCTAGAAACAAGGCCGGGGGTCAGGAGAGAAACGCTGCCTGGCAACGTAATAAATGGCTGAGAAGATGGGCTGTGAAGGTAGAGAGGTTTGTGGCCGCTGCCGTGCACCAGAAGGCACTCACAATACTTTGCATCAATCCTTGTCTGCTTCAAGTAAGTTTGACAAAGTGATTTACAGAAAAAGGTTAGAGCCTCTAAACCAGTTGTATTTTAATCAGCATGAAGATGTGACAGATCTAATTCTGTCGCCTGTAAATAAACCTGCCTCTGGACATGCAGCATTGTGGAAGCTCTCTCCACTAGGTGGCGATGTTGCGCTTGAAGTGTTGCATGACAAAAGCCTCCAAAAACGATTCAGCAAAGACAAGAAAATCTGTTTCCACTTAAAACGTTAAGCTCATTTGTCCCTGAGTGATTTAAGGTTCACTGAATTGATAATTATTGATAAGTTTCAGGGTCAATTAGATGTATGCGCCTCATGGCGAGCACTGTGTTTGCATGAGACTGTAGCGTGTGCATCCTTCAGAGTCTCCCTTTGCTCTCGGCTGCATGAGTGAAATGCAGCACCGAGTCCGTGCACTGATGTCTTCAAGTGAAGCCACAGAAATGAATGAATCATCGGCCACAGGGGTTATCCAATACAGATGCAAACACTGAATTCTAAAACACACGCTCACTCTAGCTTTAATTTAAAAAAAGTGTTAAATGATAACACTGGGGTCTCCCATGTTCTGTAGGTATATGCTGCCGATAAGGTGACGAGGAAGCAACCATGTCAAATCCTGATCTGCTCTGGTCCATTTCATTTGATGTTTTTAAGGCAAACATCAAACGGGGCTCTGCAGCCTATATCCAGCCTGGCACAGATTAAAAAGGTAGAGCCTTGCTGATATTCTCCAGAGTTAACTGAGCTAAACCCCAACCTAAGCATACCCTGATTACAAAATACAGCTATAATATCCATATTGTAAACATGGCTGGTAATGATACAACAGATGGACGCTTAATAATTTGGCTTTGGAACAGGCACACACCCGAACAGCTGGTCGCCAAGAAAAAACGTAAGCGTGGATGTTCTGCATGTCCATCTCTGGACTACACATCTGAAATCCTAAACACATTAGATATAGTTCATTTATTTCATATTTTTCAAAAGAGGTTACAGTGTTGTATCTGTAGCGGTGGTCACAAATGATTTCTTATCTATGAGGAAAGATTGAAATCATTAACGTATAGTCTGTTTGTAATCCCGTGTGATGACAATTTCTGTTTGCAGAATTACATTCAGGAACATCGTGAAGATGATTTGATTTAAGGGCATGTTTTAAGTGGACATGTTTATCTGATTGATTATAGTGATAATTAAAACCTAATGATCATGAAATCACTCAAAATGACTGACTGGTGCCATGAAGAATTAGCTTTAAATGAGCTAAGCAAATAAAACACATGATAATGCACACGAAGGAATGGATGTGTCAAGTGCATAAAATAATACCAAGGTGACCTTCTTCTGCTGGAATTTAAATGAAATGAAATCGGGTGTTTTCTGTCAAGCAATTGATTCAGAGCTTTTTTCTGAAATACATCTATTTACTGTCTTGGTGGATAAGATGAGAAAATTACTTACATATCTGTATATAGGACACTAAATGATTCAATATTCACAAAGAGGTGCTTCATAGGTTATTATAAGCTTTGGACGGAGCCATGTAAGTTGTTTTGCTCTTCACTTTCTATATGTGAAGCTAAGCTAACCAGCCTCGAAGACGAATCTCATATTAAACGGATTGAACTTTTGAGTTGTATTGATCTTCTCTAAGCCTCAAACTCAGTTGAAAGCAATCAAGGTGAAAAACAGCTTTTAAAAATCTCCACACATCTCCCGCATCTAAAAACAATGAGGGACTTCTTGAGCGATAAACAAACATTTAAGTTGCTTTTCATCTTAGTTCATATTACGAACATCAGTCGTTTGAAAGTCAAAGAGCTCTGTTAAAAGCAAAGATGATGCTTTTTCTTTTTTTTTGTCGAAATGAGACTGTGAATTTGTTTTTATCATCATTACTGTAACACACCGCTGACATTCAAGTTTACTTTTCAACCACTTCTTCTGCACGATGTTGCTGAACATGACATGAAACAGCTGCACAGAGTGTGTGGGAAGAAAGGAGTGGCCTTTAAATGATCTCTGCCATGGTCTCATAATCCATCAATCTGATCAAATAAATGTGTGCACTGAGTGTATAGCTCTGGCATTTGTCGTACTTGTTCCCAGAGCCAGGAAACCTGTCACTGCCCTCCTTCCACCAAGCAGAACAATATTTCCTTTTGACACTAACCCTATCATTATAGGTTACTATGCAACCTGATATGTCGAGGCATGAAATATGTGTACATGTATAACGACACATAATTTAACCTTTCTGTCGATCTATCGTTGTCGTGGCACTTTCACCTATAACATCACAGTGTTAAAGCTGCTGCAGACAACAGAGGATACCCGGTGTGGTTTGGTCTTTCCATTCACCACCGGTTGAGCAGTTTATAATATGGTTATTATTATGTGGACATTCATTATCTGGATACATTTTGTGGGGGTGTTTTTGACACTTGACCTTTACTGAGATAACACTATCAGGTCAAAATTACCCTTGACAAACAATTTGAGATGTGATTTTTCAAGTTAAAAGATAAATGGTCCCCTGTGAAATTAGCCGTGGTCATAGGCACACGGCGAAGCCATTAATCCAACCTCTCCTTTAGTTCAGCCGTTCAGAATATTCCAGAAGAAAACTCTAATCTAACTGGCAGGTTGTTATGAAATTTAATTAGCACACTGACTGTGTGTGGGATCAGAGGAGATAAATATAATTACAATATAATTATGATGTTTGGTTTCATCCAAAAACTGAAGCAAATTCCGAGGCTGTCAGGGTATTAGACTTTTTAGGTCATTTATCACATTTTTTAACTGAATCTCTCATTAAAGATAAATATAATTAATGATAGTAATAATAATGTAAACATAGAAAAATAATACATTTGAGTATTATTGCAAATATACATACATTAAAGCTGAGGACATTATGGTATGATCTTTAAAAACGTTCTTGTATACAACTGGCTGTTCTGTGCTACACCAATGTTTGCTTTTCTATTAGTAAACTTACAAAATAAGTCGTTTTTTTACACACCATATAATTTGATGTAAAATGTTAATCAAAACTTTTTAAATGTTGTGACTGTGATGGTAAACTCCATCTAAACATATGATAAAAGTATCCCGCTAAAAAAAGGAGTCTATATTTGAACATGTGATCAGCGATTGCGTGATATATTATAAATATACAGTGTGATATGTTCAGGGGCAGTGTTGTAAACGAGGAAAGGGAAGTTATTTGATTTGTGTCATCCGATGCTAATGGCTTCTGAGTGGTGTTTCTGTCGTCCTCCAGCAGACCATGAGCCCCACACGACAACAAAGAGCCAACGTCTCTGACCGTCATCTGCAAACACAACGGATCTATCGCATTATCATCCAGCCCGTCCTGTCTTTCCACTCCGCCTGTTTCTTCAACACGATCTCACAAACCGGACAAAAACAAACACGCATAACTTGTACCGCTGCCAAGATAATAAGTCTCCCCCCATCCAACCTCTATGAACTCAATTCCAAGGCCATTACCCGCATTAGAACCTCAAATGGCCCAAGACATCCCTCACTCACTTAAACATAATGCCATCAGGACACTGATACAGGTCAGTAAGGTGCAACAGCTGCCCCCATCAGAAATAGCCTGGTACCTGCAGCCAAAGCAGCACTATGTAAGACATGCCACCACTAATCCAGCTCTCGACTGTCAGTCAGTGTTTCATGTTCATAACATGTCCTTAATTGTTACTGTTGCGGTTCTTATTGTCTAATGATGTGTACTGGTATAGGTGTTGGTCTGTTTGTATCATGGCACGTCATTTGTAACTAACTAACTTAAACTCTCAAATAAATAATGTGACATCAACTGTGAGGTGAGAAGATGTTGTCTTATGTACATTGGTGATTGTGTTGCTTCTTGTATAATGCATGTTGTAAGACAAATGTAATAAAACACTTCTGATTAGCTAAAAGTTATACGTAAAAAACATAGATATTGTGATTCACAATATGTAAATGTTGTAAATTACAATACTGTGCAAATACTTCATTGCAATATGTAAAGATTTGAAATCACCGTATTGTAAATAAACATTACAAATTGTACATTTACAACATTGTACAATATCGTTATTTTTTACAATAATAATGATGTACAAAATACATTTTAATAAGTTCTTAATCAATATTTCGGAAACTTTTTGGGAAACAAGTTTGTCTCGGTCTCACCTGCTGAGCTCGTGTTGTTTACCTCCTCCCTGCTGTTGACACGCGGGAGAGGGGCGGGGGTGAGGAGGAATGGATGGATGAGGGGAGAGGAGGGGGGGGGGGGGTGGATTAACGCAGCGTCGGTGTCCGGTTTTAGGCTCCACAACAAACCCTGTGAGTGATTGAGAGAAAAAGATCCTCACTGGCACAGAAAGCTCGTCCAGCACCTGCTCGTCCTCCTCGGTCAGTGTCAGCATCTCTGCGCGCTCAGCCTCCAGCCCCGCACAGCCCCCGGCCATCCAACATGTCTCTGTCCGGCTCACAGACACCAGAGGACGGACTCTACGGTGAGTGGTGGCGGTGCTGGTACACGGACCGGCTCTTTGTTTTGCTGTTTATTCAGTCAGTTATTAGGTCGCTTTAGGACGCAGGGTATCCTCACGTGTAGGGAACAGGGAGGATGGTTAAAGCTGCCTGGTTGTGTGCGCGCACACAGATTCAAAGTCTAATTTCAGAGTGCAAATGTCAACAAACAACGGCAGCTCTGACCCCATGGATCAGTGTGTTTCCAGGTGTGATGGGAAGGTGTTCACCCACAGCTGCACGCACGCCTCTCCCAGTTTCAGGGCTGAGAGGAAAGTGTTACAGGATGTTACAGAGAGAAAGATGAGGAAGAAGAAGAAGAAGAAGAGGGAAGAGGCAGTTTTCTTTTTGCCATTGTTGTTGCCACTGACACCGTCATTGTGTAAACGGATTCCCTGACTCACCTGTTTGTATCTCTATAAACCAATTAGGCTGTGGAGATTTCCTGAAGCTTATAGCTCAACCGTGCATGTGTGTGCACAGAGGATGCTGGGCCCAACATGTGGAGCAATGCGAGGGGGGGGGGGGGGGGACGACGACAACACACACACACACTGAGGAACTGGGTGAGGGTAACTGAGGGGGTTAGACTTTAAATTCAGAATTTTACAAATCAGCACAGGGTTAACAATTACAGCTCTATCAATACTGGAGTATTTTAATATTTAAAAACCCGTCCCTATAATTTCCTTACCCCAGTTTCAGGCTTAATATATTAACGGAACATCATTTTCTGAACAGCCCAAACTGCACATTACTGGCAAAATTGGCAAATGTGGGACCTTATTTCCAAAACTCAGGTTTCCATCGGAATTAAGTACAAATTTTAATTGAATTCGAGGAAAAGAATATGGAAATCAATTTATTTTTGGTCCACACACATCTTTTCCACCTCAGGTTTTAAAAAATGTAAAATGTAAAATGTGCATTAAAAAACGAATCAAGGCACCGTCATATTATCGCTTCAAACAGCAGAACATGTTGGTTTGTCATTTGACATTTCTATTTTGCTGTCGTTTTAAGTTTTTTTTATGTTACATCTTGAGAGACAACGAAAAAGAATATATACAAATATGAGGTAGTTAAAATCTAAAGGCCCTCCTGTCGTCTCTTCCCTCCCCTCAACATAAAGAAAACACACAACAACCCCCCTCCCCCTTTCTCTGCCTCCCCTTCACAGGCTGATCACTTGTGTGCAGTCCCTAAACTGGGAACGGGCATTCATAACAAACATGAATCTGTAGCGCTGCAGCTCATTGAGTCTTTTAACATCCAGCTCTTGTCCACATTATATAAAGCTGATTTGGCAGTGTGGCACAGATGAATGTGCGTACGGGGGATTGCACCGCACAGAAACTGATTTAGCGCCGCAGAGCGTTGCCAGCCAGATAAGTCAGGCGGCGAGGCAGTTGTTATGTCATAACTCCCCTCTGTGGGAACACAACTAGGGCAATGGCAGAGTCCCCCCCCCCCTAAATCTGCCTCAACCAACCTCCCCTCCTCACCCTTCGTCCCCTCTTCTCTCCATCCCCGTCCGCACTGATTCCACCTCTTTCTGCAAACTGCTGGTGACGCTCGCACGGTGTCCTAAATCCATTTATGACGTGAAGATTAGAGAGATCAGACGGGAGGGGAAGGATATACAGATGAGGTGTTGATGTTTTGTAAATGTGTCAGATAGGGATACAGGCGGCATGACGAGGGAGAAACAAGGGGAGCAGAGCAGAGGGTGAATGGCTAATCTCTTAACAGAAATAACATCTTACATAAGCAGGCATGCTGTCAGCCCGAGTTAGCCCTGCTCCACTGTTTGGCTGCTGAGTGTGGGCACGCCATACACACCAGCATGCATGTGTGTGCACGTGTAAATCTCTTCCTGCCCATGCACCCAATGACCCTCCATTCATGTGTCCATTCATTCATTTGCGGTCTGTGTTTTCAGGAGTCATCGATAAGAGAGGGAACAGACACTTGGTCTCTGTCTCTTCTCTGTATGTTACATACACATGTTTTTATACATGTGTGTGTGTGTGTGTGTGTGTGTGTGTGTGTGTGTGTGTGTGTGATGTCACTGTCCAGCTGCATTTCCATCCAGGAATTCAACATGTCCCCGGTCTGGTGTCATGTCAGGACATCGCTGGTGGTGCTGCTTGACCTATGACTCACCATATGTCAGCGCACAACACAAACCTGTCTACTCCACAACGAAGATACAACATTTACCAATAAGTCTTATTTCTTAATTTGGCAATGGAAACTGCATTTTTTTTTAATAGTTCTGCTTATTCTTCTTTTTTATGAATAGGAACTCAAAATACAGGATACAATAATCATCCATACACAGACAATTTATTGCAGGTTGAATCATCAATAAGAATATTTTTCATATAAAAAACTATGCTAGGTTTATCACACGAGTTCATACAATTTTATTACAATCTGAAAGAGATTATTAGCGTTTTCTCAGATACTAATGTAGTTTTATTTCTTCAGCAGATTGGATTTTTTAAAGTACTTAAAGCATTTTGTGATAGTTTGATTGTAGTGACAGATCTACTCTCAGTAGTGTGTCCTGTGATTAGAACAACAAAAAAATATCGCACGCTCACTCAAAATGTAAATATACTTGTTTAAAATGCATAAATGTGTTTACTTCCCTCGCATAATCACAGTTCGTCTCTGGCCCGCTACAGCTGAATGTATGTGTACGGAGTCCCGCTGGTTCCTGCCTCCCCTGCTTGTGGTGTCATCACTAACTCTGCTGCTCGTGTCGTTTGCTCGTCAGGCTCCTGGGTCGAGCTGGAGGAGCTGATCGCAGCCGTGAGCAGCAGGGAGAGTCTGACAGGGCCGCAGGACTGCATCTCCTCCGCCCTGCATGGGGAGCTGGAGAGGATCCTTCTGGAGGCGCAGCTGGAGTGTGAGAGGAGCAAAGACAGGTCGGTGTGGATGCTTTGGGTTTGGTTTGGGGGGGGGGGGGGCTGTACTCAGTGGAGTTTTGTTTTCACAACGTGTGTTTATTTTCCCTGTTTTTGTTTGCTGTGATAGTAATGTGGACTCATTCGGTTGCAGTGTGTGTCCAGATTGTAAAGGCTTGTTTGTTCCACAGTCCTCCGCAGGTGGGATCTCCACGGTCCACTGGTTCCCCGAGACCCAGCAGTGATCAGGACAGTGACTGTGTCACCATACAGGTATTCTTCTTCCCAACACCACCATCCTTTTTGTAATCTACAAATAATTCCTGCACAGTATTACTGAATGTGTTTATTCAGATTACTTGCTGCACACCCAACCAATTCTTACTATGTATTACAGTACCGTTTAAAATCAACCTGCAGAGACATGAGGCTTGTTGGAAATCTATAATCTATATTATGGAACATTTATTTGAATTCATGAAGTGATGTATTTATTCAACAGAAAATTAAAGACTCATAGGTGATGCCTTCAAGTGTCCACTCACATCTTAGGGACGGTCCAACAACTGTGTTTTTTTCTTATTATTGTGTCGTAACTGTGTTTGTGCAGATGCTTCTTGCTAAATGGTATTTAGAGATTTCCCCTAAAGGTTTATGAGACATATGTTCAAACTCAAGATGAAAGTAAATGTTAGAATCAGCCATGCGCATGTACTCCGGTACTCAACAAACAGACTGTATATAAAGATTGATACACACGCTCGACCAGTCACAATTCATTCTCAACTGTCAATCATGACGTTTCGACCTGTTCTTATAGCATCAAATAAGTTAAACCAAACCCCCCAGAGAAATGTGACAAGTCAGTGTGATAAGAACTAACTAAAAACCATCTTTGAGAAATAAATATTAAATATGTCCTTTGGCTTTTTAGTATACATGTCCCATCCAGTAACATGGAGGAGACAGGGCTTATGAACTATACTAGATCAAGATGATTTTGCTTCACTTTTGAGAGCTGTTTTATCACTCTATTTCTTCTCTTGCACATCCTCTCATCCTTAACATGTGTTGCAGGAGGACGTTGAGCGGCGGGTGGACACAGACTGGGTGTGGGATTGGTCCAGTAGACCTGAAAATATGCCACCAAAGTAAGACCAGCTCCGCCAAAGTCAATAATTACATTTTTTCTTGTATTCACGATGTTCCATGCATTGTAAGAGTGCTTGCAAAGATGTGTAATGGTTTAAAATGAAAATGTCTCTCTTGCCAAGAGTTAGACGAGAAGATCAATACTACTCTCGTGGTTTTGAGCCAGAAAGAATTTGCTTAGCTTTGCATAAAGACTGAAAAGAAGAGGGGTGGGGTTTATCATGGCTCTGTCCAGGGTTCAAAATCCACATAGAACCTCTGGATGGATGGAACCTCTAGAACTCACAAATTAACATGTTGTGATAGTATGTAGAATTAGTTAAAAGTTAGTTGAAAAATCCGGTCTGTTTTATTTGCAAAACATAAAGAACTGTGAATTCATTGATCAATTTGACAGCACATTCCAATGTGGTTTCTTTTTACCTTTGATTTTTGAGAAACACATGAATCATCCTCCTTTTTATTTACTCTGCCACACTAGATCTTTTAATCTGTTTGACAGGTAGTGCTTCTTAATGATCCCCGGCTCCGAGAACTCTGCTCCCTCTCTCACATTCCCACTCCTCTCTCTTGTGTTCTCATTATCTCTGTTTATTTTTTTCTCCTCTTTCTATCTTCCCATTCCCCACACCTCTTATCTGTGGCTCCTTGTCGTCCTCTCTCTCCTCTCCTCTCCCTCTCTCTCTGTCTCTCTTCAGAGAGTTTGTGTTTCAGCACCCGAAGCAGCCGAGCTCCCTCAGCGTTAGGAAGACAGAGGTGATGAAGAGAGGACTCTTCTCCTCCGATGTTCTCCTCATCCTCGTTCCCTCGCTGCTGGCTTCACACCTGCTCACACTTGGAGTCGGGTGAGACATGTTAACACAAAGATAGACTCGTGTTGCGTTTATCTTTGTGTTACCCGAAGCAAATTCATTACAGCTGGTAGAGTTTGCTCTATTTGAATTACTTTAAATCGAAGTCAGGCAATAAATAGAATTGTATATTAGCTCATATTCGAAAATCACAATTTGCCTCATGGGGCTTATTAAGGTGCAGCATCCTCTGCCCTTAACCCTTTCCCAGGATAGACAGTGTGATAGAAGCCATGTGTAACGTACATCGGCAAGATAACATAATTTACAACACTCATGAGAAAAGATAGAGTCTAACAAAAATGGAACTGACACTAAAGCTACATTTTAGAGGCAAAAAGTTCAAAATATCCAGGCAGCATCACCAGTTTATGGTCGGGTGTCGAGCAGATGTTCTTGTATTGCAGTATACAGCAGAGCTAGGTGGTCCTATAATAGAAATTGTCTGCTTTACTTCTTGTTTGCTTTGTTTTAACGTACCTGAATCTTGGCCGATGTATTTGCTGGCTTTGCTGGAGGGTAAACTACAGCGGTGCTAAAATTAGGTTAAGCTCTAATTGCGTCCCTGACCGTCTCCTACACACTGAGAACCAGTGGATGTATTAGTCATAGATGGAACATATATAATGAAGTTAGTTAACGATTAATGAGGTGTTTCCTGGCCTTCGAAGTACTTCTCTGTTACCATGGATGTCTCACAGGAAGCGGATAATGGACTCACCGATGGAGTCTTTTGGCTGAAAATTGCTCACCTGGCATGTTGTTTAAGAAATGATTGTAGCTTCCAGGTTTTTCTTCTGTATTGGGAGTCCCACCTCATGTGCACATTAGTGTTGCCCCCAACATGCATGTTTCTGCTCAGCGTCTAGCGCTTACATCATATCCTGTATATATTAAAGTTGATTACATGTCTCCACTTACGCTATCCAGAAGTTAAGCCAAAATATCCAGGGTAGGAACGCTGCCATCTTGCACCGATGACATCATTTGGAAACAGAGTCTGCACAGTAGCGCTCCGGGGATGGAGCCACAGCAGCAAGGCCCTGTCGATACATGTGCTAGCCAATCACCAATCAGACTCAGCTGCACATCACGAGTCAGACTCAGCTGCCAATCACGATGTTTCACTTAGTTTTTATACCATCATTGCCAGAAAAAGGAACACAAGAAAATACATGAGTATGATAGGAACTTTATAAAAAGACAAAAAGCATCTATGAGAAAGATGTATTCGACATGTTCTTTAGTCAATGCCCGCCCTGCTCACAATAGAGGGCCTAATGACCTGTTCTGCTGCCAGCCACCAGGTGGCGATGCACATGCTTTGGCCTCGCTTTTGTCATCTATCTTCACATACAGTACAGTCTATGGATGAAACAAATCTATTGATGATATTTGTTTTGCATGCTAGCCCCTCTGTGTGCTCTGCCTATTGTACAATGTATTTCTTAGGAGAGGTTTAGTGAAAGGTCAAAATGTAACAACAGATTTTTCTTTTCTCTTTTTAGGATCTACATAGGAAAGCGACTGGCTGCTTCCACAACTAGCACGCTGTGATGTCACCTGTAACAGTCTGGCCAATAAGGTCACAGTCCGCCCTCTCTACCGCAATAATTTGCCTCCTTCCTTCTTCGTCAGGGGGCAACCATAGGACCCTGTCTGTCTGTACCTCTGTCTCTGTTCAAATGTACCTGTGTCTTCCCAGCAGCACTCTGCCGGTCTGTCATTCTGTCGGCCTCTCTGTCAGTATAAGCGTGTCGTAGGGCCCGAGGAGCGGATGGATGTCCACCAAAGAGTCAGTCTGAGGTCACTTTTACTCTCCCACAGAGTAACGCTGATCTCAACTAGCTAAAGTGTCATCACAGAGAAGAGATTGCCCCGATACAAGAAAAGATAACGAAAGTTTCATCCGGCTAGATCAATAAATCCCTTTGATAGGCGGAGATGAAAACAGTTGGTCGGGAGCAGTGTGCAATGTGTGCCGACAAAATGAGAAAGATAACATGTGGTAGCCTTTTCTCTCAACCTTTGAAAGAGCAAAATGTCTGTAATTTGTCAAAAGTAATGACCCTCTGTGAGACTGAGCCGCTGAGAGTGGTTCTGCGCCGCGATGGTTTATCTAATGTTGAGAGTTTTAGTTGGCCGAGTGATTGTACAGTAGGAGAAGCTCCGGTTGTGCTTTCCGTCCCATAAACCAATTAAATATTTGACCTCCGACAAAGACAATCATGATCCCATTAAACTTCACTCCTCAAAACCTTATTGTGCCTCTCGGGGTCTTTTATTCTCTCTCCTCCGGGCAGTGTTTGTCGCACACATGTTCACCTCGTTTGATAAATGCAGGGAAAGTGAAGCGTTTGCAGCCAGCAAAGCACAAAGATCTGCTGAAGTAAGCTCGGCCCAGTAATCCAGAATATATGTGGACGGTATATTCTCGCTTTCGGGCTCTGGTTGTCTGGGCATGGTTTGCAGGTAGTCATAGGAAACAGAAAAGGGAAATATGTTTACAACCTAAAGTGTTGTTAACAACATACACATGAAACACAGCATCTGTTTAGAATTAATACCCTTTCCAGATGAAGTGAATAATAATAAAGGTCTTTCCGTGGTGTGTGTTTTTTTACCTCCACCAGTGACGACTCGCCCTCTTGTCTAACTCAGGTCTTGCAGACATGCTATGACATCACAGCACCCTGTCTCTATCCATCTGTCTTTGTCATTCCTCACCTCACACGAGTCTTCCTTTTCTCTCTTTTTTTTTAAAACTAGCTGCTGCCTAGACCACTCAAGGATTTTGACATTTTATGGCTTTCCCGTAAAACCAGAAAACCCGTTTCCTCTTAACATCTCATGAAAATAGCTGGCCTGCATTTGGAGCGGCGGGTCTGAGAAGCACACCGAGTTTTTTGGTGTTCTTTTCATGCTTTGCTGCTTCGGATGTAAGCGCGTCCCATTTGTCGTCCGGCCTGGCCGAGCCCAATGAGTTTATCAGCCATTAGCGGGGTGTTTGATGTGAGGGGTCCTGCTGAGCTTGTTAAGCTACTCCTAGACAACACCGAGCTGACGATGCAACAACAAGGCCGCCTTGGCACAGCACAAAACCACCTGGTTTCCATTCACAGACGACCACATGTTCCACGCTCGCATCCGTGCAGCCATATGGCTCGTACATATTTTGGCAACAGTCTTTCAGACGATGTTATGACAAATGATTTCACGCGATTAGGAAATGTGCGTTCATCATCTTTGAACGAGGTTTGATCTATTTTCGTTTCGCAACGTTGCAGTTTAGGTCTCGCTGAAATGGTTGACTTCTGACATATGATTTATTTTTAGACTTTTGACCACTATTTTGGTGATATCAACATTTACCTCAGCAAAATTTAAACGAAAGATACAAATGAGCAATGAATGAACCGAGCTGTCGTGTTTAAACACCAATCAAGGTTGACACATGGTTTCACTGGTTCCGCTTAGACCAGGGGTGTCCAAACTTTTTATCCCGAGGGCCACATACAGAAAAAAATTCGAAGGTCTGGGTCACTTACGCCGCCACGCCCCCCTGCCCTGGAGCAGACCGTTGACAATTCAGCCTCAATTGCGTTGCCCCGGGGCGGGGCGTTCTGAGGGACAGCTGGCAGGTCAGGGGTGAGATGGGCGCCACCTAGTGTCTAAACTGAGAAGTACAATACAATAGGCAATAGTCCATTACATTACAATTCATTTAGCTGACGCTTTAATCCAAAGCGATTTACAATCAATGCATTCAAACACTGAACAACAAGAAACAAGAAAGTACAATTTCTTCAAAAAAATAGAGCAAAACTATATAGTGCTATAATTAAGTGCCATTTAAGTGCTACTAAATTGCTAGTTTAAAAAAAACAATATCTTTTTTTTAATTATTATTTTTATTTTTTTTGAGGCGGGCCAATTTAAAATGAATGGCGGGCCGCAGATGGCCCGCGGGCCGTAGTTTGGACACCCCTGGCTTAGACCTACTGTGCTGTTATATTTGTGGTTTGGTTTGTTTATTAAACAAACCAATAAACAAATGGCTATGGGTGAAAACATAAGCCCTTTGGCAGAGGTAAGGAAACATTTGAAAACAAAGACTATGATAAAACGCTAATCGGTACGACAGAAGGAAATTAGCCAGTTAAAGTGTAAATGCTGTTTTATTGAACAACCTGCATTCACCAATAGAATCCTGTGATATGATCCTGATTGTCCTCATCCAACAAAAATGTCTCTCAAAAGTGAATTATGTTACGGTTTGGTGGAGGAGATGGACCCAGGATGCAGAGGTTACAAACAAAGAGGTATTTAATATAATAAAAGGCTTTAAACAAGACAAAAACAAAACACTAACACTAACAGGTACGTTCTGGCGACAAGGCGCACAGAGAACAAGGAAGCAGGAGAAGCTGGTCGAGACAGCAGAGACAAACAAACCATATCTATCACGTGTGGAAACGAGTAGACAACGAGTAGACAACGAGAAGACAACGAGTAGCACAACCACGAGTAGAAAATAACGAGTACGAACCGACAGGGGACAAAGGGAAACACAGAGGCTTAAATACAGAGGAAAGGAAGGGGCAATTACGCACAGGTGAAACACATGAGGACTGGGAAGACAATCACCGAAAGGAAGTGACACACCCGAGAAGCTGGAAACACACAAGGAAGGAGAGACTACAAAATAAAACAGGAAACAGAACACACAAGGAGAAACAGAGTGCACACATGAAAACAGAGATCTAACAGTTAACAGACAACACTAAAAATTAAGCTTCTTGACATGTTCACCAACTTCCATTGTCTTATATTTCAGTAACTTTATGTCTCTAGCTGTAAAATTAGCCAACACTGCCTCTTGTTGGAACGAGAAGTTAACAGATTAAAACTGTTCCTCCCCTTGTTGGATGACCTTGTCGCATTATCGCTTTTACCACTTCTCAGCAAATACTAAAGTGAGTTCAATTTTAACCATGATAGAAAATCTGAATTTTCATTAACTTGAATTATCTTACAAATATTGCATTTTGGCTTTACCCCGATTCAACCCCCATTCCTCACGTGCCCCTCCCAACCATTAACCCTCAGCTTGGGGCAAACAGGCAGTCACAGGTGGGAGAGGCTGTTGTAAATCACCACACTCTCACAGAGTGTTATCCCCCGCTGCTGTGAACCATGGTGAATTCTTCATAGCAGCGGACTGGGTGAAGATCCTCTCATGTATTAAATCCTCCCCGAAACAAGGACAGTTACAGTCTTTAACGCCAGATGTGATTTTCCACAGACCTTTCAGATACGGGTGGAAACAAGGTGATAAGCCTGATTCTGGGCATTTGGTGTAACGAAAGGAAAACAAAAAGGGGGGAGGGGATCCTCATGCCTCGTCCCTTGTAACAATCGAAGGCAAAGACCGACTGTGGAAGAAATCTGTTCATTTCTTCGCCTGCACTTTGGAGATCGGACATCTGCCGCTCTGGGAAATGCATTATCTCCCGGCTCCTATAGTGCGAGACAGGAAAGAGAGAGTCCAGTTTCAAAGAGGGTTGAATGTAACAAAGGAATTCAGTGAACCTGGCACGGCGTCTGTGGCGTAACGCTCAGAAACCGGGTCACTTCTTCAGGCCTCCGTCTCAAGTAACCTCACTTTACCACATGTGGCCCTCTTCCCCCACATGAACCACCTATCATTACGACAGAAGGCTATGATTTCACAATTCGGAATGACACTCAAAGAATAATGTTGCGTAATTGACTGCGGAAGCAATCGCATGTACGAAAACTTATTGCATCTTAGGAAGATTGATCGTAAATATTTATATAGGCTTCAATAAATAGAGTTTGCATGGGGAGACCACGGTGTCTCCTTTGATGTGATTTGACACTCGCTACGTGACGAACGCCCCACCGGAAACACTCTCCGGCAGATCCTTGCATCTTTCATACTCTGTCACTCTTGAGAACGCCGCGGCAAATTCCATAATGAGCCTCATATCTGACAAGGTGCGGAGGTGACACGGAGAGAAACTACCTCCCGTGTGTGTGAGAGTGGGGAGTCTTTGTTTTCTTGTTATGCGCTCAAACACGTGCATGTCATCTTGTATCTGCTGGGCCGCATTACAGAACCAGGAAGAGGCATTAATTGCTTCCATGTGCCGTCCTCTCTCTCTCCTCCTCTCGTGCACACTCCTCTCGGCGCAGCCAGTCATGCTGGCGGAGAGCAGCGCAGACGCGGATGTGGATTGCACCGCGTCTGAACAAATGACCCAGTTTGCTCTCACACTGCATGTGCCGTTTCCCACCGCATGCGTCGGACCTCTCCGGCCCAGACGTGCTCGCGGTCTCAAAGTGCCAGAAGTATGAAGGATTAATGAGAGCACCTGGAATACGACTCAAAGAAGCACAATGCAGCTCTGTTCCTCCCGCACAGGCCGCTCACCATTGTGTAGGCGAGCTCTGTCCACACTTGCCGAAGATTATCGGACTCATGTTTTGCTACAAAGAACTCTTTACGAACAAGTTGTGCAAATGAAAGAAATGGGATATATTCAACTTCGGGAGAAATGGGTGGGTTTTTATAATAGTTGCTGAGCTGAGGAACAGATCTAAAGCTTGTGGGGATGTTGAATAGCGTCAGGAGCCTCCTCCCTCCCAGACCTTTCTAAAGTTCAGCGGCTGATTGTGTCCAATAATCACTGTAGCTTTCCCACAATTTTTCAAACCAACTTCAAGCTGTGTTTGATTCAAGGCACAGAGGTGAGAAAAAAGCCGGAGGTTGAATTCCTTGCTCAAGCCGTGTTAATTCACTCATCACACATTTTCTAAAAATAAACGCACATTATCCGACATTTGACGATCATCAACTGCCTTCCCCCGTCAGTGGGTGAGTCAGCCAGCTTTTCACTCCAGCTTTTAAACGTGGTCCTTCGGAAAACAACTATGAGCACATTTTGTTTCCGCAGTGGTTGGAGAGGACATTGTACAAAACAGGGCGATGTGTCTAAAGCCATGCTAGGAGCTTTGTCAGGCTGCAATGCTAAAGTGCCTGAGTAACAGGTACAGTTAGCCAGTTTAGCATTTTAACAGGCTAACATTTGCTAATTGGCACATTGCAGTTGAAGCTGATGGGAAGTTAGTTTCGCAGGTGTAGGAAATCCAAAATACCTGAATTACCCCCCTGGTGGCTGGTTGAAGTACCAGTCAAAATGCTTCCTCCTCCATGTTAGCAGGTGGGACATTTAGAAAACTAAAAAGTCACACATTAAATTTGTATGGTTTTTAGGTTTGTTTTCATCATATGGGCAGATTTTTCCGGTAAGTACGATTTTATTTTAGTTATTTTATGCTATGACAACAAGGTTGACAGCTAAGACTGAGTCGGGATTGGTTTAGCTACTGGTTTAAATTTAGTCGAAATCCAGCCAGTCGTTGAAGGAACATTTACATGAAACATCATGGTTGTGCTCAAGGAATACTCAGGGCTAAACCAAACTAAAGCAATTGGGGGTCATCCTCTGCAGATCATGAATCTAGATAAACTTCACAGCGGTCCATTGTGTAGGTGTTGAGATATTTCAATCTGGACTAAAGTGGGGGCCTGGAACTAAAGCCATGCTGGCTTAAACAAAGTAAGAGGAAAGAGAGAAAAGTCACATTATGGGAAAGGTCGCGTCGGGGGTGTTGGTGTGAAAAACTGAAAAAACGCGATGTCCAGCCAAAGTGATGGTTTACCGTCATCAGTATGAGGTGTTGGTGAAACATGCATTACGAAAGCGCTGGTGTGAGTGACTCAAGGAACAGCTGGACAGATTCAAATGGTCCGACTGTGAACTCACGGTTTACACATGACTAAACCATCAGGCCTGGCTTCGAACGGGGGCCTGTATTACGTAACCTTGCAAACTACTGTGAAATTTAGTCAGCCTCAAACCACTTTGTTGTTTTTAGAAATGATACGTCCCATCGCATCGAAGCTATTCTGGGAATACCTCTATGCCCCTTTCATCAATCTTCTCGTGTAATGGTCGTGTTATTCCAAGAAGGGAGCTCAGGTTCATATTACTGCTCCCACAACTGAGACTGAGTGATTTAACAGAGAGATATGAAGGTAAGTAATTCAGTATGGTAAATGAAACTGAAAAAAATCAGTTTCCTGTAATTTTCCAAAGGTGGTTTCAAAGGATTAGAAAAACACACAGCCCAGACTAATGACATTCAACTGAAATTTGCATTTCTATAACAAAAACGTTATTTTCTGCATTAACCGCAGAGTAAATGTTCTGATTCATTTTGTATCTATAACATTTAATGTATCATTTGTATTCAAGCCTTCCACGCTGTGCCATTTCCAGGGAAGTAGACAGCTTTATCCACCATGACACCCCAATTTGGCAGGAGAGTTTTCAGTCTGAATATGCTGCAGGATGTGGGTCCATTTATTAAGCGCCTACCTCGAGTTCAAAGTTATACAGTCTGTCTAACACCAAAAATTCAGGCAATTTTATAGTGTAATTTGGGCTTTGGAGTGACTTCTCGCTGCCAGACCGGGGCGAGGTATTTGATAGATGCTGCAGATTTTACGAGGTGTTGGGTTAGACCCCTCTGACTTGCTGACTGGCTGCTGTTATGTAACTTCATCAGGTAAGATGGCGCAGAGCTTTTAACACATCGCATCCCACAGAGTAATGAGGCGATCAGGGCAGGAGCGGAGAGACGTATGCTCACCTCCGGCTGTGGTTTTATAAGTCTGTGTCCATTCCTCAAATACTATGCGACTGATGTAAGTCGTTTTATGAAAGAACAACTTATCCACTGTAATCTTCTTTGATTCGGAGAAGCTGCAGTTTGTTTGACATGAAACATTTACCCACATATTCATCATCAGGAAAAGACAAAATTCAATTATGCCAGAAAATATTAAATGGATGACAAAATGTGTACTATTTGTGTTCCAAGAGACAAAAGTGGTCTAGAATGAGCATGATTGACATAACACAATTAATATATATATATATATATATTATCATGAATTAAACTATTGAGTAACACTATTATTCAGCCATCGCTTATCCCTTGAGGAGAGGAGCCAATCCCAGTTGACATTGGGCGGAAGGAGGTCACCAAGGTGTCCCAAGACCTACATACAGAAACAAACAACCATTCACACTCACACCCATTTCCAAATGAACCTACAGTAACCCCAATCTGCATGTTTTTGGAATTTGACTCCGGAGGTAGAGCGGTTCGTGCACTAAGCAGAAGGTTCGGTTAAATCCCAGTCTCCCTAATCTGCATGCCGAAGTGTCCTCGGGCAAGAATCCCAAATTGCTCCTGACGAATTATGAGAAACTGCTGCACATGGATCCACTGTATGGACGTGTGTGCGAGAGGTCATCAAGACTACAGAAGCTCTACAGACCATTCAGCATTTACTGTGGGAGGCAGCCCACACAGACACAGGGAGAACAAGCCAACTCCAAACTATTACGTACTATTTACGGCAAAGTGTGCAAACATTTCTGCACACCACACCTCGTCACTGACAGACAAATCCAATGAACACGAAAAAATGATCTCACAAGAACACGCCAATGTGTTTCTAATCAATTTCAAATGTTGAGTTTAGTTGAAGGAGGTGGATTCACAAAAAAAGCCAAACACATTTAAAGAATGAATTTCCTCTGTAGGCGGTTTCGATGAGAATAAACACCATTTATAAAATATTTGTGGGTAGGTTTTTTTCTTGCTTGGATTACAATAATCTTTGTGTTGTTATTAATGTGCCACATGTTTCCTATTATGCACCTCTGATCCTTCAGTATGCTTTGTTTTCATTATCGGCACAAAGGTTTTGAAAAGCATTAACCTCAACGTTCTGTTGTTATTTGAAGCATAAAGCCTGATTGTCGGGTCGGCTGTGTGTAGCATGGTAACGCAGTACATTTGGTTGTTGTTGGGGTGACAGCAATGCCATAATCGTTGTTGTCTGCTCCCGGCTAACCATGTGAGTATCAGAGTCACAGGATTCGGTCGTATCCGTATCGCCGAATAAAAATAGTCAGGAGATGGTGTCAGACACATTTGGGGATTTGGTTTTTATCTCGGAGCCAGCTGCAGCGCTCACTGTCTGACCTCATCGACCGCACCGTGATGTGATTCAGCCCAGGTCCACGATCCAGCCGGCTGATGTGGTGGTACTGAGCTCTCTGCCGCGGCTGCTGACCACGCACGGAGGTCTGTGGGACTCGCCGTGCTCCGGGACCAGAAAAAAACGCCTGCGAAGGATCAGTCTGAAAACCAATCAGATGGCAGATAAAACTCTTATCAGTGCACGGCGAATGAACGGAGCAGTGTTGTACAGAATAACCGCAAGGGAACACCTGTGGTAGCTGTTTGGAAACTATGACTCATGTGCTTCTTGTTTCTATACAGCTTTGTTTACTTTTCTAACCAGGAAACATCTTTAATACCGATGTTTTTCTTTGTGCTCCTCAAAGTTACTCGCCCACAGAAAATAGCTCGCTTGGCTCCGAAAGTAAGATGCAACAGGCAAAGAAAGAGGGAAAAACAAACATCATTAAGACCTAGGCAAACCCAACCAAATGTGGCGAGGTGCGTGGTGCCAGACATGCTGACGACCTTGAGGCCGTGCGAGCCAGCCGCCTGTCTGAGGCTCGGCTGGCCGGTTAACGCCGCTTGTTAAGGCGTAGGCTCATTTCCTGACTTTGCCCTGGGAAGGAGGGAGGAAGCAAGGGCATATGGGAAAGGTGTTGCTTTTAATGCCTCGAAGGAAAGTGCAAGTGTCTCGCACAGTGTGAAAAAGAAAATACAAGCGGTGTGGCTGGAGACATGTCCAGAAATGCAGCCCCTGAAGCCTGAACTCATGAGACAAAAATGTTTCCAGTTTGGGTCGAAACATGATTTCATCGGCCAGACGTGGGTTTCTGCCGTGGATGTGAAGCTGCTCGTGTGCAGCACATTTGTGTAAGAGCCTGTGGGAACTGGCAGCAGCCGGTAGGAGCCAATGCAGTAGAGTTTCCCCCAGGTCACTCCTTCTCCACATGGGGCCATCTGAGGAAGGTTTTAAAAGCAGGTTCTGGCCCCGATGCTCCTCCCTCAGTAAGACTCCTGCAGTCCTCTCTCCACATCCACACACTCAATTCAGACACATATGCACGCACAACACACACACACAAACTGTCAGAAGCCTCTAAGCTTAACATGACAGTCTCGCCTTGCTGCTAAATCAAAAAGAAGGGACACAGGCGCACCACTCAGGGCAGACGCAGACATACAGGAAACTGTCACTGTGTCACGTTCAGATAAGTCACTGGAGGGAAGCTGCAGATCTGGGACCAGTTGAAGGGGAAAAATGGGCTTGTTGGCGGCCCTGGTTCTGGCCTCGCAGCTGTTGCTCCAACTGGGCTCACATGTTGAAGCCCAGGCTCTAGGTAAGTGATGTTTAAAAGTGCTTTAATTAGCTTTTTTTAGAAGTTGTGTAAATATGATGACAACTTTTACAAATTGTTTCAGATTGATTGTGGTTAAGTGATGCAGAGGAAGATATACAAATGATATATTTTCTTTTTTTTTACTCTCAGGATTTTTTTGTCAATCCTGTCTGTGATGCAATCCTTCATTTTCAGTGTGTGTTAAAGAGATTTAATGGCAGCAGCACTGTGTATTTTACCACTCGAAATGCATAATGGATAAAGCAGACACTGTGAAAGAGAATATGAAACGCAGATCCAAAAAACACAAAGGATTAGCCCCGGTGCGGGACAGTCTCTGGGGTACAAATAAAATGCGAAATATCTCTGACGGTTGTAAAGAGTTTTTCCTTTTCTTTTACAAGACTAAAGACTTTTAAAGCCACCGTCATTCTGCTGAAGGAAAGTCACCCTGCTTTTTTATTTCTATATGCAGCTGCTTGATTCCTGCAGCTCAGGAGGTTCGGCTCTCTGCTTTGTATTACTCCAATTCAAAGTCCTCAGCTGGGTCACACACATGGGAATAATCAGAGATGATCCGGGTGAAATATTGAACTTCAAGTCACACAGTCTCTCTCTCTCTCTCTCTCTCTCTCTCTCTCTCTCTCTCTCTCTCTCTCTCTCGCTCTCTCTCTCTCTCACACCCACATCTGCACAGAAACTTGTTCAAGGTCACACACACACAAACAAAGTGGAACTGCAGCAGGCATGTAGAAATATTGGTGTTTATAGTTTATCAGCTGCTCTCTAACCCCCCCCCCCCCCCCCCCCGTTGACAAATGGCGTGCCTCTCGTGCACCATTAATCCCTGCGATCTTTTCGGCAATAGCTACCTGATGTTTTGTGCGAAGCAGGTCCGGATTAATGGCGTTCATCATCTATCAATTTCGCTGGCAAATTACTTCTTGTCTGCATGACTGGAATTCACCGTGGAGTGAAGCCAATTTAGAGCTGCGGGGGAAGCCGGGCACAGAGACAGGGACAGAGTGTATCTTTAAAGAGGCCATAATTTATGTTTTCACGATATCAAACAACAACGTAAACACAATGTGACAATACGAGAGGGATCACTTGGTGGAGCAACAGAGGATTATCATCTGAATCCACAGCTCTCTTTGGCTTTACAGCGAGTTGTATCTTGTTGTTTAGCTGCAACTTCACTGTTTTGAATCTCACAGCACTCACAGTGTTGTTTATCGGCTGCAGCAGATTTCATTTTGAGGCATTAGGCAGCTAAAGAGTTAATATTGAGCTTCCAGTCTTCCAAAGACATGACTCAAAGAATGCATCTGAGAGCACAACATGATTATTATTACATTATTTCTCATCAAGAAACAAATTGGATCCCCTGTCCCTTTTAGCTAGGTTACTAATGGCTATTGCGAAAAACGTGACTTCACTGTTTATGTTAACTACTTGCTGATGTTGATGATGTCATTCCCTCAACACCGGTAATGGCCGACACGGTATCTCTCCAAACAGGAACCTGCGATAAATCAGAGTGTTCCACATACAAACCCTCTGTTATAGGATGAAACGCTGAAAAATTCCAACCATTTTGCACACTTTGGAGTAATCTATAACCGTAACTGATTTATACTGCTGGTGTTAAGGAGAGGGCAAGACTGGATTACTTTATGGCTTCCAGCAGTTAGTTTTATGAAGCTTGAAATCGGAGGTTAATCAGGGGGTGAAAATGAGGCACTCTCTCAGGATCTGTGGTGTAAAACAACCCGACTCCCACAAAGGCCTCTGTCCAGAAGACTTATGAACAGCAGGACTGTGTGTTTTATATCAAAGTGTGTGTGTCTATGTAATGTCATTGACTACACTAAATTCTTACACCCCCTCATGCAAACACCCATGGGAGATCAGGGGCAACACCAGGGGCAATTTGGGGTTCAGACCATACAGTCTATGGTTCAGAAACTTTGGATATGAAGAGGATCTGGGCTCGAACCACCCGCTACTCCTCCTGAGCCACTGTTAGAGTAGGTGAATTGATAAAATTGTCATTGAATTTACCATAGACTGTATTTAAGGACGGACCACATGTCTCCACTTTCTCCCCACTATAGAAATGAAGCCACATATCCCATATACAAAATAACGATAAGAACTACCTGAAATGACAATGATGATCTGCTGCTATGGAGAACGCAGGATTTATGACCTGTACTGAAACCAGCCACTAGGGGGTGATCAAGATGCATTGTTCTCACTTTTAGAAAGCTGTCTTGTCATATACAATCTAAGGAATTAACTGTGTGGAGGGTGTAGCTGGTGTAAACTATGCCGTAGCTTGACACGACCCTACACACTACACTACACTACAATACACGTCATGGCAACACAGACTGCAACAACTGTGATTGGTCGGCCTGGCAGCACGTGTCGTCCAGTGGCCAGACAAGCACAGAAGAGTCATCCATCTCTGGCTTAGTTCGTTGAGTCACATACAAGCTTTTAATAAAAGTGACTGTTGTTCATCATTTATTAGCTCCAGCTCCAACAGGATCCGCTCATTCACCACAATTTGAAGTACACACACACAGTGACATGGTAGCTCCACCGCAGACTAATGGCTTGGCGTTGACTCTTAACACCATCAAATGCTTTTATGGAAACTTCGGGGATTGGAGCGAGCTTGCAATAATAGTTAACAAAGCCAGCATTTATCCGAAGCCCGCAGAGATGGTTGCTGAACTAGATCAGAAGTTAAATATGTAACAGTTCTTCATGAAAATGGCTAAACACGACCAGAGCTGTGTTATATATTTTGTTGACTTGTGGAACTTACACTATCCAAAATGTTTCCCGCAGTGTTCAAACCCAGAAAAATCACCAATTTTGTTCAAGGTGAAGGACGTTCCATTTTGTTTGGCTTTTAATTGCATGAAATACTCGTGGTTTTGTCCACAAACAATGCACAAGAGGGGAAAAACACACTGCTAGTCAGTTTGCTAGTCGGCAGTTATTTCCCTTCCACTGTTTGTATTGGTTGCTCGTAATAAATCAGGATTATTCATTGCTGTTTGCGGCCTAACGTGAATAGAACGTATGACCTGGGACACGTCAGGTCGATTTGTATCGACACTGGTGATAAAGACATCAACTCCAATCCCCCCATGCTGATTAGCAATAGTGCAGCCTCTTTGTCAATCCCACGCAGGAGTATGAACCACGCTTTACTCTTTAAAACCTGACGAGTGGAATGATTTTCATTTGTTCCCTTGTTTTGTTCACTTTTGGACCGAAGCCAATTCAATGGAGCAATAAGTCACATTGTGTGAAAAACAGATCCATCTGTTTGTGCAGTACTTACCAGGTGATCTTGGCTCTTGTGAATGCAAAAAAACACTCATCCAATTTTTGGCGAAAGCGATGTTGACAGCGAGAGGACATTTTCGCCGGCTTAGTCACATTTTACTGCGCGCATTTTTGAAACCCCCGTGTTGTGGTGAAATACACCGTAACACACAAGGGACCTCGGGTAAAGAGAGAGAGAGAAAAGGAGGTAGAAGAAGGAAGAAGGGCTCTCATCTGCAGATCATGCTTCACGCTCTTGGCTGACAACGGCCAATCTGCGGGAGCATTTGGGAGCAATTTTGTTCCCTCGCGACAGAGGGCCTCTCCGACTGCTTTTCCGGGTACTTGTGTATTCATGATGTGTGCAGATGGTGGGACTAACGATTCACTGCACATCCTCTCATGGCCTGCCCAGCTCCCATGCTACTTTATTAAAGGAGGCCTATAAACATGAGCGAAAGTGTACAGCGCTTCTCTGGCATTTCACTCCTGCTAAGAAGCCTGTCAGTGGATATGTCAAAAATCCGTCATACCTCTTTCAGTGAGCACAATGAATGAATAGTGGCTGAAGATTCACATTTGTTTTTATGACCGTGAAGATACAAGAGAAGTAAAGAAACCATACAACTAAAAGTCATACTACATAGCTTAGATTTACTCTGAAGTCCTCCTCCCCGTGATTTCTTTGAGCTAACTCTGTCTGCCAAGTTTGCTCTGACTGATTGCCACTGCGTCTCATAAGAGCAACAAGAACTGGATCAACATCATCATCTTCTTGTTGACTCAGGATGTGTTTACTCTGCGGATGCAGGATGTAAATATTCATATCTCATCATCCATTACTCATGTGCTTTACCGCTTGTCTCCTTCCCCATCCCCGCCAACAGTCTATGATCTGCTCACCTCGCCTGATTGCCTGCCAGACCTGCTGCAGGGGGGTCTGGCCGAGCAAGGTGTGAACGAGGCTTTCATCCTGGCCACCTTCAAGCTGCAGCCCAAGACCGGCACCAACGTGTTTGGCCTGTACAACCCAAGGGACAACAGCAAGTACTTTGAGTTCACCGTGATGGGGAAGCTCAACAGAGGTAGGAGAGAATCAAAGAGGCTGAAGCTGCAACTACAACTTTTAAAGCTGCACTGGGGGTTGGCTTACGTGAATGGGGTCATGTAGTGATGAACCCACAGAGAATATAAGAAGAAGGTTACGCAGTTCCCCCACAGCTCTGCAGGGTGTTTCAACGTTTCTGTTTTGATTCACTCTCACCGGGATCATCAGCCTTGTTTGAAAAAAAAAAACTCCCAAGAGACAAAGTATTATTTCCCTCATTATAGGGAGGAGACCAAAATAGAGATAAAAGGCAAGAGAATATTATTCGTTGATTTTTTTTTGAGGTGGCTACATTTGACAGCACCAATAAAACCATGTTAAAAAGATTTTTTTTAAACTCCTGACTTTCCACCAGATCACCTAGGAAGTAAAGCTGTTAACATTTGAAGCTTGTTGTAATTTAAAGGAATTACGATTTAAATGCAGCCTAAACTCGTTCTCCTTTTATCTCTTCTCCACTCCCCCTGCTTTGTCCCCGTCTCAGCTGTGTTACGCTACCTGCGGACCGACAAAAGGATGAGCTCAGTCACCTTCAACAACCTGGTGCTGGCGGACGGCCAACAACACCGACTGTTGTTCCACCTGAAGGGGATGCAGCAGCAGGGGCCAGGAGGGCTGGAGCTGCATCTGGACTGCAGGCTGGTGGAGACAATCAGGGATCTCCCCGCTGCCTTCCAGGGCTTGCCAGCAGGCTATGGCACGGTGGAGCTAAAGACCATGCAAACCCGAGACCAGGTGACCCATCACATTCAGCATTTCCATACAACAACGTTTCAGTATTGAATCTGCAGGTTTTCAAATGGCTGAATCGTTTTACTTGTTTTATTCAAACAGGAGAGCGTAGACGAGCTCAAGCTGGTGGTTGGAGACACTTTTGAGAATGTCGCTTCATTACAAGACTGCCATTTCCAACAAAGGGACTCGGTTCAAACTCTGGGTAAGAGTCCATGTGTGGAGGTAAACTTCCAGAGGGACAAATGATCCCCGGAAAATGATCACAGTGGTAGGAACATGACAGCCAGTTGAGAACAGGCCCCTCTGCTCGACTCAGACAAAATAACAGTCCCTGTCTTTTAGGGGTCAACACCAAGCAGCTGTCAAATCAAATGCTGGAGCTGACCAAGGTGGTAAGTGAGCTGAAAGACGTCCTCATTCAGCAGGTAAATATCCTTTTACAGTTCCTATGGGTCCCACGTAATTCCTGCTACCTCACCTCTGACCTCTCTGACAGATGCATATAAACGTGTGTTTATGGCTGAACTTTTGTAGGTCAAGGAGACCTCATTTCTCAGAAACACCATCTCAGAGTGTCAGGCCTGCGGTAAGTTCATCTCCAAAAACCTGCCATGTCTCTCACCAGTAAATATGATGCTTAATGGCTACTTCTGGAGAGTCAACAAACTAGAACTGCAGACAATAATACAGAAAAATGTCCTCTGTCGATTTAAAGGCTTGGGTGGAACTGAGGTGGTGAAACCAAAGTGTGCCCCAGGTGTCTGTTTCCGAGACGATATGTGTATAGAGACAGCGGAAGGTGTGGAGTGCGGACCCTGTCCCGACGGGTACACCGGGGACGGTTACAACTGTGACGATGTGAACGAGGTAAAGCTCAGTTTGTGTTTCTTCTCCTCAACTGTAAAATTCAGCATCAACTCCCACGAGGCGGCTGTGATCTATGAGATATTGCAGTGTGGACAAAATGTTGACGCAGAAACTCAAGAAACAAAGCAAGAAACTGGGCCTTCAGGTCATGTTAGTATTTTTCAGACTTGTATCCAAAAAAGTCCTAAGAGAGAGGCGATAGTAAATGAGACAGTAGAGAGTTGGAATAACATTCAATACAGGATTTGAACTGGGAACTGCGATCCCAATATATGGCAACATGCCTCTGCAGGTCAACATGTTGCCCCATTATAGATGGTCCAAGTGTGTACTTCAGGGCATTATCTGGTGGTACTCCATGGAACCATGAGCCTCCAAATTGGGGTCTAGGATCTAGACGATTTGAATATTTCAGAACTGAGATTTCCAGGTTTCAAGAAGTCTATGATAAAGTTTACGAAGTAATTTTGCTACTTTTTGGGGGAGTTAGACAAAGAATGTGGCAATGAGATCATGAGATGTTAATACGTAGTCAAGGGGTTTGGAGACCTCAGCTGCAGGTGAAGGTAAAAGTTTGGTAACTTTGTCAAAGTTAAGGAATTACACCTGAACACGGAGGTCCTCATAAGGATGTAATACTCCAAGTTTGTGCATGTGTTTGCCTGTCTGTCTTTTCGTGTTTGCGCTGACCTCTTTTCTAGGGACCGGCCTTTTCAGTATTCCCTTTTTTGCATGTGCAAAAGTGTCATCAGACTTAAAAGCTTTTGGGAGGGGGGGGGACAGCCCTGTGAGAGCCACATACATTTTGCAGCTTCAACAGAGCTCATGTCCTCCTTCCCACAGTGCCAGTTTAACCCCTGCTATCCCGGCGTGAAGTGCGTCAACACCGCCCCGGGCTTCCGCTGCGACGCCTGTCCGCTGGGCTTCACTGGCCTGCCTGTGGAGGGTGTGGGGATTGTGTACGCTCAGACCAACAAACAGGTAAATGAGTGAATAGAGTTATGAGGACAAACACACACACACACACACACAAACACAATCAGAACAGAATGAAAAAAAGATGTATGCAAATTAAAGTATGCATCAAAGATAACATAGAACACCAAGGCTTATTGTAGAGAGAATACAGGGTTAGGGTTATTGTGTAATTATTTAATATGATTAATAAGAACATGTAATATCAACTAAATACTGTATTCCAGGTTTATATGGATAAATATGTGAGTGTAGTAACACTTGTGTTTAAGTGAATTATACACCACATTAGTTTTTGTTTTTTTTATTAACAAGTAGTTGTTAAAAAAATGATGGGGTGTAATAAATTGTTACTGGGAAACCGAGCAGGAAAAATGGCAAAAGCAAGGTAATGAGGATATTACGATTATATTAGTTATAGTATAATTTACTGTGTTTCTAAGGTATGATCTTCTTATGAGTAGACTCTTATTAGTAAAGACACCCTCCAGTACATTAATAGTAAAGACACCTTCCAGACCTATTTTAAAATATGAAATGAAATCTTATGATTAAATCTTCTCCTGCTCCCTCATTGAAAAATCAAGAATCTGTGACAAATGCAAATACTTTTTACATTTCCATAAACACTTTCCAATGTTACTGAAAAGTCCAATGTCAGTGTTTGTGCAGTGGAGGATTCAAAGTAGTTGTTCACAGAGAATCTTCTCCTCTCAGCAGATTAATGTGAGAACTGGCGTCTGGCGTCAAACGGTGCACATACATTATCCTACAGTGAAGGTCAAACAATCCAAATGAAGTGACAATGAGCAAATCGTATTTTTGTGTGGATAGGGGACTTAAATATATTGCATTGCTGCTGAGGAAGAAACCATCACATTAAGCCTCGAACACTGGTATAAATGTATAGATTTAAAATATTTAATACTGTGCTTTTTTTATTAAAATAAAATAAAATAGTGTATTATTTTGGATTCATCAGACAATGAAATCTAGTGTTAAAGAAGAACCTATCGGACTGCTTCTTTCCTCAGATAATAAACTATTAAGGTGCAGGACACATGTTTTATATTCGATTTTTGAACAAATTATATAAAAACTAGGGTTGTGAGCAATGCATTAACCCAATGAGGTGTCACGTCAGCTTTCTAGATGTTTTACCAACTTTTCTTTCAAAGCTTACCCTCTGAAGACATGGCCTCCATAGTAACAGTGCGCCACCATCAGAACAAAGCACTGACAATGTGGGGGGAACCTCATCACAATGTAAATCTGGGGTTTATGGGATGTTAAATAAAGGGATTCCTTGTTAAAGTAACTGCAAAGTAGGTATGGGGGCTGTAATGTGTTGGCTAATTAATTATTATGAGCCAGGTAGTTTAAAAAGTAAAGTGCAATGTATTTCTAGGTGGATCTTAAATCTACGTTTATAATGCCCCGTTTGTACAAAATATTTAGTGTTTCAACACAGCTACAACAGGTCTGAGGTCTGCTATTAAAGCTTGTGGGTAGGGTGGACTCTTTTGTGTATTTTATGCTGTAATTATTACATAAATTGTCAAATAAACATTTACATTATTTTCATATTGCATCATTCAGGTGTGTGACGACATTGATGAATGCAAAGGGCCGAACAACGGAGGCTGCACCGCAAACTCAATCTGTCACAACTCTGTGGTAAGGATTCTAAAACACGCTGGGACGATTATTTCATTCGTGGGACTTTTCTGAAAGGAGCTCGTACGTCACTGTGCTCATCCCCACTCAGGGCTCCTATCAGTGCGGCACCTGCAAGACGGGCTTCATCGGAGACCAGCAGAAAGGCTGCAAGCCGGAGGTCAGCTGCGGCAACAGCCTGACCAACCCCTGCGATGGCAACGCCCAGTGCACCGTAGAAAGGGACGGGTCCGTCTCCTGTCTGGTAGGATTCCACACCCTCTCACACACTCTGATGTACTTCCTGTACACACCTACACTCGATATATACATATGCTGCTGCCTGATTTCCTGAGGAGTTTCATTTGTCTTGTCAGTGTGGAATTGGCTGGGCAGGTAACGGGTACCTGTGCGGGAAGGACACTGACATTGATGGATACCCAGATGAGAAACTCAAATGCAAGGATTCAAGCTGCAGAAAGGTAAATGTAGAGCAGATTTTCAGCAAATACATCTTAGTCACGACTGAGGGGTCTTCATTTCATTCTGTCCCTGTAACGTCTCTCCACAGGATAACTGTATGTACATCCCTAACTCTGGTCAAGAAGACGCTGACAGGGACAGCCATGGAGACGCCTGTGATGATGATGCAGATGGTGATGGTATTCCAAACGAACAGGTTGGTGGAAATGTCACACTCATGGGAGCACATCAGGGGGGAGCCAGGGGGCTCTGGCCTCAGCTAAAATCCGATTGGCCCCTGAAGTGCCCCTTTCCTGTAATGAGTCTTTTCTTTCAGTCACTTTCTAGCAATACAAACGGCAATTCGGCAAGATCTTATATATTCTGAAGTACACAATGTGCTTGAAAAAGCAACAAATTTCAAATCATATTTAATGATGTGTGGTTTTGAATGAAAGCTATAGAGCTAACAGTAAACATTGATTTACTTAAACATGCACCTTACTGTATCAGCAGTTGTGCATGGATGCTGGGCGGATAATTGGCCCCTCTGTGTACATTGTGGCCCCTTTACGGCCACTGTATCACACATTGCCTGCAGCTATTGATATTTATTTCTCTAATAACTGATCCATATTTTAGTCTATAATACGGCAAATGCAAATCACAGGGTCATTCAAACTGCTTGATTTGTCTGACCACCAGTAAATACTATTTCCATCCGGTCAAGGCACATACTTTACACCATAATACACAAACTGCCCCGAAACGCAAGTGGAACCATTCTTTTTCCAGGACACAAATGTGCACAGATGACAGTTGTGTGTCTCTGTCCGTCTCAGGACAACTGCTGGTTGAAGCCCAACGTGGACCAGAGGAACAGCGATAAGGACAGCCACGGTGACGCATGTGACAACTGCCGCGTGATGGAGAACCCCGACCAGAGGGACACAGACAGCGACGGCAAAGGGGACGCCTGCGATGAAGACATGGACGGAGATGGTATGTGGAGAAATTGCATCACTAACGCTGACGCTCCAGTTATATAACCAGCATCTCTGAAGGCCCTCTGTGTTACAATGTATTACTCTGTTCTCTCCTTCTCATCTAAACACTGCTCCTTGGTTCAAGGCACTGATGCAGACTGGTGTTTCAGAGATATTCACATCTTCCTAAATCTAATTGTATAAATATATCACCGTGTGGTGTTGTGGATCCTCTCGTAAGCCATCTGAGCCGTGAGAAACAGCAGTGGGGAGAAAAAATCCCAAAACAAATCAAAGCCAGGCCCAGTGTGACCCCAGAGCGAACACAAGCTTTGATCATTCACCAGTATGATTACACCTGAAAAACCTCCGCAGGAGAGAAGATAGGTTTTCCTCTGTCCAATCGCTCCTGCCTGACCTTTACGCATACGTGGTGCTGCTGCTGCCTCCCTGCGATCAACAGAAAACTGCTGCTTAACTCAAACTGGTGCTCAGCCGCTTAGCAAGTGCAACAGCGCAGCCTAGTGGTGGATTTACAAACACCATGCTGGGAAATAACTCGGGTATCCGGGCTGTATGGGAGTATAATGTCTCAAGTTATTCAATGTGTTTACTGATCAAATATAGATTTAATCACTGAACTGATGAATATTTATAAGTTACTTGACTAAAAATCACACAAAACCTCGACATTAATACATCGACAGATTGATTTGAATGATCAGACTTAACTATTAAGTAAACATTCTATGACTGTATCAGTGTGAACAGTTTCATATTTGGAAACACCTAAACATATGGTTTGTTTGTAGGGCTGTCCCTAAGGATTTTTTGCATTGTCATTTAATATGTTAAGTCTTTTCCTTATTAATTGATTATTTGTCTATATTGGATCAGCGGCAAACACTCCCACTATTTTTGGATGTAATAAATACCATCACAATTTCCAACAGCCCAAATTCCCTCAAGTTACTTCTTATATTCAGTTGACAGGGAAATAAGAGAAAGAAATCCGCACCTGGAAAATGTAAATTAGCAAATGCTTGGCATTTCTGGTGGGAACATTTACTCAAATGATTAACTATCAAAAATGATTAATATTATGTCCCTCAATAAATTATCCTAGGGTTGTAAAGAAAACACTTTGTAAGCATTCGCCCTTTTCCCGCTGTTAGAGCTACAGAATAAATTACCATAATGTCAGTTGGTTTTATGCTACAGTAACATGACAACAATCTTTATCCACTGCTGTAAAAGGGACCGGACGTGACTTGATGCAAAATGACGCTAACTGTTTCAATCAGGCCTGAAAAACATGCTGGACAACTGCCAGAGACTCCAGAACAGAGACCAGCGGGACCAAGACGGAGACGGAGTGGGGGACGCCTGCGACAGCTGCCCTGACATCTACAACCCGAACCAGGTCAGATGGACGGATGGATTGATAGACAGATTGATAGATAGATAGATAGATAGATAGATAGATAGATAGATAGATAGATTGATAGATTGATAGATAGATAGACAGATAGACAGATAGACAGATAGACAAATAGATAGATAGATACAACCCGAACCAGGTCAGATGGACGGAGAGATTGATAGACAGATTGATAGACAGATTGATATAGATAGATAGATAGATAGATAGGTAGGTAGGTAGGTAGGTAGGTAGGTAGGTAGGTAGGTAGGTAGGTAGGTAGGTAGATAGATAGATAGATAGATAGATAGATAGATAGATAGGTAGGTAGGTAGGTAGGTAGGTAGGTAGGTAGGTAGGTAGGTAGGTAGGTAGGTAGGTAGGTAGGTAGGTAGGTAGGTAGGTAGGTAGGTAGGTAGATAGATAGATAGATAGATAGATAGATAGACAGACAGACAGACAGACAGACAGATAGATAGATAGATAGATACAACCCGAACCAGGTCAGATGGAAGGACAGATTGATAGACAGATTGATATAGATAGATAGATAGATAGATAGATAGATAGATAGATAGATAGATAGATAGATAGATAGATAGATAGATAGATAGATATATATAGATATATAGATAGACAGATAGACAGATAGATAGATAGATAGATAAATAGATAGATAGATAGATGAAGGTTGGATGGTTGGATGAACTCTCTGCTCTTGTTTCAGTCTGATGTTGATAATGACCTGGTCGGAGACTCCTGCGACACAAACCAAGACAGGTACACACACACACACACAGTCTCTACATTATTAGCTTACATATATCAGATATCTTCTGATACTCCAGCTTTCATTCACATCCTGTGATCATGTCTCTGTCCCTGTAGTGATGGCGACGGTCACCAGGACACCAAGGATAACTGCCCGTTCGTGATCAATAGCTCTCAGCTGGACACAGACAAAGACGGGCTGGGGGACGAGTGTGACGACGACGATGACAACGACGGCATCCCGGACATGATTCCACCGGGACCGGACAACTGTCGGCTGGTACCAAACCCTGACCAGACTGACGACAACAGTGAGTCTCAAACACACAATACGTCCAAAACGCCTCGAAATGACACAACATTCAGATCCACTAAAACGCAGCGGTGGTCAGAGGTAATGTTCATCTTTTCATCTCAGCATCCATATTCTCCCTGAATGTCCCACACATGCAGTCTGTGGCCCCCAATTTCACACCCAAGCAAAAGCAACCTTAGGGGCAGATCAAGTGGCAATTTTGCTGTGGAAAAAATTTCACTTATTTTTTGCCCCAGCACCCATCTGGCAATTCTGTGACATTTAATGTTGGGAAAATGGGCTGTGAAGCCAGCGACAGAGAAGTACCCACTGAAATCAAGTGTTGCAGGGGGAGGTCTGATTGGTAATCAGGGAGCTCTGTGATGTGGAGAGGAAGAAGAGGAGGTCTGTATGACCAGCTGTGTCCTGAGGATGTACAGTTCTTCTCACTCTGTGCCTCTAAACATGATGAAGAGATTGTTAGATGTGTTATTTTAAGGCTTATACAAAAATATAAGATATTTGTTTGCATGTTTTGGAGCTTAGAAAAATGTATTCAGACTCCCACATGGAGGGTAAGGACATTCATTTGTCCTTGCAATGGAACATTGTGTCTTAAAAGTCCATCATAACTGCAATCCTGCTATTTACTAATCCACTCCATTAACTACAGTCTATGAATATAGTACAAGATAAAAACAGGTTGGCATAACACCACCTAATGTGCCGGAGAGACTCCATCACAGCACATTCCACCATGGCGAATGCATCAGAGCAGTTTCTAATTCTGAACACTCACTCACAGCAGGGTACGGACCAGAGCGAGCTTCAATGCAAAGTCCATCAAAACTGGAACAGTTGCAACACACAGTAAAAAAAAGTCTTTAGTTATATTTTAACTATTCATTTTAGAAAAAGACTTTCAGAACTTTTATCTAAGACGTTTTATATTCAGCCCTTGCAGCTCTGCGGCTTCTGGGCAAGGACATCGAGTTCCCCTGGAGCAGGCCGCCGTGACATTTTTGATCAAGTTTGTCTGAAATCTGTTCATCGTGACAATATGGAAAGGGATCCTGCTTGAAATTGAATGGAAGGCACTATCTGTTCTTGTGCCTCAATCATGAAATAATGACCGTCTCATTTTCCTCAGAGCTTCAGAGGTTTAATGTCCCCGTCTTGTGCCTCAGATGACGGAGTTGGAGACATATGTGAGTCCGACTTTGACCAGGACAAAGTGATCGACAGGATTGACAACTGCCCCGAGAACGCTGAGGTCACCTTGACTGACTTCAGGGCCTATCAGACAGTGGTGCTGGACCCTGAGGGTGACGCCCAGATCGATCCCAACTGGGTCGTTTTGAACCAGGTGAGATTACTCACTGTTCAAACTTTATTTTAAATGAATTTATCGGTCATATAAGGCGAAATCACAACTTGCATTATCTTAAATTTAAAGGAGCTATTGTTAGACTACCTGCTCGGCACCAAACAGCAGAATGACACAGTTGCTGTCTACCTGGGGAACGTATTGGAGCATTTAGCTGCTAAAGAGACAAATATTGATCTCAGGATGTGAGTGGAGAATAAAAACAAAAGAGAGTAATTATATTGTTGATATAAAACTGATCGATGTGTAAATAAGTGAATGTTTACTGAGTCACCACATAGACTCTATGTAAAGATGGGCAACATGAATAGCTATTTAATTGGTTATTCAATTTGATGTCATAAAGGATTGATCGAGCATGCTGTCCCCCAAGTGGCCAAAACCCTGTGCTAAAAACGAAATGTTAAGCGCATGTACATCTCATTTTTATAGATCTCGTATATAACTTATAATTATTTCAGTATGATATGGCATCAAAGTGCAAGATTCCTTCTTAACAGCGTCCGTCTCTGTCCCCCAGGGAATGGAAATAGTTCAGACCATGAATAGTGATCCAGGACTTGCTGTTGGTAAGATGTATTTCCTCTCTGAGTTGAATATCAATCATTAAAAATACATAATGTTTCCAAAACATATCCCAGTCCGAACATATATAATGTGATAATCCTTCCCTCTGTTATCAGGTTACACTGCTTTCAGTGGAGTGGACTTTGAGGGGACGTTCCATGTGAACACAGTGACTGATGATGACTACGCCGGCTTCATCTTTGGCTACCAGGATTCCTCATCCTTCTACGTGGTGATGTGGAAGCAGACCGAACAAACCTACTGGCAGGCGACACCTTTCAGAGCTGTAGCCGAGCCCGGCATCCAACTCAAGGTGAAAGCACAAAGCTCAAAAAAAAGACACAACTCCCCCAGCTCCCACTATTTTTATCCATATTTTCTCCACTCCTGCTTTTCTGTCTCATCTGTCTGCCTCCGCATCCCTCCTCACCTCTATGTGTCTGTTCGCCAGGCGGTGAAGTCTAGATCGGGCCCCGGGGAGCACTTAAGGAACTCGCTGTGGCACACGGGAGACACAAATGACCAGGTGCGTCTGCTGTGGAAGGACCCGAGAAATGTCGGCTGGAAGGACAAGGTGTCCTACCGCTGGTACCTGCAGCACCGTCCCCAGGTTGGATACATCAGGTAGGACGAACAGCGCTCTCACATCTGTCTGCTCAGTTTGAAGCTTTGCATGAAGACTGGAAACAACGCTCCATTTAATGTGAAGACAATCCCATCACATGTGAAGCTCAAATTAACTCACTTTATGAAGTTGGTTCAACCTGCAGTTTGAAGCTTTTGCCTCCCCCTTGTGGCAGTGAGGGTAATAACACAAACTCCGTTGACTTGTGTTCATGGCATAAACCTTGCATCTCCTTGATCCCTTTCAGTTGTAGACCGTACTCCTCCCTCTGAACATAGAGCTACTTTCATTTCGAGCATGAGAAACCTTTTTTTGTATACCCCCACTATATCGTATTAATTTGGTGGCAGGAGGCAGGATTTATGACCTCTACTGCAGCCAGCCACCAGGGGGAAATTATTTGGCTTCACTTTTGAGGGAGCTTTCGTTCTGTCATCTTTATTAACAGTCAATGGTCAATACAGTTGCTCCCCTTTTGAGTCCTGGCCCTTGATGGTTGACATAGAAGGCATAAAAGCTTTTAATAAGTAAACAACAGACATAAAAATAAAACATCCTCTGTTTCTTTTGTTCAGAGCTCGGTTTTATGAGGGAACTGAGCTGGTCGCAGACTCTGGAGTGACGATTGACACGACCATGAGAGGAGGACGACTTGGCGTGTTCTGCTTCTCTCAAGAAAACATCATCTGGTCCAATCTGAAATACCGCTGCAATGGTGAGAGCGCTTCATCAGATCCATACATTATATCTGTCGTTATGTCTCTCGCATTCTCTTTCAAGGCAGTTTTCTGTTCTCTTATGAGGCGTCACTAGAGGGAAAGTAATGTTGGCCAGTCCCATAACTTTCCTCCTGACTAAAATATCTCATCTAGCAGATGGTTTGTCTTAAACTTTCATCTTCCCCACAGGATGCGTTGTAATTATTGCGGCAATCCTTTAATTTTTCATCTAGCGCCATCATCTGGTCAAACTTTCAATTTGTAAAAAGTTCACCCACAAAATGAATAAGAGTTCCATCAGCCACTGCTGTGCTAGTCAGATACATGTAAGTATTCTAATATGGTTAACTAATTATGTGAACCTCTGTGCTAAACACCAGAATGCTAGAATTGCTTTCGAGCATATTATCCTGCTGACATTAGCATTCAGTTCCAGGCACCATGTAAATATAGACCCTCACGGAGCGTCTAGCCGAGCTGCAGTAGTCTTGACAATAACGCATAATATTATTTCCCATATTGACCTCTATGACTTGTGTCTGGGAAGCGTCTGTATTATATATTATCACGTTGCTGCATGAGCACGACTGAAACTGTGAAGTGAAATTAGTTTGGCCTCTCTGTGCTGTTCGATATTGAGCTTGTCTCATGATACCCGACGTCTCATTTTCCACAGACACCATCCCCGAGGACTTCCAGGAGTTCAGCACTCAGCACGGCACTGAGGCACTCTAAAGTCATCACGAACATATGACACCAGAACTCCAATGGAAAGTGTGTGCGCGTGAGTGAGAGTGCGTGGGAGTGTGTGTGGGTGTGTGTCTGTCTCTCTGTGTATTGATGTGTACAGTTTCTGTGCATTTACGACCACAATCTTTGTACTGTATGTGCATTTTATCACATCTGTTCCCAATCCTCCTGTTTAATCATCTCTTCAAGACTTATGGTAAATATTCTAAGTTATAATAAATCTGGACAGGTTTTTCTGACTTTCAGTACCATCACTGCAGATTGTAAAAGCACTCCAGGCCCCTCATAGCCCCCAGATTCCCATATATTTGCTTTACCTTTCTATTTTTTTTCCCGCATACTTAATTGGGCCTCATTAAAAAAAAAGTTTGCATCTACACTGTAGTTACTGGTAATATTTCAGCTCATGAGTGGTATTGTAATCAGCAGGAAAAGAACGTGCTTTGGATTGGCCTCATAATGGTGTTTCCTGTATAGTGATCACATTGGGGTTGTACTGTGCCGTCAGCGAGCTCTCACTCGAACTATCAGCATGGTGCTTTACTCTTTCTGTCATGAGGAGGAACAGACCAAGTTTTGTATCAGTCAGATTCCAGATTCTGCCTCGTCCTTCTAACTGTGTGACTAACTTAAAGCTCCGTGTGACCTGGATTGGTCTCGATCATTGGGTTGTCAAGGTCTTGATCATTTCAGATCTGTATAGTCATGAAACCTGGTCACAATAAAGGGCTGTTTAATATATTTTAATACATGTTGAATTCTATTCTTTTTAAGGGGGATATTATCAGCATTTGTGTGATTTTTTTGTATCTTTTTCATATATATTATGAATCCACGGTCTGCTTCAATAGACCAAGGCACATGCATACAAGTAAATCATCCCACACTCGAAACTGGAGCACTCCTCTTTTCACTGGGATCCTCTAGAAACAAAGGCCTCTGTTCTGCTACAGCCAAAAATCCTCTGTACCCATTAGACCCCATTGGAACATTCTTTCTCACGATTAGCTGCCGAGATGAAGAGAGCCGGTTCGGACTTCGCTCCAGGCAGGCGTCCCACAGAAAAGAGACAGGAAGGAAAGACCTTTTTTATGTCTTTAATATCGGGAAGAATAGACTACGTAAGGTCATGCAGTGGATTTTTTTTTTTAGATGAAGCACGTCTATATACTGTCTTTAACTTAACAAGTAGCTGGTGGATAACATCTGTGAATTATTTTCATCTCAAAGAGGTAAGAAAAACCTATGTCTTCAATTGTTATTATATGATATAAGTTATATGAATCTTAATAAGCAGAGAGACGCAGTGTGCCTTCATTTAGGTTAAAGTGCTTTTATATTAGTCAGAAATAATATAGTGGAATTTGTAAATTAAATTACTATATGTATTATATATTCTCCCAGTCTGTATTACCTAATTATAAATTGTAATTATTCACAAATTAGAAGTAGCAAATGAGAAAATTTCTTAGACTTAAATTATATGAAATATCAGTCTGGATGCAGAGTCCCTTTAAGAACCTATTTATCTGTTGACTGATTTATTGATCAATTGAATCAGAGTGAACTGCTTGATTGCTGTTTTCACTGTTGAACAAAGAGATTGGGTGAATTTAATTTGCATACGACTCAACAAGCCACCCTGGTTCTAATATGAATGCATGAGCATGGACCTGGAATGCAAAATTGAATGTGTGTGACCTAATTATTTTTAACAAAAGCAGTAATCTGCAGAGCTGTGAGGAAAAAAAGGAACTTGCACCGGAATCATCAAAACACTCACACAAAAGGAAAGTCATCCACACAACACAAAGCAATCATGAAGAAATGAAGATTTGCAAAGTAACAACACGAGGTTCACAGTTTACAAGAGATGGAACTGATCATTTGCAATCTTAACTTTATCTGAAAAAGTTTCTGTTGCTTCCATATTTGTTGACTCATAAGAAGCATTGTAGCGCAGAAGAAAAGAAGCCACCAGCCGAGCAGGAAGATCATGAGCTCCTCTGCTCAATGAACAACATAAACACACTCAGACTATCGTGCAGAGCACTGCGACTGAGGATGCTGACGGTAGCGGCGGGGAGCTTTTCTGCAAATCTGCTTTGATCACTTCTTCAGAAAATGTAAAAATAAAATGCATTGAAAAAAACTATGGGGCAAATTGGCAGCGAGGTTTGGATTTGAACTTGCGCTTCTCTGTTGGAGCTGTTCCCTCCTCAGGGAACAAAGAGGTTCATGTTCATGCTGATTTAGTTTGTGTGCATGAAGCAAATCAACTTGTGGAATTTGCTAGCGGCAGAGGAAGAGAATATCTGATAATATCTGGGTCTAACTAATGGAGATCAGAGAAACAAAGTTAATGAACATGTGGACAAATGTTGATTAATATCACAGAGATGAAGATTTGTAACTTTGTTAAGTATCAAACAATAACTAGTGGGACTGGGACTGTGGCTGTGTCCGAAATCACTATAATGAGTTTGTATACCCTATATAGTGCACTCAATGTTTCCCACAATGCATCGTGAAAAGCAGGGCACAACCAATCAGTATATACCATCATGCATTGCGCTCATTGCGAGAAGCAGAGCAGAACATTACTGCACAAAGTGAGGCAACACACGTTTATTTCTATATTTAAAGATGATCATTCAACATGTTTTTTACCTGAAAGTATCAATACTGAGTGTAAGATACATGTTTCAAATTTCTATGGGATTTTCAACGGACATCTTCTTCCATCTAATAGTTGAGATATTCCAGTTTGAGCCAAAGATCTGGACGCAAAAAATGATATTTACACTTCTTGAGCCACAGTGGCTCAAAATGAAAAGGCCAACGTGGGCACGGCTCAGACAGAACCTCCACCTGAACCAGGGAGTAATCAGTGCAGATGAGATCTGTTGAGTGTTTCATCTCTGACCGCTGTGGGAAGACCCATGTGGCTTCTTCAATTTCCACAGCCAAATATGCACTTTAGTTTCAACTGAAACTGAAATGATTGTAAGCCATTCGTTTTTCATAAACCTTACACTTCATATCGCAGAATGACAACTGCAATCAACTGTCATAACAGCCGGTTAATGGACGACTGCATCCAGCCGTCATGTGAAGAAGCTCCAGGAAACTTCTACCTCTGCAGAACTGTGGGACTTTTCACAGGGGACATGCGCCGGTGCAGAAAATGGGTGTCAAGTAGGTGTCAAATCTTCTCAATGTATCTTTTATACTTCATTTCAGTAGCAGGGACCAAGCCACAGCATTATGCAATTTAAACTTTTTTAATTTAATGTTGAGGGAAGGGTTGATGTGACTGAGGACACACTGGAGACTCAGTGTAGGGGCTCTGTCTCAGGGATCAATCCACCTCAGCTTATTAGGGGCATCCACAACCTGTACCTAGAAGATGAAAATGACAGGCATACACCATATTGAACACAGAACAGATGAGGGAGGGAGGGAGGTAAAAAGGGGTGAAAGGATTTGAGCTAGGATAAGAGAGGGAGGGAAATGATAAAGGGACCTGGGGGGGGGGAAACAAGATGAAGTGATGTGGGTTAATGAGGATGAGGGAAGTAGGAAAAAGGATGAAGGGATGTGGATAAGGATGAGCAGAGAGACGGGTGAGGTAGAAGGGTGAATGGATGAAGGGAAGGGAAAAGAGTCGAAGAATTTGACACAAGCGGAACATAATGGGTTGACCAATATAGGCTTAACAGGTGGTTAGAGATGTGGTTGAAGCATGGCCCTGCTCCCAAGTTTAATAAACCTAGTCACGTTGAAATATAAAAAAAAATTCAAATTCTCCAATTTGACATTTGAGCTTATCTGATCAAAAAGACATCACTATCATCTACGACAGGACAGAATGTGATGATCCAGCTGCTGGACTGGATGTTACGAGGCATGGCCCAGGTCATGTTTGTCAACAACCCTGTGAGCGGTCTCCTCATCACGGCCGGCCTCTTCCTGCAGAACCCCTGGTGGGCTCTGAACAGTCTGCTGGGGACCCTCGTCTCCACCGCGTCTGCCATCTTTCTGGGACAGAACAGGTGTCATCTCCTTATCCTTATTTGACTTCATCCCAGGGCAAAAAAAAAGATCATTTTCTTCCCAGCATGACACCTCTCTCCCCGAGGCTATGCTATCTTTAGCTTTCACAGTGTGTTTCTAATTAAAGTGTGTCTTGCGCTTTTGTCGGGTACATCTGTCGCTCTCTCCCCAGGGAGGCCATATCAGCAGGTTTGTACGGCTACAATGGAGCTCTGGTCGGCATGCTGATGGCTGTATTCTCTGCCAGAGGAAACTGGTACTGGTGGCTTCTACTGCCAAACATGTTCATGTCCATGCTGTGGTGAGACTTCTCTTCAGACGATGATCTGATTCTTTTGATTGCACACACTGGACATTCGCACACACCAAACAGGAAAGACAAAAAAAGCAGCTGCTTGCTGAGGGCCAGGAGCCTTATTCAAATCCTGGACTGACCTATGAGTCTTTATGATTCCACATGGCACATGTGAAGTTGACTTTGATAACCAGGGGCAGACTTACCACTTGGAATTCTTTTGAAACAAGACTGACAATATCTCCTTTGAGGCCCAACAATCGGGATAGTTCACCCCAAAATGACAATTAAATCATTATCTACTCACCACTATGATCCCCTCTTCACCCCCATATTTAGGGAGCAGATCTTACTGAGTGTGTGCAATTTGGTGCACATCCAGATAAAAAATTGGTGCTCTATGGTTGCCATTTCAGTTCAAAATGTTCCATAGAGCTCTGCCCTTAATGTAAATTTGAAGAATAACACTCTCCTCCCCGCAATAACATATCTACTGGTCTCTGTCCATAGCCCAGTGGTCTCCAGTGCCTTGTCCACAGTTGCCAGCAAATGGGACCTCCCAATATTCACCCTGCCCTTTAATATTTTGGTGTGTCTACATATGGCAGCTACAGCAGCCAATCATCCCTACTTTCCACAGGTATATTCCAGCCCTGCTACACATAAGAATGTACATTTACATTGTTTGGATGCAAATTAAAACTTCTTACTTTTTGTTCTAGGTGGATATCCAGCCACATGACCATCAGCAGCCCCGTAATGACTCCACTGAAAGCCTCGACATCATTCAGGTTTAACAGGAATCACACCTCTAGCTCTTCAAATCTAAATTACTGCCGTGTCTATTTCCCCCACATATGTCATCTCAATTACCAACCGGTTCTAATTGTTTGCAATGTCAGAAAACTGAGGCTTTTCATTCGCAGCTATTCCTGTCGGTGCCAGTTGGCGTTGGCCAGGTGTACGGCTGCGACAGTCCCTGGACAGGAGGTGTCATCCTTCTGGGCCTGCTGCTCTCCTCACCGACTATCTGTCTTCATGCCATGTTGGGCTCGGCTGCTGGCGTGTTGACGGGTAAAAAGACTCATTTGCATATAAATATGCATCATGTCTTCTGAGGCTGCAGTGAGAGCTGTGGCTCCTCAAAGGGCACCATTGAATTATGGTGAATGAACCATGCCATGTTTCTACGAACAATGCTTCATACTTTGTGTGTGTTGACACAATTGTTTGTTTTCAGCAGTTGTTTGCTGTTGATACTGTTCTCCTCTGATGTGTGGTGCAGGCCTTGCTCTGGCTGCTCCTCTCCGGGATATTTACTCAGGGCTGTGGGGATATAACAGCGCTCTGTCCTGTATCGCTGTTGGAGGCGTCTTCTATGTTATAACGTGGCAAACCCATTTACTGGCTGTAATATGCGGTGAGATTAACAAAACGATCACTGTCTTCATATGCCTCACACAAAATGTTTTCCATAAAAACTGTGACATTTTTCTTTCCAGCTCTTTTCTCGGCATACATGACCTCGGCGAGCTCAAGACTGATGTCTGTGGTACAAATAAAACTTTGTTCCCATAAGTCTATAAGCATCATCTGAAAATCCAGATGTCTCTCATATCGTGTGTCACACTCTGCTCTCCCTCGACGTTCTACCCTCTCAGCTCGCATTACCCGCCTGCACGTGGCCTTTCTGCCTGTCCACCCTCATCTTCCTCCTCTTTTCCTCCGAGATCCCGGCCATCTGCAGGCTGCCTCTGTCTGTGGTCTCCTACCCGGAGGAGAATCTGCGCAACCGGAGACGACTGAAGGCCTCACAGGCAGTTCGGCGCAGTGAGCAGGGCAGCGGCCAAGAAGAAGAGGAGGAGAAGGCCCCGCCGAAGGAGAACACAGGGACAGATTACCAGTCGGTAGAGGAGAGAGGATCTGTGTGATTGGAGGAGGCTCTCTTTTGTCCTGAAATGCTCCTCTATAAAGATGTAATTGTTGGGGTATTATGTTGATGTACAGTTTTTGGCATTTCGTCTCTTACACAACAGTGGTTATATAAAATGGCTGACGATTTGTTTTCTAGCAAGCATTTTTATCTTTTCTACCCAGCAGAGGGCAGCATTTTCCAAGGAAAAGCCAGAAACCACAGTGCATACAGAGAACCTGCAAGAAAGCACTGAGCAGATTAAACCGAATGCATGTGTTACTAGCTTTGTTACAAATAACATATATAATGTTAAATGTGAGTTTTTCAATTACGGCAGCTATAACACAAACATTAGTAGGTAAAAGCTGTAAACGGTGTTTCCTTCCTCCACAGAAGGATTGTGGTGATTGCTGGGAGAGGATTTAAAATGCAGCAGGGCTCTTCATCAGCGCCGACAGTGAGCTGTGGGGGGAGAATTTAATAATGTGCTCCCCTTAGCAAAATAGCACCCTCTTCTCTGCCTGGCATCAAACACCTCTGCTTTCTGTACTCCAATCTGTCCTGCTGCTTTCCTCCTGCTTGCCTCTTCATGGCTCTTTTACATTCTCGCTGTCTCTCTTGCTCAATTAAACATCTTTTTATTTTAATCCCTTTGTGGTCATATACCTTTCCTCTCATTCTCTAGTTTTTAAGGACACCCTTTGTCCCTATACCCCTCACACAAGGAGATTTTCTAAGCTCTCCAAAACTCCTGAGATGCCAGCTGATTAAACACACTGAGGTCTGTCTATAGTCTGTGTCTAGACCTACCGTATATTTACATTTATGAGTACATCTCCATGTCTCTAGTGCCATCTGCCTGTCTGTGTATCTGGCCCACCACCACACAAGTCTAGCCAATATAACAGATAAGAGACAGTCACACTCCCAGACATGTGTGGGAGATCTGGTACATCGGAGGGGAGGGCGCTAGACAAGGGGCCGCGAACAACTAATTTTCTTCTCGGGCGATAAAATATGACTTGTTATGACAGGGTTTGTTTTTTTCTTAAACATCTAATGTGCATTTCTTCCTGCCCTTCATTTCAGCCCAGCACCTACTCATATCCAACAGTTTTTCTATTTGATATTCAGCTACAGAGGGAAACTTTCCTCAACTCTGCCACAACTTATTTCCTCTTAACTACTGCAGCCTGTAGGTTAAGCTGACATCAGTCAGCGTGGCCTTTTACACAACGTTGCCTCAGCCGGTGACCTTGGAAAGACCGGATAGGTGTTGGAAGTGGGACGAGGTGAGATGAGGTTGGTGTCATATCCCCTGTGCCGGGGCTGAGTGCTCTTAACTGTGTGAGTCACCTTCCAGAGTCCCCTGCAAGCAGCGAGCACAGCTCCTGCTGAACACAACAGAGGAGAGAGAGAGATGGGGCTGAAGCTGTGAGGGATAAACCTCAACACACAGTCCTGCACACTTGTATAAATACAGAGAGAAAACTAAACATTGGCTTGCGCCTCTGTTTGTCCATTCATGTGCCTGTTGGAAGGAACAGCTAATTTCATAAGACAGTGGCTAGAGAATTATCTAACTATGGATTAAGAGGTTCAAGGGAAGGAAGATAACGGCAGCAGCAAGGAGACAAGAACATGTGAAGTAGATCTAATGTCTATAGACATATTGTATTGGAAATCTTATACTGTGAATAATCCTCTACCAGTGACGACAATGCATTTATTAAAAACAGTAATATTAACAGTTTGCTGCTTATTTCTGACATTTTATGAAGGGTTGGGGCTTAACACAAAGGGTGGATTGAGGTGGATCTGTTTTTTTATCACTTTCTTTATATGGTGAGATAGAAAATTAGCCTTGATGGAGTTTTGCACTCTCAGCACCCATCTAGTGTCCCCTGTATCTTTCTAGTGAATTTGGGATTCACTTCGAGATTCTTAGCCTCAACCAAGATTTCAGTAGTCAACCAGCAGTTATTAGTTCAAGTCACTAGTCGGCTCGTACAATAATGATTTTAGTCTAATCATATATATTTATTTGGAGGGAGGCATCAGAAAAGGGTTTGAGTTCCGACCCCTAACCCTGGCCTACCATATTAGACACTATGGTAAATTACAGAAAAAAAAGTATTATAAGCGTCTGAAAAATTAGAGACCATCTCTGGGGACTTTGAGGTTCATTATCAGCATCTTCACGAGTGTCTCAGCCACAGCAACGCCTCCTCCTCTCATGTATCCTCGATGTCTCTGAGACAACCTGCCAACTTGTCTCTTCAGCACTCTGACAACTTAAGGTGTGTTCTCACTGGGATATTTTCAGCGGTGTCAGACTCAGAAGCGTGACTAGTTTTTCTGCAAAATACATAAATAAAGGATTATGTTTTCACCAGATTGGTATTTCCCATAGTGTAAGACAAAGCTTTGAAACAACATTGAAACCTTCATGTTGGGAAATTACAGAAAACATAACTGAACAATTAACTGAATTAATGAAACATGAACGGCTGCATTTACTCAGTGGAACTTTGAGCTAAATGCTAATGCTAACATTTCCACATGACAGTGCTTACATAATGTAAACCATCTTTATGTTAAAAAGCTATAATGTCCCATTTAGCATAAACACAAAGCAACATTGAAGCTGAATGGAATATATGAAATAGTATGATGCTCATCAACTAAACAACAGGGTGTGAGGATGGTGGAGAAATTCAGGGGATCACCAAAGTTATCACGTCATACACTTCTACCAAATCCCATGTTTATCCATTTAGTAGCTCCTGAGATATTAGATGAAAGGTTGGGGAGCTATCAAAGTAAATAGGAGTCAGTGTTATAATGATATTTCTGTAGTAAATCAACTGACCAACAGAGTAACACTTTTATCCAGAGACAAGCTGCTAACTTGGCTAAAAATCCACACGTTTAGAAAATGGGAAAAGATGATGAGACTTGAACTTATTTATTTTACCTCCGTACGGTTGTGCTGAGAGCTCAACATATTACAACCTAAGGAAACACATGCAAATGGTCAAACACATGCAAATGGCAAAACGACTTCCCAGCAAATAGAAAATGTTCTGCAAATATAAATACTCACAAAATACAACACAACCAAATACTCACAACACAACCGAGTGCTCACAACACAACCAAATATTCACAACACAACCTAATACTCACAACACAACAAAACACACAACACAATCAAATACTCACAACACAACCAAATACTCACAACACAACCAAACACTCACAACACAACCAAACAATTACTACACAACAGAACACTTACAACACAACCAAATACTCACAACACAACCGAACACTCACAACACAACCAAATACTCACAACACAACCAAATATTCACAACAAAACCTAATCCTCACAACACAACAAAACACACAACACAACCAAACACTCACAACACAACCAAATACTCACAACACAAACAAATACTCACAACACAATCAAATACTCACAACACAACCTAAAGCTCACAACACAACCAAATAAGCACAACACAACCATATATTCACAACACAACCTAATTCTCACAACAGAACCAAATACTCACAACCTAACGCTCCCAACACCACCGAATACTCCCAACACAACCACATATTCACAACACAAGCTAATTCTCACGACACAATGAAGTACACAAACGCACATAAAATTGCAGAGATGACAATGAAAGTGTTTCCAGGGGACACTTAAAGGTGATGAACACAGCTGGGACATGCTCGCTATCCCAGCAATAAATGGTCATCATGTGTAATGAGTCATATACACAATCACTATCATAGACAACATATTCAAACAAACACCCGACCCATAAATGAGATTATATGACACATTTAATTGGTAAAAAGATAAAGCACGTTACCATGACGTTTATAAACAGGCATGGTGACAAATAAAAGATCAGAAAGTAGTTTTCCAGTGGATCCTCAACCAACAACAGTATAATAACACGAGGCTGAATGTGAGCTGTCCTCCTACACACCGCCTGACGAGAACAGTGTCTGTGCAGTTTACTGCTTTAATTAGCACGATTCTCTGTGAGAGTGACAGGTTGTATGGGTTTCGCTGAGAGAGAGAGAGAGAGTGTGGCTGTGTGGAGGAAACAGGCCGAACACACAGTCAGACTGTTGCCGTGGGCAGGGAGCAGAATGAGCGCCAAGAACGAGGCTGATTCTGATTCACTCCGTCCTGTGCAATCTGTGAATAGTATATGCAGCAGCTGCTCTGTGGTGCATGACGCTCCGGGCTCGACATGTTCACACCAAATTTGTCTCCCAGTTCCTGTAAGACGAAGGGAGAATCCTCTGGAAACTCCATCCCCCATTGGATGCACGGAGCATCACCGGGAGGAAGCACTGCCATGTATGTGCACTCCCCGTGACACTGATTACCATATCCATGGCTGCGCTGCCGGCTGCACAGTCGGATCTGTGTCGTAATCTCGTAGTATATGTAGTGTCATCTCAAAAAAGACTCTTCTTCAATGGGATTGTCATTCAAGTAGATGAATCGCTGCATTTTGGTTTTTCATGATGGTTTCAAAGTCGACAGGAGAATGTGGGTCTGTGGGATATTTTAAGAAGTTTCTTTTAAATGCTGTATTTAACTCAAATATAACATAAGCCATGGCACACATATCTTCTTCAGTATGGGCTTGGTATGGGACTGCACACAGGGTCAGAACAGGCTCATGTTTCTGTGTTTGATTGTTTGGAAGAGCAGGGGAGGGTCGGAATAGTCCCACCTTGTGTTTTTTTCTGTTGAAAATAAAGGTGTATTTTGTCATATTAAGAGAAAAACAAACCTAACTGTACTGTGCTTGTAGAACCTCAGTGTATGTGGTGATAAACAGTTGATATGGATCTTCAGAATTAATCGAAATGTATCACGATCTCATATAAAATGCACATAGTAAACTAGAGGGATGAAGCGTTCATCATCCTGCAGATTATCAAAATGTTTATGAGCTGACATTTTGATTTTTTTACAGGCAGAAGATATGTGAACAACACATCCAGTTACATAACATGAAGCCTGTTCCTTCCACCGCTGTTATCGTGCTGTCTGTTATCGTGCCTGTCTGTTATGATGCCTCATTTGCATTGATTTGCATTCAGTGTGTGTGTTGCTCTTTTTTTCTGCAGAACTACGGGGGTGGAGGCATTTATACGAACACCTGCACAATCTAATGGCTACAAGAGCCGTTCAGTAAATAATGTCTCTGTAAAGTACTCTGACCTTTTCAGGGAAACTCAAACAACAGAACTGTTAATCTCAGCTATGTGAAATCAACCTGCACACATTTAAAATAGTTATCGATGGAAACTTTAGGGCAGATTCAATATGTATGGGGAACTGATAGAAAACAGCAAAGAACAGCCTTTACAATTGAACTACTGCCTACTTCCAATCCATTATATTTCATAGGGGAATATTATTAATTGCACTCGATATAAATATTTCTGGTAAATTCTCAGACTAAGTCACATGGGCTTTTTTTCTGCAGGGGTACTTTTGATACTTAAAGTGCATTTTGCTGCAAATACTACTGCTGCTCACGTTAACATGGGTGGCATGGTGGTTCAGTGGTTATGACTATTGCCGCAGAGCAAGAAGATTCCCAGCTTTTCTGTTGCATGTTGTCGTGGGTTATGTTAAACAAAGACTGTAAACTGACCTTATGTATGAATGTGAGTCTGAATTGTTGCTTTTCTTTGTCTGTCGGTCCTTTGATTGGCTGGCAACCTGTCCAGAGTGTACCCGCCTTTCGCCCAATGTCATCTGGGATTGGCTCCATCTCCCTGCATCCCTAACAGGATAAGTTTTAGATAATGGATGTATGGATAATTATACATTTATATTGTGCTTTTAACAGAGCTCAAAGACACTTAACATAGGTGAAAAACATTGAACCAATAGTCAGTCTCTGATATGTTTGGGGAGGGAGACCCAGAGCGAGTTTAGCAGTTTTCTAGTCTTGATGACCACTCAAAGTTTTTTACAGTTTCGTTTTTTCGATCTACCCATTGGGGAGGGGTTTGAATGAAAAGCATCAAGTCTTCATGGTACTGTATCAAAACATACATATTCATCTTATCCAACTTGTGCATTACTTATTTACGTGGAGTTTACTTGACACAGATATGTCACTTTTAAATTATAAGTGAGTTTAAATAACTACAACAGAAGACAGGCTGTTCTCTCACCAGCAGGAAAGTACATATGCAGCAGGGGCTCCATCAGTTATCTGTAGGGGACAGTCTGGAGGTTGTCTGGGCAGCAGCATGGTTGATTTTTTTTTTCTCTGCTTGTCTGGCTGTTCTGTTCTCCTCCGTCTGAGTCGTGACTGTCAGCTTGGCTCTCTGCCTCCAAGAACTCCGGAAGCTAACTCTCCACATGGAGCGAGGAGGCTGAAACATCCGCTCGCTCATCACCGGCAGCGCCCAATGGCTGTGAGGACACCGGCATCCCATGCCGTGCGTGTGTGCTAAATGGGCGGGCCCGGGGAAAGCTCGTCCGCGGTGCGTGGGCGTGTGAGAGGAGAGTAAAAGGAGCTGCCGCGGCCGAGCTTCATCACAGAGCCGAGCAGAGGCAAGAGCGCGCAGAGACTTCAGCACCGGAGCCAGTGGACAGCGACACACAGCCAAACTTAACCAATCCAAACCAATCCAAACTAAAAGACATCATGGTTCTCATCTGGACTCAGTTTGGCGTGAAGAACAAGAATGTCAATGTCAAGTGCAAAGTGCGAGTCATGCACAGGGGGGACAGCTCAGGATCATCATCATCAGCGGTGAGTACATTTCTTTAAGTTTTTATTCGACTTTTTTCCTCATTCTTAAAGCCTGTTGAACTTTTATAGATATCATTTAGGATGTTTAAGCTTAACTCTGAGTATATTACATTAGTTGGTTCGCTGGTGGACCAGCAGCATCTTTCTGTTGCCGTGTGGGTTCATTCAAATTCAACAGTCGCTGATTCCAGCTCAGCCAATCGCTGCTGAGAATCTCTGTCGTTGGGGGAAGTCTTTTGCCCCTCACGCGACTTATACCCCTTTTAGTCACGTTTTGCTTTGCACCAGCCTGTGTATGTGATTGTCTGCACTTGCATAAAGCAGTGCAGGTGAATATATATATATATATACAGCCCATATATGGTGGTGTTCTACCGGAAAGAGTCTGTGCAGAGGGGAAGAGGATTTCGCTGCATATTAATAAATGCTGCACAGCAGGTGATGTGGAGGATGTGCAGCCATTCTGTGCTGTATTATAGGGCATCAATATTTTCATTTATATGCTCATTCGTTGCTCACTTGAGATGACCATGCATGGTTGCCAAATGTGAGAATTTAGGATTTGTGCAATTCTCGGACCAGCTTCTATGCATTGTCTCATGTGTGACTGGTCTTGTTTCTGCAGGAAGGCACCAAGTCTGAGCAGGACACACCCTGCCTGTCCATCAAACCCACGGGCAAGGACTTCTACAAGATCCTGGGCGCCACCCCTGAATCCAATGACGACGAGATCAGGAAGGCGTACAGGAAGATGGCCCTCAGGTTCCACCCAGACAAGAACAGCGAGGCTGACGCAGAGGACAGGTTCAAAGAGATCGCAGAGGCCTACGAGATCCTGACTGACCCCAAGAAGAGGAGCATATATGACCAGTTTGGAGAAGAAGGTGAGAGTGAGATGTGACCCTGTTTGGAGTTACATAGGTTAAAGCATGGCCGCCATCTGGCTAATTACTGTAGCATATGCTGCTGTCATCATCAAGGCTAAATAGTGACATACAGTGGGATGGCTAAAACACTCCCACCCCAATTAAACCAGCTAAACATGTGCAGCATCAACAGCTAAGGGGCTGGTAAATTATTCAGGGAGCAAAGAGTTTTCCGGAATATCCAGTAAGAATTTGCATAATCAGAATGAAGCATCTGATAAATGTAAAGATAGAAATTTAACTGTGTTTTCTCTGTGTTTCCAGGTCTTAAAAACGGAATGTCAGTGTCCATGGCAGGCCAAACCAACGTTTTCCGTAGTAATTTCCACGGCGATTCCCACGCCAACTTCCACGGATCAGAATCCTTCGACATCTTCTTCAGCAAAGACTTGGACGGCGAAGACGACCTCTTCAACCCGTTCAGGCGGTTCCCCTTCAGCCACGTCGGTGGCTTCGAGGGCGGCCTGCGCAGGGGCCAGCGGCGCCTGCAGGGCGACGCGGTGGTGCACGACCTGCAGGTGACCCTGGACGACGTGATGCAAGGCTGCACGAAGCACGTGAAGATCACCCGCCACCGCCTCAACCCAGACGGCCGCAGCTTGCGGTCCGAGGACAAGGTGCTAAACGTGGTGGTGAAGAAGGGCTGGAAGGCGGGGACCAAGATCACCTTCCCCAGGGAGGGGGACGAGACGCCAAACAACACACCTGCCGACATCACCTTCATCCTCAGGGACAAGGAGCACCCGCAGTACAAGAGGGAGGGCTCCAACATCGTCTACACGGCCAAGATCACACTCAAAGAGGTGAGCTTCCTGCATTTACATCCAGCTCTCGTCCATCAGGGATTATAGTTTGTCACCCACAGTGGTCAAGACATTAAGAAGATATGACAAGTAATTTTTCCACCACTTACACCTACTCAGAGATAAACTCAAATCCATCCATCACTTCTTGTCTTTATGTAACTGTTGAATAATGTCAATCAGACCATCTCTGCCAAATACGGGTACTTTGAGATATAGACTCAATACATAACATATATTCTCCTATGGGCATCCGAGCCCCGAGCCTGCAGTGGGACTTACAGACCCCCACTAACTGAACAGCAGCAGTAGGCTGCCACCGCCTACGTTACCTCATCAGCCCCTATGGAGAGAGCGAGAGCAAAAAGCTAAATTTAGCCTCAGCGCTCACTGCCCCCACGAATCCCACTTCACGCTCTCAGCCACTGCGTGTGTGTGTGTGTGTGTGCTGCAGACTCCTCTCCTCTCCCTGTACTAGCTCGTTCCCTCTCTGGCTCTCACTTCTTCCAACCCACACACAGATTAGCAGGGTAGCAGTCACCTCGACTGGCATTTCAAAAGAGCTCCTCCATCTTCCTGTGGCTCCACTCAGTCACCAAAGCACTTAACTCCCACACACAGCCTGTAAATAGAGCAGCGATTATAACATCTGTGGCACCGGTCTGTTGTGTAACGCAGAAAAATGGTTGGTTATCACAAAGACAGACTCTCTATATTTATCCATTATGCAACTTGACACCTTTAAAGATCAGGCATTTAATTGATTTTTTTGTGTGTGTGTGAGTGCAGCCCACTTCATTCCAGTCATAGCGAGGCCACTCAGACAGCGTTATGAAACTTGCTCTAAATCTACCTGCTCTACATGGCTAACTTTTCGACTCCTTCCTGTTGTGTGTCCAGGCTCTCTGCGGCTGCACAGTCAACGTCCCCACGCTCGACAAGCGGATGATGCCTCTGCCGTGCAGCGATGTCATCAAACCCGGTGCCATCCGGCGGCTGAGGGGCGAGGGTCTCCCCATGCCCAAGAGCCCGTCCCAGCGCGGCGACCTGCTGGTGGAGTTCCAGGTGCTCTTCCCCGACCGGATCCCGCCGCAGTCCCGCGAGATCATCAAGCACAGCCTGGCCCAGTGCTAGCCTTCTTGGCATCAAACACGGGGGGGGGGGTTGACGCAGCTTCACCGCGTGTGTATGTTGTTATCAATTCACAAACACAGCCTTGCCCGAGGTGCTAAGTATCACAACCAACCACAACCTCTTATTGTGTTTGGACATGGTAAGCGGCAATGAAGTGAGTTCAGACAGGACTCTGCAGGTATTAGGCTTCATGCACGACAGCTATATGAGGCCACATGAGCAGCGAGTTCACAAGTGATGAACGGGGTCTTTGGTATCTGAGGACGTACTGACTCAATACAGCCTTTCTCTTGAAGTGAAAAGCTTCTCTTTACTGTTATACCTGCAAAAGCTATCGCAGGGTATCAGTGTGCTATTCAAGTCTGTATAGACTTCCTTAAACCTGAGGGGTAGAAACACGTGCAGAGAAAAAGAAAAAACAACTTTTATCATAGTTATATGGTGTTCATATGACTGATCTTTAGCAGTGATTTCTTATAATAGCAACATGTACTTGTGTGCAAAGATCTACTTTGTGTGCAAAATGCAAATACATTGTCTCTAAGAGAGATTCCTCTGTCAAATGTTCTATTGAATTATTTGAAAATGTTTGTATATATTCTGCAAGGAGTCGGCTGACGATGTATTATTACTGGATATTTTGAAAGCATGAAAAATCAATAAAAACAAGAATATGACTTCTGTTTCCTACTCTCACTTTATGATGATTCTGTAGTTTGGGGAATGGTCTGGATTTATACAGCATTTTAAAGTATTGATGATCACTCAAAGCTCTTTTTCAACCACATTTTTATAGTGCAGCACTCCTTCATCACATTACATTTACACAACATTTCATTTAGCTGACGCTTTTATCCAAAGCGACTTACAATAAGTGCATTCAACCCCGAGAGTACAAACCCAGAACAACAAGAATCAAGAAAGTACAATTCCTTCAAAATATAAGGCACAACTACAAAAGTAAGTGCCATTTAAGTGCTACTAAATGGTCAGTTTAAACAATTTTTTTAAAAAAAATTTTATTCAAGGTATAGTCGGAAGAGGTATGTTTTTAGCTTGCCAATGAAGATGTGTAAATGTTCTGCTATCCGGATGTGGGGAGCTCATTCCATCATCACTCAGTCTGTTGCCCAAGGAGACAGGGATCAACCCTTTGCACTCCACAATCAACTGTTATACGTTGCAGCCCATAGAAAGCTCAAGTCAGAGCATGGAGATCTCCCGGGCATCACTGCAGAGCTCTTGGATGCAGTGATGCTGGGGCCCCTGCTGCCACCTAGTGGTCACTCGGTGCCACCACAACACCAAACAGCCGATAATAGGACACACCTGTTGACGTGTAATTTCTGTGGCTACCATCTGAGCCCATGCTGCTACAGTGTCAGATCGAGACCTTTGCTTTGAAAACCCAGACAGCATCAGTCCATGATGATGAAGAGGAAGGGGCTAAAAGATCAAAGGCACATCTGGAGACAGAGTCCCGGCTGGTGTCAAAGTCAAAGAAGTCCACATTGATTGACACATCGATCCACCTGTGCATTGAGAGACAAGCAGAAACCTCAGCTGAGATCAGGGTGTCTCTAAAATCCAGCCCCCTATGTCCCCTGGGATGAAATGTCGCACATAAGTCCGACCACGCCACCCAGTCTGACAGAAGGTTACCCAGTGACAAACCTGACTTTGGTCGTCCTTCTGCTCATCCCCTGCGTGGTCATCCTGCTGCTGCTCAACTGCCTCTTCCTGGGCTACAAGTTCCTCATCCTGTCGAAGGGCAGCGGCGGCAGACAGAAGCGGGAGGACGCGGAGGAGATGCTCCTGCAGTCCGGCCTGCACAGAGTCGGGAGGGCGTCCGACTCGCCCTTTCCCCCGCCGCAGGACGGGAGGAGAGTCTACGTGTCCGTGTCGGAGCCCATCCTGCCGCACCCTGTCACCTCTTCCAGGGCCTCGTCCAGGGAGAGGGCCGGGGTGGAGCAGAGGATCCGGCTCCTGAGGCCGGACGGCGCCACCGGCTCGGGGTCCTTGAGGGCGCCGAGCACCATCAGGGCCACTTCCCCTGCGGCAGGTTTCTGCCCCAGACTGGATCTGGCCTGCGGATCACGGATACACGGCGTTGGCAAAGCCCGCTGGTGCAGGAGCGCTCCGCTTCTACCGCAGTCCAGCGACTCTGAGGCCGAAACCAGAGTCAACCTTGTTCCGCCAAACTCTCCCATGGTGAGTGGTCAGTATCTAAAGGGAACCAGTGAAGGGCCAATGTGACACAGGCAGGTTTACATTTCCGTCATTACCTTTTCTGCATGAATACAAATGAGCTGCAGGGCCCCTGGTAACCTCTTGAAGTTGTGATTGGTTTAAACAATTCAGACATCTGCTCCGAGCAAATATAAACAAACAAAACAGTGAATGTGTTGGATTCTGCCTCAGGGCCTCAAGATAATAATAAAAAGGAGGACCCTTCTTTAGACCCTATTCCTGTCTGTTGGACTTTTTCGGGGGCCCTTAAGGATGGAGATCTGGGTTCCCAGGACAGTTATCTACATTTTCATTTTTCAAACAATTGATAGGTGATCATGCTTGTTTTGATATAAGTCAGTTACTTTATTTGCAAAGGTCCTAATCGTCAATGTGTGATACTTTATCCCATTAATTGATTTCTAGTAATAATGATCCAATATCTTTAAAACTCTAAGTTTCTCTCCTCTTTGGTGCAACAGTTCCCCTTAGTGTTTGGCCAAATTTGTCCAATAAGCCTTTATGAAGCTTGGACTGTCAGCATGTATACGAGTCGTCTGGTTTATTCCAGAAAAATAGAATATGACTTTCCACAGGATCTAAAAACTCGACAACAAATGTTGTTGACCAACACGAGAGAATAGTCAGCAGGATGTAAACCCTGTGGTCTTATTAAACTGAAGACAATAAAAAATCAATTTCCAATGAGCTCCAGCTCTTGAATTCATCTTTCCTGGTTATTTTTCCTGCTTCATTCACAGCAGGAGACAGAACATGTGGGTTTTATTTATCGGAGCAGTGCCTATGAGATGCTGACCGATGTGAATCCAGCTGCCGCAGTGTACGTGTTTGACAAAGTAGACATGGAGTGCGAGTACAACAGCCGTCCCTCTGAGACGTCCTGCCTCAACACATCTGCTGTGGGTCCTGGACTCGACAGCGACTTTGGTGCAAGTGCAGGTACGTTCACCGGCATTGTTCAATAAGACTCAGTAACTAATGCTGCGTCCGACTGGACAAAGCAAGTAGAGCAGGAGTTCGGGATGATTCCATCTTCAGTGGTTGAGTAGAATGTTTACGAGAAATGGCACAGGATCTCCACAGGGGACACAGGAATCACAGGTTTTAAATCAGTACCTGTAACCGCTCTAATGAAACAACTGCTTTATGTGACTCGTGATTTGCGTTCAGGTGTCTCCCTGCGGATTTTGTCAGCAGACAGTGACGGCCTGTCCAACGGTGTGCTGGGTTCAGCCTTGGATTGGGATTATTATGACCCCTGCTACGTCAGGCAGAATAATGTGCCCAAACATAAGCACCACAGGCCGGCAGTTCACACCAAACAGTACTGGGTCTAATACCATCAATGGTTTTAAAGTTTATTTAATTTTATTTAAATAATTTATTTACATATTTTTGTGGAAAGACACAGTTAATGTATTTGTATTTAATGTATTTGTATTTAGTTTGTCACTAATCACTAATCACTGATGTTACACCAGTTCACATTTTATTTATTTATTTGACCACACTGCCACTAAAGTTTATCAATTCTAAATCAAGTACTATGCACTGTTACCTAAATTACTGTTAAACGTTTACTGTGCACTTTTCAGTTCAGCGATTGTTAATGATCGTCACTATTTTGTAAGATAACTGTTCGGTCACCTCCAGATTTCATTATCACACATGTTTAAAATCACTATTATTGTTTGATGTTTTCACTCTAATAAATACAAATTTATATTCTAATTTATTGGCCCATTTCCTTTTTACTGCCTATGAAACGTTTGTTGTACAATAAGGTTTGCAGAAAGAATTTATACTACAGGAAACGGAAATGAGGTTCAGCCCATTATTCTCAGTTTATCACTGCCTCTTCTCTCAAACATGTTTTAAGTACTTGAGGATTATTACCTGGTATCACCAGAGGGGGGCGTTGTAATTTAGTTTGTGCCTTTGTGGGTTATACACTGAATAAACTAACACAAGTAGATAACTCAGGATGCTGAGAATCTACAGCGGGGTTGTGCTTAACTGTGATAATTAGAGATAATATTATTCACCACTTAATGGCAGAAGGTGTCATTTGTGAAGTTTCAAGAAATGAGACTTACTGTCATGTTTTAAACTGGTTAATTATGCAGCTTTGGATTTTATAATGAAAATAGTGTTCTAGTGTGCTGCGTCAACATGCTGGCTTTTAAAAGACGCGTGGGAAGTTTTCAGTGTTGGTATTTAAGTTTGCCGGGGAAGACAGCCGGTAAAATACCAGTGCATCATCATCTGCTTTTTATTTGTTCTGTTCAAAAGAAACATAGTTCAGAGACGGAGCTGTGCACTGTATCCCAGCTATGTTCAGTGTCTTTACTGTTTTATTTTATGATCAGTGAGACTTACAAATTGTGGTGTGGAGATATGTAACCCAAAAACAGTCAACCCATCATTAAGAGGCGATAAAGTCAATTAGTTGGAATACTTTATTCTCTGTTAGGAGATATCTGTACATTTAAGATCAAGTGCCATTTTTTTTTTTTTTTCATAGTTCAAGTTCATAGAAACCATTACTGACAGCACTATGCAAACATGAAAACAACCAGACCATTAAAGCATCACTTTACTCAAAGCTGGAGAGGAAGGTCAGGACAACCTGCTTGAGCTTGGCATCAGATGCCTCAGAGATCATGCCATCAGTCCTGCAACGAAGAAGAGATTAGTTACAAAAATGCAAAAATCACACACATACTTTCCCTTCAAAAAGGTCTTTAACTTACCTAATAGCTGCCAGCAGGTCTTTGTGCTGGCTCAGAACGTGCTGCAGGAACGTACTCTCGAACCTGGTGATCTTGCTTGGCTCCATTTTGTCCAGGTATCCTCTCACACCAGCATAAATGACCGTGACCTGTTCTTCAATAGCCATGGGACCTGAAAAACAAAAGGTAAACCGACACAGTTAAAGACAACTCTAGGCTGTATACATTCTTCATCTTCAGCCCTGAAAAGAACAGCGAATACTCACAGTACTGCCCCTGTTTCAGGAGCTCTGTCAGACGAACACCACGGCTCAGAAGCTGCTGAGTGGCAGCGTCCAAGTCAGAACCAAACTGAGCGAAGGCGGCCACCTCACGGTACTGGGCAAGCTCCAGCTTCATGGTGCCGGCCACCTGACGACGGACAGAATCAACAAGTCAGAATCAAAGAGACCAACTGATCTCAGCTGGGAGATGAGGGAGTGCGAGTGAGTCTGACCTGCTTCATGGCCTTGGTCTGGGCAGCAGACCCGACACGAGACACAGACAGACCGACGTTGATGGCTGGGCGGATACCCTTATAGAACAGCTCAGTCTCCAAGAAGATCTGAGAGAAGAAACATGGTTTAAATACCCGCTCAAGCTTTTTCTTGTGATGAAGTGTGACAACGAATCACACGCTCACCTGTCCGTCTGTGATGGAGATGACATTGGTTGGAATGTAGGCTGACACGTCGCCAGCCTGTGTCTCGATAACAGGGAGGGCTGTGAGGGAGCCGCCGCCGAAGTTGTCATTCATCTTGGCGGCTCTCTCCAGCAGACGGGAATGCAGATAGAAGACATCTCCTGGGTAGGCCTCACGACCGGGGGGACGACGGAGCAGCAGAGACATCTGACGGTAGGCGACGGCCTGCAGGAAGATAGCACAAGGTTGAGTTTAGCTCTAACCTAAACCTTCATAAAAGATTTTATTGCAAAAAAAAAAACTTCAAACAATCACCTGCTTGGACAGATCGTCATAGATGATCAGGGCGTGCTTGCCGTTGTCCCTGAAGTACTCTCCCATGGAGCAGCCGGAGTAGGGAGCAAGGTACTGCAGTGGGGCGGCATCGGAGGCGGTGGCAGACACCACGATGGTGTACTCCATGGCCTTGGCGTCTGTGAGCCTCTTCACCAGCTGAGCCACTGTGGATCTCTTCTGGCCAATAGCGACGTAGATGCAATACAGCTTCTTCTTCTCATCAGTTCCATCGTTGAAACGTTTCTGGTTGATGATTGTGTCGATGGCGATGGCGGTTTTGCTGCAGCACAGATTAAGAGACTAAGCACTGTGGAGACGCCGAACAAACACATCCATGTTGTACAAAGGTGCTTTTTAATTGTGTGTTTTAGGGGGCCGAAACGCTCAGTATAAATTCTCTAACAGTTTCATGGGCTTTCATTTATATCGGGGACAAAAAGAGCCAGGCTTATCATAGAGAGAGGCCTTTATTTCCTATTTCCTCCATGTTTGCCTTTTGTCTTGAAAAACCTATTATAATCTCCATTTCAAGGCATTACGTCTATAAGTGCATCAAGAATCTTGTCTTGATTCTTGCCCTGCAACCCTGAATGATGCTAAACTGCTATGAGTCACATTAAATGTCATGCAGCATTTCCTTTAAAAAGGTAGGTTCTTGATGTGGAAAGAAATAAGTTATGTTTTATTATGTTTTTCAGATTGCTGCATTATTCACTGAGCAAAAATCGTCATACCCAGTCTGCCTGTCTCCAATGATGAGTTCACGCTGTCCACGACCGATGGGCACCAGACTGTCCACGGCTTTGATGCCAGTCTGCATGGGCTCCCTCACAGAGATACGGGGGATGATACCAGGGGCCTTCAGACCTACACGCCTACGTTCATTAGAGCCGAGGGGGCCCTGTGAAGAAAAAAAAGAGACAGCGTTTTAATGGGATCAAATAGTTTCTAATATATGGCAAAAATTCCCTTCTCTTTAGAATTTAAATCAATAGTTACCCGACAAGGTGATAAACTAAAAAGTAAACTGTCATCAACAAATGTGAGAATTTATAATTTGTCTTTGTTTCTCAAACTGAAATTTGAAATGTGGTCTTTAGAAAAGAGTAATCAGAGGTTGTCATCTAATTCTGACATTTTATAGCCAAACTGCAATGGGTGTGTCTACCGAATGCCAATATAATTACTCGAAATTTTAGAACGTGAGGAACACCGAAAGACGACCCATCTTGACAATGAATTCTGTCGTTACCTTTCCATCGATGGCGTTTCCCAGAGCATCGACCACACGGCCCAGGAGCTCTACACCAACGGGCACGTCTACAATAGCGCCTGTTCTCTTGACAACGTCGCCCTCCTTGATCAGTTTGTCGTTACCGAACACCACAACACCAACGTTGTCTGGCTCCAAGTTCAGAGACATGCCCTGAGGAACAGAGGAAACAACAGTTGTTATCAATCTCCCCTGCATTAACATGGCTAAAGTACTGATAACATGTTGGTTGTATTTGATTCTCAAAATGTACAGAGTTTGATGAATAAGTGACATACTTATGTGAGGTATATTTAAACAAATTGCAGTGGCCATGTACTGTTTATTTAAACTTCATGAACAAAAAGAGGTTAAGGGAATATAATCAGGTGCTTTTGAATCAAATATTTCCAAACATTGAAGCTGCAGCCGCCCATTCTATACAGTGGTCAGTATCTAAGAATAACACCAATGTTACCTTGAGCCCAGAGGAGAACTCCACCATCTCCTCAGCCTGGACATTCCTAAGACCGTACACTCTGGCAATACCATCACCGATGGACAGCACGCGACCAGTCTCTTCCAAATCACAACTGGTGTCAGCTCCCAGTATCTTCTCCTCAAGAATGGATGAGACCTCGGCAGTGCCTATAAGGAATGTTCAGCATTATCTTTGAAAACTCCACATGATACAGATTAGTCTTACCCTTGATATTTAGAAAGCTTGATGGCTAATATATCATCAAATGAAATTCATTTTAAACAAGGTAATTAAACTATTCTTGTACCTGTTTTCTGCAGCCATGGGCGGGTAGTGTGTAGACTCTTGGCGCCTACACATGCTGCAGCGACGTTCTTGGATACCTGTGTGCCAATGGGCAGAAGTAAAGGAAAAGATTTTATTAAGTCAAAATAACTTCAACATTTTTAAGCTAACTGAATCCAACTCCTACACGTACAATTAATTAGGTACATCGTATTGCAACAAAATAAATTCAACTGAATGGGTCAACTAATAAATTAGGAAAAACTGATACTATTTTGTATTTTTCATACAGGTATGAAATATGAAAAAACAGTTAAAGCTGTTAAAGTTGCATACATTTAAACAACTAAAGATGGCGGCCAGAACAAACAATACTTCGCTTCATTACCTCTACCAAGGATGGTATGTTTTAATTTGCATTTTATATTGGCTCAGAGAAGAACCCATTCAATTATGTTATGGCGTACCCCCCCCCCCCCCCCCCCTCCTACTACTTTCTTTAACATTGCAGGATAGGACGTTTTGACATTGACATTTTTGTTAATTTCGTTAAAAAAAATTATAGAGATATTGATGAAAACAATCTGGCATATTTAGGAGACTTATAACTATCAGTAAGAGAAATGTGGAGCAGCTTGATTGAATTCAAGGAGACTGGTGGGCCTTGGAGAGGATATGCACTCTATTGAGTGCCATTCTAGTTTATACAGTATGTAACAAAATCAGCGTTTGAAATAAGGTAGATTTATAAATTTTGTTATTACCTTTCAATAATTCATTACTCCGCAACTTCAGAACAGTGGTACGCATTGATTGAGTAGAGGTGAGCAGCTTCCAAATACATTGAATTGTAGATTACTTGTAGAAAATAAAACCTATATTAGCTAACAGTGTCTATAAAACTTACTTAAAGTTAAACATGTAGTTGCCAAGATTTAGCCTGTGAAAGGCATTAGCAGTGGAAGCTGGCATCGGATCGGAGCTCAACCTGACCTTCACTACTGTACTTCGGCCTCGTCATACTCACTGACAATGTCTCACAGGATCAATACAAGGACTAGACATTCATTTTAACGTCTAGTTTCTATTTACGATGCTCTTCATTGTCTGTAAGGAGGTTTGTTGCTGCTGCTGCCCGTCATCTACTAACTTGAACACTGTGTTGAAGGGCCCGGTGCCCTCCGGTGCAAAGACACCGCACCGCCATGACGCTAAATGGAGATAAATGCGACGTTTTTCTGGATGAAGTCAACATAAATGTAAGAATAAAGAAGTTAGAGGTGCTTACAAATCCAGCCCGTCGAGGTAAAGCGCGGGCGAGAGCCGCTGCGACGCGAACTGACAACATGGCTGAGTCCTGAAGTCTGAACTGCCCCCGGAGCCGAGAGAGAAGGATGGCGGACACGGAAGTAGATCCAAAGAAAGGTCACAGTGACCCGGAAGTACTTCTAAAAATAAAGCACCTCTACTTATTTTTATCTTATTTTCCATTTTACATATAATATAAATGAATACGTTTTCGGCTCTTGCACTTAAATTCAAAATATTGTATTAAAAGGCTCTGAAAATAAGTGATTATTTCCCCCCCAACGATACTTTTTGACATTATATTGAAAATTGATAGTGAAATTTAGCTGTTGATGGCAGCCCTAAAAATAATAAATAGTTTGTTGACATGTTAAGTTGAAATAGAAGACAGTGGCTGAAAGTAACCTGTCAGGAAAATCCAAGATAGAACCTCACAGTACCAACTATCTTAATAACCTCAAAATCACATGTATTCTGTTTTATAAGGAATGGTAGTGATCATCATCTAAATTATTGAATGGAATTATTTATAATCAAATCGATAAATTTCTTCCAAAATTACCTTTGGGTCAGAGCATTCTCTTTTATAAAGCATCAGTGCATTTTGTATCTTGACATTAAAAATCAACAAAACAAACCTCTTATCCAGGAAATTGTCTCCGGTGTGGAATTTCTATCTCTGATGCATAAAATCCATTCAAAAGTGTTATATTGGCTGTCTTTATAAATGAATGGAGACATTTCTGATATATAAGTAAAGCCCTTAACATAAGTCTGCTTGTCTTCAGCTGTCATTTCTGTTTTGGTATTTTGTTTTCTGATCCCTGATAAAAATTTACCACCGCATTGAATGACCATCCCTGTGGATTTTGTGTGACGAACAAAGTTTTACCAAAACTGGTGCTGCAGTATTTTCACGGTCTGTAGTATTATTCTCTGACCGTAGGAGGCGCTCGGCCCCGAGCAGCAGGCCGGAAGTGGCGCATGTATCTTTGTGAACGGCCGATGGAGACATTTTAAAATAAACACACAGCTAGCCGCTAACAGGGCTCGCAAAGCTGCGAGCGCACTGCGCCAAAACACCTTCAAATTCTTCCAAGTTCCCCCGAAGTGAAGCGCATTTTGCACGGGGGCGTTTATGCAGCGAAAATCCAAGAGGCCACAAATTACCAAAGATGTGGAAAAGTCTGACGCGGGGAGAAGAAGATTAGAAGTAACATCGCGGTAAGTTTCAACTAGCGCAGCCGATGTCAAATGCTAAGTTGCTTCGGATAACGTTAGCCGCTGACATTATCCTGCCTGTTACACCTCGGGCTGGATAGATGCCGCTTCCATTTATAGGACCCGGTAAGGCAGCTGTCCCGCAACCCGAATATTTTTCCATGACTTGTCTTCTCCTCGCCAAGTTGGCGAGTGTAAGGTTATGGCCGAGGTTAGCTTCCCTACGCAGCTAAAAGTAGGAGAACAGAGCCTGTGATAGCCTCAGCTAGCCGCAGACACAAGTAACTAAAGACATTCATCCAGGCACTAAAATGCATCTCAGTATACACACACGTAGTTTGATGTGATTGAGGAGGTTTAACAGATGTTAGTGAAAACATTTTCTAACTGAGTGAGACGTAAAATAGATTGAAATTTAAAGTAAGAGCAAAACCTAGTCTTCTATGAGCTAATGTCAATGACTAGCTTCATCGATGAATGGTAATTTCTGGCCAGATTGTAACCTCATATTTAAAGTGTGTATTTGTTGGTTCTGCTTAGGAAAAGTCAACAGTTTTGCAACATGTCAACTTAGTACAAAATGTACAAATATGGTGAAAGTCAGTGGTTATGTACGAATTTGAATGGCGAAGAAAACCGGTGCACAGATGCCAACATAGTTGAATTGGAGATCTTGTCATTTAGATCCAAATATTAATTTCTGTGGTTTTTTATTGTTTATGCTGATGAGAATGTGAACATGTATGAGTTAATAATTTTAACAATGCAATAGTAAATACTGCCCTTTAACTATAGCAAAAATTAGACATTCAAAGCAATGGTAAAGATCTTATATTTGACCTTTAGTTCACAGCGGTTTATCCCACGCATGTTTGAAGTAGTTGTTCAAATTCAGACAGCCACGGTGACAGTCCAGTGTGACTAACAATTCTTTACTGAAAGTCTGACTTGTAATACAATATGCAGTAAGTTATCCTTCATTTCCTGACATGTATCCAGTTGCACTGATTTTCACTGTGAATTGTTTTCTTCTTCCAGCAGGTGAGCTCCTATCCAGGCACATTGGTCCATGTTTGTCGGACCTTTGGGCTCTGGGCTCAACTAGGATGAAGATGGCTGATACAGAGAAGGCAGAGGAATTTGTGGATGCTGAGTGCCCCTCAGAGTGCCTTGATGAAGCACAATCAGCCACGGCTTCTGTTCAGGAAGACCAGGACGAACATCTGAAAACGGAGACCACCACCAGTACAAGCTCACCACCAGGGGAAAAAGAGGGAGACAGCCCCTTGAATACGGAGGGTGAGCAGAGCCTCCTCTCCATGCCATGCCTGATGAAAGAGCTCCGCAGAGACTCCCCGGAGTCCCAGAACGCCTCTACAGAAAGCGACAAGCCCGTTTCCCATCATATCTATGAGAGTGACTCCTCAAACCCCTGCATGCTCTCCCCCTCATCCAGCGGCCACCTTGCTGACTCAGATACACTCTCCTCAGGGGAAGAAGGTGCTGCTCCTCCTGCAGGCGGAGATGAAGAGGGCAACATGGAAGCTGTAAACGATTCTGGGCATGCAGGAAGAAAGCAAGCATCTGCCACGACGGCTGGGGGGAGGAAGTCTCGGCGGTCACGTTCCGAGAGCGAGATGCCTCCCAATGCCATGGCCGCAAAGAAGAATCGTTGCCAGTCCAATGTGGTAGCAGCAGGAGGACAGGAAAAACAAACCAACGGCAAACTAGGGAAAGTGAAAGGTCATCGGAGCCAGAAACACAAAGAGCGCATGCGTTTGCTAAGGCAAAAACGAGAAGCGGCAGCACGGAAGAAGTATAACCTGCTGCAGGACAGCAGTACGAGTGACAGCGAGCTTACGTGTGACTCCAGCACCAGCACCTCTGACGATGAGGATGATGACACTTCAGGAGGTAGCAAGACAATCAAGACAGATATTCCAGGTAACATCCAGTGTTCACAACACACAATACATTATCACAGTATCATTGTCTAGAATAGCAGTAGCAGTAGCAGCAGTCACTTAGATATCTTGTGTAAAACACTCTCACATGGTAATGAAAAAAGACACACAGACTAACCCTGTATAACAATCACAGATAATTTGCCATCAGAGTCAAATACAGGCCGTAACAAAAAAAATTCAGGCACCCCAAATCAAACTGACTAATCACATATAGTTCATACTTCATGATATCAGATCAGTATTAGCAATGCTTTGTCTGTTTGTTTTATTGTCTTTTTTCTTATTTTCTCACTCATCTGTCTTCATTCACCCTAGAAGGGCCCATGCCCAGTCACTTGTAGTAGTACAACATCTGTTTAGATTGGAACTTTGTCTTATCGTTGGCATGCTTTGGTAAACTAGTGGTCATTTTTTCAACTCCATAGAATAATAAATACAGAGCTGTGTTACTCGAATCTGTACTGTGGGTTCTGTGATTCAACAAGTGAGCCATTTTTATCCGCAGCCTTTGCTGTCAATAGACGCTGGTGAATGATTTCACTGTGTTGGTCAGAGTTGCAAGACTCTGCAGCGACTGTTCAGACTCTATTTGCTTTAGAAATGTTACCTCATACCAGAAAGTTTAGACCTCAGCCATTTTAAGAGCATGTGTATAGACCATTTAAAAAGATTTTAATAATTGTTTCTATTAAGAGAGGTTCAGTGAGTGTCTGTGTCACCTCAAGACTGCTTGGCATTTAGTATTATTGTGCTTCTCCCACTCTCTCTGCCTGTGGCTTTAAACTATTCCTCAGGTCTGTCGTACACTCCGCTCTGCCTTCACAGGGGGCGACAAAGCTTTTTGTAAACAGGTGGCTCTTTATTTAGAGTTCCATAGCACCTTTGAGAATTCGTATAGCCCTTTTGTCAGCGACTCTAACATATTAATGCATAAACAGCTGTTAGAGTAAATGGATGTTCTGCAAACTGAACTCAGTCACAGAAGTGTGTAATAGGATTAAACGCTGACAGTATTGTCTGCCTGCACATCAGTCCTGTGTTTGTTCCCTCAGTTAATCTAATGTTTCCTGACACTTGTGGACGTGAGTTCTCTGTAAGTAACTGCTGCTTGGTTAATGATTGCTGCTGTTGTGGAAGAAGTCACTATGCAAACTTCAGGCTGATCTTTTCCTGTGTTCCTTACAACATAACCTGTTGGGTTCGTTCAGGTTGTCAGCTTTTCTGTTACTTTAAATTCAGGATTGAAGTGTTGGCGGTTTGTTTAATGAATTATTATTTAGGTCACTTGTTTTTGACATAATAGTCTTTGTAATTAATTTATCTTAAGTGGGTGTGTTTGCCTCAAAGTCTCATCAGTTAACACACTTTTCAAACCGCAGTCCCTGAATATGTCTGCTGAGACATCCAGTTCCTTACTGTAGGCATCCGTTGTACATAAAACGTTTTCAACCATTTTTACATCCCGCACACAGATTTGAGTGCTACAACTGCATGATGTAGTCCATCAGCATGAAAGAGTCGATCTGCACGTAACCAAAACCAAACTGTCATTTTCTCTTTTTAATACAAAAGTCCACCTCCGAAGCATGAAAGTGCTACTGTATTTTCTTATGGCTTGGCCTCAATGTCTTTAAAGCTGGCTTCAGACGTGCATCGGAGAGATCCAGAGTGGGCGCCCAGATTCATGGGCTGCTGGACAGCAGCTCGTGGGACAGGAACGGCATCGGCAGCGTGCTGGAGGAGGCCATGACGCGCTTTGCCGTGATGCAGCGTCAGACCGAGGAGCGCTTCCGCATCTGGATGGAAAAGCTTGCACACCTCGACTCAGACGCGGACTCGTCCAAACGCTCAAGTGACGCCCACGAGGGGCCGCAGCATCACTCCCAGAGGGCACGCCCGTCCCCTCCCAGTTCCTTTTTGCCATCATCTGAGTCTGCAGAGACTATGGCGGCCTACATGTCGGCGCGAGACAACAGTCTCCCCCCCACCCCTATAAACAACAACAACATCATACCCGAAGTGGTCACTCAGAATGGAAATCTAGTTGTTCCAGACCCAGGTCTCTTGAATATTTAGATTTCACCTCTTCACTCTTTTCAGTTTCACACTACGATCTTACCAAGTGTAGAATTAGTTCATACAGAAAGCATGGCAATGGGTAAATGATGCAAGGTCACCGAACAACAGATATATGATCATCAGCGGCTGGAGCTGCTTATTTGAAGATGACTTTGCAGACCTGAGGCCCGAGTGTGTCTGCTGGCACTGAATCACTGTGAGATTTGACTTTCATTCAATCCTTCAACTCACCTGTTTGATTTCTGCAGCATCGGTGACATGGACAAGGGGCAAATCTCGACGAACTGTCGAGTCAGGGCTCTTACTGTATTGCTTATTGTATAGCTTGTTTGATTTTAGTTTAAAAGCTGTACACACATAAACACACACAGTAGCTGAATACGTCATCCATACAGGACTGTGCATTACAGCACCGGGGCGGCCATCATGACAGTGCAAGTTAGGGTGCTGCTGCTTAATAGCATGTGCCTTGTCATTCTGAAAGATTGATTAAGCTTCATAGTACAATTTCTTTAGAAATCAGGTTCAGCACCCTACATTAGCATCCTTTTCCTGAATTATGTAAGCACTTTGCTCATAAATGTTTCAGGAATTTAGAAATCTAATCACACCCTTTACTTTGGTGGCATAGCTTTATTAACATCAAAACATTTACACATAGATATGCCTATAAATATAAATGCAATATACTTACTCACACAATTTCTTGCTTTCTAAGATTATGTAATTAGATTAGACGTGTTTACATTTTTTATATTTGCCTTTCTGTTACATTTGCTGCTATCGCTGCCTGTGTGCAGTAACAGGAAACTAGTGAGGGAGGAATGATTCCCAGCTATTTTTAGTAGCCTATGTGTAGTTTATGGGCATCAGACAAGGAATGGGATTCCTTTTGTTGTAGCTGTTAGCTGCAATGACAAGAGCCTCAAGTTTTCACGCATTATATTTGCCAAGTTCATTTTTTTGTTTTAATTTGCACTGGTCTGCCAGCTTGGCCTGTGTCTCCACAAGGCACCTCGTGTTCCGAAGCTGGACTGTAAACTAAAAACTAAAAGCCCAGGCATCAAACTTACAGATACACAGCAGTACTACAGCTGCAGTGTGGTGCATGGCAATGTTTACTGGTTTTACAAAAAAAAAAAAAAGATCTGGGTGATTAAGTGGCCTTCTCCGGTTCAGATCCTGTGGTCTTTGAGGCGGAGTTACTCCTTCTCAGTAGTCGTCTCAAACTACTTTCACTGACGACCATAGCGTTCTTAACACAGCTAACACTATCGAAGCATCACAGACATTGATGGACTCTTTGGCCTAATCATATTTATAGTTAGGATGTTACAGTGTTTTCTGTATGTGTGTATATGTAGCCCCTTGACTGTCAATTTTACAGACCCTACAGCATCCCCACCTGTTTGCATGTGACTATATTAGTATACAGAATGTGCAAGGCCAAATTAGTTTTCGTCAGCAGCATGTGTGCAACTTTGCTTATGCTGATAAAACGGTTACTGACAGAACATTTTTATCTACTTAGTTGTTTTCTCTTGGCCGAATGGTTTTGTTTCAAATGGTGTGGATATTGGTGTTTTTTGTTTCATACTTTTGCCATTTTGCGTTTAAATGGATCCAACAACTGCCGTCTCGCATTTATTCAAACTGAAATAACCTTTAAATCAACACGGTAACGAGAGCCTCGTGCATACATCACAAGCTGTGTGCATTATAAACAACGCTAAGGACAGTCCATTGTTTACATTAGTCCTTTTTCTATCCTTAATACATGACCTTTTACCATGTGCTCGGTTTCTCTGGTAACCCTGCTACCAATCAGCTATTCATAGGCAGCGTTCTCATAGCCTCTCTCTCTCACACACACACACACACATGTGTCTGGGTAGCTGTGTGTGTGTGTCTCCCAGGGACTCCTATGACAGGGTAGAACAAAGATTTGTGTTCCTGCTCTTCCACAGTTCTTCTTTATTCTGTTCGTCGGCTTTTGTTATCCCACAACGTGTCTCTCGCCGAGTAAGATTTATGTGGAAAGTGTTTTGTAATGACTGTATTCTGGTGTTGTTTCATGTGAATGGCTGTTCCTTTTAAAAGCAATAAATGGAGAGAAAAGACTACGCTGCTGCAAAGGGGTTAATGATGCACCGCAAACACATCCACTCTTATAAAAGCCTCAATCACATGGCTTGACGAAATTGTCATAGATGTAATCGATTGTGTTTTGCAGCCCATCGAGTGCTCTTTCTACTGGTTTACCTTAGCATCTGGTAAAACAGGCTGTTTTCTTGTTTACAAACCCATCCGATGCTGCAGTTAGCAGGACTATGGACGTTTAGTGTCCGATCCAGAGTCCCACTAGTCCCGGGGACGATTTGAATAATGAAGTGTTCTCTTTGTTTCCCGCAGACGGGCCTCCAGTAGTGGGTCACTATGATATTTCAGACACTGATTCTAACCAGGAGAGTATGAGTGTGGAGACAGACCGGCCTACGGTGATAAAGCATGAGCTAAAAACACACAGAGGCCAGGATATGGCAGCTTACTCTGGGTGTGTAAGAGCTCTGAGCTCAATCTCAGGTCAGTTACAAACCCAGTATATCTCAACTGATCCTTTCCACTCCTCTCAGTGAAGACAGGACTTTTAGAGGCATAGGTGTCACGCAGAAGTGGGGAACCTTTCTTATTAATGTCAACAAGACGTCATTGAACGTGCCACTCTGCATCCCACACTGATGGCTTGCATTTTGGGACTATTCAAAGACCAAAAGAATTGACCTTTTAATGCCGGTCTAGCTGGCATTTGCGAAACATGAATGTAATGTCCACAATTTTCTGTTTGTCAGTCAGTCCATGCTATCCGGTCAGTGTCGCAAAACACAAGTGTCAGATTCATCCTGGTCTGTCAAAGCAGCTGCAGTCTTCATGTGTCAGCAGGGCCTGAAGCTCCCTACTGCTGCCAACCCGCCCCACAATGTGTGACTGTTCCTCTTTGTTTGTTTCAGGCCACGTGGAGGCAGGGCTGTCGCACAAGAGTTCTCAACGCAAGAGCCAGATTAACATTGCTTCCTCTGACAGCGAGGTGGAAATAGTCGGCGTACAAGAGAAACCAAGGTAAAGACTTGAAGGGGGAAAAGTAATGTTATCATTTTATACACTAAATATTACAACAGAGTATTAGGGCCACTTACATTGGGAAAAATCTTGAGATCTTGAGAAAGTGAAATATTGAAGGGGAATATTAAAAGATCAAGCTGTCGCCTGCATGAAAATATTTCCCTGCCAGTTTATAAAAGTAATTCATTTTTATCACTCCAGATGCGCCCACCCGTGTGGAGGTGTGATTAAGAGTCTGTCCTCCTGGAAGGAGAGTTCAGTGGAGCAGTTAAACAGCACAAATCAACCCCAGCTCTGGACTACTGTTTCCCCTCAGCCTAACTGGGTGTCCCCTCCTGAAGTGGTGGACCTCACGCTCGACGAGGACACCGGACACAAATACCTTCTTTAGACGACTTGTACACTGAAGACTCCTTGTTTCCTCCTCTCACTCCCGATCCTCACCCGTCTCACCTCGCCTCCATGTTACGGCTGAAATCCTTCCTAGAGTTGCAGCCTCGCCTGTAACCGCTTGTGAACTCTATCAGCTCCAGAGCACTGTTTGTTTGTTTTTTAACTTAATGTTGAACAATCATTTGTATCAAAGCCATTCTGCTGACCTAATTCCCCGGCCCTGGCTCGTCATCTATGAAATTAGCTCTAATATAATGGCACAGCTTTTTCAGTGCAGGTGGAAACATACGTTAAGAGTGATATATTTGTTAATGATAGCAATATCCTCCCTTCATTTGATACCTCAGTTACCCCTTTATAACGGATCAGCTAGTCATTTTGTGTTGTGTGCTTGCAGGCTGTACAGAGAAATTTTCAACTTGCTGCTTGAAAGCGGGTCGGTATCACGATGCTGCCGTTGACCCGTTTCCCAACAGACGCTTGAACAGCGTATTTTTCAGACTGGATTCTGCATTTTTATCTGCAGTCACCTGCGGTCAAGACAAAATGGCAGCTTGTACACTCACTGTTGTACATTTTTGTTTTCAAAAGTCTCACCACTGGTTTCATATTTAGATCTGCATTGATGTCTTTGCTTTATTATACAGTGCCCAGCATCGCACAGCCTGCACTCTGATGATCTGTCCAGTAGTGTTTAGGTTTTGCTTTGTGTTGAAGAAGTGGTTGGACATTTTGGGAAATTAGTATTTCCATTCATTTTCTTGCCAAGAATTTAAATAAGTTTAATAAATATCTTTTTGTGAAATATACAGCCACTAGCTGGTTAGCTTAGCTTAAAACTGGAAACACAGGGAACAGCTCGGCTGCGTCCATAGGTAGCAACCATCACAGGTTCACAGGTCTATGCTAAGCTAAGATAACTCGCTGCTAGCTGTAGCTTCATTTTTAATGGACTGGGCAGTTATGAAGATTTTCTCATCTAATGTGAACCCTCCACCAAAAAGCTAATAATGACATTACTCAATGTTTCTTGCTTTAAATTCACAGTTTTCATTTGCGTTACTGTTAGAATTCACTTTTCCTTCTTCGTGATAACAAATCAAACCACTGGTCATACTCTGTGGGGAAACACAACACAAGCACATTTGTCACAGACACACTACAAGGTAGGACTCATTTCCACTGCAGCAGTACAATATGTGGCAATGGTCTGTGTTTGGCAATAGAACGTCTGTATCTCCTGGTCCGAGATAGATTTTTACGTATGATGCCACGTCTCTGCTGCAGAGCGACGTTTAGTTCTCAGTGATTGTATGACTGCAGGGCTGACTGGATGCACTTCAATGTTTGCATGCACACTCTGAGTGAATGCAAACACCCTTAAACCTCTGGGGACCCCTTTATAACAACTGAGGAAAATGTATCTTCCATGGAATACTGCAAAGCAAGATGGCCTGAATGCCTTGAAATGTGCACTATTTTTCTTTTTAGAATGGTATAAAGCTTATTCTTTTACCTACTATAAAGCAGTGGATTTTTTTGCTATCTCAACAATAAATATTTTAATAATAGATGTGAATATAGCACACGTATAAAAAAAACAGTAGAGGTGGTGTTGAGTTTGTGCCCACGTGTGTCGGGCGTTTATAGAAGAGACATTTTTGTGTATGAACTGTTCTTACCCTGATGCTCAGGGCCTGCTTGCTCTCTTTTCCCTGTGGTCTTATTTTTCTCTCCATGCAGTACTGCAGCCATGCTGATTAATTCGAATTTTTTTTTAATCAACAATCCAACTTCATACACTGTTTTAACACTTGATTTTGTTTTATTGCACATCTACATTCTTATAAGTGATGCTTGAGAACTATAGTCATTATTTTAACGTTCGCTGGTCACCAGAAAAGGGACAATCCTCATTCTAAGCAACTAAACCAAAGTCTAAATGGAATATGTTTTCACTTTGTCATTTTGCCAATTTGAAAATTGCCTCTAGTTTATTCAGGTTAAATTTAGTTTGTTATTTTAACTTTGAAGTCGGTGCAATTTATTCAAGATACAGTTTGTTATTTTGTTCCATTGGCCAGTTGCTTTGTTTTTCCACTATATGCAGCTAATACTGTAGTGTTTATTCTTTTACAGACCACTTCTGCTTGCGAAACCCATGTTGCTCTTGTTCCTTATAGGATTATTATGAGATGTTAGTGAGACGTTGCTCATGTCTTTAGAGGTTTGGTATAGAAAATAAATGGCAGTGATGCCCAACTGTGGTTGCACATTGCATGTTTGGTCACATATTTTAACCTCAAGTCTGATATTACCCTCATTACCAGTAATTTAGCCTCGCTCTTCTGTTGTTTTTTGTTTTTGTTTTACGCTCAGTATTTTAAATTAACAAAAAAGGGTTGTTTATTTTGTTGCTTCAGCAGGTCCTTGACTTCCTTGAAAATATGTCTGTAGAACAAAAAAACTATTTTAAAACTAAATAAATAGAGCATTATTTAATGACTTTCGTGTACAGTTATTTTGTTTGTTTCTAACCTTCGGGGATGTTAATGTCGTCTTTCCTCATGTGACTGTTTGGATGTCCAATGCCAGCTTCCAGCTCAGAGAAGGAAAATGTAGCTGAGGATCTTTCTGATAAATGAATTGTTCGACCTGTCAAAGCTTGTCTAATTGCAACTGAATTGACATTTTTGACATGTTTAATACGACTCTAGCAAACAAAACACTTGAATTCAAATTTTCTATTATGATAATGACAGTCTATTTAAAAGTGTTTGGTATAAGACGAGTATTTTTGTCTGTACAAGTGAGAATAATTTCCAATATAGAATCAAAATTAATCAGACGTCTCATTGTGTTCTCTTATGCTGCGGCTAAACAGTCTAGACTATGAGACTCTCTGTTAACAATGCAACTTCACCCTCACCCGCCAAAGTTGCATGTCGGGTCAGAGGTCACACCGCAACACCTGCCGCTAGAGGGACATATGGAGTTCACAGAAGGAGGACAATGAGGGAGTGGAGAAATGCAGCCTGCGGGGCCCGTCTCCTAAAAACCCAAAGAAGCCCTTCAGCCTACTCCTTTCACCCCCGGGGGCAGGACATCAGCTGTATGCAAATTTTATTTTACAGGGCAGCGGTGGCCTCACAGAGCAGTGAATGTGCCAGTTCACTCTCAAAGGGCAGAAATGAGCATCCTTCCTCCTGCAGATGTCTCTCAGTGTGCAGGTTTACACTCAGTGTGCTGTTCTATAAAGCTTTATTGAGAGAATGGCTGCCTCAACCACCACCAGAGGGCAAAATAAAAATATATGGAACTACTTTATTTAACAGTGAGCACATTCAGCACAACATGAAATGTTACTTTCAGGCTCTGCTCAATATATTAAAAATTAAAGCGCTGATTTCTATCAGACGATGGTCACAGCCTGTGCTCCAACTTCTGATGTGCCAGGATGAGCTTATTTTCCTTTTCATGTCTTTCTATTTCCTTGTTTTTTCTTTTTCTTAGCTTTTCTTTTACTTTTCTTTCTCTCTTTCTCTATCTTTATTTTTCTATTCATTTCTTTGTCATCTGATTTGCAAATTGGACATCTTTTGGCACTTTATACTTTTCTACTACTTGTTGACATGTTGCATTGGAATAGAAGGCAGTGGGGGAAAAACTTTTTTCGATCGAATCTACCACTGCAGTAACGACTGTTCACTGTTTTACAGTATAAATGAAGTAAAAATTGATGGTTTGACAGAATTAAAGATCCGACGCCTGTTATTTGGGCATAAAGGGCCCTGATGGTAGTAGCTTGACCTGTGCTGATAGTTAACTATTGTGAAAGGCTCTTTGTGTGGCACAGCAGGCTTAAAGTATTAGATGGTGGGAACTGGAAGACAAGGACATATGGGACTAAGAGTTTGGTGACCACCCCCCCAGCCTCCAAGGCCCATCTGTTCCTTCACCCCTCGGGCTCCACACTGAACACAGAGAGGTTTCCTGGATTCAGGACAGTTTTCAGGATATCTGGTGGCCAGAAAAAAGGTGCAACATATGCTCAGGATGTCATCGTTGTTTTAAATGAATGAGGATGAGAACTGAATATTACTTAATGAGCTGTAATCTGCCTACAGTCCTGCAGGCAGCCCTAATGACTGTGATTTGATTCCTTCCACACAGAGACAGATGGGACAAATCATCCACTGGGTCCCACAGTGAAGAAAGGCAAACTTAACCAGATTTTCTTGTCCTTAAAACACTTCAGAGATTCTTATTACAAACAGGCTATGGAGTCTTCTCATTAGTTACAACTCAGAAGGAGTCACACATCTTCATTTTAGCCCTAACCCTTCACTAAAGTAAAAAGTAATAAGGAAAGAGCTCCACTGAAGATTACAACATTTTATGTAAGTAAAGGTTTACACACCATGGTGTAAAATCCAAGTACTACAAGCACAATGTACCTCTTTAAGTAGTCAAATAAGTACAAGTATAACAAGTATTCATGATGGGGAATATTCAGAGTTTACACAATGTTAATGCACTATTATAGTAAAAATGTCCTGAATTTCAATGCAGCTGTATTACTCATGACTTGTTGGTTAGTGCAAAGACCCTGCGATAGCCTGCCCCGACAAGCGTTTGTACTTATTTTCTCGTGATTGTCTTCTTGGCTTTGCTGCATTACAAGATACAACTTTTCAAATCTTATAGCTTTTTCTTCACAGCCCAGACTTTTGCTTAGCTGTAGCGGGAAAGGAACAGGTAACTTAGCTCGATCAGGTGTCCCAGTGAGCCAGCATTTAGGGCCCATTGTCAGGGCACTGGTTAAATGTTTTCAGCTTTGTCACTTTCATGAATCAAACTTGTGCTTTCCTTGCCTAATATGCCCATTAGTAAGAGTTTGGTTACCTCAAGTCGCCCCCAGCAGAACTTTGAGGAAATATCTGAAAACATGTATATGCAGGGCCATCAATCTTTTTTTACTGGGGCAATGGAGTTTACATCGCATCAGAGTTAGGTAGAAGCTAATTTGAATCTGTTGTCCCTGTGCATGTCTTCCCTGATATATAGCCTACATATATATATACACTTTCTACCACAGCATATTACAGTTTTTCTTCATTGCTTTGGCTCATTTCACGAAACAGAAATGACATTCTCAAAACAACACGTGCAAACCTCCAAACCACTGGGCACTTGTTCACAACAGATTGGAATATCTCATTCCTTTAATCAAATTGCAATTGTATTAGCCCATCCTTGCAATGACAAGTACAATTTCCAACAGCTTGCACAAATTTCAAATGATTTAGCACACCTTTGCAAACGGTTAGGTACAATTGCCTTCAGTTAGCCCAATTACCAATCGAATATATATTGCTGGTCAAAACTGACTGTCGCTTCTCAGTCAAGTGGTTGTTTTCTGCAGAACATGTTGGCATAATTTCATTGTGTACATCATCACCTGCACAATAGTTCACTCCACTGTCAAAATCGTACAGGCACATAATACCATGAAAAACATCATGGTATATACTGTAATAAGGATATCTTTGATCATCGGCTTAATTTTCAGGTGCAACTAGAACTTTAGTAATCAAGGTTGAGTTTCACACATCTGATCACCAATCACAAAAGAAGTTTACAGTTTTTCTCAATTGCTTTGGCTCATTTCACGAAACAGAAATGACATTCTCAGAGCTCTAAGAGCAATTGGCAAAATAGCCCATATGGTTCAGCACAACTACATAGATCACCTTCAAAAGGTCATATCTCACTATGCCAAATTTTTGTTTTGATGTGCTTATTGTTTGACAGTATATTGTGCTGTACACATTTTCTGTTACTGTAAGCACGATGTATGGCAATTACTGTAACAATTTCCATGGCAGTATGAGTTCAATAAACATATTTTATGTGAAACCTTGAATAAATCTTTTTTCTGTTTGATACACATAGTATTCTGGAAAGAAAACATCTACTGTAACCATTCAGTGTCAAAGGACTGAGCCAAGATTGAAATGTGCACATGAGGGATATTTCTATGGTCCACTGTCATACTGACAAAACATCTAAACATTTTGACCTGTAGTGTTTAATGCCAAAGGGACTTTTCATTTTGGGGGAACTGCCTATTTGTATGAGAAAAGGATTTAGTTTTGACTGATGAGTTGTCTGTTTTGGGAGAGATATGACCTTTTACAGGTGTGCTATGGAGTTTTGCTGAGCCATCTATGTTATTTTGGCAAATGTATTTAAAGCTTTGAGAATGTCCTGCTTTTTCTGAGAGATGAGCTACAGCAATCGAGAAGGACATTTTCATTTTGGGGGCACTGACTATTTATATGAGAAAATGATTTGGTTTTGAAACTTGAGTTAACTGTTTTGGGTGAGATATGACCTTTTGAAGGTGATCTATGTAGTTGTGCTGAACCATATGGGCTATTTTGCCAATTGCACTTAGAGCTCTGAGAATGTCATTTCTGTTTCGTGAAATGAGCCAAAGCAATGGAGAAAAACTGTAAATAATACTTATTGATCCTCCCTTTGCTACCTGGTGGATCATCTATCCCAGTGAGGACAAACACAGTCACTAGAACGCTTCCTCGGTTGTGGGTCAATCCTCAAAGTATCGATACTATATGAAGAATTATTTGGAGTGTGGATACCAAAGACACATGGACACACGTATTAACTATTTGCTGTGATGATCTCTTTAATTCAGAGAAATCATACAATAGATTGTTGTCTTACCATTTAAAAATTGTCTTGTTTATCAATTGTGAAAATAAAAAACAAAGCCTTGTGTTTTAAACTAACAGTTGATGAGATTAAAGAAATTGAAAGAATATCTTTTAAATTGAGAAACAGAGAAGAGGGAATTTGAAAGGAACTGGAGATAAAGTGGAATAGTAAATAATAAAGAGAGTAGCAGGAAGATTTACCCATTTCCTTTTGTTTTGTTGTTTTGTTGGTTTGTTATATATACGTATACAACCACTTGTGTTTTCAATTTGGTTAGTTACTTTTTTAGGAAAGTAATACAATCTAAAGCTACATACTACAGGATGATTAACATCTTGAGACTGAATGCTTGTATTGCAGTACCTGCAATAAAGTAACACAAATAGCCAATCAATAATTATTTAACGTTATAAATCATAACACGTTTTTCTTCTTTACGTGATAGTACTTTAGCTGATTTAATCACTGAAAAGGATCAATATTTGGATTGATTATCTGTAATCCTATCCCTGATATTGCATAGTACCAGATTCTAAGCAAATTGAATGGTGTGACCTCTTTACATACAGTCTATGTCCCTGCAGAATGATCTGTTGCAGATTTTCATTTTAATTCCTCCATGAGACCCATCGTGTGTGTGACATAATCGTGGCAGAGCTGAATAATCAGTGTGAATGAAAGCTAACGAGGGGCCATGTTTACTTGAGGAGGCAGCAGCACCTCCTCTGGGCTGCAGGCTTCAGTGTGGACGGAGGGGGCGGACAGTCCCCGCCCCCGCGCGGCTCCCATTGGCGGAGCTGTCTGCCACAGCCGGAGGCTCCTGCTCGGGGGGCTCCGCTGATTGGCTGCGCGGGTGTGCGTGTGCAGCCAGCGCAGCCTGTGCGTTTGAACGCGCCGAGCACCGGAGGGGATCATTTCCATGGACCATCTGTCTCGCTGCGGCCGCTGCACAACAAAGAAGGACCCAGGATGGTGTTAGTACATGTTGGATATCTGGTTCTCCCCGTCTTCGGCTCAGTTAGAAATAGAGGTATTTACGAGCTTTTCTATTTCACGTCCTAACCCCGTTAAACCCCGCCGCGTCTCTTCTTCTCTTTCTAAATGTCCTCATGATGTAAACAGAGCTGACACCTGCTAGCGACGAGCGACGAATAATATTAGCCGCGCTGCTAACGGTGGCATCGCGTGTGCGTAGCCGCTTTAAAACGCTCAGACATCTTGTCTGGACCGTGAGTATCGGTGTGTTGCGGTGTTTCGGGGCCTGTTTTCTGGCACCGAATGACCGCAGCTGTCAAACGGCAGCCCCCCGCTTGCTCCGTTTTTTTTAACCCTCCGCTGCCAGCGCGGTCTCCCCCGTGTGCTTCGGGTTCGTGTGTTTACTCGGGACGACACCCGGAGCTCGACACCGCCACATTTACTAGCACCGCTTCATTTGCTATTAAGACCCGCGACTGTGTGTATTTGTGTGTAATCTGGCCGTGCACGCTGCTGACAACATGACAAGGGTTGTTTGCCCCTTTGTGTGGCATCCAGTGTGTTGTTCCCCCCCCCCCCCCCCCCCTCCTCCTCTCCTCCTCTCCTCGTAGTTCTCATGTTAACACGTTTTAACATGATTCTTTTCTATTAACTCATCCTTTTACTCCAGTTTAGTGTCGCAGTGTGCCTCAGGTTTAATACAGAGAGGTTATAAAATGGTGGCAGTTTGCCTCCGATCCTAAAAATACACAATGAAAAACGCTGCAGCAGCGAGAACAGCCTAACGGTAGAACAACCACAGTCGTTCGATTGGACATAACAGCATTAATATCATCCTCCATCGCAGCACTAGGCTATCTGTGTTGATTATGTAATAATAGCAGTAAGAACAAGAATAGACTGATTGTTAAAACTACATGCAGTAGCACCAATGATTTCATTGTGCTTTTATTTGTGTTCTTTTTTCCTGTTCCATAGTATCGAGGCTGGCTCTACATTCCGCATTTCTCAGACCTTTGTCCCCCTCCATTGTGTAGCTAACGATCATCTGCTGCTGTCTGCCGTAGCCTCTGCCTGTTCTCTGCATCTAGCTGTATTGTGAACCCCCTTCTTCCTCATTTCCTCTTTTCCATCTGAAGACGACATTGGCATTAAAACAAACCAAACCGAGTTCCCACTCATACCGTATCCTTCTGTGTAACCGACTAAAGAATAACACCTTCTGTAGTAAGCAGTTTGTCTCTATTTAAACTGTCATGTTGCTCTTTAGTGAATAACCCATTGTAGCGTTTAGACTTTTTACTACAGACTGTCATTGTGATTCTCCCATTCAGTGTGGATAGACTACATTCTGCTGTAAATTTCTGTAAAGTGGATACATTTTGATCCCCCCCCCTCCCTTATTTGATCACAGCCAGGCTTGATCAAACCCTTTGGATATTTGTGTCCATCCCCTGTTTTGCCAAGTACCAGCTTTTGTCATCTACAAAATTGCTCGTATGATCACCTACTCTAAACCAATTTTTTACCGATAATCCCGCTTTTTTCTAACATTCACCAATTGGCTTGTTCTCGCAGCGCTGAAATTACAGTGATTTGTGTGGTGTTATTTTCACCTCTGATGGTCCACTGCACCTGCTGTAGTGCAAAGCGTCCAAACGGCTGGTCACCATCCTATCCATGTGTGAAAGCCTTTGTTCATGCGAGCTGAATTGATTCTGTCAGTCACAATAAATTGGCGAGACTCAGGTCTAACTCATCTTGCCATTTTGAAACCCCCCCCCCCCCTCACCACTATCATTCACAGCCCCCTCTTAAGTCTTCTCCTCAGACACTTCCAGAATGCTATCCATTTTACAGGGATGTGTATATCCTGCACTTCTGTAGAACTCCTTTTAGAATCAAAATGTCTTTTTATTCTTTGGTTGTGGTTCTTTCTATCTTATGTTCTTGTATTAGATCCTAATGCATGGTCATTTTATACTTTTGTTTTTCCACATTGAACAGCAGATTCCAATGTAATCTTTGTGTAGAGATGCCCCTGCTGTACTGAAATGTGCTGTAAGCATACACATCTACTCATTGGATGCTGCTTCTGTTCTGTTAACCCTACAGAGAGCATGGTCGGGCCTTGCCTTTGGTCTTTATTTGCATGATATTATTCTGGTTATATTACTCTTATTATTACTATTATCACACAGTGCCACACATACTAATATTTTCCAATAAAGACTGTAGTTTTCTTCCTAACCTTCAGTGTGCTTTTTGCTGATTTCCATGTGTTCCTCCCTTCCTCCTTCCACACCGTGCTGTCACTGAGACGGTCCCCTCACTCTCTATGTGCTCTCATTCTCTCAGCTGTCTTTGACAGAGTTTCTTCAAGTTGCTGCTCTGCTTACTTTGGAGTTGGGGCAACCAAATTTTCTGTCCATTCAACAACAAAAAAAGAAAAGCATGTTTATACTGAAACACATCGGCATTGATATTTAATGTTACACGCTTTCATTCCCTCTTATTCCATACACTATTATTTATAAAACTCAACAAAGCCTCCCTCACATCCACTCATTGGTGTTTATTGGTGTTGAGTTAACATTGGAACCACTTTGGGCAAAATGGATAACCTTCTTCAACATGGTAATCTTATATTGGGTAAGATATATTCGGTCATATTATTTACTATTGTCAGTTTTCTGCAAAAGTTGCTTAGAGGAATGTCTGATTTCTAAATAAGATCAAATCAAGGTTAACATGTTGAATACGCTGCTTTGTAATTTATAGCATTGCCTAAATGGAATAATAAAACCAAAGATGTTAAAGGTTTATAAGCCACGGTATATAAATAGCTTGGCAAATGAATCGTCTGAAGGTATATATCAACAATTTGAGGTACTGACTGATTAATAGCTGATTTCAAACAACCCTGGAAGTCTGTCTACCGTTAACACCAGGCTACCTTCTTCAGTAGCTTGTGCAGTTCTTTCTTAATGTGTTATTAAAGGAATAGTTCTACATTTTGGGAACTTTGCTTATTTGCTGTCTGGCAAAGAGACGAAAAGGTTGATACTTCTCTTGTATCTCTATTGTAAATGAGAAGCTATACAGTCCATTAGTTTAGCTTAAACAACTTGATAAGTCATTTGTCCATAGAGAAGGGATAACACATTTATTGCTGAGCTTTGGTGATGCTGATAGGTGGATTTAGTTAGTTTGAAAGATCTAGAGCAGCTCTTTCTTTACTTATATTTATCTGACAGATATCACAACTGACAACCTTTTCATCTGATAACATCTGACAGCAAATATGCAAAATCCCCCAATATGTCCAACTTTTCCTTTCAGAGTCTTCAAATGTGTTGCGTAATGACAAATCCGCTCGGTTCAATCGGTACATTGCAAGTTGTTTGTATGTGAAGCTTTATATCTGTGTAAACTGGTCTGTTTCATCCACTTCCTCTCTCGTTCATGTCGCACAACAGACAACATTAACACACAATCTTAAATCACAGGAAGAAGCAGCCAGGTTGATAATGTGAGATTAAATTCCTATAGTCAAAACTGTGGTGTGTCTGTACCTGGTGACAACAAAAACCTAATGGGACTCGTATTAGATTACAAGTGCAGATAAGACCTAGATAAGACCTGATTATTTATCCCAGGGAGTTAACTGAAAGTGTCAACATAGTGTTTACGGTAGGATCAATGCGCTGTAAAAAAAAGTACTGAATTTTTATGCTAGTCAACAAAATGATTCAGTGTACAAGTTCCATATTTTCCTATATGTTAAGTTTGATCTCTTGGGTTAAGGGGTTTGCGCTCACTGTAAACAAAGCCTTTGCTTCATTGACAAGTGTTAAATCTGGGCAGTACGCGCAGCACAGGCTCGGGTGTTATTCATTTGGACTATTTCACTGCACATTTTAAATTTGAGACTCAGCACTTTGAGGCGTTTTAAAGCGGGGGACTCCTTACTGGCCCGCTCCAGCCACATGAGCCATACATCTGTTCACAATGTCTGAAATAGTCCTGAGTTATTTATGTGCAGAGTCTGGAGACACAAGGTGTGGCTGAGAAGTAGCCATATGTTGCTCTACAACTTCTTGCCAGCGACTGCAGCAACAGACTTTTAAAATAACCCAGCAGCTGTAATACATATGTTAATCCACAGTAGCTGCACGGCTACAGACCTTGTTAGCATCAGATTTTTTGTCTTCCTCCCACCATGCCCTTATGTGACCCATGCACTGTAGAATCAAGGTCAGCGAGTGCAGACATTAGCCAATATGTGTGCATGTTTTCAGTCCAGCTGTACATCGCAGAGGCCGATTCCTTTTAGTACCACTCTGTAATGGTTTGTGTGCGGGGCCGTGATATCAGCAGGTGTGGGGACGGGTTTCAATGAAAAACAGCTAGCACACAGCTCGGAGCATTCCATGATGGAGGACAACCAGACTAGGAAGAAGACAGGATTATGTTTAGAAAAGGAGGTGTGATTGTAAAGCTGCAGCGATGGCAGCGGGAGGGAGGGAGGGTGGGAGGGAGAGGGAGACAGGTTTAATGTCAGACTGCTGCAGTCGCTGGTGGGCGGTGCTTCCGGGCTGTCACTCACACAGGGGACGCCATGCTGCAGCCACACCGTGGGGGAGGGGCTGCCTGTGCAGCAGCTCAGGGGTGAGGAGAGGTGGATGAGAGCATGTGTGTGTCTGTGCAAGGGGTGGGGGTCCGTCCTGCACCAACCAGGCATTTTGTGTCTGTCCGTCAAAGTGAAAGCAGGGACGTATAAAGAGTAAGAGCCCCAGTGCTGCTGGGAGCCCTGCAGTATGTCAAACATTAATGTCAGCGGCTGATTCTGCAGAGGAGCCCACAGACAAATAATTTGACATTTACTTTAAGCTCCACACAGCATCCAGTGTTACCAGGTCACAAGTTTCATACAATAGTGACGCACAGCCTTTTTACCAAATCAAACCAACAGTCTGCCATTTCTGCTCTACTTCCTCAGCCAAATGTTTTCAGTCTGCCAGTGGCTCTCAAGCTTCATTGGCTTCACATGTCCTGAGGCGAAATGTCAACGAAGCAAAACAACAATCATGCATATACAGTATGCCATATTAGGAATAACTGAAGAATAAATGTATAGCGAGACATTTGGGGAAATCGGCTTATTCTCTATTTGTGGGAGAACGAGAGAACATTTGGAAGATCCAATGTTAAATACGAAGCTGCAACCAGAGGCTACTTAGAACAAATACTGGAGCCCGGAGGAAACGGCTCACCCAGCTCACAAAAAAGCTCACAAAATGATATGTATTATTATATTGTTTTTGTTTGATTTATACAAACCCTGGAGTGCACAGCTATTTCTTTGGTGAAAAACAGAGCACCACGTTATCCCCATAAAACAACCAATTGTTGCGTTGTCACTTTGGATTTTGTATGAATTAAATAATACATACTCTGGAGATGCTACGCTGTAGAGAGCAAGGCCTTCTGTTTACCCCTGTTTCCAGTCTTTGTGCTAAGCTAAGCTTTATATTATATATACATATTTATATTAATCATAAGAGTGGTATCAGTGTTCTGATATCGTTCCCTGACAGAATAAATATATAGTCAAAAAGGCAAACTATTCCTATCAATAAATAAAAATAAATAAACATATAATCACTTGTATGTAAGAGATGAGGGATTTTGTTGAGTAACGATTATAATGATTACAGATGGTAATTTGCAAATGTGATCTGAAGCCTGTGAACTAGCTTTAGTTAATGACATTTGTCAGCAAGTGCTTAATTTATCACAAACCATTAGGTAATAACTTAATCCTCCCACTTACTCATATTAGACACAGTGTCATTAGTATGACTGTTAGAAAGTCCACATTTAATCTAACAGACCTTTTTCACAGCAGCCATCTTGACATGAAATAGCAGGTAAACGCAGGTGTCGTATTAAATTAGGCTCGACCTGAACAGATTGTACTTTCATGTGGTGTCTAATTCTAACATAATTCTTCAGTCAACTCTAAATAAGCTATTAATTTGAGCTTGTTAAATGTTACACCTCACAGGCTCGTTTCAGACAATACAGATGTTTTTATGATTCATTTATTCGCTCTAAACAAACATACACAACATTTTTTGTTTACAGCGTCCATATGTTTTCCACATTTAGACGGAACAGCAATGCCACAACTGGAGAAAATGAGACCTTCTGCACAACACAAAAATGACCGTCTGTCATAATAATCGTCTTTTTAAGATGTCAACACAAAATCCTCGTCTTTATCATCTTAATTTAAAGGAAAAGTTCACTATTTTGGCCGATGCTTTTGTTTGCTTTCCAGCAGGGAGCTTGGTGAGTAGATTGATACGACTCTAATGTTGGATTGTTAAACAGAAAGCCACAGTCAGACGCTGATTAGCTTAGCACAAAGACTGGAAACAAGGAGAAATAGTTTATTTGTGCAAAATCTGCCTTTAACACCTCTAAAGAACGATTATTGTATTTATACAAAACCTTGTAGGACCTTAATATAAACCATGTTTACCTCCTACTCCGCTTGAAACAACAACAACAACATGATAGATAGATAGATAGATTACTTTATTCATCCCAGAGGGGAAATTAAGTCGTCATAGCAGCCGGTACATTTGAATACAATAAAATACAATACAATACAATACAATAGAATAAAATATAAAATATAAAATATAAAATATTGCGGTAGAAAGAATAAAAACAGAAACACAAGATAAAATATATACATATAGTAGATTTCCTCCAAAATATTCAACTCAAAGTGATTGGATCTATTTCCAGGCCTTTGAAAAGGCACAACACAGTGGTATTGTAACATCCACTCTGTACAGTCCATCCTCCACACCCTGTGGTCGGCGTCCTGCTTCAGAAACCCAGTAATGTGAAAGCTCGTAATTGGAAGTTGAAGTATGAACTGTGTGTCCCCACCGCACCCTCCTCCCAACCCGCCTCTCGCCGAACTCGGAGTAATTTGCATCGATTGTTCTGTGCAGGGGGGGGAGACTCAGTCTGGACCGCGCTGCACAATCTCACGTCGCCTCCACCTCTGATAGGAGGCTTGATGGGGGAGGGTGAAACCGGAGGCAAGATAATCTCTTGAGCCCACCTCGGTTGTTGTGGTTATCAGACTCAGCGAGGGTTTCAATCAGAACGAGACAGTTTAATCTATGATCCACCAAACTGCAGATATAATATAGAAACTACATGTAATAAAGTGACTGGAGATCACAGGCTGCAGACGACCCCTTCGGTGTTGTAGATCTCAGAACCACCCCGGGCTCTTAGTGAAACTCCCTCCTCCCTGCTGGCTGAATCCTGGGGAGCGGACAGACAGGCCACTGGGTACAATCTGTCCGTGGGTTTAGAAGGTGCTCCACAGGGGTCTTAGTGTGTGTGTGTGTGTGTGTGTGTGTGTGTGTGTGTGTGTGTGTGTGTGTGTGTGTGTGTGTGTGTGTGTGTGTGTGTGTGTGTGTGTGTGTGTGTGTGTGTGTGTGTGTGTGTGTGTGTGTGTGTGTGTGTGTGTGTGTGTGTGCGTGTGTCATCCATCTGTTGGTTTGTCTGCTTTGTCTCTTCCTGTGTCTGTATGTTCTCTCTGTGGGATAAGTTGTATGTTTTTAAATGTATTTGTGTGTGTGTGTGAGAGAGAGGCAGAAATCAAGTGTGTGTGCATGTATTTATGTGTTCTTCATTTGTTCGTCTGCATCTCTGTGTGTTGTTTGTATGGTTGGGAGTAATCTCTGGCTCAATTCTCATCACTCGGATCTATTCCCCACAGGAGCACACTTCACCAGGCATCACAATAGCCATGCTACCTCCTGCCGACACTTTCACCTGGGCGCTCCCCAGGCGCCCATCTCAGCCGAGTTCCCTCTGGGACACACCAGCCAGCCCCCTCAGACGGGCCTGGCCACCCACCTGCCCCCGGCGCACCATCCGCCCCTCACTGCCCTGCCCGCACCCCCCCAGTTCCAGGATGTGCCGGGGCCTCCATTCCTACCTCAGGCCTTACACCAGCAATACCTCATCCAGCAGCAGCTTCTTGAAGCGCAGCACCGCAGGATCCTCCCGCACTCCAGGTAAAACTAGTCTACATGCAAATAACACACACTCACACATTCTGTCTACTCATAGAACCAAGTCTAACGTATCTGTGTTATTCTAGAAGAACCCAGGAGCGTATTCCCCTGAACCCTCACCGACTGCGTTCAGGCTACGAGTTCTCCCCTCCCCTCCATGTTCCACAGCCAATGACACAGCAGCCGCGGTACCTGGCCGAAGGCACTGACTGGTGAGTCCCCGCCGGAGATAAACGAGTGTGAATTATCTTGATGCCTTTGTCTCGGCACCCTTCTGTCTGTCTGTCACATCACCCTAGCATGGGTGACAGTGTTGATTTAGCCGCCTGTCTGTCTGCCCTGCAGGGACCTGAGTGTGGACGCGGGCATCTCTCACCACCAGTACCAGCTCCAGCAGCTCCCTCAGCACTATCAGCATTACCTGGCCTCCCCTCGCATGCACCACTTCCCCAGGAACACATCCTCCGCACAAGTGGTAGGTGGTATTCTGCCCTGCTATCATTTATTTCAAATGTTCTATTTGCTAGTTAGAGCTTTCTCCATTGAGCTGATGCTTTCAAACAAGGATGGTAAATGAACTGTAGAGCTTTAAGGGTCTTGTCAATCAGGAGAAGGTTTGAGGTATCTTTATTATCCCTGAGGGGCAATTAAATGTTTAGCCAACATGAACCATATACTTCAAAGCATATAATAACAAGAAATACATCAAAAATACAAGTACATCACAGTGAGACATTTGAAAGGCTGATGGCCGCAGGGATAAATTACCTTTTAAATCTGTTAGTTCTGCATCTTGGCAGATTGAATCTACGGCCAGATGGAAGAATAAAAACTCAATATGAAATGTTTAAGATTGTTCGGGCCTTCCTTTAAATCTCGACCTTGCTCAGTTGATGAAGGTCATTTAGGGTCGCGTCGCATTTGCAGCACCTAGCGGCAGTTTCTTACTTTTTAGGGTTTTACAAACAGAGGTGCTTGTGTCACACTTTGCATTCTCCAAAACAAGGCAGATACATTCAAAGAACAGCGAGGACCTGTTTTCCTCTGCAGGATTATCAGTGCTGTTAAATGACGAGGAGCTCTCTTTTGCCAGGTCGTGCATGAAATCAGAAACTACCCGTACCCCCAGCTGCACCTGTTGGCCCTGCAAAGTCTGAATCCCTCGAGGCACGCCACTGCTGTGCGAGAGAGTTACGAGGTAAATTTATCCCTGAATACGCTCCGTACACTTTCCTCCCTCGGTCGATCCAAACCAGAACATCCTTGTTACTTGAAAACAAACTTTGAAACTCTCGAACCAACATTTTTATTTAGTCTATCAGAGATTTGTACCTTTTTATCTTTTTGTTTTATTGCTTTTGTTGTTTGCATTTATTTGCTCTCACGTAGTGTCATCCATTTCTTTTTATTGTTCTATCCCTTTTATTTGTGTTGTCTGCCTTCACTTGATGCTGTCTTTTTATTACTTTTATGTGAATGCATTTTTGCGATTGAGTTTGTGTGTCTGCTTTGTCTGTCAAAGCACTTTGTAAACCCTGCTTTTAAAGGTGCTATATAAATGAAGTTATTATTATCGATAACAATAAAATGATTATAGAGAAATTCATCGCTCCATACTGTTTTACTCCTGCTGATGAGTAATCTCCCTTAAAGTTCCCTTAGGAAATGAGGTCTAACTCATTTCTAGTGTTTTTAAGCACTTTTAGGGGTGTTGACAAAAACACGGTCCATTTAGTATCGGTTATTTGATTGTAATGTTTTCCCCCAGGAGCTGTTGCAGCTTGAAGACCGGCTGGGGAGTGTAAGCAGAGGAGCTGTTCAGACGACCATCGAGAGATTCACCTTTCCACACAAATACAAGAAGGTTGGACAGATAATAACAGACATGGACATTACTGAATGTTTTCTCATTGGCTTGAATGGCTCCCATTGACTGTTTGTCTCTATATTGTGACCTGATCACAGAGAAAGCCCCTGCATCTGAAGATCGGGGAGGAGGAGGAAACCGATGTGGATGAGAAGTGTACGATCTGTCTGTCTATGCTGGAGGACGCCGAGGACGTCAGGTCAGAAACGTTTTCACGGAAACAACAGTTTTCTTTCAAACTTAAAATGATGCTTGCATTTTGTTTCTCGTGCAGAGATAGATTGCAGAATTGATACTTGGGATGTTAAAGCCAAAGTGTACAAATCTAAATTTTCAGGGGATTATATCTGGAGACTATTTCTTATTTCTGAGCCGTTGTCAGGCAACCAGTCTATGTTGCAGCCAAGAAACAGTCTCGCACAGATAAACTCCCTCCAGTACATTTACACTTCTGTCTTTCTATGGATTAAACAAACACACATCTAAATCGATGAGCTCTACTGGTGCTAGTGGGCATTTTTACAGAGCCAGGCTTGTTTCTCCAGTTTTGGATCTAAACTGATTGCGTCTTTTTCGGTCACTGATTTGTCAGGCTCCTCTCACATGTCCCCCATCCTGAAGCAAACAACCAGCATTTGCCTCAGCTACCTGTGTAGAACGTGACACAATATATTACAAGCACTGCTGTTGTCTTTAACAGCTATCAGCTGTTGTGCAGTTAAATTCAGCGTTTTACAATGATATAACTGCTGAAATGTGTAAGAGACCAGATTTCAAACTCTGGTGTGGACAGAGGTCGTTTCAGTCCAAATAAACAGTTTTCATACGTAATCGAAATGGTATGTATGTATGTAGCATAAGTCACCTCCAAACGATGGCCCTTTTTACAAGCACTGACTAGAGCACATGGATTTACACAGGCAGTTAAACCCGAGCTGGGGTGGGAGAATGTAGGGGATAGAGAAAAGTGCTGTGGGACGAGGAGAGAGTCGGTTTACAACATACGGATCCTCAGCTGTCCGAGAGGCGTGTGGGACTCAGGCCGGACCGAAGTCCTCTCTGCGTGCCTGAAGGAACTAAATTAACTCCCTGCAGGTTTAAGAAGTTCCGTTGCAGAAGCACATAGTTGTCTGCACCGCTGAGACTCATGCTTGTCCCTGTGAATCAACGTTGACCCTGTCTCTTTCTCTTCTCCGTCCTGCAGGAGACTGCCCTGCATGCACCTCTTCCACCAGGGCTGCGTGGACCAATGGCTGGCCACCAGCAGGAAGTGTCCAATCTGCCGCGTTGACATCGAAACACAGCTGAACCCTGAGAGCTGATGAGATTCAGACAGCGCACGCACACACACCCCCCTCCACACACTTGTCAATCACCGTCGTGTGGTTCCACGCTTTCTTCCACCCCATCCCCCCCCACACCCAACTGTCGGGTGCTTTGCCAAATGTCTCCAGACGTCATGTGACATCACCACCCTCCTTCTGACTCATGCTTTACTGAGCCAAGCCAGGATAACTAACTGCACGAGAGGCTGCGACAGAGTCTCTTTTATATAGAAGCACATCCTTCTGGAAGCAAAAGACATGCAAACACACACACACTCACACACACACACAGACACACACAGTCATGTACACAGGGTTTACTTGTAGCTTGCTGCTTGTCAGTTGGGTGTTGTTGCTGTGGTAGTGTTGTACTGTAGGTAGCCCCGGGCTGTGTAGCATGTCCTTAAAGCCATGACTTAATGTCCCGAGAGTGGAATCATAACCCCACAGTGAGCTGGCTACTTTCTCCCTCTCTCATACATGTATTATGAGAGAGTGTATTATACATATACATATATGTATAATACACACACATTTATATATATATATATATATATATATGTATATATATATATATTTCTCTCTTTTCACACACACTTCAACATGAATATTCTGCCACACAAGAAAGCTTACCAGAAACTAAATGCTCTGATGCCATGTTTACCTAAAGATCATTTGTGGTCGTAGTAGAGTAGCAGTAACCAACAAGTGATATCTGGTGCACAGACGCCCTCCTGGTGGGCGAGCGCCAGCCTAGCTGAGTGTTTTACTTCTATCATGCAGCTTTGACATTTTTGCAATACAGTCGTACATTTACCTTTGGGTTGGTGTCATGTGAGATGGTGTCGTGTGAGTAGGTCTCTCTGTCACTGCCGCATAAAACCCAGCCCGGTGACTTGAGTCGTTGCGTGTGTTTTTAACATTTAAAAAAAAAAAGAAAAAATAGGTAGAGAGTATTTTACCAAAATGAATTTTTGTTTTCACAGTGTAGCTTCAACCTGACGACACGTCTGTGCTCGGCCCTGCTGTGAGTGTGTGGATGTGGCAAACTAAAAGTGTGGGTGTTGGAAAAAGTACAAATGTGAGTGTGTGAGTTTAAGGGTTTCAGGCAACAGGTAGACTCACTGTAGGTTAATGGCCACTGGAGCGCTTATACAACACGAAGCCCAAAAAAAAAAAAAAAAACAGGGGGATGAATAAAAGAAAGTATCGTGCACTGCCGAGCGAGGTGGGAGGAAGATTGAGCCGCTTTGGTACCTGCACCTTCATCTTGGCGCCGGGCCAGTGGCAGAACGTCGTGAGCTAAAAAAAATGCATGTTTCATCGTCGAGTCGGGCTGTGAGCTTTGCAAGTGTTACTCCATTTTAAGGGTGCAGAGACGGCTGTGCATGACTTAGTGATTACTTCTCGATACTAACGAAGAAACAAAAAAAAAAACGAACACGGCGTCAGATCCCCTGACTTGTAGCGTGCGTGCATCTCGTCCCCCTTTGGGCGGCGAAACATCGGGATCCTCTTTCGATGGGAACCTTTTGGCCTAAAGAACAAACACATGTGACAGTAGTTACGGTGACAAGTAGTTCTGTTCACTCGGTATTGCATTTGGTTCATATTTAGGTATAGATTCATGCAGTGTTTTCAGCAGAGAGAAGAGCTTGTGTATTGATCTCGTGTATTTGTGTGACAGACCTCCCCTCGTGGTTGCTATGCTGGTTGCTATGCTGTATTGCTAGAACATGTAGAACGTGGTGTGACGGAGGCAGCCTCCCTCTCCCAGTGCACACAGACGTGAGACGACACGGCAGCAGGGGGAACACTCAGGCTGCTCGATCCAGTCTCGCCTGCTTTCACTTCGGTTCACAGGTCCCTGCGTGTTAATTGCTGCTCTGAGGACCCTCGCCGTCCTACGCACTGTGATGATTAAGAATAAGACTTGGCCCAGAGTCTCTTTCAGGCCAAGGACCAATCAAAACAGGATCCACTTCTCCCTGTCTTGTGCACTGCCAGTGTCGACACTGCCTCCTCCTGTAGTGGAGTCATCCGTGATGAAGTTTTCATAGTTTACACAGGGTGTTGTCAGTTGAGATGCCTTAAGTATTTAACAATCATAATTTATTACTAACTGTAGATATTGTGGGTATGTATTTAATTTTGTATAGTTTTTTTTTTCTGGGGGGGGCGACGGAATCATAATTTATTTATTTAGAAATAACACAAAAAATGCTATGAAAAAAAAACAATTACCTCATTTTTGCATTGTTTTAAATAGGAATGCTTTGCATGCAGTTGTACTTTTTGGAACACTGAAACGAAAACAACAAAAAAAACACGATTCACCCTGCTGTTTGACCTCCACAAGCTGGCTGCGCGATGTTTACTGTCCAAGGCTGAGCTACTGAGCCCGCTCTCCCTCTCTCTCGCTCTCTCTCTCTCTGTCTCTCTCTCTCTCGCTCTCTCTATCGCTCTCTCTCTCGCTCTCTCTGTCTCTCTCTCATGTGGTGCTGTGGATCTTGGTTACATTCCATTCAATGCAATTTCTCAGATCCCCCATGCTGTGATGTAGTGGACAAACTGCAATGAAGTGAATTGGTTTTAGTTTGTGACTTCTCTTTTCTTTTGTTTTGCACTCACTTGTTTAAATATGGGAACCCTCTCACTGGCAAAAAGGTAGTTTCGATAATTTCAAATTATCACTAAGAACTCTGGCTTTTTTTTAATTTTATTTTAAATTTTCATTTTTAATGCTCTGCTTCTCACAATGCACTATGGGTCTTAATGATGATCACCTGTGAAGCATGTTCCTTCGCTTTAACACTTTTGTGTCGATCTCGTTTCATTTGAATTTCTCTGGTGTTTCTCTTCAGTTTGTTTTTTCCAGACTAGTTTGTAGACTTACGCATAACAAGTGCCTCGCTCTAAGTGTTAGGAGATATTTCCATATGACTGAAACCATTAACAATCAATCCACGAAGCCACCATGCCTTATTGGTCGCCCGGTTAATTGAAAGAATGGGTCACGAAGGAGCTACGACAACATTTGACAGGTGTCTACAAAAGCCATTTTCCTCAAAAACTTCCAGTCAAAATGTCCAAAATAGCTGTGGGGAAATAGTTTTAAAAAGGCATCTTTCACTGTGGACTTTACAAAAACTCCACTCACCTTTCGCTCCTTCATTTCTCCCTATCTCCCATCTCCTATTCTCTCCATTACTTCTTTTGATTTCACCGTCCATCCCTCCTCTCTGGATCTATCCTCTGTTTCCTTTCACAGTCTAAAAGGAAGGCAAGGATTTTAAAGCACAACCTTTTTCTAAAAATGCATGTTTTCTCAGGTTTCAATATAGTCTCAATGGTTTAATAGTATATGGTGAAAATATATACAAAGAATATAACAGAAAAAAAAACTATTAATTTTGTTGCTGCTTGAATCTGAAAAACAACACTGAAGAGAAAAATCCCAAAAAGTGCCAGTGAAAGGGCTGCCGCCATCCTCGTATGAAAATCTGCTGTTTAGCTGTGACTGCGCAATGTTTTTCAATATAGGATATTTTATCTGAAAATAGAACTATTTATCATTAATATTAAAGCAATAGCGCATTAGTGGTGATGAGTGTGTTAATGAAGAAATGGATGAGCATATTATGGGTAAATGTTAGATTCACATTTGGTGGAATTTTGTACTTTATTTATTATTACTAATAATAATAATAACGGTGATGATTTCAAAAGTTGCATTGCTAAACCCAAACTGTTCTGTTTTTTTAATTTGAATTTAATTTCATGGCTTGTATATTATCCTTTTGTATGTGCTCTTTTTGTAATAAATTGGATAAAATGGACTTGTTTTCGACTCTTTTGTAATGGACTCAACTTCCCCCTAAGATGTGGATGTAATGGGAGCCTTTGATACCTAAGAGGCTACTGATTGGTTGGTGAGAAAAAAGCAAAATGCTAAATTTACGACTTTAACATCACGTTTCTAAGGACGTTTAAACAAAAAAACAACAGGTGTAAAAGTCTCCTCTGACCTATGGACCAAAACTTAGTATGACCACATTAGGTGGTCTCGGTCCAGATCAAAGTGAACCTTGGTTCTGTTCGTTTACTTTGAATAGTTCGGACTTTCGGACAAAGTGCAGGAAGTTGAAACTCAATTAAACAACAGAAGAAAAAGATGGGGGAGAGGCTCAAAGGTTTCCTTGTAGTCCTCACATTCAATGAGATAATGTTTGATGTAATAATTTGGTGAATTCAAACTCGTGCTGCATCTGAAGCTGGTAAAGCTGGTAGTGAAACCATAATGACATTACAGCAGCAACATATTGACAACATGCTGACGCCGGACACACACCCGTCTACAAAACAGTGTCAAGTATAGGTCGACACAACCCATAGGTGATGACAACAGGACGTACATGTGTCACACAAAAGATTGGAGTCCACTCTCTTATTGGAAAAGCAGAACAGGCCGGATCAAATGTGAACAATGTAACAAAAACATGAACCTTGGATTAGACTTTCAGGTTAAAACACTTTTCTAGTTCCAGGGACATAAAGTAACTTTCAGCTGATTATTTTGTTTATTATTGTTTTTCAATTGGTTCACTCTTACCAATCTTAGCTCATGATGTAAATATTTGCCTCAAGGGTTGAGATAACCCCCCGAAATGATTGATATGAATTAAGTTTTAGAAATTTCAAAACTGAAACGGTTGTACTGTCCATTCATTTTCCACTGCTCCCAAGTGGCTTGATAAAAAATCCATAATTGTCGGTTTAAAGCAGCAGGGAAATGCGTCATGAAAGTCTTCTGTGACCACTTTCATGATCTACTGTATATGCAAATTAACAAATACTTCATTTGTGTTAGTTGAGACCAAACAATGTTGTTTTGGACCAGTTTGACTCTAGAGATGTGTCCGATGTCACTGTTTGTGTGTGTGTGTGTGTGTGTGTGTGTGTGTGTGTGTGTGTGTGTGTGTGTGTGTGTGTGTGTGTGTGTGTGTGTGTGTGTGTGTGTGTGTGTGTGTCTCAGTACGAGCGAGCGAGAGAGACGAGTCAGAACTCTCGTGCAGCTGTGAAGAAAGATTTGACCAATTTAAGGAAAGTGTTGATCATTATGATGTTGATATTGTAGCAGTGGAAACAAACAAATCAAAAAGAAGAGAAAATCTACGTTTGATTAGTAGTGAAACTGCAGCGGCTCAGAGGACATCAGCTGAGTCCTTCACATGTGGCCCAGGACGGATTTGTGTTTACACTGTTAAAAGAATGTGGACACACGTGAGTATTACAAAAGAGTTGAATCTTTTATAAAAATCTCTATTGTGACAAAGCAGCTGAGCAAACCATCCCTGAATATCTAAAGAATGGCACTTTCACTTTTCTGACCAAGGGCTATATTTCCATGTATTAAACATCTGACCATAAAAAAGCATGGATGTAAAAATCTGTCTCACTTCCTGAAATATAAAACATTCCAGAGAAAAATCTCTTAAAGTCCTTAAATTTAAACATGAGTGTCGCTCTCTCTGCTGTTGGAGTCTTTGCAAATAATAAATTGTTTTAATATTTCGGGTAGATCACCCTAGTGATTTTTCCATCGGCCCTCTTCGTGTCCAGCCACTTCCCACAGAGGAAGATGGTGGTGACACCGTTGGCCGTGTTGGTGACTTCCACGCGGTCCAGCTGCCAGCCGGGGCTCAAACCAGAGTTGTCGTGCGCCACCCGCACTTTCTGCAGCTCTCCCATGTCCAACATTTCCAACAGGAAGCGGTCCGTGTGCCCTCGTTCAAAAAGGTTGCGAAACTTCTGCCGCAGCTGCCGGCAGCCTGAATCTCCATTGGAGCCGTACACGGTGATGAAGACGTTGGCATCTGTACCTGCTCCTTTCTCGTCGCCTGTGATGACGATGATCTCGTACTTGACTGGGACCAGGCTTCGAGCTTTACTGGCGAAGCTCTCCATTGTCTTTGAGCACTCAAAGGTCAAGAAATCATCCCTTTTTGCAGAGAGAGGGATGAGGGCTTTGCAATTGAAGATGTACCTGAAGGTGAGGAGATAGAAAGAAATAGAATATTATCTGATACCCCCAAACTGTATAAGTAATAACTAGAATTGCACTCAGTAGAGCACATACCTGCACCAAGGCCCAACAGTCCTAACTTCAATCAAGCTGCTCTAATTTTGACACACTTTGAGACATTAGTCCTCTTAATATGCCTTATTTACACAGGGGTGGAAATATAACCTCCCTTGTGGAGATAAAATGTATGACTCTGGCATTAATGAAGACAGTGGATGCTTATATGTCTTACTTGTTTCCCAGTTCTCTTTCAGTGACGACGACGGACACGACATGCCAGTAAAATTCCCCCTTTACTTTCTTTCCATCCTTGGGTGAGTGGCCCAGGCAGATTCCTGCGATATCACCCAGGTTCTTGGACGAAAACTCAAATCTGTCGACATTTCCCCTAAAAAGTGAAGAACATGAGCAGGTTGGGTCAATGAGCAGCTGGTGTCTCACATTGGATTTGCAGAAGTGGGACAATTGCAGGGAGAGAAAGTGCCGGTCTGGGTAATTTCATGCAACAGTTACAGCTCACTGAGTTCCTCTTGCAGCAAGAACCTACCGCAAGAACCTCTTCTTCTTTGACGAGTTCTCCATGACCATCTCTTTGGACCGACCCTTCCTCCCCTCGAGAATAATCCAGGCGTTTTCTTTGGTTTCAGCCTCAGCTGTGTCTCCAGTCGTGACAACAATTTCATATTCTTGAGAGAAAACATGGACGCAGCTACAGTCAATTGTTTCAGACAGGGTATCCTTGGCACAGAAATATACAGGAGGATTTAGACTATATAAATAGTATTTTAAGTTACAATCTATTTGATTTACATGAAATCAGTCCCAATTTGTTTGCCATTTAATATATTATTTCCATTATTGGTGAGTTTCATCACTGGAAACGATGCAGTGTTTTTTTTTTTTTGTCTCATTCATGTTTGCCTCTTTGCTCACAGCTCTCTCTCTTTACATTGAATCAGAGCTGCTTTATGTTTGTGCAACTACTTGACTACAACACTGTGATTGTTTGGCTGCTCCATAAACTGATACACCACCTGCTTCTCTGTTGTATTTCTGACAAATTAGTTTAATAGCTGTATGATATAATGTGTAATCGCAGGTACTATCCTTACTGGTCTTCTCATTGAGGTCTAAGTAGTCGTTGTTAGCACAAGCCAGTTCTCTCATTATCTGTCCATCGTCGTCGTTCTTGGCGAGCCAGCGGTCACACGGGAAACGAAAGGTTTTGTCCATGATCTCATCCTTCACATCGATGTACTCCAAATGCCATCCTGGAGCAGGACCTGGGTGGAGTGACACCGGCATACAAAGGAGATACACTAAGTTAAGATGTCGTTAAGACTGATAAACCAAGAGCAATGCAGGAATCGTTTGGGCAAATCAGTTGTGTCCCTCCTCCGGGCTTTCAAAGAACCAGAGCAGTCCTGAGTAGTTATTGTTGGACAGCTGCTACAATAACCATCAATCGTCCAGGTTTCTTCAAAAGCAAGACAGATGTTACCTCAGACATTAGGACAGGGGGGGGCATATATCTTACGAAGTGTGACTGTTTATGTTTAAGTGGCTGACCTGCGTTGTCGTGCCACACCCGCACTTTGGAGAGCTCTCCCAGGCTGAGGATTTCTGAGAAGCGAAACGTGTCCATCTGTTTGCGCTCGAACTTGTTGGACTTGTTGCATTCTTTCAGCGCCAGCGTCCCCGTGTCTCCGTTCTCTCCAAAAATGATGACCCACACATTAGCATCAGTGCCCGCTCCTGAAAAGATAGAAGAGAGTTGTCCATTTAGAAAATGTACTATTTCTGTCTGACTGGAAGGGTGAGCTTAACTGTGCTTTATTCTTTGTATGACTGAGTACTTTAGATTGATGAAAATAGAAACCTCATTGAATGGACTCGACCTCTCCTCTGTGATTAAAGTGTGGGGATGATAAATTGGCAAAACTCTGCTTCTTGTTGCAGATCGTCTTGAACCACAGGGCATCTCTGCTTTTTCATAGTTGTGTTGAATTCCTGATAAGCCCAAAGGAAACTAAGAAGCTAACAAGCAACCACACAATGTGAAAAGAAAAATGAGGAGTAGAGAGAACTGAACTCCGAGAGCACATGTATGATCCCTCTGTGGTTAATAATTTCATTACAACATCTTTTCTGTGTCTTGGTGTCTGTGCAACATGATATAAAGCCAACACTTTAAGAAAACTTGTAACAACCTTACGTACTTGACATCCAGTGGCTCTTCACACCACTCTGGCTGCATTTTCCCATTTAACTGGACAATGCTATTTTATCGACCAGGTTCTCAGGTCATAGGTGCAGCTGTGTTAAATCAGACCAATAAGTCAAGCCTGAACCTTCCAAACAGCCATTTGCAAATCATTTTAGCAACCAACATGCTAAATCCTCTAAAGAAGGTGACCTAACCTGTCCGCGCAATATGCTCCATGAACTTTGTGTTTATCGCTTGAGGCTTTGATTGTGAACATAGAATGTAATCATGCTTGGTTTAATAATTAGGTTAAACACTTTTAATATTCTGCAAATCCTAGTTTTATGTTTGTTTACATTTAATTTAGAGCAGAGGTCACTGATCGGTTGACCGCAGCTCACATCCAGACCCAGATGCCATCCTATCCAGACCTAGACCTGTATGAGGATTGTCACATTTTGACTGGTTTAGTGGCCCAGGTACCTTTAAAACCAATTGCATGCATTTTAAATCATCTCCTGAGATGCCACTCAGCCAATCCAACACACCGTGAACAGACAAGAGAAGAGAGAATGGACAGTCAGAGGTGAGTCAGCGAAAATACCGAAACTACTGCGTGCTGAAAAAAACAGAAGAGTAGGCTTTGTTTTAAGTGAATACCCCTGATAGCGGTTAATTACCCTAACACATCATAGAGGGTACCTGTGGCTGACATAACCATCAGATTTGTTTTCCTCACCACCAACACAAGAGCAGGTACAATTTGAGTCGCTTACGAGTTTCTTTGGTTGACTACAACCCTACATATACAGATCACTCCTTAAAGATCCCCAGGGAGGCCATTAGCGTTTGCACAGCCTCACCTATGTAATGCATGTCTGCCTGTCTGTTGTGTACGTGTGTCTGTCAGCCTGGCTCATTATTCTTCACAGAGTCTGAGCAGTGGTGCAGAGCTACATCTCAGCCTCCAGAGAGCGGCCCCTTTGAAGTCGGCTCAGACTTCTCGTCTTGCTATCGTGTTGATCAGCGGCTCGACTGAGCTATAGAAAATCCTGTAGGAGGAACAGAGGGAGCGAGGGCTGCATGGAAGGTCTCTGAAGAGGATCGCTTCCTTTACCACGTTGGTCTCAAACAGAAATGATTCCACTCTCTCTCCTCATGGGAAACACAACCCTCTGCACAAGGACAAGTCAAGAGAGGATGAACATCTATGTGTAATAACCGAATTAACGTGGAGAGTGAAGTAATGATATTACAGACAGAGTGGACCTTATTTGTTATTACATGGGTAAGGAATTCACATTGGAGAGGAGAGCACCTGCAGGATGAACCTCAGGTACATCCCTTTGAAAGTGATTCAAAAACAAACAGCTCGGAGGTGATGGAAAGGTGCAGCCAGGAAACTAAACACAGATGACATGTTGCTGTTGAGGTCATTGAGGATCCCCCAGGAAGAGCTGGAGGATGATACTGATGAGAGACAACTCCTGTTCTCCACATCCCTGTACCTGACGCTGACCCAGAGATGGAAGGATGACTAGATTGTGTCTGTATTTTTCTTAGAGCCGGCATCTTTTGTTTTCTTGCCTACTCCACTTTTGTTCAATCACAGTATGTTTGGAACGGATGTGAAAATGTATTTTCAGCCAACAACATATTACCTGCAATGTCACTGGTCTTGACCTGGATGATGTAGGTGGTGAGCTCCACCATCATCTCCTCGTCCACCACAGCGCCCATCTCGCAGATCATCGTCCTCTTTGGTCCATGTGTCCTGGACAGCCAATCCTCATATGTGAACACAGACACCTCCTCTGTGGTCAGGTTACGCATGATCACCTGAATGAACAGAGTCAGTTGTATAGATATAATATTATACTTATTGTAAATATCAGTCAGAATCCTGTCATTGATGTTGGTGAAACTAAAGTCTCATAAAAAGTGTGACACCAAAGGTCCTTATTCAAAACTTATAGGTTTAAAAATATTAGTTTGTTACTATAATGTATTGCAAAGATTAAAAATGATTGCCTCTGCAGTGCAATTTCAGTTCTTATTCCAGACATATTGCATTCACAACAATGTGAGGTCTGTGACCTTTGACCTTTGACCACTGCAATCTTATTAGTTCTTCTTTGAGTCCAAGTGACAACTGGTCAAAATCACTTGTATGGCAAAAAGCAATCTCCTCTGAGTATATTAAAAAGTGTTAGTGTCACATTTTGACATGCACACAAATCCTCGTTTCTCTTAAGATGTGTCACCACTTATTCTGGGAAGCGTCCATTAATATAGACTGGGCTCAGGCACAGTAACTCTGCACTGCATATTCATTTGGGCAGATTAGTATGCTGGCAGTTCGCCTGGTGCACTGTTGTGTCGATTTCAATACACAGACCCAGAAATCCATAAAGACAGCACATCTGCTTGTGATGCTGGACACACATGGCTCTGCCCAGGGTCAAGTCAAGGAGATGTTCACAGCCGCTGAGTCCCAGGCACGGACAGACAGGGCTAGGTATTGTTCCTGACTGCTCTGCAGCTCTGCAGGCTTCCTGCCTTTACCAGAGAGGACATTTGCATAGGAAATACGCTCTGTTTCATCAGAGCGGTTCGCCTGGGACATCGGACTGAATTTGGAGGTGAGCAGGCGATGCCAGAGGAAGCTCATGGGGACACCGTTTTGGGAAACTATTAATACAGTGGATTATATTTTAGGACTACACATAAACAAATTGTGATATATGCACTATCACACATCAGTTCACACTAAAATCTCTCCCTCTCCTGAAAGCAAAGTGCTCTTTACCAAGTCTGTTTGTGTGTATTGTAGACGTGTGGGTGTCTGTGATGCCAGCAACAACAGCATGGTAAAAAAAAGAATGAGTCAATATGATCACTCCAGGGACACTGGGCCCTGCAGTGTGTGTGTGTGTGTGTGTGTGTGTGTGTGTGTGTGTGTCTGTATCTTTGTGGATGGTTGAATTATTGACTATTTTCCTGCAGGCATGGAGAGATGTGTATTTGTCGGTGTGACATAACTAAATGTTCCTGTGACCTACAGCATCAGGACACAAACACAAAACCTGTGACTGCTTTTAACCAGCGATCTGGAGGAAGTTACTGGTGTGCCATTTATGCTCCTGGTTTTATGTTTTATAGAAGAGATCAGTTTTAAACCCGCAGCAACGTCTGTACTTCTTTACATTGACAATTACAAAAGTATCTTCTGTATATTACATCATCAGACGATTCTGCTAAGTTTATCTGCTTAGGGCTTTCCCTTCCCTGTAATCCTTGACACTTTATAGCATGTAAACATCTCCTGAACACACATATGTCTGTCTGCCTCTGCAGCAGGTTGGTTCAGGTGAGCTGACCTTGTCCACGAACCAGTCAGGTCGACTGCCGGAGCCATCGATACGAAGCCTCATCTTCTTCAGCGGGGCAATGTCTTCGATCTCCATGTTGAAAGTGTCGTCCTGACCACGCTCAAACCTGTTGCACAGCACATACATTACACAGTGCATCCTCCTTGATCAAATGAAATTGTCTTTTCATTGATATTGTTTCTGATGATGTCCAGTATTTGGTCACCTGTCCTCGTTCTTCTGTAGCAGCATCTCCTCTGTGCTACCGTTGGCCCCAAACACAGACATGAAGATCTGTGTGTCTGACCCTGCGTTCTGCACGTCCCCCGTCACCACCGTCACCTCATAAATAATCTGATGTGAAAATGGAGAAACTTTATTTTCTCAAACATCCGTCTCCCACAAGCAATTTTACCTTTGAAACATCAGAGAGAGAAAGATGTATTTTTGCAGCTGATAAATATTTATATAAAAATTCGTTTACAATTAAGGAATTATAAGGTTGATGGCAACAAACATACATAGAATAATAATGGACAATATATGGAAAAATGAACTTTTACTGTAACAATGACACGTCCCTTCATTGCTATTTTTTATCTATTTGTAGTTATAAGGCCCATTTAGAAATCCATCAATGTGGGGAGGTATCATTTATAAATAGCCAAAGATGTAAACCAATAAGATTGTGATGTGGTGACTCTCTTATTTGAAATATTATAGAATTCCATTAACATGTTTTTTTCAAGATAATCCACATCAAACCGTTCATTTGAATTAGCATGACTTCTTTCCTACAGAACTAAAAAAAATCATCATCGATAACTTGACCCTCAATACATTAGTCGCCTTTCTGATCAATGACATTATGACCATCATTTTGAATAAAACACAAATATATTTAGCTACAATTCTGGTGTTACAGCCAAATAATAGCAAGTAATACAAGTCATTATTTAATCTAAACAGTCAGAAAGGGGAGGCACATCTGTTCGATCTTAATCCCATTAGAATAATATCACCAATTCAAAATGATCGATTTACTAGATTTTAGAGGTACCAACCGGAAGTTTTAACTTGAGAGTTTGGATGGAAGTTAAATGTTAGTACATCATTTTGTTTCATGTAAATTGTCCCAGAGGTTTCAACAGAGACATGAACTGTGTTCGGTTTATGCTTACACACCTTCTGGGAGATGGAAATGGCCTCTGCATCCAACACGTTGAATATTCTAGCAGTCAACCCATCCCCCCTGTCTTTGGCAAGCCAGCACTTGCAAGCGAATATATATTTGACCCCTTTGGTTGGTACGGCAACAGCCAGCTCATCAACCAGCCAGCAGCTCTCCGGAGTGGCTCCATCGTGGCCGAGCTGCGGGGAGGAGGAGAAACAATCACGTCGAGCAACATGGGTGTATTTTGCTGTGTGTTCGTGTGTGTTTGAGTGTGTGGACCCATGATCCTCGGCGAATCTCTTATAGCAAGCCCCCCCCTCCTCACCTCAACCTTTTTGATCTCGCCCACGTCTAAACCGTGGGACTCAAGGTTCTCCAGAGAGCCGGCCTCAAAGCCCTTCCTCCCATCTGCCAGGTCCAGCCACAACCTCTCTGTCTGGGCGTGATTGGCCCCGACGATGATCACATAAGCCCTGCTGGTGGTGCTCGCATCCCGCTCCAGTCCCGTACAGATGGTGATGTGGTATGGTATGACTGCACAGTAAAAAGGCACATTCACGAGATCAAGAAATGATGTAATAATGTCTGTGCCCGATTTTTAATAAGAGGCATTTTACAGAGCAGATGAAGCAGACATGCAGAGCTGTGGATTCTTGATCTTCCTTACTCGGGAGCTCAACTTCCTCCTCCTTCTTCTTCTTGTTCTTTTTGTTCATGTTACTGTCGACACTCTTCACTGTCAGAGCAGAGTTCTTCTTCTTACTGTTGATGCTCTCTCTTACTCCTTCAAAACCCTAAAAGATACATAACACATACACACAGTGATACAGACAAATCCAAAAACACACACACACATATACATATACAAACACAAATATATATATATATATGTATATAAATGTATGGATATAAACTTATAAAATAAGCTTAAAATTGAATAGGTTTTTCCCTGACCCACATATCCTGCCACTAAGTTTCGTGGTAATCCATCGGCTAGTTTTGGGGTAACCCTGCTAACTAACAATCGAACACACTTCCTTGGTTGAGGTAATAAAATGTAATAAACATGACCTTACTCCTCATATTCTGCATTCTAGTATTAAGTTTTAATATCTTCTTTACCAATTCTACTATGTGTTTATAAAGGCACCTCCAGTCATTTCATTTCATTCATGTTACCTTGACGTAGAAGACTCTCTTGATGCGTCTGTCCTCCCTCTTCCGAGACAGCCAACGCTCACACAGGAAGAGGAAGACCTCCTCCGTGTCCACGTCAACAATCTCCACCTGGTCCAAGTACCAGTCAGCGCTCATCATGCTGTTGTCGTGGCGGATTTTTATCTTGAAAACCTGTCCAAGGTCAACTGCCTCAATAGTAAACTTATCCACCTGAGGAGGGGAAACAGTCGGTGGAATAGCATGCACATCATGATGTTGTTTGTATCTGAGGAGTTTGATAGAATTATTAAAATGTTATAAGTAATAAAGACAGGTTGTGGGTCTTTCTTACACATCCTCGCTCAAACTTGTTGCTGTTTGTCTCAGACTTGCTGAGCTTCCTCTCCCCGGTGTCGCCCAGGTCCCCGTAAATTGTGAGGAAGACGTCGGCGTCGGTGCCGGCTCCGTACACATCGCCTGTCATCACTGACACGTTGTATGTGTGAGCTGTAGTGGAAACAATGAGCAGAGACAAGAACACAGGGGAAATGTTGGAGGAAACTTTCGAAAATAGACATGTCATGAAAGAAACTCATTTCAGGACAGACAGAACCTGAAAGAAAGTTTGTCTCTACCTTTTCTAACTAGAAGGTTGAGACGGGACAACAGAAAACACAGCATTGTGTATTTGTTATTTTATAAATCAAGTTGAATATGATTGTTTTCTGGCGTGCCAGCTTGTTCACATACTCTCTAGAGCTTCCTCCACCTCGACTTCAGTGACTTTCAGGTTTCCGTCTCGTGAAAGCTTCTCAGTAATGATGTCAGAGGGCACCAGCTCTCTCACCGTCTCTCCATCATCCTCCGACTTGGCGAGCCAGCGCTCACATGGGAAGATGACAGTCTCTGAACCCTACAGTGAAACAGAGGGACAGGCTTAAAACTCAACTACCAATTTCATTTGTGTGTTTGTGGCTTAGATTGAAATCTGTGAACAGTGTTGTGTTTTTATCTGAGCCCCTGGGTGAGTGTATGAGAGTCAGAGTGCCGGATTAAACTCATCTATCTGTGAGGAGAACATCTCCACCTACTGACCAAAAGTAGACCCTGTTACCAACGGCTGTAAAGAGGAAGGTGCTGACAGATAAATAAGTCATTCACATCAAATACTTAATGTTAATTATGAGTTAGGTTGCAAGTATTGAGACCAATCAGGGCCTGGAGCTTTTGGGAAGGAGTGATCTTTATATACATTTTTGTATATAGGTGCAAATTTAAGATACTTGTACTTTTTTAATTTGTATTTAGAGCTTATTTATTCAGCAGATCATAGGCAAATATGCATAGGCACGGCGTTGGTTGCTTTAAGGTTTAAGATTTAATAAGATCTTTAAAAATAACGAGCATTATCAAAAGTATATAAAGTTATTCAAATTAGTTGATTTACTACAAAAATGCAAAATGCAATTTTAACATTAATGTTTCAGTGAATAATATATATATATATAAGTATTATTATATAGCACCATATGTTATATAATAGTATTACATCTCTAAGGCAAAATTTCTCAATGTTCACATGTACACATTGTTCTTTTCCGTAATGTAAGGGGATGAGTAGTCCCTCCTCTGTGGACGTTACCTTTCCCTTTCTGAGCAGACGTCTGATCTCCACCCTGTCCAGGTGCCAGCCTGGGTTAACCCCACGGTTGTCATGACCGATACGGATCTTCTCAATTACGTCCCCCACGTCTTCTAGCTGCACAGAAACAAGGAAACGCTACTGAATTATTCATTGTGGAATTTACGAGAGTAAATACAAAAACTGCACTTATGACCTTGGAGTGCACCGATTCAACTTGTTACATGAAAATATGTACTGATACCTCTACAATAAACATTTCCTCAGCTCCTCTCTCAAAGTACATCCTCCTCTCCCTCTTGTTGACACACAGACACTTCTGCTGTGTGCACACTGCATCTCTCCCGTACAGGACGATGAAGACGTCTGCATCTGTGCCAGCTCCAAACACGTCACTCGTGAAGGTTTTGATCTCATAAGGAACAACTACAAAATAAAAATAAAGTAATATCATAAACAATTAAGTGCATCAAATCACACATTTTTCTTAATGTTTGAAATTGTGATATAGACTTCTGTGATTTACATGGTGTGTAAAGCTCTGTCTGAAGATTATTGGGGAAGAGATCCCTGAAAATGGCACCATCATCCTCCCCTTTATCCAGCCAACGGCCGCAGGGGAAGCGTAGTTTCTGTCCCAGAGACGGGGCGTCGATCTCCACCCAGTCAAGGAACCAACCTGCTGATCCTCCTCCTTAAACAGTGACACGAGTGAGTATATTCATCATCATGTGTTAATAACGTGCTAGAGTCGGTCCTACTGTACCACGGTTGTCGTGTCCTATACGCAGCTTCTTCAGCTGTCCGATGTCCACGGCTTCCACGGTGAACTCATCTATCATACCCCGTTCAAACTTATTCTTATGGGTCTTTGATGCCTTTAGGTTTATTATCCCTGTGGATTATCCAATCACAAAGTATTTTAGTTATTTAAATACACAGATATAATTCATTACCATAGTGTAAAGTATTACCTGTGTCGTCCTTGCTGCCGTACAGGATCATATAGACATTGGCGTCTGTTCCAGCGTATTTCTTGTCACCAGTTTTAATCCGTATTGTGTATGTGGTTGACATGGCTGTCATACAAGAAAATAAGAATGAATGAGTCTTTGAACAACCATTGATCAACTGTGGTGATTACCATCCTTATTCATTTCAATTAAAAAAGCTTCCCCCCCTTTCCAGAGGTCAGATTATCTGTGCTAGAATGTTGCTCTAACCTTTCTGTTCCAGACCGAGTGTGGCTTCAGAGTCTTCCTCATCATCATCGCCCTTCTTCATGAAGGCCTCGTCCACAGGAACGAGCTCCCGGGCGAGCTGTCCATCATCCTCATCGGTAGCCAGCCAACGCTTACAAGGAAAAAAGTACCTAAAACACACCATTTCTAATTTATTATAAGCTCCCAGTTTACATAGAGATTAAACCACAACCAGGGCCCCAACTGAAGATTGTTAAATGTTCCTGTGTCCAAAAATACCAAAACTGAAAGAACTTTGAACTGATCGCAAGTCTCATCTGAGGAGCTCTTCTAACCCAGAGTATTTACTACCTACACAGTATGTTGTACCATTTTACACCTTACAGTGGCGCTCTAAGATATTTTATGTGCAAAGGTTATGTCTGCTATATGTTGAAGACGCTGTAAAGTGATGGTGCAGTGCTGCTCTCTTAAAATCATCATGACATACGTGGTGTCATCTTTGTTGTCTACAATCTCCACTCTATCCAGAAACCAGCCGGCACTGGCCTGGCTGTTGTCATGCCGGATTCTCAGCTTCTTCAGGACTCCCAGGTCGACCGCTGCGATGTCAAAAATGTCCTCCTGGGTCACACATGCACAAAACGAGGACAAAGGGTCACAGGTCTTAGGGTAGCAGAGCGTGAGAACCTCATTTTTTTATTATTTGATCTTTATTTATCCTGCAAGGCTCCAAAGATCCAATATCTGTTGGATCATCTTGGATTGATGATAACTTTGTGTTTAATGCTTGAGGCTTTCTGAGTGAACATGACAGAAGTTGTTTGGTCTAAAAAATTGGGTGACATTTTTTTACTATGCTCTAAGTACTCACTTTAGATTTTTTTTTTATTATTCAATTAGACTTACAAGCCTACCAGGTACAGTGCATTCAGTGCATGCATATTGTCACAAACATATTTCACCCTCCAATCGATTGGTTGGAGACTCAGATGATGTCAATCAAAAAAGATTTTCATTGGTTGGCCAGTCCTGATAAGCAAACTGTCTCCTCACTGCAGCTTTAGATGTTCTGCACCAACAGAAACAAAACTGACCTTGTTTTTCTCAAATTTGTTCAGGTTGTTGGACTTCCTGAGCCGTCGCTCCCCTGTGTCACCAGTCTCTCCGTAGATGTTGATGTAAACGTTGGAGTCAGTCCCCGCCCCCCACATGGCCCCAGTGAACAAGTGAACGTCGTATGAGTTCACTGAGAGGAAAAACATTAATCAAAGCAGCAACAATCTCATTTAAACCAATATATATGTGCTGTGAACTGCTACAAGTGGGTCAACACATCACCATTCATGCTCTACTTACTCTCCAGGTCTTCATTGTCCTCTGTTAGCAGCTCAACCACGATCTCTCCATCCTCCTCATCCCTGGCCAGCCAGCGGCCACAAGGGAAGGAAAATGTGTCCACTACTTCCTGCAGCTGCTCAACCATCTCCACCTCCTCCTCCTCTTCTTTCTTCTTCTTTTTCTTGTCCTTCTTCTTGTCCTTCTTGGGCTCCTCCTTCTTCACCTCAACCTGCACCATAGCCATCGTCAGCTGCTTTATGTCCACTTTCTCCAGGAACCAACCATCGCCGATACCCTTCCCATCGTGGTAGATGCGAATCTTGTGGATCTTGCCAACATCATGAGCCTCAATCTGGGTGGGATGAAGCAGTGATCAAACCGGGACCTTAAATCTCCATGGGACATTGACATGATGCCACAGAGGTGCAACACAGACCTTAAAGATTTCAGTAGTGTTACGTTCAAAGTTGTTTGAGCGACTCTTGAGAGTGAGGACTTCAGTTTTTCCCTCATCTCCATAGATCTGACAGAAAACATTGGCGTTGGTGCCACCTGCACGCACGTCCCCTGTGACCACTGTGACTTCATAGTTGATCACTGTTAATGAGGGGGTACAATGTTATGACCAGAAGAAAGACTATGTAGAGAAGAGCAATATACTTCAACTCATAATCAGTTAGTGATTAAAATGATGAAGTCTGACTGTATGTTATGTTTTAAGTTCCCGTTATTTACATTGTTCGATCTCCAGGATCTCGCTGGGATAGATCTCAACCTCCACTTTCCCATCAGCCTCATCTTTGCACAGCCAGCGGTCGCTCGGGAACATGTACTGCTTCCCGTGAACTTGCACTGAGATCTGCACGCTGTCCAGAAACCATCCGGCCCGCAGGCCCTCGTTGGTGTGACCGATCAGGAGACGGTTGATCTGTGAGTAGAGAGGACGTGGACAAATGGATTATAACAGAATTAGGAAACAGAAAATAAATGTCTGAATCACGTGTATTTGTGTCAGAAGAACTTGCCTGTCCAATGTCAAAGGTTTCAATGGTGAAGATGTCAGTACGCCCTGTCTCAAAGTAGTTCCTGAGGTCATTGTCAGAAACCGCCAGTGTCATCTTGTTAGTGTCCCCCTTCTCCCCATAAAGCTTCACAAACACCCTGGAGTCAGAGCTGGCTCCATTCACGTTTCCTGTCTTGATTGCAATATGGTAGCTGACATCTGATGAAGGAGAAATTGGGGGCATGGATGAAATGTATCAAAGCATTAAACGAATGCTGTCCTTTTTTTTAATATTTAACCTCTCTATTAAGACTCACTGAAGAGACGTAGGCCATCTCCATCTGGAACTAACTCACGGACAATTTGTCCATCATCCTCATTACGGTCCAACCACCTGAAGGGAGACACAAAGAAAACAGACAAACATATTTATATATGAGAGTGAAACACAGGATGAGCTTTAGATTGCGTTCAGTCTCTGTCTCTTTAAACAGGACAAACAAACAGGAAGAGTCTCTTTCCAGAAGTAACTCTGCACCTCAGCCTTGTGGTCTGGCTCCAGTTACTAAAGGAGAGAGCTGTCCAGCCACATGCATTTAGTGTCCATTTGTAAGGTCAAACTCATCCATTAGCTGCCTAATGACCTAAGCGCACACCACCGGAGAACTAGGAAACGTAAACATGGCCAATTCTCATAGGCTCTGAAAACCGTTTGGACAATTTTGGTCGGTGTTTTGGCGGTTGACTAAAACATTGAGAGAAATTCAACATTAAATTATACGTAATTGTAATACATATGAAACAATATCTGTTACAGCCACAACGGTATGAATATATATTAAATATTTTGGATATTTTGGAAGATAACCAATCATCCATTCCTGCTGAGAATCCCAACGTGTTGAAACATTTCTTGAAGTCATGTGAAAAGTGTTGTTGCCTTGCCTGAAACAAGGGAATACAATGGCCATAGTCTCCGGCTGGCCCTCCTCCCTAACCATGACTTTATCAAGGAACCAACCACAGCCTCCTCCGCGGCCGTCATGTCCAACACGCACCCTGTGCACTCGACCCAAGATCACGGACTCAATGAGGAACTCGTCGTGCTGAGGGGAGTCAGGGAGAAAACAGATTCAAAATGCAAATGATATCCACGCATCTCCTGTGCTCATCGTTTAATTAATAACACACTCACGTTTCCCTTTTCAAATTTGTTGACATTGTTTTTACTCATAATCATGAGCCGCTCCCCCGTGTCGCCCAGGTCACCGATAATATTGAGGAAGACGCTGGCATCTGTGCCGCTGCCGCTGACGTTGCCGGTGCAGATGGTGACGCGATATTTAATCACTGGAGGTAAACAAGAGAGCAATCCCAGGACATCAAGCACCCACTGTACATTCAGTGCAATCTCATACATGTTACACTACAGGCTGTCAACATGGAGGTTGTGATTATTTAGGATGATGATATGTGCGTCTCTCACAGGGCAGAGGCTCGTTGATGAGAGCTCCTGTGGCCGAAAGCTCTCTGACGATCTCATTGTCGTCTTCGTTGACGTCCAACCAGCGGCCACACTCAAAAGAATATTTCTCCATCGTCAGGGTCTTAAGCACAGTGACCTGAAAACAAATACCAGGGTCAAGTATCATCATACTGTAGTAAGTCTTTATCGGAAAACGTTTTTAATGGACTGCACTTGTCTATTAGCCACTTCCATTTCAATCCTGATTTGCACATAAGTCTTATTTCTGGGGGGAAATAACCTCTAATCCAGTGTCTGACTAAGTGCTTAGAAGTGACACTGTAGAACAGTTTTAACAGTTTACACTGACAGCTCAAGCCGAATAGAGTAATGGGTCTCACCTTTGCTAAATGCCAGCCAGAAAATGGATGTCTCTTTTCGTGCCAGATGCGCAATTTCCGCAGCCGTCCTGTGTCTGGCATTTCAACCTACAGTGTCACAACAGGCGACACATGAAATACAACATGTCAGTGGAAAGCCTCACAGTGTGAAAAAGAACTGCGATGTGCACAGCAGATGGAGCCAGGGCTTACAATGAACTTATCAAGCTGGCCCTGCTCAAAACTGTCCGATTTGTTTTCCAGTTTGATCTCATCGGACTTTCCCTTCTCTCCGTAGATCTGCAGAAACACCTGAGCATCCGTCCCTGCCCCCTTCACATCGGAGGTCCAAATCCAAAGGGACCATGGGAACTCTGGGGAAGATTCAATTTGACATTATATTAAAAGATTTACAAATTCGAAATACTCCTAATTGGAACACGTTCATTTTCGATACCAAACATGAATCGGGGAAAACGTAACTTTAAATGTTGTTCTGAAAATAGAAAATGTGTGTTTTACGTTTTTGTTTTTTTTGAGTAGATATCTGTGAGTAGAACGAGGAGACCTACTCTTCTGTTTCTTCTGCCTGAGAGAGACCATCTCATACAGCTCCCTCTCAATCAGTCCATCCCCCTCGTCCTCGTCCAACCACATTCCGCACGCAAAGGTCTGCTCAATACCCGTGAAAGGACAGTATATGACAACCTGTAGGGAAAATGGATACTCGGTGAGTGTCAATCACTTTGCGAATGTGTACCGGATGAAATATGTCAGGTACCTTTTCACAGTACCACCCGGCACCAACAGCCCCGTTGTCGTGCCCAATGGAGACCCTGCTGAGCGGGCTGATGAGTTCACAAATCTCCACGTTGAAAATGTCGATGAGACCGCGCTCGAAAGCCCCGCCCTCCAGGAACACTTTGCCGCTGTTCTTTAAGCCCTTGGAGCCGTGCATAACCATGTGGATCTTAGAGTTGGTGCCTGCACCCCTCACATTTCCAGTCATCACTTGTACATTATACACGATTCCTATGCGATGCAAGAAAAGGCACAGAAAAACTCAAATTTTTCGTGAATTCATAAATCATATATGGCTATTGTCTACATCTATATATTAGATATACTGAAAAAGGATTTGTGTTGTTCTCACCCATTGGTTGCATTGATCCAACCAACACATCTTTCTGTATTTTGCCATCACCTTCATCTAAGGCGAACCAGCGATTAACAGGGAACTCATACACTTCTTTATTCCCCATGTCATCGATTACCACCTGCAGAGGCATTAAGCGCTATCATGTTTTCTGTGTATTGCATGTGTACACAAAGATTATGTATGCATGTGCAGGTTGTTCATGCCTTATCTAGAAACCATCCAGCCGAAGAACCTCTGTTGTTGTGCCCGATGGTGATTTTCCTCAGCCTTCCCAGGTTTGGAGCCTCTATGGTGAACTTGTCCTCTGAGCCCCGTTCAAAGTTGTCTTTGTCACTGTCCAGTCGTCTCTCTCCTTTCATAATAAACAAAGTTTAGGAATCCCAATAAGGATGTTTATTTATGTGATTGTTCAAGGAATGATATCGCCAAACATAACATTTGTTTTCAGCCTCTCAAATGTGCGGACTGACCACTTTTCTCTGTTAATATCATTTTTTTATTTCATCTATTGGCTGTCGCTGTATCAGACATGATAAGCAAATTCAAGATATCACCTTGTGGCTACGGGATAATGTGATAAGCATATTTTCATTATGTGGTAATCAATTAGTCAATGAAAAGATAATGTGAAGGTCTACCTGTGTCACCGATCTCTCCAAAAATATTCAGGAAGACATCAGCATCCGTTCCACTTCCCTTAATATCAGGAGTGAACACACTCACTATGTATTTATTCACTGTAGATGGAAAACAACACAGAAAACAGTGATTTATATGATCAATGATTATGACTTACTGAAATGCTAATAGTGTAGAAAATGCTGAGGATCAGGTTCTTTTAGAAAATAATAAATATCTATACAAGTTCACCATTAATAGCAGTATGTAAAATTAATAAGTATAATAAGACTTTTTTTGTTGTCGTGAGGCTGGTTCTTTGCTAATCCACAATGAGATGATTTCTCAGTTAAATATTCTTATCATTGTGTGCGTCTGTGTGTGTGTTTGCATGTGTGTGTGTGTCTGTGTCCATAATGCTCCGACCGCTCCCTCACACTGTCTCCTGTGTTTATCTCAGTCTGGGCTTCCTGACGCTCTGCTTGACTGACTGCATGTTAGCTCACATTGCAACAGAGGAAACATGGGCTACACTCTGATGGAAATCAATTACAACCTGAAACAGTAGGAAGGTGTGTAAGCCCACCGGGCGACTTTAACTATATAACTGGTGAGGCACATTGTACTGATATTATCAAGTGTCATTTCTAGTGGACACTTTCTTTTTTACTGTTATTATTTTCAACTCATTATTTAATAGTATATTTTGCAGTCTTTCCAGTAATATTTTCAAACCAATTAGTCTCTCTTGGGGTATTGGTAATTTCCATCAATTGTTAATTAGTTTCGACCTCCCTGAGCCTTTGTGTATTCTGCCTCAGAGTGACCTACATTTTGGAACGTCCATGGGGTTGAGGCTGCCCAGCAGGTCCCTGACAAACAGGTTGTCGGCCTCCTCCCGACTCAGCCAGTTGTTGCAGGCGAAATAGAAGCGCAGATGGGGCCGGTTCATGTCGGTCACCACCACCCTGTCCAAGAACCAGCTGCCGTTCATCCCTGTATTGTCGTGCTCGATCCTAGAGAAACAATTAACAGTCATGGTGTGATATGAACTCACTGTACAGGTAAGGAGACGCTTGTCATATCGGATTCACCAGTGCCATTGTTTTTAAGTGTGTTAAGTGTATTTCTGCATTCATAAAAAACAGAGAGTGTTTCAGACATATCACAAATATCATAAGGACTGAATGAGTATAATGTCACGAAAAATAATAAAAGTAAATTCAAGAATTTGTGCCTGATCATGTGTACATTTCTAAAGGCTTTAACAAACTCAAAAACTTCTGGTAGAGTTGTTAAAGAATCATCCACTACAGTTTAAAAAAAAGAAGAAACGTCTGTCCTGTCCAATACATTTCTAGGTTATTAATCTGGACTGCATTTGGGGAAGGCATAACCCAAGTTGAATAGAATTGGAGTAGTTGAGTCCATATTGGATAAAGTATAACATGAAATCACAGCACATGACAAGGTTTACAAGAAGCAGAAAAGCTTTTTGACCTTTTTGACCTTGAAAAAATAATGTTTTAGAAAACTAAGAACAGGTCCACTTTCTAGCTATTTCCAGAGCTTTCAACATAGTCCTTATCTATAGATGGAGTTGATCTGTTATAATGTAGGTTCATCTGATCTGCAAGATCAATAGATGCTATAATGTCATCCATAGTAGAAATTCCCATTCTTCAAACTTAAGATTAAAAAAGTATTTGAAAGCTCTGGAAAAATTGGTACATGAACTTTGTTGTTTTCAGGTTATATCCTACTATTTATCAAGTCAAAATGGTCAAGTACACCTGTTCAGTATGCATGTCAACAAGTAAATATCCATGATGAACAATGTGGCTAAATTGTTGTGCTTGTTCTGTTCAAAATTGTATAACATGCAAAAAAGTTGCACTTCCATGGGTAAAAATGACTTGAGCCGTAGTAACTCCGCCTCCTCTGGAGTAAGACATTATTGACTCCAAACAACAGATGGGGCTTAACCCTCTAAAGCTGGATGAAATCCTTTGATGGCCGATGGCAGAGCTGGAAAATAAGCGAGAAATGTTCCTGTGGGATGTGCCCTGTAAGCCGCTGTTATCCGAACTGTGAAGCCTCAACTGTGATGTGTCAGTCGACTGTAGCTGTGCATTCTGTCGACTTAGAAGAAGATTATATTTCTGCGACACCAAACACCATTGTATAACACATGTTGGTTTATATATGTCAGGTCACTCTCAGCACGGTGGAATATACCTCAGCTTCTTCAGAGGCCCCACGTTGTGTGTTTTGACGCGGAAAACGTCAGTCTTGTTCTTTTCAAATGCAGTTCTGCTTCTGTAGAATGAAGAAGCGATGAAAATGTCAGAACTTGGGAGACACAACGAGTTATCTGAGATAAAGTTTGAGTGTGATTGAGAGTGTGTGTATGAGAGAGAGAGAGAGAGAGAGAGAGAGAGAGAAAGAGAAAGAGAGAGAGAGAGAGAGACTCTATTTAATTGGAAGAAAGTGGGTAAAGAGATATAGCTCCGCCAGACAAGTGAATAGAAAGGTAAATTACATCTCCTGACTGATCCAGTTTAAGGTGTACGCTGGTGGGCTCATGGCAGTGGTATAATCTGAGACCTCTTCCGGCTCGGCCACTTCATCGCTCCCTCCTCCTTTTCCACATGTACTATTTTACCCCTCACAGAGACGAAACTGGGCCTATACACCCAGCGCAGCCCCTCTGCCAACCGCAGTGAATCAGACACCCTCTTTTTCATTAACAAAGAAAGCCTCACTTTGTCTGACCCACACCTCCATCTGCTTCCCTCTCCCTGCAATATTCAACCTGTGCACAATGCCAAGGCTCGAATAATTAAGGTGCACGGTGTCGTATGCTATAAATCAACTGCCAAGAATGAAATACTGTACAGCACACATGAATACATGACCTTGTTCGGTCACACCTGTGGGAGAATGATGGGGAGACACTGGTTATGACAAAAACAAACCCAGAGCAAACTTTGGAATTCATGCAATTCATATGAATAATAATCACAGTGAATTTCCAAAGAGTTACAAGTTTAGTCGGCCTTGATCGTTCAATCATAGCAGCCCTCCCTCACCTGTATCATGTTATAACGTTTTAATCAATCATTACACAATACAGGCAGGGCCTAATATATATACCGGAGTAAGGCGAAACTCCTTACTATATAATATGTTTATAATATGACCAAAATGACTCCATCAACATCCACGCATGGTATTTCATCAGCTGAGCAACACAGCAGTTGCACAGCATGGAGATACTGAATGCATGGCATGTTGGTGCCATCTGAAACAGATGAATGAGAACACCACAGGGTGTGTGTGACACGGTCCAGAGTGGCTCACAATAAGTTGGTATATCCTATACGCTGCACAGGTAACCCAATCTGTTAATCGATGTGTGCAGAGATAAAGAGCCTGATGCTGATAAGGTCCCCCTGAGAGTCATTTGATCATCCACAGAAATGACATCGTGGTCTTCTTTCATTTGCATCTCAAATGAAAAAGAAGACCGGCCATGTCACATAGTTCCTCCTTACTCCAGATATTCTGTGTCCGACATTTTGATTTGACTGTATAGAGGAGAGATTCCTGCATCACAACAAAACTTGTTGTTGTAAACACGCTCTGCTTCTCTGATATCAGAGTGTTCCTCGTTTCCATGTCAATGTTAAACAGGAATGCTCCCTCATACAGTGTAACATGCACAATACAACTCAACACAAGGACAGAATCATGATCATCCTTTAGCAGATGGATAAAAAAAATACCTCTTTTCTGTGCTGAAGGGTCAGAGAAGAATAGAAAAGGTTAAAAGTTAACAGTGGACATTGAAAGGTTACAAACTAGCTAAACTTATTTTATCTGTTATGAACTCCCTCTGACTCAAGGTTAACAGTCTTACACATTAAGCCAGAGTACGTGTAAACAAATCAAAGCAGAGTGACTCACTGAGACCTGGTTTAGAATCTTAAAGACAATTTACAGACTGTAGAAAAGTAAACTATAATTATGGGACTTCAATTTAAACCCCTTTGAATAACTCACTTGCTTGCCAGGTGAACCTTGGGCGTGACGCCAAACTCTCCAAAAAGGGTAACAAACACATTGGCGTCAGTCCCCGCTCCTTTTACATCACCAGTGACAGTGACCACCTCATACACTGAAAAAGAGGAGATGGAGATTAGAAAGATGAGGGAAAATTCAGCTGTTTGCAGTGTTGTCCAGTTTGGGAATAAACGACAGGGGATTAAAAACTAAAAAACAAAAGTCACAAGCCAAAAGTCACATCACACAGTGTCCAATAATCTATAAACATTAAGGAGCATTATGTTTCTTTCCATACACGGCTGCCAGGGAATTCAATGCGGCGAATCTGCAGCGAATCCATGTCTGGTGTGATTCATCAGCCAAGCCTCTCTCACATTTCACAAATGTGTCTCTTCGTCCGACCAAGCCACCGAGTTGATGAGAAGGTAAAAAGGAAGACAACTCAGCACTTTGTAAAACAGCTGCCTCAGTTTGAAGGTGTTTATATCTATCCATGATGGTTTTTGGTTAGGGGTCAAACATCTTAACTACTATTGAATGAATCTTAATAAAGTTGGGAAACAAAGTTTACAATGGCTTTATTTGGAAGCACAGGGGCTTTGCTCTCTGGTGCCTCAGGTCCCATATGCTTGTTCATATTTGCTCTCTTCCAAACATGCTTCTCCTTCCTCTTGCATAAGTCTTGTTTTTGATTTTGTTACCATGAATCTAATGATTATAATGACTCTTTAGATTATTGGAATTTGACACACCTGAGCATCCGCCCTTGTTTGAGTAACAGTATACAGTGGTAATTCTATAGTCCGGCTGCCTTACTGTGTATATGAACTCCTCCTTCTCTCTTGATTATGCAGCATCTTTTGTTATTATGTGAAATGAATATAGTGTGGCCTTAAAGGTATTGAAAAATATTCTTCTGACAGACCTAATGGAAAATAATTATATGTTTTGTGCAGTATGTATGGTATTAGACCGTTTGTAAGGCCTGGTAAAGGTGCTTCTATGTCAGGTATCCATTGTTTTGGGTGAATGTAAAAAAAAAAGCATCGTGGACTGAAGAGAATAATTGTCTGAATAATTGTAGATTCAGCCACACACCATCCAAGAACAGAGAGTAGAGAACAAAGTCAGGTAAAGACAAATGCTCAGGAAGGCTAAGGACAGAGAGAGAACACAAGCAGATAACCTTAAAATATCCAGGAGAGGAGGAAAGCCCTGAAGAGCTATTTGACCAGAGTCGATAAGAAGGAGACGTTGATACCTAATTAACAGTGAGCAGGGCTATTAAAAGCAGATTAAGGAGAAAGAGATACACCTGATACAATCAGATAGACCGTGGCCTGGTACAACTGAGCCTTGATAAACTCTGTGGAGTGTCAGAGAGCTAATGACGACTAAACAAGAACACTTAGGTTCTGCTCCTCATGTAATCTGCATGACAAACAAGAGCTAAAACTCTACTGGCTTTCATTTATGGCAGCTTTTATTCAGCCAGAGAGTGCATTGGCATACAGTATCACCTTTTCATCACTCTTTGTCCACTTGATTGGAAAAAAGAGACAAAGTGCTTTTAAGTCTAGACATTTTTGGTGTTTATGTACAATTTCCTCACATGAAACATATTTGAATACTGCAAGTGTCATGTTTCTTCTACAAATTAAATTTGTATATCAGCAATTTGTTTTGAAGGAAAGAATCAAGATACTTAAGAGCAGATTTTGTCCTGTGCCTGGTTGGTTTAGGCAACAAAAACACATTGGTAGTTTGTTTCACTTTGATGTTAAATTAACCATATTTAATGTATTTAGATTCAAATCAATGTCCACTTTCTTAATATTAAACCAAGATCATAAACATGACTGAGTGCTGTGTGTGCCTCAATATATATCATAAATATTTAAAAAAACAATATCACAGTTTTGTTGCTACGAGTGGAGCAGATTTAGAAAAACAGATCAGATACATAATGGTAACTTTACTCCATTTATATAGCACTTGTCTTGTCTAACCAGCAACCAGTCAAACTCACACTGTCAGGGACTATTTGGTGTTCAGTGTCTTGCCCAAGGACATTTCAACTTGTGGACAGTAGGAGCTCTGGATCAAACCACTCTCTGTTGACCTGTTATTCCTCCTGAGCAATGATTGTTATGTCTAAAACTATGTGCAGATACATTCATTATTAGTATAATGATGTATTCTTTAAGAGACAGTGTTGTTTTGGGCCATCTGCAATAACTAATTTGTACTATTTGTTTCTTTGACATTTTAGTATATTTTTAGCATGGGCATTCATTATTTACCTGGAGAGGAAAATTATAACAGATATGTCCTATATTCAAAGACCTTCTTAGTGTCTTTTTACTGGGTCTGAAAACGGAAAAAAACAGGTCAATGAAAGATCTTAATTAAACCATTGGTGTGAGAATTTTCAAATGCATTCACTCGAGTCATTCATTCACTTATGATGATGGTCTAACTCAGAGCTGCACAGAGTTGCATTGCTCTTATTGCAGTCTGTGTCATTGAAGGTGTTTATATTCGAGAAAGGGCACCGGGTGTTGGTTAAAGGTCAAACATCTGCACTACTATTGAATGGGTCTTAAGCAAGTTGGGACCTACTGAAAACAAAGTTTACAATGGATTTATTTGGAAGCACAGGGGCTTGACTCTCAGGTCCCTCAGGTCCCATTTGCTTTGTCATATTTACTCTCTTCCAAACATGCTTCTCCTTCCTCTTGCAAGTCTTGTAATTGATTGTGTTGCCATGAGTCTACTGATAATAATGACTCTTTAGATTATTGGAATTTGACACTGCCTTTGTTTGAGTGACAGTATCAACATTAAATCTTCATCAGGGGATTAGTCAGAGTGTGGCTATTACCTGTGACTCAATACTGTTGCCTTTACAGTGGTAATTCTATAGTCCGGCTGCCTTACTGGATTCATATAACTCCTCTCTCTCCTGGTGCATCTTTTATTATTATATAACTTACAGTGTGAAATTAAAAGTGATGAAAAAAAGTTTCAGACAATTTGAAATATTTTTGGGAATATTATTTACCTGGTTAGGAATAGTTTATCAGAGATAAATCGAAATTAATTAATTAAAAGACCTACTTGGCTTATAACTGATCCTTATAACGGCAAAAAGAAGCAGGTCAATAAAAGGTATTAATAAACCATTGGTTTGAGATCATGATTCATATAATCAGATAATTAATTCACAGAGTTTCATCGCTCTTATTGCATTATGAGCTGACCTGTCCTGCTTATCGAAGACTTATCGTTGTAACGTTAAGGGTTGCGATACGCTTGTTACAAAAACATCATTTAGATTTTACAAGCCATCACAAAGGCGAGATGCTTCTTCAGCTTATTGTATCTGAGCTTTTTAGAATAGTTTAAGAAATAAATATGTAGTAATCTAGAGAAATGTGTCTTGTATTTAAATTTGTGTCACAAAAATATAGGCTGATTTCATTCCCCCCCACTAAACAAAAGCACAAAGCAATCTTGTGCCTCCTATTCGCCAACCTTTCATCGGCTTAAAGAAAACTCATTTGGCTGCCAGCCCTGCCGCTGGCCCCGGTGTCGCTCCCAGCCCCTGCGACTGGGATGGCACCCAGCACCTGTCTGCCCCTGAGCCTCTATTTAGTACCATTCATGTGGAACATAACTGAGCGTTCACCCAAGAACAATCACAGAGGGATTCCCTTGTGTGCCCTGTTCAGAGCTGCGGGGAACAAGAGGAAATCTGTGGTCAGTGTTTGACCAGTTGATTCACTCCTGCAGGTTCGTACATCTTAGACTCACCTAAAGAGCAGCATGTGCGGTTTCTCTGTTGGTGCTGCAGTCCCAAATACTGACCTTTCTTTTTGTAGTACTCATCCTCGTATCCATCCGATGAGTCCGTGTGGTAGTTCAGCAGCTCGTTCTGGTAGATCACTGCATAGTCCACCTGTTTATTTTTGGACTTTTTCCCCTTTTTCTTTTTATCTTCATCGCTGTCAGCAGATCCCTTCTTTGCCTTCTTCTTTTTCTTCTTCTTTGAGTCCTCCTCTTCTTCCTGCTCCTCAATCAAGGGCTCCTCGTCATCATTGTTGTGGGATTTCTTTTTCTTCTTGCCGTCTTTGGACTTTTTATCCTTGGAGCCCATCTCCTCGTCTCCCTGTGGACTTTCAGAAGAGGGTTTCTTTTTCTTTTTCTTCTTTTCCTCCTTGACCCCCTCAGTCACTTCCTCTTTGAGCTTCTCTGATTTCTCCTTTTTGGAATTGCTTGTGGGGTCATTGTTGTTCTGCTCGTCGTCTTCAGCTTCATTTTCAATCACAGCACCATCCTCAGAGTCATCCTTTGCTTTCTTTTTCCGCTTTTTCTCCTTTACGTGTTCACCCTCTTTTCTCTTCTCTTTCTCTGAGGCCTCCTGAGTCTCAGAGCTCTCTGCGCTCTTGTGTTTCCTCCGACTCCTCTCTCCTTTTGTGGAGTTCCCACGGGTCACTCCTTTGCTCCTCTCCTTTAACTTTGGCTCTGTCTCCTCAACTTCGTCATCGACTTCTTCAGTTTCTTCTGAAGCTGTGGATTGTTTCTGTTTCGACGGCATCTTTAATTCATCCACTTCCCTGGCTATTAGTTTCGTAAGTGCTGCCTTGAGTTTCTAATGTTGTAAGACAATTCATTTGACCCTCGGCTGTGGGGCGGCTCTGGGATCGCGGGGTTCAGAGCAGCCCGGGTGTTAGCGGTGGTAGGTATAACAACTCAGGACACGCAAAGGGACGGATGGCTGCATGGACGTCTCCAGCCCGGGCAGTATATGGCCATACAACCAACACACACTACTCATGAAAGATTACTGTCACCTCAGCATGCACGTGACCCATGGGAGAAAGCCCTGTGAAAAAGGAGCCTTGCACAGAGAACTTATCCTCTCTGCCACGGCACGCTCCATTATTCATGGTGTCAGGATCGCTTTACGGGCCCGGGACGTCTCGCTTTGACATGCAGTCACACGTACATAGACGGACAGACAGACAAACACACACAGACACACACACACACAAACATACACCGACACGCATACACACAAACTCTCAGTTACTACAACTCTTCTTCTGAGTCTGATTAAATAAAAAAAGTGTATCCCGATAAAAGTCTCCAAAGAGCAGATATATCGATTTTTGATTTGTTTTCTTTGTTAGATATCAGCGAAGGGAATAGGTTCATATTTTAGCTTTATTTTCCAAAGTAAGATGAGAGGATTGATAGCACTATTATATCTATACTCCAATTTTTAAGCACAAAGTCATATACAGGCAAATCTACTTCAACCACAATTTGTTCTTGTACTTACTAAGCATTACGTAAATAAAATACAACATGTTGATACATTTTTCTAGAAGTTCGATTTGTGCTATTACCATGATCGAGGATTTTCCTCCATCTCCATTCATACTGTAGATTTTCAAGCCCATTCAAATGTGAGAACCATCAGTGTGTAAAATAATATTTAATACTTTTTCTTCATTTCATTTCTTTTTGTTAATTCTTTTTTTTTTAGCAATTCTGTGTTTTCTAGAAAAACCTGTATACAAATGTGCTCTGTACTCCTCTGGCCTTTACTGGTTCACGGTTGTACACATCTGCACCTGGCTATGAGCCAGACCATCCCATTAGCGTTATTGCTGCTACCTGATGAGACAGACATCAACAAAATCTTACAAAGTACTGTTCTTGATACCTGCTTAAGTACTATCAATAACTGCAGTAATATTGTTATATTATCCATATGTCTTAGTTTTTTAATGCTGAAACTAATATCGCTTTCATCTTATTATGGGATTTGATATCTTCCAGCACTCATCAATTAGGCTACATTAAAATAATCAAACTCTTTTAAATCCTTAAGTTTTTCAAAAACACTTTCAACCATTTATCCTCCTTTACTGTTAATGTCAAATAGCACAGTACTTTAAATGTCAACTGACGAGGGACAGATGAAGCTGAAATGTATGATTGCAAAAGGCAGACTTATGACATTGAAGGAAGACAGATGGCGCTAACGCACCTTCATGATGGTTGCCACCTGGCAATAAACCAACCAAAGAAAGAAAAAGAAAGAAAGAGGCATAGGTGTAAAAGTCAGGTGACTGGAGACGAGGAACAGGTGAGCAAGTGGCATATTAGACATGAAGAAAGTCCAGGGACATCTAGTGGTTGGATGAAGAATGACAGGCCAGACAGAGAAAACTGTTGACTGTAAATAAAGATGGACGACATGACTGCTCCCCAGAAGTGAAGCCATAACGTCTTGTTGATGGCTGGCTGCAGAATAGGTCATAAATCCCACCTCCTCCATGTTAATTAATGGGAGGGGGGGGCTACGTACACATCAAATGATAGTTGTTCTCAAACATGGTTTCTGTCATTTAAGGTGGTTCTTGCACCAATGTTTGTTTAAGTGCTCTTTTGTCCGGTAAGATTGGTTTCAATTAGTTATTTGATGCAGTCAAACGAGGTGAGACGTCTTGGTTGAAAGCTGGGACTGACTCCTGATTGGTCGAGCACTTCGACGGGTCCTTGCTTCTGCGACTACATCCCTGGATGCTGCCAGGCAGGCTCAGAATTTTGTATTGGGTATCCAGGGTTAATCCGGATAATTATGGGTGAGTGGAAATGCGTTTTCTATCTTATATACAGTCTGTGTAGAGAACATGAATAGTGATGGAAACAGCCAGATCGAATCGATTCATCATTTACTGACAGCGGATATTTTTTTGGAGGGGCTGGTTACACATCCTCACAGACTGGCATCACTGCAGATGTCAAGAGAAGCAGATGTGGTATGTCCAAGCTTTCTAAGAGAAACAATTGTTGTTTATTGAAAGTAGGAAAATGCCTGTTCACTTCTATTCTATTCTATTATTATTAATATAAGATCAGATACTAGTATGTGCGTATGTATGTAAGTATAGTGCTGGAGACTCATACACAATAATAACGATCATACATGTGAGAAAATCCAAACAAGTTTATTTACAAACACTATACCAGTATAAAGAAATATCCAGAGTCAGTTGAGAAGCACTGTGTTATATATATATTACCTTCATCCTGCACAAACACCAGGGTTCCTTTCCTTAACCGATCTTGATTCACTTGTGTCTGACAACAATTTGTGGTCAATCCAAAATATTTTTGGTGTTCATATTTGCTAAACTCATATCGCTTGAGTTAAAAAATGGAACGACAAGTTTCAATATTATTAGCAATATTTTTTAAATACAAATGGTTTGAATATGACAAGTGCTCAGCCAAGCATGAACTTATGAACAACAAAAATTTGATTCACAGTCTCTAAAAAACTTGTGCTGTGTACAACAAAATAAACAGTGAAAACCCACGATGCGTTCAAGTGCACAAGTTAAATGCACAATGCTTTCTTGAGTGCAAATAGACCACAGTTCAAAGGGGAAATAACTTAACACAGAATACATAAAAGTGTTGTACCGCTTCACAAAAGGGCGTCAACCATCTTCATTCTTGCATCTTTAATCAATAGGAACCGCATCCATTATTATACAATTCACTTCAACAAATCCGTTTGTGTTTCCGTGACAAAGTTCATGTACATATCTCCAAGCACTGTGAGATTCAGTAGAGGCTTAAGTGTAAACATATTGTAGTGATCATTGAAGCAGGCACACACAAAGCCAAGTACAGAGTAAAGTCATGCAGAGCATTACATGATTATGAACGGTGTTCAGACTTCACTAATTCCAATAGAATATAAGTTGCACATCAACGTCGACACCTCAACGAGTCTTAAAACGTCTTTTTCATTCCAGAAACCAGCTACGCTTTAGGTCGATGTTGATGCATTTGAAGACAAGCGAAACGCATGGGTGCACTGCATAACAAAGAGAAGGGTTTGATATCTCCTAAGGCAGCATGGCTTAAGACAAGGATGACGGCGAGAGGCTGGGTCACTCAACAGTGCTCTGTTTCTTTACAAATCGGGTGAAGTCAAACGTTTTGCTGCACTAGGTGTCGCTGCAAAATATATGTCTGGCTTTTGTCCAAAATCATGACAAAGCCAAAAGGAAAATGAAGAAAAATCATTGCCTCTTCTCATGTGCCACATTTTTCAAACCGGAAACATCCGAGGTAATTCTAAAGGGGAGGCCACAGAAAACAGGCCATTTTAGCAATGTTTTAAAATATTCACCAAATCAATCGGGTGAATAAGAAATAGATCTAAAAAGTAGACAGTTGGATGTTACAATTTTATCATTTTCTTTTAAATGCTAGCTTGATATCAAGGTTCAAGCTGCCACACCCACAGAGTGTCCGAGATAAAGAGAGGAGAAGAGGAAATAGAAGAAGAAGAAGAAGAAGAAGAGAGGGGGCAATGAGGCAGCACAAAGAAACCGAGGCTGCCCCATGTCAGCATAAATATTCTGTGCAATGTCGAGTATAAAACAATAACTCTGTACAGCAGAGCCACTAGAAAACTTCACAAAACAACATCACTAAGTAGACCACTTTTCACATTAAAAACAAGCATCCTATGGTCCGACAGTCAAAGAGAACCAGAGTGATTTGATTGGCTACATAGACGACCTCAGGTATGCATCTAAAAGAGAAGTATGTCGTTCGGTAAAGCAAGCAACCTTCAATGTGTGGTTGACTCTCGTTTTAAACACGGAGAAAAATGGTGAAGTGTCTCATTCACTGACAGAAAACGTGACAGGTCAAATAAAAAAGATATCAACGGTGCTTCGACATCGAAGCAGGGGAGTGGGGGATCACGTGCACTGCCCCGTGTGCACGTGGAGGATCCCGCGAGTATGCATGTGAATGAAGTTGAAAATTTCGTGAGGCATGGCGTGGAAGCCCGGCCGTGGCTTGACGTTGTCGTAGTAGTGGTGGGTGATGAAGATGCCGGAGGGGTTCATGGGGAACGCCCAGAAGCCGTAGAGGTGAACCTCCTCGCACATCTCCAAGGCGGCGGTCACGAGCATCAGGCCGCTGCTCAGCCTCTTGGCCCGGACGCCCTGCACCGCCCAGAAGCGCTGCACGTTGAGCAAGTACTGCGGGTGGAAGAAAAACACGCCTCGCTGCTGGTCGAAGTCGTCCAGCATGTATTTGACCCTGAAAGAGACGTCTGTGTTGCGGGTGTTGTAGAAGGCTGGAAGCACCACCGAGGAGTTCTCGTAGTTCTGGAGGACTTCGTAAAACGGACGTCGCCATTTCTCCAGCTTCTGAAATCTGCAGAGAAGGCATAATGTGAATTGACCAAAGCCAAAGGAGGAGAAGACAAAGACACACACACACACAGAGTGAGTGAGAGATCTGAATCCCCACTCTGACTCATATCTACAGTACCTCTCAGTAATAATGCTCGGATTTATTGTCACCAGATCTGTTTTGGAGCCAACATCCGCTGAGTACTTCTCAGTAATGGGCGGGATGTTGCACCTGGAGAAAAAGAAAAAAGAAGTCCACTGATAAACGAGTTCAAAGGTATTCAAGTTGACTTGATTCATTGATTCATTTAAAACTAAGCAAATATATACAGAGTTGCACAATTTAATTCAAAATAGCTGTGATCAGGATTGTTACTTTTTTTAAGTCCATGTTTTATTCCGTTATGAATGTTACAGTTAGAATGTGAAACTACAGGTATATTTTAAAAGAATTTTAATTTCCAATCCCAATCACATTGCTATTAAATAGCAAAAATAAATGTGTTTATCATACTGCAGCTCTTACATAAATACTGGTTGTTTAATCTTGTTGGGGTTAAAGTAATCAGAAACTGCTGTTAAAGGACAGGGTCTAATTCAGACTATGGTCCAAGTCGAAGGATTATATGCTGCGTACCTAAATACAAAATCTGCTGAATCGATTTCCTTTCCACACTTGCTGTTCTTGATGATGCCGCCATTTCCAATGACAGCACATTTCTTGTACTGCGATTTGGAATACGGCATATCCTGCAGGAAGCAGACCGGTTGTGTTAAGGTCAGACAAGAGGGCACTTCAAAATCAAACAGATCGTAGCACCAGGTAAGTAGGTGTAATAGAAACGATAGGTTATATACACCTAAACCGCTCATATGGGATTGTACAGTATATCACGCAGGTTATTAACTCACATCTGGGAACATCTTAAAGACCTCTGTGGTGATGGGGAGGATACCACTGGTGTCCACCTCGTACCTCAGCTTGGTGCCTGAAGGTGTGTTCCTCTTGGTGGTGAACAGGAAGGAAGGAGCGTTACAGCAGCGAGACAGAGACATCCTACAGGGAGACACCAGAGGAAAGTCAGAGTTAGTTTCATCTCCGGTGACTGAGGGGCAGTATCACAATGTCAGCTTTACCTTCTCATTAAGATCATACAGACACCAACACTATGTGCATTTTTTTTATTATATACAGTCTATATTAAATAAATAACAACTAATCAAATTATTGAGATGGTAAAGCTCATTTTTGTCTCAGATATGGTTTCCACATTTAAATGGGGGCATTAAAAAAAGCATACAGCAATCAACAGAAAGCATTATTAAAACCAAATGAGAAATTATTTTTAAATATATTCACTTTGTTTGCTGAAAAGTCATTTACAGGCAAAAACATGTGCAGAAGTCTGTCCTACATAGAGACTTCAATTATGTTTGGGATTAATTAAGCCCCAGTTAAACCCTTCTTATAAAACTGCAACAGCATCAAATCCAAACAGGCTGATTTGGGATTTGTGACGTGTAATGCTCCATAATAATTACTTTAGAAACCAATCACACGTAGACAAAATAAGAAAATCATTTGTCTTTAACCATGTTTTATAACTAGAGACTTTGAAACCCTAACAGGAGTAGCAATCATCAGTAATTTCATTATTTCAAAGTAATATTAATTAACAATTTGCTTTTAATAAACCAGTAAATGTGAAACGACTGTAAATAGAAATGTTTTCGAGCGATATGTGAACCCAAACACACAACAGAAAAATCAAAGAAATGTGTGCAGTAAACAAACTGAGGTATTTTAATAATATTTATATTAATAAACTAAGAATTAAGAGAACAAATAACATTGAAAAAGTATGGGATTGATTGAATGAGACACTCAGATACAGGCTTTACTTCTGTGTGGTTCTTACTTGAAGTTGCTGGCCTCCTCCTTGTTCTGCTCCCACTTACACACCTGCAGGTTCCGCCACCTCTCAAACAGGTCAGAGGTTTTCACCCTGGCAGACAGGCAGAGAGACTTGTGGAATGAGGAACGATACCCATGGCCATGAATTATCCGTTTACCCATGTCTCTACAGGGGTAGTAAATTGAAGAAGCATCAAGGAAACAACACGAGAAGACAAACAAGGGGACAGAACACTTGGAGGGATAACTGTGGGCATGGCGGCACCACTGGATCTAGACTCATTAACACAAAGGCAGTGGCTCCATCGTCGTCCTTAAATAGCTTGTCCTTGAGATGTCATTCCTCTTGAGATGACTGGGAGTTGGGATTCGCTCTGAGCGGCTGAGTGGCACCATTAGTTCGGTCGCTCTGGCAGAGGGACAGCGGCTGTTGTCTGCCGCGGCCAGTGTGGCTCACAGCCGTTCATCGGGCGCCCAGAATGTGTCTGATAAAAAACTTTGACCGCCTGAGGGACATGCGTAAAAGGTCACTGGACAATGATCATATTCATACCAGAGGAAATATGCTGCTCAGAGTGCCGTGAGCATGACTGGCTGTTTGAGGAGTGCAATGAATCGGGCCATTAATCTACTGCATGATGTAGAAATGTTATTTATAGTGTGATGCCGTTAAAGTTTCAAGTGTGTGGGCCTTTAACTTGTTGTTTGCTGTTTATCACCTCCGCCGTGGAGGTTATGTTTTCCACTGGGTTTGCTTGTTTGTCAGCAGGATAACACAAAAACTACTCAACTGATCTTCATGTAATTTTGTAGGAGGGGTGGGGGATATCTATCGGGTGAGATAGGGTGTTAACCCCGATGGAGATATTTGCTCTCTACTGGACGAATTTTGGTACGTACGGCAATCGGTGGCAAATTCAGGAATCGTTTTTCACTTTATTTGACATTTTTAGTTTCCCAGGAAATAATTCATGGATCTTAATTGAAAAAATAGAGTGCTATTTATTATATATTATATATATATATATATAATCTCTGCCACTTTATCACTCAATAATTATTGAATCGTGAGAGTGGGGAATTTTAAATTTAATTTAAAGGTACCCGAGACTTCTATTTAAATTTAGGATTTATAACAAAATCAATATTTGCTTCATGAAATATATTTGATATTTATTTCATTTGGGAAATGAGGTTTATTCACATATCGTACTAGCTGCGGGGAAACAATTTCTCTTTACCTACCTGATGGGATCACCTCCGGAAAAAATAAACATTCATTCTAAATGAATAAAAAAAGGTTTTCCACCATTGTCTACATCACAGGTGCAAACTCACATTGTCAGGACTTTGACGTCCATAATCTCCTGCCTGAGCTCCCTGCATGCAGTGGAGTTGTACTCAAAGGAGCCATCATAGTTATCCAGATACCTGGTGGGATAGACACAGTCATCGCCTGCCTAAACCTCTCCTCAGACACAAGAGAATCTAACAAAATTAACAACAAACCACAGAGATAAGATGCAATATATTACAAATTATGTGCTTAAAGTACATAATAAAGCAAAACATTATTTCTGTTTAATAAAAAAATATATCTATAGAGTGACTTAATGAAATAGAAGAATATCAGAGTAGCACTGTGGGATGACAAATGACACAAGTGATGCAAAGGATGCAACAGGAGAGAAGGAAACGGTTTAGTTGACACTTGCACCAGATTATTTTACATCTTAGTCTAAACCAATGTTAAACTGGATGTAGAGAAACAATACCTCTCATATTTTACCTTATCTTAAAGGTCATGATGAGAACTTACAGGATTTAACACCATTATTCCATGATTCATATGTGATGTGTATTAATTTAAAAGGCAAGCTTGTTAAAATGGTGGATTAGATGTGTAGTATCTGGTGGATATGAGTATGAGAGGGTCTGTGATTTATTGTCAGGCAGAATGTTATAATTAATATTTTAAATGTACAAATCTGTATAGCTAATTGCACAAAGGTATTATTGTATATACATTGTGCTGCAGAGTGACTCAATGGCTGATTACCTGATATTTTGATACGTAAACATGTACACAGATGGCCATGCAAACAGGTAATCAGAGAAGAGGCAAGACTTTTGGAATTTTATATAACGTTGAAGTGGTTGGGACGAAGTTGGAAAGAAGAGAGGAAGGAATCAATTTTGATGCGTCAAAGGTGTCGTCAGTGGGAAGGAGTTTCTCATAAGGCTGGGAAATTTGCATGGTTCCAGTTTCAATTCGAAATGTGTTTCTTAATGAATGATACCAACTAAAAGGTTATTTGATTTTGAGTTCATTTGATGTAAAAGACTATCAAAAGAAAAAGTAGAACATAAACATTTGAGAAAAATGGGAATTAATGCCAAAATGGCGGCAACTGTGGGATGAACTTGTCAGAACAAATGTCGGTATTTGTCAGAGAGATTAAAGGCAGTGTGGTGTTTTCAAAAATGAATAAAACTGAAACATATTACCTGTGGCTGTGGAGGTAAATGAGGCGAGTTTGAAAATAAATAATGATGATGAAAGAACGAGTAATACAATGGAGGGATGCAATAAAAGGAAGAAGTTGCTGGGATGAAATTATACAAATAAAGAGCGATGAAACTGGTTGTCTACATCCACCTGATGATGCAGTTTATTTCTGAGGTTTTACTGTGAGCAGCCTCGGTCCTACATAATTATATCAGACACTTTGAATGACGACTATGAATGCTTTTTTTAGCTAAGATGACGAAACCTTTGCAAGTGTTCTGTGTTTGCTTCAGTAAGAGATGGATTTCATCTCTAATGGCAGCCAGGGTGAACCATTTAATGCTGGTTCCAAACCAATCTGGGATGAGAAAGAACTAATCCTGCATCTTTTCCATTTTTTTGCCATAGTGACATCCTCGATGAGGATTTGGAACTTTGGGGGGGAGGGAGGGGGTTCAATCTGGCACCTTCCTGTCTTCTTGTAACAAGGAAAGTCAAGTGGGAAAAAAGGGGGTAGATCCAGGTCACAGGGAGAGACAATGCAGATGTGAGAAGGGGAGAAAAAGGGGGGAGCAGAGAGTAGTGTCCACACTATGTACATGGCATACACACAGAGCTGTGCAGAACACATGAAACACAGGTTGAGGGGAACAAGGCATTTGGAAATGGGTGCTGGATGGTACACAGAGGTAACGAGGAGAAGCCAGTGCAGCGACAGACCGTGGCTCAACCAGCTTCTGGCGGGGGGGGGGGGGGGGGGGGGGGGGGGGGGGGGGAGTGGGTGGGTGGTGGGGTTCGGGGGAAACTGGGGTTTCGAGGTGGACGGGATCAGACAACATGCAAGGGCAAACCTGAAGTGCAACCACCACTGAACAAAATATGAGAGTTTATACCTTTCAGACTAATGAAAAAGAAAGAGGCATTCTTGGGTTTCTGTGAGAAAAAAGACTACAAAAGAAAACCTTCAAACTGGCCTACCTTTGAGAGCGTTTTTTTTTCTTCTTAACACCGGCTACGCAGGGTGTGACTACTACGGAGATCTTTGAATCTGGCTGAATATTCTGACGGAAACATCTGTCAACATGCAGACAGGTTAAGTTAGAGTTAAATGGGTAATGTGGCCCTCACTTCCTCAACCTGCAGAATTCAAAGTAAGTCAAGAAATGAAGAGAAGAGTTGTGTTGGCCTAGATGTGCTGGTCCAAATGTGTTGCAGTGTGTGTCTTACAGCATTTACACAGGAGAATGATGGGCACTAAACAGCGGCCCAGTCCACGCATGCAGGGCTGGGCCGTCACTAGGATGGATCTAAAACTTGTGTTTTTTCAATCTGTCTGTCTGTCTGTCTGCTTCTCACACTCCCTTCTCTCAGATGTGTTGTGTAGTCAGTCACGCTGGAAAGGTACCTTTTCCTTCCATTTCTGGCAGGCTTCAGCGGTCTGTCATCCGAGAAATTGACGGGACCGGTCCAATTTCCTGTCTCGTCCCCTTTGAGTCGGCTAAACTGTTGCGCACTAGTAAGAAAATGAATCAGTTTATTTGGGGTTTATTGTCCTTTTGGTGCAAATGTCAAACACATATAACCAAGCCCATGTGTCCACTCTCAGAACTCACAGCTTAAACACAGGCACACACCCACACACACACACACACATATATATATATATATATACATTAAGGGGGACCAACTTTTTTGGCTGGAGAGAAACATTCATAATGTGACATCAAACATGCTTGGAATGGATTTAGAATGACACTGGGGTTTGAATTGTTGAATTTATGATCTGCAGGGCTTTCGCCATCGTCCTGTGTGTTATTCAAACAATCGCACTCTGCAGTATTGTCCTCCGGGAGTGTTACACTTGTACTTCAATATATTATCGTTGCTGCGATTTAATGGGCGGAACGATAATCGCTGCCAATGTTTCTGCAAATGTCAAGTCGCTTCTGAGGAGATGCCAACCGATCGCCAAGGGTAGATGCTATAAAGTGGACAATTTAGACCATCACTTCAGCCATATTTAACCGATTGGAGGCTTTTACACAGAAAGATCCTTTTATTTATCCTGTTAGTTGCTTATCAGACAAAAAAGTTGTTATATGTTGTCCTTGGCTCTTTGTCGAAACAGGTGATGGGATATCTCAACTTGGACCTGGACACCACAGGCCCGGTTACACATACATGAATATATCAGTGGCGGCTATATACTGCTTTGCTAAACTTTGGGCCACGATATTCGCTTCGCATTCGAGTGTGTGTGACAAAAAACATTGGGCCAAACTCCACAGAAAAAAAATGTTCAGGTTGTATTAATGGGAATAGGATCCACTGGAGCTTGACCTATATAATAATATGGTTAAAGTCAGGATATCTTTGACAGAGGAGATCATTTGGTGCAGGTGCATCTTAAACTCACATTCTTCTGAGTAAAGAAACTAATTCCAGAGAGATGAGGCGCCCCAGTTTATGTTTGCATCCTGTTTTCAAGTTCTTATTGATGTTTAGTCTCCTCCGGGAGGAGAACAACACATAGGCGACACAATAAAAAGCAATGTGAAATATTTATTCTGGAGCGGCTGGTAATAATCTACAGTTTTGTTACCGTCAACAAATCCTAATAAAGCACCAAAATCAACAATGCCCTTGAAATAACCGGTGACAAACACCATTCCTTTTTTTTAAGGCTCAGTCATTTCCCAAAGCAGCTGAGCTCTGCAAGTTGTTACAAACATTACTCAAATAGTCTATTTGCTGGGGACTATATTCTGCTGCTGACTAAGCTTTTAGTTACAGAATTGAGACAGTGTAGGTTAGGTTGGACTCAAAATAGGGTTAATGTGACTGTGTAATAATATATAGAAGGGTATAAATGTATCATTGGTCTTCATTTTCAATTTCATTGGATTTGTAAAAAGAATAAGACAAATGTATTACACAACCGGACAACTCTTCCTATTATGTGACTGATTACTATGCAGCTATTCATGTGTGACTCATAATTGTGAGTACTCTGTAGGCGTCGTGCTAAATTTAGCAGAGAGATCAAACCCAAAGAGCCTCTCTGGGTGCATAATGTGGTCGAGCATTCATCACCGAGAGCATGTCTACGCTGATCTGCAGGCCCACTTGGCTTCTCTGGAGCCGCTCCATCTTCCCTGTAACAAGCGGGAGCAAACCAGAACAGGACAGAAAAGGCTCATGCTGAGAGACATCTGTCCATCGCTTTAGGCTACGTGCCTGAAATAGCACAGAAAAGAGAATCACAGTAACATAATGTGGTCACTTATGATATAAAATAGATAATCACCAACAAATTGCTGTGCCTCCGGGCTGATTAATAACGGATATTTTCCAATAACGTGGCCTCCAATAAAAGTGTAATCAATCTCATGGTACTGCATCTGATTTTGCATACAAGCATTAAGAGCCCATTTATATCCCATTGACTCGATTACGAGGTCCGTAATCTCAGCATTAGATTGGATGAACAACAGACACAAAGTTGCTCTGAAGCATTAACGATCTTTGATTCTACCCTGGAGCGCTGTTAATGGGACTTGAAAGCAGGCAGGACTTTTGTTATATTGGATTCTGGGGCTCTGGTTTTTATAAGGGTATAGGCCAGGCCCATTGATCCAGATGACCACTTAGTACTTATTGTATGTCCAGAGGTATTTCCTGTTACCATCAAGGACTTCCTGTCCTTATCAAAACAGGAAATTAACAGACGTTATCTCCTCACCGACTCTATCTTGTTTCTGATTTGCATGGACTTTTAGCAGGGAATCACTTTGGTAAATGGCGCAGTCGCTTATAAATTATGAAATATGCACTTTTATGGACGAAAAATCTATATGTTTGTATACAGCTCAGTTAACAGCATGTTGGAGAAGAGCACTGAGCTGCTCAGGAGATACAGTTCACTAACATAAGGCACCAAGAACGGCTTGTGTATAAATTAGGTGATTGATAGAGATGCCAAGATTTTTTGATTTAGGACGAGGACATTTTTTATTTTTGAGGTTTTATAGAGTTACACGATAAATCATAACGATAATGAATTGATAATGACTCATCCACATGCACTTAATTGCAAAGCCGCTATTTTCTGGATAATGGCTCCCACCCTGAGGCCCTTGGCATTCCTCCCTCTATTTTTAGATCTCACCCTCTTCAGGTCATTACAGCTGAAAGTGAATATGTCTGCCAGCACAGAAGAAGTGTGCCACTCATTGTTATCCTTTAATAAGCTCCCTGCTTGTTCCTGCAGGTGCAACCTTACAATCCGACAGAAGTTCACCATGATGTCAGCACAGAGGGGCAGGGAAACTGATTTTTTCACACTCAACGGCCAGATTCATGGTCAAATCTATCACGTGCAACGGGACCCTCATGCATTTAGAGGAGGGACCTTTGCCATCTCCTGCTCATCTGGGGTGAGCGGATGAGATTTATGACAAATTAAGCCCGAAATATGACTCCCTGAGCTTTCTCTCAATTACAGCACCCAAATGTCTCCTCATTTGCAAGTCCAGTCAAGATGTCTCTGTTAACTTAAGTTAAGATAAATGTATTTTTATGCCTGCATGTGCCAACATGGTCCCAGGCCTGAGGAAGAATCAGGGTGCGGCCGAACCCATGTGGCATCGACTTCTGATTGTTTACGCTTGGAGAGATGTTGTAAGATGACATATTTTCTCCCTCTCACTCTGCTTCATACACACACATACACACGCACACACACACACACAAAAAAAAAAAGCATGAAAGCACACTCATCACCCCCTCTTCTCTCTCTCTCTCTCTCTCTCTCTCTCTCTCTCTCTCCCCCACTTGCACTGGGGTGTGTGTGCAGACAGACTGTAGCAAAATGGCTGCCGCTGAGCTCAGTGGTTTTGTCGCGTGGCTTGTTCCCCCCCAATCGCTCCAAGGCCGAGCACCAGGAGCGAGTAAGAGCACAGAGCATATAGGTGTGTGTGCCTGTGTGTGTGCCTGTGTGTGTGCCTGTGTGTGTGCCTGTGTGTGTGCATGTGTGTCTGGGCTGGATTCATCCATCTCACCGCAAAGGTCAGGATGCCATGAATCCACTTTGAGCATCCAGACCAGCCCAGCAAGGTGGGAGAAGGGGGGGAGGGTTTCGCTGTGGGGGAGCTGTTCAGATTGCAGCACATGTATGTTTGCTTTGGAGGAAGCATATATGTGCTGAGTGTCAGATATCTGGACGTGTGTGTGTGTGTGGGATGGGGGGGGGGGGGAGTTCTTCTTTGTTGTTTCTTTCGTTTGAGGTGAGATTTAGGTGTGTTCTATATAAACCACCTAAAGATCAGACATCCCGGCTTCTCAGCATCTGCTCGTCTCACACTGAAATTTTCTCAGAAGGTGTAATAAAAGAAATATGACATGGGCCTTTAATTTTAAACTGGTTCAAATGGTTGGGAAATATCAAGCAGGATTCAGCTCGAGAGCCATGCATCCGGGAGTTAAATACTACTACTGTTGCAGAGCTGTTATAAAACTTGGCTCTGCAGTGGCTGTGTGTGCAGCAGCCTGGTAGAGGGAAATGATTTATTTATCAGGGGATGTAGGGGGGGGTGAATAAGAAACACACATCATCTTAACCATATCTGTCATCATCATCAGTTCCAGGAGCTTTCAGTTGCAGTATGATTGTCTGATGCTCTGTCAGATGTAGGCTACTACCAGTCAAGAAAGGCTGAAACGTAAAAATATAAAATAAAAATCTTTGAGGGAAAAGAAAGGGGGGGAAACCATTACCATACACGAGCTGGAGCACTGTGTATGGTATGAATGTGATGCCTTGCTTTCAGAAAATATCAAAAAAAGAAATCCGATGGAAACTGTTTCTACTGGGAAAGAAAGATGGATGGTTAATTGCTTTTGTTCTTTTCAGCCATAAGAGCTTGTCTCCCCCTCATGCGTCCCCCACATGTAGACTGAACACCATCAGCTTATCAATCACTGGCCTACAACATTCGGTTATTCATTGGGATCAATGGAAGCTATGAAAACATGCTTTTTCAAATCTGGTTATTATCATTACAGCGTGGATAACTCTGAACAGCAAGGCCTGCATGCATGCGCTCTAATTGCCTGTGTTTAGTCAATGGCCGCTGCACGGAAACAACACTTACTTCTTGATGTAGTTCTTCCCGTAGAGAATCTGCTGCAGTAACGTGACGAGGCCGAAGGCGCAAATGAATATGAAACAAAGGGAGCGATTGCCGAGAATGTCTTTACCCGACGAGGGGTCGGCGTATCCCATCCTGCGGCGCAGCATCCAGGGCTGAAGGTGAGGACACCCGCTAAGGTGTCTCTCTCCGATGCATTCAGGGCCGGGGTAGCAGGTGTCCTGCGTCCGCTGCACCGGGCATCGTCCCTCACCTCCTCACTGGGCTTCAGCTCACTGCCCCTCACGCCATCACATCACCGCTGCTGCAGGAGAAGCATCGCAATGTATCAGCAGCCGCCAACGGCTCCGATCCTGCCTAGAAGAAACCCTGGATGTGTGTGTGTGTGTGTGTGTGTGTGTGTGTGTGTGTGTGTGTGTGTGTGTGTGTGTGTGTGTGTGTGTGTGTGTGTGTGTGTGTGTGTGTGTGTGTGTGTGTGTGTGTGATATAGCCTGCTGCAGATGTTGTAAACAGCTGGACGGGGGGGGAAACGACGCGGAGGTGCAGTGGCAAACAATCCAGGTTGTTATTGTCCAGAATAAATCCTGAATTACTTAATCAGATAAAGAAGATGCATCCAGGTTTTTTTCCTTTCTCTATCTCTAAATAGCGGATGCGAGCTGCGAGAGAGAGAGGAGACACACGGATCCCGCATGCTCCATCTCCAATGTGAGCAAAGCTGCGTGACTGAAATGTAAATGGAGGAGGATGCGCCTTTTCTCCGCCTGGCAAATGGGGACGCGCACTCAGTCAGATGCTCCGTTATAATACAGCCAGAGGACAAGGTCACGCTCTCCTTCACCTGCACAATCACTACATCCCCAAATCTGAGATTGCAATGGGGGGCACAAAAAAAAGACTGTCACGATGAGATGACATGGTGTAAACAGAGGTTATAAAAATCCTCCGCTCAGCAATTGTTGTGTCCCATTATTTGTTTTTGCATTTTTTGCATTATTGAACAGTTTTCAGCAGTGTGGCAAATCAAAAAAATACACAACAGCAAATCAAAAAATACGCAACAGCAAATCAAAAATCCCAACAAAAAATAAGAAAGAACACTGGCAAAACACAAAGGCAAATCTAAACATCGGCAAACAAGTAAACACAACAGCAAATCAAAAGACACAAAACACTACTGCAAGTACAACCCATCATTACACAGTTTAATCAGCGATCAGCCTCGTCATTAACAGTCATCTAGCTTTTTTGTAAGTTAATGCCGCTGTATTTTTTGATTTGCCATGTATTCTGTGATTTGGTGTTGTGTTTTCCTTTTTGTTGTTGTGTTCTGTGATTTGTTATTTGCTGCTGTGTTCTCTGATTTGCTGCTATGTTTTGTGATTTGCTGTTGTGTTATGCTCTTCGGGACCTCTGTATATTACCTTGCCAGAGCTGATCCACTGACAGGAACCAGTGGGTCTTTAAGTGCTGCAGAAAACTGTTTCAGTTTCGTTGTCCACTTTGATAGTTTGTGTGATGTCATGGGTGGGTGTGACAGTCTTTAGATTATTGAGGTGTTTACTGATGTTGCTCTGTGGGTCGTCTCATTAATGTAACTTTTAATGACAGCTCTACACACAGTTTCAATGGTGTTTTATAAAAGATCTGCATGGTGGAATGTAAATGTTTTGTCTTTTCTTTATTGACCCACCCATAATAATTTGACATTACTGTCTTGAAACATTTATCTAGCCCAACCTGCTGTGGGCCTCTATGTAAATCTGTTAATCTATTCTTTGGTTGACAAATATTTTAGAAGGGACACACATAGTAATTTAAAACTGAAGCAAGTCAGACAGAAACACTGATAGTTAAATTCCTGCAAAAATCTATTCTCCATAACGACCTATTTTTTCTAATTTGGCCTGCAAGGTGAGAACATTAGCCCAGACATCTTTCTCTCGGGCCGCAACCCTGAGGACCTGACTCACTCCCAGACCAGATGGGACATGAAGCTCCGCCAGCATGTTCGGGGTCTTTCCTGGGGCACCTCCCAGTTGGATGTACACAGATTATTTGCACCAAAAATATGTCTTGCAACAAACTTCTCTGACTACAACAGAGTTGTTGAGCTCTTCATCCTCATAGGGTGAGACCAGGCCTGCGAAGAAAGCCCCTTTGTGTTTTATATCCGCAGTGTTACTTTCTGTCATCATGGTTAATCCAGCCATGGATCAACCATGAATACATTAACCACAAATACATTAACCCTGAATAGATTAACCATGAATTGAGAGTTTATGTGAAGTTATAAATTATCTCCCTCCTCTCTGTGCTCTATGTTTTCCCCAAAAGGCACAAACGTAGTTTCCTGATACAAGCACAGTATCAACAGCAAAACTCTAAATGTTGAAACAAGGGCCGTTTCAATATAGGATATGTCTCTAGCTGATTATCAACTATATTTTTGCTGTGACATCAAGCCTTCTAAATAAGCTCATGGTCAGTTCACATTAAATTTACACACCAGAATTACATTTTTATATTTTCATATAATGTCTTGCGTTTTAGAATATATTCAATTCAATGTTTTACGTTATTTAAATATAAATAGATATAATGCTTTGAGTGGGAACTTTTAAAGTCGGTGCGTTGGGAAATTAAGTTAATAATCTTTTTCCTGTGCAAAACAGTATGGGGGCGCATTTGAGTGTTACACCGGAAACAGCACGGATTTGATTTCATGCGGTGCCTGCTCCTCTTCCGGTCTCTTTTCCCCCAGCCCTCGGACGAAAATGGTGAGAAGCAACGCTGTCACACAGAAATCTGCAAACATCAGCTCAATGGGCCGTTAAGATGACACCGACTCAGGATGTTTCTCTACTGGATAAATACCGTCTCTGTTCGGATGATCTATTTTAGAGCCGAAGCTCCATTTTATTAAGAAAATAACGCTGTTCGTGTCGCTTCCGTCTAGCATCTACAGGCTCTCGTTAGCATCGAGGCTCGGTTTACAAATTCAGTTTGATTCACCCGGGACACGAGCGGCTTACGTTTAGGTTACCCTAAATGCTTTTGGTTGTATTGGCAAACAGTCAAAACTACCTATTATTTATCCTGTGAAGTTTTAAGCAGGCTGTGAGACGTCTAACTAGTTAGCTCCTCCATAGCGGTTAGCACAACCAGCTAGTTTCTCAATGTGCTTCATTTAGGTGAATCTGTACAAAGTAAATAGACCTGTAAAGTCGTTGGTATATGTTTGAAGCCTGTGTTTCTAGTGTTCATACATTATAAAGTAATTCACTGTGATTGTACAAGTCAACACCTTTCATTGATAGCATTTTAAACATTGCTTTAGCAAAACAGGCTTAAACAAACTGATAAAGTTCAAATATAAGGACCAGTGACGCATGATAAACAAATCCATAGCAGCAACAACCATTGAGCGTATTACAGTGTGTAACCAGGTGAAGAGCTCTACCTGCTCTACTTTGTTCATTTAACATCCACATACATTAAAATATCTCCAGCCAGAAGCAGTTGTGTATTGTTTTTCAGTGATTATCTACACAACACCGAACTGTATTTGATAGATCTTCTGTGTGAAACATTATTTACTGTCACATGCGTATGACATCCCCTACATGCATCAAGTGGTTGTCAGTGATCCTCTGAGTCTTGTCAGTGATGTTCTCAAACACAAATGTCTGAACAAATGATTTTCTGTGATTCACACGTTGTAACTGAGACAAGACCGCCGGAGCTCTGAACCTGTGCTCAAGTCTTTAGAGTTGTCGTTGACCTGTGGCGTCTCTTTCTTATTCAGACGAAGGGGACATCTTCGTTCGGTAAGCGCCGCAACAAGACGCACACCCTGTGCCGTCGCTGTGGCGCCAAGGCCTATCACCTGCAGAAGTCCAGCTGCGGCAAGTGTGGCTACCCTGAGAAGCGCAAGAGAAAGTGTAAGTGTGGCTTTATGAATGAATGACTTGGAAAGAACATGCAGGAGAATTGCCTGAGTGCTTGTTTAGTGTATCTACGGTTGTATCCTCTGAAGAGTGCTTTTCTCTTATGTACTTTATGTACTGTTGACAGAAATGGACTTTGTTTGTCCACTGTCTGTATATTAGTGCGTTATTCACCTCTACATTGGTGTGACTGTCCAGGCTGATTTGATGTATTGAAATATTTGTTTTGCAGACAACTGGAGCGCTAAGGCCAAGAGGAGGAACACCACTGGTACCGGCCGTCTGAGACACATGAAGGTTGTGTACCGCAGGTTCAGGTACGATCCACTTGAAGATGCAGATTTAGATGTGCTGCCACTTAGGTGCTAACTCTGCTATGAAAGCGAGTTTGCTCTCCGCGTCTCTGTTATTGGACTCCATGTCTGAAAGGTGACGTGATACAAATGATTAAATGTATAGTGATGCTTATAATTAAGTTGTATAACACTTTCTTAGTAATTCATTTTTAACTGGCATCTTGATTTACAATCACCGGATTTGCTTTAATATGTATATTGACATATTCCGTGATGGAAATAGAAGCAAGTTGACTTAAAACCACTTTTTTATTTCCCATATAGACATTTTAATCAAAGAAATGCTAGATTTTATAACCACATTATCTCCATCGTGGCTTTTGTTGAGGTAACATTATGAGAACTCTGGAGACTTGTCAATGTTGCTTACCAATGATGGTTGAAAAAAATGTCTGAACAAATGAAATCTAATGATATCAGTATTTTCTCTGAGGTAAGCTTCATTCCAAGACTCAAACAGTGACATAGAACTGGAAACTGCTGTTGCTTGATTGTGCAGTTTTCAACACACTTTTTATTCAGTTTGGCAGGAAACATTGTTTTGTGTGTGTTGTGAGAATATAGATGAGATTTTGTTCCTTTGGTGCCTGTCCAGTCACAAAGTTTGGCTTCATTACAGTAAATAAGCTCCAACTCTTCATCCACATAAGTTTGACTGGCAGAGTTAGTTGCTCTTGGATCCACTTAAAGTGACAAACTGCCAACCAAATGTCTTAACTTTATAATATCTAAGTTAAAACTCTGTTCATATTCCAGTTATTTTTCTGAAGTAGGGCTTATAAAGACTCCCTGTTTAATTATAGTTCGTATAACTTCAATATCTTTTAGGCAGTCGTACTGTAGTTTTCACCATCAGAGCTTACTTACCTTCGGCTCAGTGAATAATGATAAACAAACTGAACGATTGTGCAACGAAGTTTATTAAAGTTTGGAAATCTGTGGATCACAGATGAAGCCAGGTGATGAATGTTATTTAACATAGAAGTACAGGTCTTTCAGGGCAGATGTTTGGACATGTTCTCTCACTGCTGTCATTTCATCTACCTGTGCCAGTTTCCAAGATTTAATCATTGAACCTCTTATCCTGCTTTTACAAGTCAAAATGCCAACTCATGGTTTAGATAGCATCTCAATTGAAATTACATCTTCTGTTTGCGCAATAACCACCAGTATAACCTCCCCACTACTTGTGCCAAAATGCCACAGACTTAACTTGATGTTTAGCCTTCTGTCCAAACAAAACTGGGAGAAATAAATATGCAGTATTAATCATCAGATCACAACAGGTGAGGTAACAAGTTATTTACCCGTTCAGATGGTAAACCAGTCTGTAAACAGGAGACTGGAATTATCAAGTTAATTTGTTTATAAATGTGACTAAAACCTGAGTAAATTGTCAAGCATTTTTGTGAAATAAAAACTACTGTGACTCTGACTTTTCACCAGAGTTGGACTACTTCTACTTCTTGTGTATCAAACCATGTATAATTATTCATTCTTTAAAATTGATCTCATTCTTTATTTTCCAGGAATGGTTTCAGGGAAGGAACCGTCCCCAAACCCAGACGTGCTGCAGTGGCCGCCTCCAGCTCATCCTAAAAGACACATTTTTGGTTAAATAAATGTGATGTACAACAACAGTTTTGTTCTTGTCTCTTGATCTTTCACCCTCACTGTCTTATCCAGTGATTAAGGCCACAGACAGAGGCCATGTTTAGTGTCAATTAAACATGGAGATTCAACTCACTTTCTTCATTTGTGCAAATCTCAAATGTAAAGTATTCGATGTTAGAAAAACAAAAAAGACTGAAATAAAGTGTTTACCGAAACATGGGCCTTTTTGTATTAATACCGGACATGTTTAAGTTCATATTTTTCCTATTTAACAAATCAAATGTTTTGCTTACTGAAAGTAAACGCTTAGCTTTTTTAGTAGTTTTGTGAAACAAACCTTTTAATGGATAAGTTAAGATTCAACTTACATTAGTTTAAAATGTATTATAAAAACCTCATCAAGAGCAAATCTAAAAAATGTCCTTACCGAACCCTCTTTAAACATTTGTTTAATATTCATGTTTTATATTTCTTAAAGGCCTTTAGAAAATGTCATGCCGTAATGAGACCTAATGACAGATGCCACACAATGCATTTCACACAACCATCAATATAAGTGCACTTAATGACCAAAGGTAATTGACTCATATCTTTTGTTCTGCAACTTAAGCAATGACTTATGTTTATCATCTCCCATGTTAGTGGAGAAATATTTTTAATATAACATCTTTTAAAATCCAGAGTAGAGTTCTGAACACAGATTTTGTAACAGTCTGGAGATAGTTCTAACAACTCATTGAGACTCGTGCATCCACGACACTCGCGTGTATTCACTGGATTTGAGTTGGATTCATTTGCCCCAACTTGTAACATGTAATACAGACAATCCTACAGGGCTGTGTTCCATCTCACTTAGAAGTGCAGCTGGGATAAATTGAATCTGTAACTTTAATGGCAGCGCACAGCTTCCAAACATCCTCAACAACAAAACAAGTCTAAATATTTATCAGGGGCCAAACAATACCGAGCTTTCTTAGATGAAGAGTGGAGGGAGGTCTGTTTACAAATGACTCGAACCTTAAAATGTTATGGTTGCAGCTGGAAAATGTCAGGAGTCGGTCACAGTGAAGAAAAGCAGCAGAGAAGCGCGGTGGAAAAGTTTGGGTGTTGGAGTTGTATCGAATTACCAATCACAGATTTTTGGCTAAGTTATTAAATCCGTATTTGGGAATTCAACATGTTTTCCAGGAAGTTTTCTCCTGTAATATATTCCATAGTGTCTTCCAGTGAAACTCATCTGTCGGAGGATCTGGTTGAGTCAGGCATGATTTGCAGCCTCACACTTCGGTGGAGGAGCGCGGCTCCAGTCACAGAAAACATTCCTCTTGGTTGTGCAGCAGGGTTCTCCCCCTACGCGGCCAATATACTCTGTGGATGTGATTCTGTAGATTTACGATGTTGTTCCAGCTCTAATACAGCTTATTGGTTTATTTTCTACAGTGTTGGAGGTTGCCATGGACAGTGTTTAAATAGAAATATTACAAAAAATAAATAAAGTGAGGCTTTGGCTTTTTAAGATATATATTTGATTCCAGTTTAGTGCACACCGGCACATAGGGTTACTCATTTTTGGGGCCCAATCACTGAAAGGCAGTGAGGCCCTATTGAAATTGTAAGGATTATTATTATTTTTCAGGCAAATTTAATTTAAATTTTTTTATTTAATTTGACATAGTTTAAGGTATTGTGCAATGAATAGGTGGTTAAAGTCCTGCTAAATTAAGGGGTTCAGTATCTTCCCACTGACACTTAGGCATGCAGATGTGGAAGATTGGGTATCGAACCCCTAACATCCTTGTTGGAGAACAACTGCTCTACACCCTAGGCCACACAGCCTGCTCATTCCCATGACAAACTAAGGAGATCAAGAAGATGGATAAAGTATTGTGTGTCTGTGTTTCTATGCTTTTTTCAAATTTACTACATATATTTGACAGCCTTACTTAAAAGCTATTTTTATATTTTTGGATTTTAGATTCTGGATGATTTAATATGCTTTAAACACCTATTATTAGAGAATAACCCAGTAGTTTCCAACCTTGGCTTCTGACGCATTAAAATAATCACAGTGTGGGACACATTGCATTTTTATTTTAAAGGTAAAATTATGAAAAAGGAATCAGATATCTTTGATCTTGTTTCCTGGTGTGACCAACATAACTAAATAAAAGTGGAAGAAACTTGTTATAGTGATAGAAATGTACAAATATTGGCAAGAAAATTGTGATTTCTTGAGCAAAACTTAAAATGTATGGAGAGAAAATAGATTCAAAATCGGCGCAGATGTGTTTTAAATGAAAGTAAAAAATTTAGATTTACAGTTGTGAACAATAATTTGTGTGTAACTTTGGGTACTCCCAAATGCATGTTGAGATCCACATTCAAATACCAAGCGATTTAAAACAGTTTTACAAATGCACACATGCACAAAAAAACATATAAAAAAACAAGTAATTAATGTCCACTGATTCCTGTGTACATATGTCAAAGGATATTTGTTATATTTGATCAAAAGTGTACAACTTTTACAATATTAAAGTTTACACAGTGTAATGTAACTTTCACTGGCTTTTTAAAGTCCAACGTTGGAGTTGATATCTGTTACATCCACACAGCCATAGCAGAGCTGCTCCACTCTGGCCCTGGTTGTGTTTTCCTTCTCTGTGAGGTGAGTGTCTTTTGTGGAGTGATACCGCTCAAACAAACATCACACTGGCCAAAGAAACAAGCAGGAAGCTCCACTACGGTTCTCACAGTTTGAGTGTGATGATCTGTTCAAAAGAAGGAAGTGCTTTTTTTCCATGATAGCAATGAGATTCTGGGGATGATCGGAATATCTCCACAAATATTGGGTGGACTTCAGCAGTTCTGTTTGGTTATTGTGGCAGTGACCCAGGTCCCTGAACCTGAAGCAGTGTAATGGAATTCAGTGAGGCGGATTAATACACTGCTCCAACATATTAAGGGAACACTTAAATGACGTAACAAGGTTCAATCATCCAAACCAAAATCATTAACCCATTGAGGGCTGGATTCACAGACAAATAGATAGATAGACAGACAGATAGATAGATAGCTAGATAGATAGCTAGCTAGATAGATAGATAGATAGATAGATAGATAGATAGATAGATAGATAGATAGATGGATGGATAGAATAAAACATTAGATCATGTGGTTGCAGTCCGACTCTGATTTAACATCCAACTATAAAGGCAGGGAAATCAGCAGTGCACAAACGGCAGTAATGCCTTTACACCGACAGGGGGCGATACAGAGCAGGGGATTTGGGTGAAGTCACCGTCCCAAATTCTCTTCACTGAGGGTGTGTGAGTGTGTGTGTCTGTCTGTGAGGGCAGGTGAAGGCGCAGTGCGACGGAGCTGCAGCACCCAGAGGCAGCAGACTTTTCCCCTGTTGGGTCTGTTTCTCTCACACTGACCATCTGAAAGCATCTGGATCTCCTCCTCTACAGCTGTGGACCTGTCTGCATCTCTCTCCTCCGGATTATCCCACTTTATCTCCAGTTTTCAGGAGTTGGGAATGAGATTCTCCTGAACTGCGGCACTGTAATGAGATGTGAGTAGAGGCCTGGTGGCTGCTGCTTTGCTCTATACATAAAAGTGTGTGCGTGTGTGTGTGTGTGTGTGTGTGTGTGTGTGTGTGTGTGTGTGTGTGTGTGCCTCTCTGCTCCCCTGAAACACTTGAACTGACTCCAAACTTTTCCCTCTGAAGCCTCTGTCCTAGGACCAGTTTGTGCCCTGCTGCTGCTGCTTCGGGAGCCTGCATGCCTGGGAGATGAGGTTACCTCCAGCACAGGTAGGTGAGAGCTGGACCCACGACTGTTGTACCTGCGTTGTGATAACGTCACGAATGCTGTAGTCTGGTCATTTAATGGCTCTTACAGCTGCCAGAGGTCTGCTGAAGGGAAACGCGTGCACGAATCAGTGTGCCTGCACGCCCGGGTTTTCATTATACCTGAGGTTTACTCAGGTCTTCCTCTGAGGACACTGGATTTAAGCTGCCCACCAAGCTATTAGACATTCCTGTAATCACAGACAGGTCCTGACAGGCCTGGTAACAATGACATGACTTCATCAGCAAGTAGGAGATACTAATGAAATGATGATGTATATGATGTCATATTTAACACATTATTTATCTTCTAAAACTGATCATGATAATGAAAAAAATCACTGCAGAGCCTCATTTTGTAGTTTTCAGTGAATATTAGCTTGTTTCACGTCTTCTTGCATCTTGATGAGGCACTGCAGAAAAGATCAGAAATCATGTTGATAGAAATCATGTTTAACATTCTTTATATCTTCTAAAACAGATCATAATATGGACAAAAAAACAGATCATAATATGGACAAAATATCATAATAGGGCCTAATTTTGTATTTGTTAATTCATATTAGCTTGTCCTAGGCCTTATTGTCTCTTGAGGAGGCACGACAGAAATGTATCTCTTCACTGCATTAAAGACCAGATTTCAATATGCCCCACTAGATTTGTCCTTGAGTTTACACGTGTTTCTTGTAATGGAGACCCTGAACCGACTTTTCCTGCCCGACCTGTGGAGACATCCAGCCTGACCTGTGCAGTCACACCACCCCCCCCCCCACCCCCTGCCCGTGTCACACCTCCTAGCTACATACTGTTCTGCCCTCAGGCCAAGAGATCGCACTCACTCGTGAACAAAAACCTGCTCACTTCTTCTTCCTCTTTTTTTTAACATTTTTGCATCTGATTTCTGTTTCTACGAGCTCCAGGTCCTCTGGTTTCTCACGGTGATATTGTGTAATTTTCCCAGTAAAGGCCCATCACTGGAGGATTTACGTTCCAGGCTTTTTGAGATAAACTTTTCCCATCAACTGTCGACTCACAGACGGTGATTAATCCCCCAATCTGAATCTGAAGCAATAACTTCCGTAACTTCATCTGACCCGGTGATATCAGATAGTATCAGTGTGGGATTCTCGAGTGTGCTGCTGGTAGACAGAAAGGCCTCCGGGCTGTGTACGGACATGTTTAACCATCTAGTAGAGTGTTTATAAATTCACTGCTGCAAAGCTTCTCATTGCTCATTTTTTCTACAAGCAGTTATCAGGGAACCTACTCCCTGAGCTGTTAATCTAAGGATAAAGGAATGTCTGATACAAACAGTCGTAACTCTCTCCGGGACCGCTTAGAGAAATCGTTTGGTAATATGTGGCAATAAACTCAACTCAAATGAACATCCCACAAAATTCCTTTCAGGTACCATGATATTTTAAAGTCCTTTTTTATTAGTTTTTTTTTTAATAAGTTCTGACAGTATTTCCCACAAAATTCCTGGAAAACTGAGAGGAAGAAGTGCACTAGGGGAATACAAATGGAATAACCTCACAGGCAGATGTTGTTTTAAATAATAGAAAGTCCTAAAGGATTTATCCGAGAAGAAGTGGTGATCCAATCCCAAAGAGATGTTAAGGTGGGCGGATAAACTACTGTCCAAGCCACAGTTATATTTTATGATAGTCAGCATAATGTTTGATCTCTTTTCCACTTTCTCTCACAGTGTCTTCCCCTCCTTGTTTTCCGCAGTGAACCCGTGCTGCTATTTCCCCTGCCAGCACTGGGGTGTGTGTGTCAGGTATGCTGAGGACAAATACGAGTGTGACTGCACCCGCACCGGCTTCCAAGGGGAAAACTGCACCGTCCGTGAGTGAGAGCAGCTTTTGGGGGAATTTGAAATATCCTCTCATTCCTTTGTGTGCGAGCTGGAAGGGGTCGGGGTTGTCGGACGATGACAGGGCTTTCATTTTTGTTGTTGTTAAAACAGGAAATAGTGCAACAGAGCCCGGCTCACCAGAGTCAGGGCTTCTTGTCTAGACCCAAATATTTGGAGAAAAAATTGGAGAAAAAACAGGAGCCACGGCCAGAAAGAGAGCAGCTGGAGGAGGGCTGCTGGTGCTAATCTTGCCGCTTCACTTCTCCTCAACAAGGAGAGCTCACACACAGCGGACATTTATCACATGTGACGTGTCTGGCTGAAAGTTATTCAGTTGCGTCACATTCACTGGGCATAAGGACAATAAACCATCACTTTGATTGTGAAAGATAGAGGGAGAGAGAAGCAACGTCAAACAGGTTAAGGGAAATGGGAATGGAGAATTAGTGGATGGTGATGGATTGATATTTAATCTCGTCTATTGATAGTTTTATGTTGTTTACTTTCTTGTGGTCAAATTGAGATATTTGTTGCTTGGAAAACGAAATGAGTCAGCAAATAATGATATATTATTATATACCCAGTAGAGTTCATACCTCCGCCAAGACCCAACAAGAATCTTAATTAAATTCACTAGATTTTTTATATATTTGGATCTGCACCAAATTACTCACAGTCATAAATATCAGTCCCCTAAACATGCCTGATGCCTGGTCCATTAATATACCCTTTTCAAAGCAGCCATTTCTTTCATTAAGGCTCTATCTTAATAGGGCAGAACCTTAATGCATGCACATGTTTACCTAGTATTTCATGTCATAATGGTCTGACTTTGTCAATGTCTAGTATAAACTCCCAGATACTCCTGATTTCTTATATTACAAAGAATGTTTTTTCCCATATCTATTCCCTGCAGCCGAGTTTTGGACCAGAGTGCGTCTGTTCATCAAGCCCAGCCCAGATGTGATGCATTATATTCTCACCCATTTCCATTGGCTCTGGGACATCATCAATAACACCTTCCTGCGGGAGGTCCTCATGCGGCTGGTCCTCACAGGTTGGGAGTCACTAAAAGAAAGTCATTCCGGGATCTCACAAATTCAAATTCATCTGATGAGCTGATTTATTTTTTTGTATGAACAGTCAGGGCCAACTTAATACCCAGCCCTCCTACCTTCAACTCAAAGTACGGCTACCTCAGCTGGGAATCCTACTATAACGTGAGCTACTACACTCGGCTGCTGCCCCCGGTACCAGAGGATTGTCCTACACCTATGGGGGTCAAAGGTTAGCCACTCAACATCATTGAATTTTACGTTAGAGTTTAATGTAAGAGCATTTATGCAACGCCACTTACCAATATAGTAGAAGTAGTAGTAGTAGTAGCTTTATTGTCAATTTCTTCACATGTTCAAGACATATATATTGTTGTTCTATTGTTGTATTTATATTGTTGTTTGTACAGTGCACCAACCACACCAAGGCAATTTCCTGTATGTGCAAATATACATGGCGATAAAAATAATTCTGATTCTGATTCTGATACAGGGAATCGATAGGACGTTTCCCACTCTCCCACGGTGAAACATATAAAGTGCACAGGCACAACAGATAAGATATGCTTATATCATGACCATAGACTGTATTTAAAGATGGACAAAGGCTCCTTAACATTTAAGCCAAAGCGTCTAGATCACTATCTGGTGGCTGACAGCTTCATGTTATTGGATGGGACATGAACTCAAGTCAAAGTAATCATCAAACAATATTTTCTCAAAGTATCTGCAATTTTAGGTAGTTCTTATCGCACTGACATTTCTTCAAGCGTTCATCTTTCTTGATAAGTTTTATTTGAATGTGTTGATATGATATAAAAACAGGGTGAAGCGTCATGATTACAATGCATGCAGATTATTGACCTTGAATGGTTCAGACGTGCAGTGGGATGTGTTCACTTTGTCCGCACTGTTTTCACAAACAGACTTTCTCGGTGTTATGACTAGAGGTGGGATGTCTGTGTGCCGTGTGCTGTGTGTGACGTTGTCCTGTCTCTCCTCAGGCAAGGCTTTGCTGCCTGACCCTGAGCTGCTGGTGGAGAAGCTGCTGAAGAGAAGGACGTTCAGACCCGACCCCCAGGGCTCCAACCTCATGTTCGCTTTCTTCGCACAGCACTTCACCCACCAGTTCTTTAAGACCTACAATCGCATGGGCCTGGGCTTCACTAAGGCTCTCTCACATGGGGTTAGTGCGGTTACAGCTTCTATCCTGCTAAATAATAACACAATTTACTTGATTAGCAGTCATCTTAATGGGGAGAAGGTAGTCAAAAGAAATTAAATAATAAAACAAAAGGACATGATACTGTTATGATTAGATAAAAACATAAAATAACAAAGTTGTGTTTTTATCTTCTGACTGAGGGGAAGCATGTAAGTTGTAAACATCAGTGGGCTGAGAATTGATTCTTGGAGCGCACCACAATTGCACTGACCACAACAGAACACAAATCTGCTAACACAACAAGACGAGGCACTTCTTGAGAGATACAAATGTGAAAGGTTTGAAGCAATCTTCTTAAAAGGAAGTACAAGTCATTTGCTCTCTGGTTTAAAGTTAAATGTGTGTGTCTTACAACTGGAAACAGATGCCTGGCTCAATCCAAACATTAAAAACACCTCTGGGATCCTCTAAAGTCCATAAATTAACATTTTATATAAAATGTGTTACGGTAAGAACCAGTTTATTCAGTTTTTTTATCTGATTTAACAAATAAGCTGTAACATGATCATTTATTAACTTTATAGGTGCTAGTAGGAAGATTTTGTGACAGGAAAGCTCCTCTGTTTTCAGTTGTCGAGCTTGTGCAAAGCCACATTACCGGCTGCTGGTGGTAGCTTCATATTTATAATGTTTTACAGTTATGTTAACCTTGACCTTACACTTAAATCAGCTCCAAAAGTTAATTATCTGGCGCTACCCTCTCCTGTAATATAAATACCACATTTGGTGAAAATACATCCATGCATTGCTGATTTATATTTTCTCTTACAGACAAAAATTTGCACATGGTCTGATAAGGGGTTATGGTTGCTTATGTGAGAATTATGGAAATGTTTTTTTCTAAATGGGGGTTAGGGTTAGTGTGGCCAATGCCAGAGGGGAAGCAGTTATTGACAGTTTATTGACATTTATTGAACAAAGTTAATTATTCATTGGGATTTCATGACAGTTTAAGTGAAAGTAGAATAAGCCTCACATAATTTGCCCCCCATGTTTTACACCTATGTTTTGTACATTTGTATTTATGCATTTAATGTCAATTTTTAATGAAACCAATTGTTTTTAATATGATTATTTTCTTTTTTTTGTCATGTGGTCCAGGTGGATGCAGGGCACATTTATGGAGACAATCTGAAGCGTCAACTGAAGCTCAGGCTTCATAAGGATGGAAAGCTCAAGTATCAGGTGAAAGAGAAAACATATCCAAAGACTTTAATTTCAATACGTTGAGCAGAAATAGGATTGATGTAAATGTGTTGACTTCTCAAATGTCATGTTCTAGGAATATAATCTCAGATGAAGGGGAAAGAATATTTTGCAATGAGGTGTTTTGTATAATTCATTAACATTATTATTTTCCCCCATTAGTTAATTGACGGCGAGCTATACCCTCCTACTGTAGCTGATGCACCAGTGAGGATGAGCTACCCCCCCGGGGTCCCCCCTGAGCATCAGATAGCTATTGGTCAGGAAGTGTTTGGACTCCTCCCTGGTTTGGGAATGTTTGCCACACTGTGGCTGAGAGAACATAACCGAGTCTGTGAAATCCTGAAGGCGGAACATCCCACCTGGGACGACGAGCAGCTGTTCCAGACCTCACGTCTCATCATCATTGGTGAGCTGGACATTATCTTAAAGGAATAGTTTGACATTCCGGGTAAAACTGTGTGTTGATTTGTTTTCTTGCTGAGTTACATAAGATCAGGGATACCACTCTCACATCTGCATGCTAAATTTAAGGCTACCTCCAGCACCTGATTAGCTTAGCTTAGCTGTCCAATGCTTATATAATCTGCAACCTCTATAGCTCACTAAATAACAAGTTATATCTGATTAACTGTTGATGTGGTTATGGGGGATCTGTTGATCTGTTGTGTTGTATAAAAAAAGTAGTATATGCTCCAGGTAGTCGACAGTTCATAATACATATAAAGACTAAAATGTCACTGAGCACATACTTTGTTTGTGACCAAATTGCACACATTTCAGTATATAATATACAAACAGTAATAATGATTATAATCTTAGTTTTTATATTTGGTAAAGGTGCAGTCATTCTCAGGGCTATGGTTGATTGCTCATCGTGATGCCAAGACTCCATGAAGTCTCTGCACTCAGCCAAGAGAAAACACCTCATAAAACCCACTTATTGTCGGCTCTGCACTGTGTAATGTAACGTGTTCATGCATGAGCCTTTGAGGAGCCAGACGATGGTGCCTATTTCCCTTTTGTCAGCCTTTATGATAAAATAGCTGACAGACTTTTTTTTTATTTCATCTGAAGCTCGGCTAGCAAAATGTTTATTCCCCAATGTATTGTTGAAGTTTTCAAGTTTTTATCTTGTTTGCTTTGTGATTGTTCACTTGATTTCTTCAATAGCAGTGTATGTTAGCACATCTCCACATAAGCCCATGCATGGATGTCCCAAACCCAAACTTTGTTGCAGTTTGAACCAGTCCAGTTGTGACCCAGTATCAGGTTGGTGAGCTTCCCTCATCCCTTTGCCCCCTCCCTTTTTGTCTCTCTCAGGTGAGACCATCAAAATCGTGATAGAGGAGTACGTGCAGCACCTCAGTGGATACCTGCTGAAGCTGAAGTTCGATCCCACCATGCTGTTTAGCTCCCAGTTTCAGTACAGCAACCGCATTGCTCTGGAGTTCAGCCAGCTCTACCACTGGCACCCCTTGATGCCCGACAGCTTCTTTATTAATGGAGACGAGCTGTTGTACCCACAGTTCCTCTTCAACACGTCTGTCCTCACACACTACGGCGTCGAGAAGCTGGTGGATTCTTTCTCTCGGCAGGTTGCCGGACAGGTAACCAACCAAAACCATTTAAACTTATATACAAAGATAAATACTGTATAATGCTATGACTAAGCGTTCAACTCATAGAATATGCATTATTGCGTCACACGTTTTTTTGACACTCATGCTTACTCTTCCTGTTTCCTATATGAATTTGGTTTACATAAGTACTTGGCATGATTGCAAATTACTATGTTTGTGTGTTTAACTGAGGTTGGTGGAGATTGTTGGAATGTATTTATGCTGATGTTGGACTGAACTCAGAGAAACAGAATATAATGATTTATTTTTCTTTTCTTGGAGCTGTATACTGAAATGTATATGGTGGAAATAATTCATATTTAATAATGATAGTCCTCGCGTAGATGAATACATTTGCAAGCCTACAGGAACTCACACACTTTTTTAACTCGGTCTCCAGACAGATCAATACACATCAACACAAGCTGCATTGAAGTAAAAAACAGTGAATATCTTTAAACTAATTTAATTATTCTAACCATCATTTGGATTAAACATTTTGTAGAGTCAAAAACATCATGATGGTTCAGTTTATGTGTGAAGGAAGAGCATTATTTTGTACATAAAGATTCTGTACAAACGTCTTTCAGGGGAAAACATGTAAAAAAAATACAGAAAAATGTATGTGTAACAGGAAGTGATTTGTGAGTGTTTAATGTTTCTTGTAATGCACATTTCATCCAGGATGTTATGTTCATCCAAGATACCGTCTGCCAGAGTTTGAAACCTCTGTTCATATTGTATTTTCTACGATGTTCTTTTATCGTACAGATCGGCGGCGGCCATAACATCAATGCTGTGGTGACCCGAGTGGCAGTGGGAGCCATAAAGGAGTCCCGCCTACTCCGCATTCAGTCCTTCAACGAGTACAGGAAGCGGTTCAACCTGAAACCGTACACGTCCTTCAGACAATTCAATGGTGAGAGAAAACTGTTCTGTGTCCAAACCACACAGAGCCAAGAGCCTGAGATTAACGACTTCAGAGAGTCCATGAGATCAGCTGAACATGTACTTTCTTGAAATACGTGGCATCAACTCAATTTCTTGTTAGGTTCTTAAGAATATTACTTATTGTAATTGCATGTTTTCTTATGACCGCTATTTTGTGAGGGGAAACCACGGAAAACCTTTTCAACCCGGTCCTCGGTTGTTGATGTATTCTGCATTGCTTCACATACACTGCACGATATGCCCGTGGATAATTCGATGTATTTTATGTTGTATGTTGACTTTTATCAAGTCCTTGTCTGCAGATTAGACATGCATCAAACTAAAAAGTCAAAATATCCAACATATGAAATTACTTTTCATTAATGACGGTTTCTGTCATTTTTTTTAAGTTCTTATCCCACTGGTGTTTGGTTTTGTGCTGACACCACAATAACTACTGCACAGTCTCCGGCTCTAACTGATGGGTCGACAGGTCGTCCATCTTTATGTATAGTCTGTGGTCCTCATTGACAATGTTATTATGATCTCTAGCAATTGTATGTTTACCACATTCACAATATCGACTTTAACATGCTACATTTGCTAATTTGTACTGAACACAAAGTTCAGCCCAGGCTATTGGGAGTTTCTATGGTACATAAACAAGGGAAATTGAGGGGTCATGGAAGTTGCTGTGGAGGAAAATTCCACTGACCAGTGTCTAAGGTTGTGGAAATCCCCTGACTAGGTGTCTCACTGCTGTGACCTTGGCAAACAGGGAGTTTGCTACAGTGGACGGACACAGCAGATTGACACAGAGGAGGATATCATGTCTTTTTTTCATATTGTCTTGTGAAACGCCCCTTTGTATAAGTCCTGGCTTTTTTGAACTTGCGGCCAGTTGGTCCATTTTGAGCACCCGTGCTTGTTGTGTAAACTCTGCAGAGCTAATTATTATAAAGACTCAAAAGCAACTCCAGTCAGAGAATTTCATTATTTCAAATCTCAAGATGAATTTCCATCACATTGCTGTGATTAATCCAGAGGGGGGGACATCAATGTGTGTTTCATGATTCCAATATATTTACCATCTGTCCGATAGTTGTTCAAGTTCTTCAGAAAAAAATAAAAAAGGTCAACCTGGCGGATCAATGCTAGGCAATACTAGCGAGACAAAATAATCTATAATAAATACCTTCACTTATGTATATGCTAGCATTAACTGTTCTCTACTTGTGATTACCTTTGCAGATAACGAAGAGATAGCCAGTCTGCTTGAAGAATACTACGGGGACATCGATGCTCTTGAATTTTATCCCGGTTTGCTGTTGGAGAGAACACGACAGAACGCCATATTTGGAGAGAGCATGGTGGAGATGGGTGCCCCCTTCTCCCTCAAGGGGCTTCTGGGAAACCCCTTATGTTCTCCAAATTACTGGAAGCCCAGCACCTTCGGAGGCAGCGTCGGCTTTGACATAGTGAACTCTGCCACGCTAAAGAAGCTGGTCTGCCTGAATACCAGGACGTGTCCTTATGTGGCATTTAGAGTTCCGACAGAGGAGAAAAGTGATAGTAAAGTATCTGATGAGCTATGACAGACACCAGACGTAGAGCAAACATAACGATAGAAGAGGCTGCTGCTAAAACACAAACAAGCCTTGGAGATGCGTTGCGTGGAGAACTTACAGTCGTGCTTGTTTGATCAACACTGGAGAATCACACGGGACACAGACACACATAGGCATATGATTTGTGTTAGATGCTTAGTGTCTGAAAGCTGAAATACTATCATCACTATGTGTTCACACTGTCCAGTCATCTACGTTTGTACCGTCTGTAAGTTTATTTGAAAGTGGCTTTTTTTATGCAATGTGTACATTCATGGAAATAAAAACCATAGACACAAAGTGGGTTATTTTTGTTATCACTTTCCATTCATCTGCACCTTCTCATGATGTCAGTGTTTCTTTTGGCCGGACACCAAATACTAATGGCAACAGAAGAGAGAGTCTCCCAAACACATATAAAACTAAAGCAATAGTTATCTCTTAGCTAAAAACATTTATGTTAGGTAAACTTTGGTCACATTTGGGTTTATTTAATGTCGAAAACCAGCAAGATAAAACAAACCCAAAGAGTGTGAACCCATATTCTAGTACTGGTATAATCTATGGTACCATATATGTATAATTTTTTACATAAAAATGTATCATATGATTTTTAAGGAATGGGAATATTATGTAGATGCAGACTACAACTAGTAGTAGAACAAGTATGTCTCATAATTATACTGCCCTCCAGTTTTGAAGGTTGGAACTGCATACTTCCAGCATCTTCTGTGTGTGTCTGCAAACCAGATCCAGGCCCAAATAGCTGGGGCAGCTCAAACAGGAGTAGCAACAAGTAGTAAAATGAAAATCCTCTCTAGGATGATTATCACCAGGACAATGGGAATTAAATGAAAAGGTTTGACAACATATGAAATTGCACTCGTTTGCCATTTCAGACCTACGTTTACTAGAAACAAAGCAAAATACCAGTGAACACATGGAGCCCAGTACGTAATTTCATACAAGGGGAGTTTGCCAGTTTTAAGCTAATTGTCAGAATCTTTCTCTAGTTCACATTTAAAATCATCAAAAAATGTTTTTAGTAAATACATTTCAAAGTCCATAAAGATTGTTTTGTTTTATGGCTTTAGAGCACGTTGGGTATTTGACGGCACCGGCATATTCACAAAGTTTAATTCTTAAAAATAGGAATGAGAGGTTTAGGTTTTAACCAATTTTGCATTTCTGGATGTGGTATTTACCAAGTGACAATAATAGACGGTTCACAAAGAAGTTTCAATCTTCAGATCAGCCATAACAAAGAAAACATCCCAAATCAAAATCAAAAATCTGCAATGATGGGATCTTTGTTGTTTTTTATCTGTATGTGAACAACTAAAGATAAAAAATGACAGATTATATCATGACGGAAGTATTTAAAGCTTTAGCTTTAAAGCTTAAAGCTTTAAATCAAGTTCAACTCCAGTCATTTTATGAGGAAAAGACAAAAGGAAAAGAGACATTTGTATAAATATGCTAAATGTTCTGCGTCAATGGGACAGACCATATTTGCATGTTGCCTTTACGTACCCTCGGTAAAGTCCATGTGTTTACTTAAGTAACAATGAAACGAAGCTCAGGTGTGCTCATTTGAGGCTAAATATGTGCTGCTGTAACATATTACATTATTCTGCCGTCACTAGTTACTTAAGTGGATTTCAGTGGGGATCCTGCCGAAGTCGCACCTCTGTGAAAAAACGTGGGCTGTCTTTGCATTTATGTTTCATATTTACGACAGCTCTGTGGGACCTGAAGGCAGCACTGTCCAGGGAGAGTGGCTTGCGTCGGCTAAAGCTAGCATTAGCCCGAGCGAGCGAGTGAACGGTGGGAGCAGGTGATTAACTACTAGCACCGGTTGGCAATACAATACAGGTAAGATTCAAAACAAACAGCGAATATTTGACATCCATTTATTGCAGTGTGTAGTATCGTCATCGAGTTATATTCAATTGTCGGCTCGCTGACCCGTAGCTGGAGTTTACGAGGCAGCGTTAGCTAGGTGAGTCGGCTAACGCTAACTTAGCTCACTTTCGCACTGCCGGTGTCTTACTCAATAAGCAGGATAATTGGATTGGTCTCTATCCTCTGCACAGTGGCGTTCAGATACGCGAGGGAACCACGGTGACAGGTAACAGTTTGCTAATGTTGAGTAGCTGTCCCGTCAGGAACCATAGCAGTGACTGTAGCTGCTAACCCCAGCCCCTCGTCTCCACTGTTTATTTGTGTTTGAGGATTTATATGCAAAGGTGGGGCATGTATATTGTTGTTCCTTGTCACCCGATGGCAGTCAAATTAAACAAAGGCGCTGTGCACAGTTATATGACATAATATGTTATTATAAAGCCTGATAGGTATTAAAGTAAGTGTGAGAGGGTGATTCAGCTTCCTGGTCTCTCCATCTGTGCATATGACCTGGTTTATCCACGGCTCAGTGCCCCATTAAAGGCCCTTTAGGCTCGAGGTTTATACACCGACACACTTAGGTCCAAGCTTCGCATAGTGTGAATGTCCTAGTTCTGAAATAAGCTCTTTCTGACCCATGACAATTTGGATGGCTGTCAACTGGATTATAACGCTTCACTGATTCATGTGCTGTAGTCTGAATTGATGTGATAGGACTGCTGATAATCTGTAGAGATTCTGCAACACAGTTAACACTGACTCAATTGTTAAAGGGAAATGGTAGTTGTGTCTGTGTCAGGACTGCAACTATTGATTATTTACCATATCCAGCGTTCTATTATCAATATCCATCATAACTTACTATAGCACAAATGAATGTTCTTAACTTCCTTGTTTGTGCGCCCAGCGGTCCAAACCCATTAAAAATACTTAATTTACTATCAAACATCAGAAAAAAATAGTTTTAAATCCTCATATTCTAGCAAACATTTGGTATTTTTGCTTGATAAATAAAGACAAATGATTTTAGAATAGTCTGATTACACAAGAATTCTGAGTTAGCCTTGTTTCCAGGGGAAAATGCATGAGATTAGTTCACATTATTCATTTTGCTTAATACTCGCACTTTCCCTTGCAGGTAGTTCAAGGATGTAGGATTAGCTTTCAGTCATGTTGATAATTAGAATAAACATTAACTTAATAATACCATTTTATATGGAAGCAGTCACAATTGTTTCAGAGACTTGTATCACTGTCCTGTTTCACACATGTATTAACTCTTTTACTCAGGTGAGCTGCTGTCATGACGACTCTGGACGATAAGATCCTGGGAGAGAAGCTGCAGTACTACTACAGCAGCAGTGAGGATGAGGGCAGTGACAACGAGGAGGAGGAAGGGGCGAACAAGACCATCAGGGACGCTAACGTGGTTGAGCCAGAGATCGACTACAGCGCTGATGGAAGTGCTGTTAACACAGGTATCACCTATTAGAAATACAGACCAGAGGTTAAACTAATGATTATTTTGTTTTTAGTATATAGAATTTGTTTCATGTATTGTCCAATACTCTAACATATATGCAGGTTACAGTGATTTAAAACAGGAAAAAAAATACTACGCTTCGTATAATTCTCGTAATGTCAACAAAATCAATACTCATGCTTTCATCAATGCTGATCATGCATTTATCATTTATATGGACATCATATTTATTTACAATATGGTTCATATTTAATGTAGTTAGTATGATGACAGTGTCACCGGCTCTTCCTTCACAGGACCGAAGGGCGTGATCAATGACTGGAGGAAATACAAGCAGCTGGAGGTGGAGCAGAAACAAGAGCAGAAGAAGGAGATGGAGAGACTGATCAAGAAACTGTCGCTGACCTGCCGCTCTGACCTTGACCTGGAAAAGGACAGCGACAAACAAAAAGAGCTGCAGGACAAAATTAAAGGCAAAGTAAGTAGGATGGGGAAGAGATACAAACATGTGAAAGAAATGCTTGTTGAGAGTGTAAATGTGTTACTTTTGGACCGAACCACACTGGTTGTGTTGTCCCAGTTGTCTCTGTTAAACTGTTGCGAACAAGAATATTTCATGAAATGTGAAACAATTACTTGAACTAATCACTAATCTTTTTCTACTCTACAGATGACAATGCAGGAGTACAATATGCTCCAGGAAGGCGAGGATGATGAAGATTTCCTCCAGCATTACCGTATGCAGCGCATTGAAGAGATGCGGCGCCAGCTCTGCCGTGGCAAACGCTTCGAGCAGGTCCAGGAGCTCATCTGCGGCGAGGACTTCCTGGAAGCTTTAGACGAAGAGGATAAAAGCACGCTGGTCATGATCCACATCTACGAGCCGGAGGTCCCGGGCTGTGAGGCCATGAGGGGCAGCCTGATGTGTCTGGCCCAGGAATACCCACTGGTGAAGTTCTGCAGCGTCCGCAGCTCGGCCATCAGCACCAGCGCACTGTTCAGAGACAGTGCTCTGCCCGCTCTGCTTGTATACAAAGGAGGAGACCTGATCGGCAACTTTGTACGGCTCACAGACCAGCTCGGGGAAGATTTCTTTGCTGTGGACCTGGAAGCCCTGTTGCAGGAGTACGGCCTGCTGCCTGACAAGCCCCAGATGGTCCCCAAGACGGTTCGCAATGGAGCCATCATACAGACCATTGGGAGTGATGAGGACTCTGACCTTGATATAGACTAAAGCCATGATATCTTAAATATGTTGTATGCTTGGGAATAGTGTACCTACAGTCTGCATGGACAATACGTCATTCATACATATTTATGCGGACCCCATGTGATAAGGGACTGAGCCAGGTTTGTCGTTTATTCTTCCCACTGCAACATACTAGAAACACTGAAGCAGAGTGAAGAGTAAATGCACAGAAATCATGGTCCAGTGGGCGTTAATCATTCCATGGTAAATATGATTTATATTTAATGATAGTAACAATAGCCATTATTATTATCAAGGACCTGTTAAGCACGGTGTGAATGCTGAATATGTAGGTTAAATATTTTGTTTGAGCTCTGACTGTCAACTATTTATTTGTTGTGTTAAGGAACCTGTGTGTAGGATTTAGTGGCCTCTAGTGGTGGGGTTCCAGATTACAACCACCTGAGTACACCTCTAATCCCCCCTTCAAAACGCTAGAGCCATTGTTAGACTTGACCTCTCTGGGCTACTGTAGAATGTGGTGGTACAACATGGTGGTGGTACAACACAAGAGGACTCTCTCTTTATGTGGACTTATTCTATTTTTCAAGTGGTCTTGCACAAAAAAAACCTTATAATTTATTCTTAGATCCCCCTAAATTCTTTCACACTGGTCCTTTAAAACACACTTCCCTGTTTTTGATCCACGTGCATCCACTTTGTATCATCTGTGTCACTCTGTCGAATACAAAACATTCAACGATCCTCTGACTTTAAGTTCATTTTATAACTTTTATATGTGCTGTAACATTTCAAATACTAAGAATAATAAAGTGTAAAGTCTTTGGACTCACTGCCTGTTGCATCTTCATTATCAGAGTTGTGAAATAATGCTTGAATAATAAAACAAAAGCAACTGCAATGAATGTGTCATGTGAACGGTCATAGTAAAGAAACCACTTCTTCAGACTTTTTTAGCTCCATTTCTTCCTGGTGGTGTTTCAACACAACTGTCAATTTCAGCGTCCGTTTCTGCATAAATATTCGTAAGTTGCTCTTCTCTTGCACATCCACTATACAAACTTCATCATTTGAGATTATTGTCATAGCTTCTCCTGCTGCCCCCATGTGGCAAAAAAATTATATCCACCATGAGTGGTCAGTTAATTCAACAACGTGTGAATGAACAAAAGAAGTAACACACAGAGCTGCCTGATTTTGTAGCCATTTATTGTATTCACAGATCAGTTCAAATCAATAATAGTATCTACACTTTTAAAGCATTGGTTCTCTTTGCTTGTTGATAATTATAAATTGCAACTTTCTCATTAAGTTGCAATTTTACTCCACATATCAGGACCTTGTTCTCAAAGTCTCAGCTTCATTTGTTCAATATAACCCTTATGCTCTGTCACACGAGACAGCGGAAATAAGAGGCCTTAATTTCTACTAAATATAATATATATATATAAAAAGCAGCAGTCTGAGATACAAAATTATCTTCTATGATTGATTCCCTTTATCATCACTATCATAGCAAAAACACTGAGTGAAAGCATGATTTGAAAAAATCCCCTGGCCTCATAAGCACAATGGGAATAATGGAATGAGACTCAGGGTTTAACCTGCTGCGATTCAGCTTCTGCGATGACACATCAGCATCAACAGGCTCCAACTCTCCTACTCCAGGTAATTTGCCAGAGGTGTTTTGGCTCATGCAGGTTGTGGAAAGGTCGACTCATCCAATCCGGCCCGCTCAGTAATCAGGAGCGGGAAGAGCCAGAGTCAGCACTAATCTCTGCAACAATATCACAACTCATCCCTCCGCTATTTTCAAAATGACCCCGCTGTAGTTCTGCTCTCACACCCACTGGGCAATGAGGAGCGACACCGGGCTCAGGCGGCCTACACACAGCTCAGCAGCAGCAGGGCGAGGCAGGTTAATGTCAGCAGCAGGAGGGTGGTCTCCTCGTGGAGGGAGGGAGACGCTGAGCCGTGCAGGTCGTGTCCACAAAAGACGTGTTCCAGCAGGAGATGGGTTTCTGCACTGACGCCTGAGAGGGAGAGAAACAGTCACATCAGCTCATTAGGGGCTTTAGCTTTACTTTCCAATGGGCAACAAACATTCAATTCAAACATAACATTCATATTTATCAAGGCCTTTTACATAGTGAGGTGGAGAAGAGGGAATATAAGAGGGGGGGGGGGGGCAGGAAGAGCTGGGTAACTGTCATATTAGGGTGGTTGTTGTAAGCACAATAATAAGAGTGATATTTTTAGATGTAATAATGCTATTAATGATAGCAGCATCAGTTAATGATACCAATAGTACTAGTATTAGGAAGATGAAGAAGAAGATGAAGAGGAAGAATGGATCCTGCAGCTCTGGAGTCATAGAACCTGCAGAATGAGGAAGAGAGTAAGAAAGAGAGAGAGAGAGCAAAAGAGAGTCAGAGAGAGAGAGAGAGAGAGAGAGAGAGAGCATGTCTCTGCTTGAAGCCTCATCAGGCCCTTGCTGATTAACAAATCATTTCATTATCCCTCTGGTGCTAACATGACCCGTTGAGTCAAGCTGCAGCCCACATCCTCAGGAAATCAATGCCAACTAATGGTGTGGCCTCTGCCACAACTTGTGCACTCGATGCTGTTAATCTGCTGGAAGCTTTTCACAACTGGTGTCAGTCCTCGGTGGATCCAGTGAACTGTTCCTCAGCGATACGCACCGTGTTGAGACCACTCGTCCCACATGTGCTGGGCGTCCTCGTCGTGAGGCTCGTGGGGTTCGTGATGATCTGCGTCTTCAGTAAAAACACACAGAAAACTGATGTTGTTGTCACATGGCAGACGGAAGCATGTCAAACAAAGGACCAGAATCCTGCGAGGGTAATTCATTCCTCAGTCTGACGTCACACAACATTAAACCTTAGTGAATCCCTGAGTATGTTGGGAGAATGTGAACAAATAAAAAGCAGCAAAGAGAGGATTAAGGAGGAAACAGACTGGACACCAACAGGAAATGAAAGAAAGGGGAATGCTTACAATGAAAGAAAAAAAGGTTTTTTGACCTTGGGGACCAAACACTATAAGCCCTGCAGAGGCGTCGCCAGAGAGAAGGAAGAGCGATCGTCTGGTCCCATGAGAACGGTGGGTTACGCAAGTCCACAACAACAACAACCTTGTGAGAACACCCTGAAATTCTGTCAACATCTGTGTACAGGAGCCGAGAACAACACCATGGTCAGACACCCCCTCACTAGATTTGAATAATAATACAATTGTTTGCAGTTGGATGTATGCAATGATGCAATGTATTAATAACAATACATTGATTTATGTTGAACTTTTATCAATGATCAGTAATACTTTACATGGGTTTTATAAAGCAGAAGCAGTTAAAAGCCAGTCATACGAATACACTGTGTCCTCAGATTAAATCTATTTTAGTAAAAGTTATTCAATCTGGTTCAAAGGGTTTATTTGGACGAACATGTGTAGTGAACACAGTGTATCACTCTATAAAATGAAGCAACTGTATGTACGAATAATAAAGTTCAATAACTAAAAACAGAAACATGAAGTGAAAAGATTTTAAAGATTTTTGAAATTATTTTCATGATTATGCCTAAACATTTTCATTCTGCCTTTATTTTTAAAGTTCAGTTTTCGAATAAGCTGCTAATAATGAGTGAACTTGCATACATTTTTATAATTACACATTATTTTTAAATTATTACATAATTTGAACCTTATATTTTCAGTTGCTCATTTAATGAATGTAGTGAGTCCCACGAGAAGGCAGTATCAACATACCATAAACAATAGTAGTGTTCATAATTGGAGCCCAAAAAAGAGGTTCCCATGGACCCCTGTTCCCACCTCCTTTCTAAAAGTACCATTTGGGTGATTCCAGAGCATGCGCTTGAGTTCCCTGAGGGCCTGGGTGAGGTTCTCCAGCTGATCATGGAGGTGGATGTTCTCCTCTATCAGCAAGTGGATGGTGTCCTGCAGCTCAAAGCTCTGAGCGTCCTGGACCAGCAGGGCCAGCGGCAGCAACACAAACACCAGCCTCAGTCCTCTCATAGCGTCCGCAGCTCCTCCTATCTCATCTTCACAGACAATGCCTCACCCTGTGATGTACCACACTCGGTGTAGCACACGCTATCAGCTTAAACACAAGGGGAGGTGACTGCAGTTTGTTCTTTCTGTCCAAAGCCATGAGTGGAAAGCTGCCAGTGGGCTGTGCTTTAAATCCATCCAATGTTTCTGCACCAGTGGGCACAGTGACTGCAGCGAGAGGCCTTAATATGCATCAGCTGACAATGTTATGCTTTATACTTTTTACATCTGGGTTTACAGCTCTCAAGAAATATATTTGAAATGCCCAGAAACACAGAATGACTCTGGCCCTGATATGGACTAAAAAGGAAGCATCATCCTAACAGGAAATACAGACACCTGGGTGTTATTTGAATGAGCTGCAGCTCCTTTCTGTCCTATGCTGTAGTCTGTTCATCATCATTGGTACATCAGGGCACCGAACTCAGCAGAGGGGAACACCACAAGATGTTCTCGGGTCACTTGTATATAATATCTTGAAAATACCTGATGTACTATAAACTGCATTGCTGTACTGAGTGTCAGAATAATTATGCAAATCTGCACTAAACTCTAAACAGCTTGAAGAAGCTGACCTGGTTACTGAACCATTTCTATTCATAAGGGGAAAAAGATTTGTTTAGTGCAGAACAAGTGAACAAAAGATTAATGGGATTCAACTCTACAGAAACTGCTGTAGGAATCATGTTTTCGAGCTGGAACTGATAAAATAAAACATCTCTATTTTTTCTATGTCTTTCAGATTCAAACATTACTGAAGTAACTTCCATCAAATTGCATAGCCAGAAGATTCAACTAAGTTTTTTAGCCAATTCGGATAAACATGTGGACCCAGGAACTTTTATTTCCCCCCTTCTTTAACATGCCAAGATGTGTCATTAGACTTGGAGTTAAGAGCCTTCCAAGCTCCTGTATCAAGACCATCGCTGACCCTACTGGGAGGTCTGCTCATTTCCATACTTCCACAAGTATTAATAGCTCTGTATGACACTGCAATAATTATGTGGGACAAACTAAGACTCAGGAGAATGTAGTTTTTTTCCAAACAAAAAGTTTATTTATTTGTCATGTGTTTTCATTTATGCGGTCTTGGTAGTCCTGGTACGCTTCTTCCTGACCACAACGGGCTTCTGACTCTTCAGAATAGCACTGGCACGACGCAGGGCAGCCTGGGGAAACAAATTACAACATAGGTTGTTGAAAGCATTTAAATACCAACTTCAAATGGAGTACAAACTTAAAACCACCACATAAACGCAATGTGGTGACTACATCGGACATTTTGCCGTTAAACTATACAAAGTTCACCATGCGCAGGTCCTTCCTGTAGTTGTTCTTGCGAATGATGTGCCTCAGGCTATTGAGGGTGGCACGGGAGTTCTTGTTGATGGTGATCTTCTCGTAAGAACCGGCAGGTTTGTGCTGGCCTGTGCAACAAGAGGAAAGGAGTTAAAATGTAATCTCAGGGATCCAAAAATATCTACCTTAAGAGTATTCCAGATATGAGTGAGTGAAGAGGTAAAGCTATTAAAAAGGCATGAAACTCCTGCTTGTGACCAGCACACTAAAAGAACATAAGCGAAGTCTAATTTGAATCACTTGGCTGGAAACAGTCACCCAAGAATAAGCTTAAGAAACAAATTCTTTGGTTCTTTTCAGTCAAGGGCCACATTCAGGCTAAACAGGTTAACATTTCATTGAGTTATGTTTAAAGTATTTGCTCTCTACAAAAACACATCCATCAAGAATTTACCTCTGCGCTTCTTCAGCACGACGACGACACCCTTCCCATCGGCCGCTGGCTGAACACCAACAGTCTTCTTGTGCACCAAACCATTGAAGCGGAAAGAGTTCCTGGACTTCAGGTTGTTGGGCTCCTGTTATGTAAATAGATCAAATTGAGATTAGTCCACTGAACAGCTTGTGTCATCAAAGTTTCCTACTAAACGCTAAAAGTATTTTGCTGTTAATATGCAAGAATTCAGTGTCCACTATAAAAACCCATACAGTGTGTGATAAGACACTAACAATTCAACAGATTATCTTTCACAGCTTTCAAATTATAACAAAAACCTTCAAGGTGAAGCTGTGAGAATATCCCCCCATTACTTTTGAGGGTTGAATTACTAGACAAGAGTCAGGAATGTCTTCTGATTATTCATGCTGCTGTCTCATACATAGTTTATCATCGCTTGGATTTAGTCCATTGTTTATAGGCTTATTATAAGTTATATTATATTTAAGAAACTTCACTGTGTATTCTAGTACTTTAATGTGTATCACTTACCGAGAGAGTATGTATAGTTTTGTATTATTAGGTTTATAAAATTGTATTTCGAGCTATTTTTTAAATTCTTCTAAACTGTTTAATTGCCACTTCTGTGTGCAATGCCCTTGACAGGTTGCTGTAACACAATTATTTCCCAATTTGGGATCAATAAAGTCCTTTCTTTATACACTGGTAGCCACGGCTAAGGCCGATTTGTTTTCTTCCAGAAGGGGGTCCTGTCATAGGAGTCATCGAAGGCTACATCGTGACCGAACAGGACCAATTTCTGCCCGTCCAGCGTAAAACACAGGCTTGCCATTTTTCAACAGCATTTCAAACCTTCTGAGGTTTAGCTGTTGTAAAACTCCAGAGTAGTGTAGACGCATAGTAAATCTTAGGGAGAGTTGTTGTGGTGGTGGGGAAGTCGCATGAGGAATTAACAGAGCTGCAACAATTACTCAACATTAAACAATCGGAGAAGTCCTGAAGTTTGAATAAACAAACAATTGTGTCATTGTTGAGGAAAACAGGCAAAAACTTTCTATTTTTCATATAATCGGAAATATAAAAACCTTTTCTGTAAACCTTATTACTGCTATTTGAATACTTTGGGGGGTTTAAAGGTTGATACAACATAAGATATTGGTAGAGATCACGTTTGACACAGATTAGGTACATATGAATAGATATGTTTGACCACTCACAGTGCTGTAGGTCTGTCCGTTCCTCTTGATAAGGAAGCTGGAGCAGTTCCTGATGACCATCCACTGCAAATGGGCCGACATGATGAGTCTGGACACAACAGAACCACGTGTTAGTCGAGATACATCTGACAGGTTTCAAACGGTGTGACACCATTTTAACTGAAGTTAGCCTCGTATTAGCCTAGCTTCACATTTACATGTAGTGAGTCAACCACCAGTGAGTAGGAAGCCAGTTTAGATAATTGTACAGAATATTAACAGTTTTGATTGGTTTTCATTTCAAGTACAGAACGCTAAGCTGTAGTTTCCCCACAGTTCAGTTTGCTAGCGCTAGCTCCACAGCTCCGCACGATGAGGCCCGGCCGGGGCGACGCGTTCATTACAGTTTCTCTACATTTCTAAAAACTCAGACGGGCTTTGCCTTCAGATTCTAATGTGTAACAAACAACACAACGATGAGCTTTGGTTCATTTGGGAGAAAACAGGCATGGAAACGAGACAAACCCACTTAAATAATCTGCTGTTAGCGGCAGAAGCGACCACGTTACCTTTTAGCGGAGGAAAAGGGCCGGAGAGACCGGAAACCGCTTTACGGAACCTCTATCCGAGATCGCTGCGCCCATGAAGCCACCTTCTGTATAAAGCATTTAACCCTAAACCAGTTTTTTAACATACTTAAAACACTTAGATTAGAGGTTAATTGTATTCTAATGAATTTTCTCTTTTTTTCCCGTGGATTTATCTTTAATTGTGAGTATCTATGAAGTACTATTTTTTCTCAAACCCAGCGGACGAATATGTCCCCGCATCTCTCGGCTAAATCCTGACGTCATTACTGTGCGCCCGGTGTTTACAGGAAACCGTCAAAAAAACACCAGACACCAAACAGCAGCTGTTTTAAACCTTGAAACAGGAGAGTTGTTTTTTATTTTATGACGAATGCATGTCCGGGTATTAAGAGGATCATGTCATTAAACACCTGCAGTCTGGGGCGTCGATTTTGTGGTTGACTGCTCGTGTGATTGGAAGATGTGGAGGTTGTTAGGAAGTGAAAATCAGCTGGAGAGCAGCTTGTTTTAAAGCCACACGCCGGGTTGAAAGTGTCTCGATGTGATGGATGAAGCTCTGGAGACGCTTGGTGAGCAGCTGTACACCAGGATCTACTCCAAACACAAAGAGGCTGCTGGGAAACTCACAGGTGAGCTGACTTTTACAAACCAGCAGGATCCAGCACTGGAAACAGCACCTAACTCTCCCGAGCCTGTGTGTGTGTGTGTGTGTTGCAGGTATGTTGCTGGAGCTGCCAGGTCCTGTGCTGAGGCAGATGCTGCAGGATGAGGCCATGCTGACCGCTGCTGTGGAGAAAGCCCTCAGAGCCCTGCAGCTGGAACAGGAGCCAAGGTACAGGAACAGGCAGGAGGGGTTTGCACATGATCTCCCTCCTCCAGTGTGGGGGAGTATGGGGGTCCTCACAAGTCTGCATCTCTGAGCCAGATGCATTCCCATCACAGGAGTGAGGTAGTCTATAGATGCAGAAGGCATATACTGTTATGTGCAGCTGTGGGTCAGGAGGTAAAACAGGTCGTCCACTTACCAGGGGAGACTGTTACTTACCAAAGCAACAGTCTCCCCTAGTCCCTATGCCGAAGTGTCCTTGGGCAAGATACTGTGTGGGAATGACACAAACGGCAGTGTAAACTACTTTGAGTAATCTAGAAATAAATATATCAATAGAAATAATTTACCATTTATCTTTTACAAGATAAGATAAACTTTACTGATCCCGCACTGGTGAAATTCACTTACAGCATCAGAAAGTCAAAATGAGGTAGACAAGAGAACATGTGAAAGTATAAAATAGGCAATAAATTCAAAAAATATGTTCATAATATGCACCTTTCACTTCAGACAGAGATATTTATTGTAGTGAAGCATACTTGAATAAAGAACATTGGTACAGGATGATTTCATGAGGATCTATAGTTTTTTTGTGCATTATGTATAAGGATATATTGAAACAAACATACGTGTGTATGCATAAAAATGACACATCATGTATTTGTGCATGAACCACTTTTAAAATGGTGTTTTCTCATTTCTTAGCAGCAGGGTATCGTGTAAGGAGGAGGACAATGTGTCAGCGTCCTCTGACTCTCTCGGGGAGCAGCTATTTGAGTTGGTGGATGTCTACAACACTGGTTACTCTCAGAAAATCACAGGTAGGAGACTTGTCCTCAGACTCAACAAACACTGAATGCTATGGGGTAAGATACCAATTAGTAATGAAATGGATAATCAGTTATTTTTTAGAACATTGTACATCTCTGCCCTCTTATAATTTACATAAACATAAAATATTTGTTTTACCACAGGGATGCTTCTGGAGCAGCACAAAGAAGCAGTTTCAAACCTTCTGTCAGATCCCAAACTGCTGGAGGAGCAGGTGCACGTCGCTCTGGAGACACTAAAGGAGTATGTGACCTTTTCCTGTTCATGGAGCATAGTCATGTGTGCAAACAAGGCCATAATCACACATTCACATCTAACTTTGTTTCCCATGTTAAAGCACATTTCTTATATGCGCACCCCAGACACAAATCCATAATTCACTACAATCCACAAAATACAAACCTAAATAAGAGTCTGTATAAATAAATACATTTCTGTGAAACCCAGCGCTTCGTAATAACGTTCCTGCTGCTGCTCTTCAGGCAGAACGAGGAGACAGACTTCAGCGACGTGTCTGACGCCGACGACACAGAGAAACTGGGAGAGAGGCTCTTCTCACTGGTGGAGGAGATGGATTCTCTTCATGCAAATGATATTACAGGTGAGCTGAGGCTTTAATTGACATTCGAGGTAAATATGATGATTGATCTTACTAGATTTAATATGTACCAATTGTTTCACTGTATAGACACTTAGGATGAAGTTTATTATATGTATACGGACATTATCATACCACTAATGATATTTATTTTCTCTGTAATCCATGGGTCTATCTTTCCGTGTAGGGATGCTACTGGAGATGGAGCCAGCTGTTCTCCGACAGCTGCTCAGCGACCACACGATGCTGGAGGCTGCTGTTGGGAAAGCACAATCGGTTCTGGACACTGGACAATGACATTTAACACGCAGAAGAACAAATTAATCAATGAGTGACCTGGATGAACTCTGATCACGTATCCAGGCTGTGATCAGGAAGTTGAATCGTGGAGGGTTGAGGTTTGACTGGACCAACTGTAAATAACCGTTAAACCTCTCTTCAGCTGAAACAAAGCCAATTTTGCCACTTTCTAATACGGGTGCTCTCTTTGCCAACACTTTTATTTCTGAGATAAAAAAGACTCAACAAAAGTGCCACACAAGTGTCAAATGAAAACTATTTATCAGAGGAAAACATTTGCTGTATGAAAGGATTTACTTGTGTGGTTTTAAGATAAAGTGCTTATCTTAGTGGTGCCAACTCTGGTATTAGAGATGACAGTGTTTTTGTTTGGATTTTTCAACTTGGTGAAATGTCTGTTTCCAACAGAAATACAGAAGATAGTTCTGCATTTGATCAGTGCAGCTGTGTAATGTGGTTTTAGTTCAGACTGAACTATGGAACCATTGGAAAGATTGACATGTGTAGACGTTCATGTTCCCCAGAGGATAAATGCTACTGACTTTGTTAATCCCCTGAATTTTTTCTGCACACAATGTTGATGAATCTGACTAACTTGGTGATCACTCAACTTCTGAATCAAGTGCCATCCTCAAGTGAAAATGTCTAATTCTGTTGTTTTATGATGAAATAACAGAAACTAATGGAATGCCCCTCCCCCTCAGCTGTCCTAACGTTAATTAGCTGCTGTTAGCATGCTAAAACACATAAATGGTGAAAATGCAGTAACATTGGAACTTTAATAAAATGTCTATTTTATCAAATTTAGTAAAAAATATGTTTTTCTCATGCAGTGAACTGAGTATTTTGTTACTCAAAGCTACATTAAGGGGTTTTCAAATATTGCTGAGTGTTAATAATCTTTTAAGCAAACGGATGAACTATTGTTACTCAAATACACAACTTAAACTGGGACCAGTTACTGGTTAACTCGGTCACACCAGTGCTTTTTACATGAAGAGATGTGAATACAGTGAAAATGAAAATGTGACTGCAAATCCCCCTCCACCACGTCACATCCAACATCTCACAATAATAAATGAATATCTCTGTCATCTTTAATAATGTGCTTATTGTCATCATAATATCAGTTATTGATCATAAATAAGCTATTTAGGGCGAGCACCGAATGGTAAGAGGCCCTATTGAAATTGTAAGGATCATCTTATCATTGTGACGAAACTGAATTCGCTTTTTGAGGGCTTTAACATGCTAAACCTCTTACGAAACTTTGCCAACCAGCAGTAATTGTGGATTCACAGTTTTATTTCATTGTCTTAAACAATGTGAGTCAAAATATTTATTTTACATTTCCACTGATTTCACAGAGAATAATTTATGGATCTTGATGAGAATAATAATAAATTTAGGGGAGTGCCGAAATCCACGATTATTAATCTAGATTTTTGCATTTTGTGATGAAATATGACGATTGAAAGGAAACATGTAAAAATAAAGAAATCAAGGAATAAATGGAATGTTCCGGAAGAAGAGAATTGGCGGCCATTTATGCATGTGCTCCCCCACTCTCTGTGTTCCCCTTTAACAACAAAGCCTATGTCCTATAAAAATAAAACAACATAAAGGTTATAAAACGACCCAAAAATACATGCAAAGGAAAAGGACTCATTAAGATCACAAGCACGTTTAATGTTAAAGATTAAAGACATGTTCAATGTCCTATATATCGAAGGCTCATGCTCCTTTATCTTAAAGGTTCCATTGATAGGTCCTTTATAGCAAAATAAGACTAAGGGAATAAATTTTAACTTATTCAGAAATCTCTCCATAATAATTCTAACTTTCTATTTAAAACTAATAGATTAAACTAGTGATGGAAGGTTTTTTTCAACAAAGCGTGGGGACTATTCAAGGCCCAGCAACGATTCTGCAGAACTCTATTTGTATGTCTCAACAAATAAGGCACCTCATAGACCTGCTGGCCAAGAAGGACACCGAGTTCCAGGAGGAGAAGACTAAAAAGAACCTTCTCCAAGAAGAGCTGGATAAGCTAAAAACTTCTCATCAGGAGGTCTGTCGAAGTCATGCAAACAACCAGGAGGAGTTCAACAGAGATCTTCAGGAGGAGAAGATGAAAAAGAACATTCTCCAAGAAGAGCTGGAGAAGCTCAAAGCTTCTTATCATAAGGTCTGGCAAAGTCATACAACCAACCAGGAGAAGTTGAAAACCGAGCTCCAGGAGGAGAAGAGGATGAAGAACATTCTCCAAGAAGAGCTGGATAAACTCAAAGCTTCTTTTCACGAGGTCTACCAAAGTCATGCAACCAATCAGGAGAAGTTCAACACCGAGCTCCAGGAGGAGAAGAGGATGAAGAACATTCTCCAAGAAGAGCTTGAGAATCTCAAAGCTTCTTGTCAAGAGGTCAGGCAAAGAGTTGCAAACAACCAGGAGAAGTTCAACACCGAGCTCCAGGAGGAGAAGAGGATGAACAACTCTCTCCAAGAAGAGCTGGAGAATCTCAAAACTTCTCACCACGAGGTCTGGCAAAGAGTTGCAACCAATCAGGAGAAGTTCAACACCGAGCTCCAGGAGGAGAAGAGGATGAAGAACATTCTCCAAGAAGAGCTGGATAAACTCAAAGCTTCTTATCACGAGGTCTGCGAAAGTCATACAACCAACCAGGAGAAATTGAAAACCGAGCTCCAGGAGGAGAATAATAAGAAGAACGATTTCCAAGAAGAGCTGGAGAAGCTCAAAGCTTCTTATCACCAGGTCTGTCAAAGTCATGCAAACAGCCAGGAGAAGTTAAACACCGAACTCCAGAAGGAGAAGATGAAGGAGAACGTTCTCCAAGACGAGTTGGAGAAGCTCAAAACTTCTCACCACGAGGTCTGCAAAAGTCATGCAACCAATCAGGAGAAGTTCATCACCGAGCTCCAGGAGCAGAAGAAGAAGAAGAACAATCTCCAAGAAGAGCTGGAGAAGCTCAAAGCTTCTTATCACGAGGTCTGCCAAAGTCATGCAGCCAACCAGGAGAAGTTTAACAGCGAGCTCCAGGAGGAGAAGAAGAAGAAGAATGTTCTCCTAAAAAATCTGGAGAAGTTCAGGGTTACTTCTGATGAGGTCTTTCAAAGATATAAACCTTATGTTTCCAGAACTGAGCTCACTGAGGAAGAGGTTCTATCCAATGTTCTCCCTGATCCCAAACCCAAGGAGACAGGGCGGCCTGAGAAGACAGAGAAACCTAAGAAGGCTTCATTGTGTAAGAGAGTCCGTCACCTTTTGGGGTTGTGCAGGAAGCAGAAGAAGTCAGCGGCGCCAACATCCCCCAGCAACTGAGCTGACTTTACCTTCTTCACCTGCTGTGAGGACTGTCAAGGTTAATGGAGGGATTTACAATTTGATTTAAAAAAATCCTAAAAACAAATAATGTCCTCACAATGATAGTATTGCACCAAATAAAACGATAAAAAACAAAGTGTCTTGCACATGTTGATGTATATAAGATAAGGTAAGATAAGATGTACCTTAATTTATCCTCCATAGAGGAAATTCACAAATGACAAAGTAGCACAAGAAAGTGTATCAGATACATCCTCCTGCAGAGCCGGAGAATGGTTCCAGATGTACACATGCAAGAGTCATGGAACCACAGTTTAGGCCTGTGCATGCACCACCAGTTTGGTTCTCGTGGTTTTCCAGGTATGCATATGTCAGACTCTATCACATTTTATTCTCTTCTATAAAATGTTTGTGGATACAGATTTTTTTATCAATTTAAATGTTTATGAAGTTTACACAGCCATATCCCTACATAAAATACATTAATCAGCTGTATGCCTGCACACATGCAAATACAAATATACAGACACTGATATCTACATCTATATCTACATAGATAGCGTTTTTTTTAATTCATACAGATTTTGTGTTTTTCAAGGAAACATAAACTTGAAGAATTTTTGTTGACCTTTGTTTAGGCACAGCCATGGAAATCTGAGTGGAGATATAGAGTGCTCCTTAAAGCTGTTCACTATGCAACCAGTATATTTATTTGTCTGTGATAGAGTGCTGGAATTAATATTCTGCCTCTGATGATGTTAGAATGAATACTAGATGTTCAGTTTACTTCTCTTAGCGGGTTTGGAACTCGTGCATGCGTAGGTCTAAAAAGGTTTAGAACAGGGGCTCTCCATCTCTGCAGGTCGATGTTAATAAAGAAAGTAGCAGCTCAAGTGTAAAATATAGTATAACAAAAAATATGAGTAAATATAGAAATATATACAAAGTAGGGATAATTATATGTATACACAAGGCTATTTAAAAAAGGTGACAGTAACTACGATGGCGGCTGAAAACTACAGATATTGTTTGTCAATCTTGTTGTTGAGTCAAACCCCATGACGACTAAAGGGATACGGGACTTGTATCTCCATATTATCTCTATCCTCATATTTTCTCTCCATCCTTGCTGCTTTTGATCATTGTCTCCTAACTTCCCCGATAGCAGATTCGACGCAAAAAGGGCCGTCACGGAAATCAAGACGAGCACTTTCTACACAAATTCTCACCGAAATAAGAGCAGAGGATGATAAACAGAAATATTATGATTAGGGCCCAAGCAATGAAACGTGGGAGGCCCTATTGAAATTTAAAGATTTAGACATGCTCAAAAAGTAATGAAACTTTTCAGGAAATTCAAGGTCTAGGGATAGTTTAGTATTCTGGATTAATTTGAATTGGGCGTGGCAAAATGGCTCAACAGCGCCCCCTGGAACCAGCCCCTAGGTTTCCCTTTGACCGATCTTCACCAAAATCGGAACACAGGTGTATCGCGACCAGTCATAAAAAAAAAGTCTCAAGGGGTATTATGAAAAACACCACAGGAAGCCGGCCATTTTCCCATATAGTGGCCATTTTGACCATATTCACCATTTTTACTTTAACATACTTGTCCCAGGGCTTTCATCAGATCAATTTCAAATTGAGATGAATGTCATCACAACAAGATGGAGATAAAAACTGATTTAAAGATCCTTTGTCGTCACTCCGTGGTGTGGCGTCAAAGTTTGATTAAACACCATCAAAACACGAGCTTCTGTATCTAAACTAAACTAGACATGTAAGTCAAGAGTCCCGGCTTGATGACATTTACACAGAAATTATGACTCGAAAACACAGCGCTCCCTGGTGGCTACAGGAAGGCACATGTTTGATGAACTGCTCCTGGCTGCTTTACAATATACTGCTCAAAAGAGCTCAGGCAAATCATTGGATCATGGTCAGACTTGTGCTTGTTCATCGATCGCCCTCTCCACCGACCGCAAAAGGCTTCAACGTGAGGGTGCTCGGACCCGTCAGTGCTACAACGTAGCCCTAGTTGATAGAACATCTGCACAAAAAGAGCCTGCCCATTGTTTGGATCACAACTGGTAGAATTTACCCAGGTGCAGATATATAATTCCTTTAAAAATAAAGTTCAGTGACGAAACAAGTACACATTTATTCCATGGTGCTACAGAGCACAAAATACCTTTATTACCATTTTGTTTTCATCTTTTTCTATTCACGGTTTTGTCAATAATTGAACACGAGGAACTCTGAAACAAAAGGGGACCTTTTGAAATCAGAAGTGGATTTCTAAAAAAAAATTTAAATAACGAAAGATCAACGATCCAAAACACTTGGGAAGAAAAATGATTTGAGTTGAAAAGAAAAACACGTCAATAAATTGAAATGACAAGGAAAGTCTTCAGAGTGCAATTAGATCGCGATTCACAATTTAGATAAAGATTTATTTGTCTGCAGAAGTGGCCAATACAAATGATCAGAATATGAATCCATGTCATCTCCGGTCAATCATAAATGCATTTTGTCAAAGCTATTCGGAAAAAATTAGTTGCTCTACACACATACACACTCACACAAACCGTCTTGCCTACAGCCCATAAATACAATCAATCTGATATACAAATATTTGGATAGATTTACTTTTATTTAAGCGATAATTAAAATGCAGGTTTAATCCAGATTCCTCCTCTTCTGAAGACCACCCCCTGTTTTTCGTTGATACTGTCAAAGTTTCTCGGGAAGAGAAACCGTAGCCTGACTCGGACGAAAGCCCCTGACTCAGCTGTAAAAATGAAGAGTCGATGTTGGGCGGGAGGACATTTAAATAAATATCTGCAATGAGCAGCATCCTAGCACTGCACACGTCCTCCAACTCTCTGGTTGTGAAGCAGGTTTGAGTCTTCGTTTCCTGGATCATTCAACAATCCTTCCTTCGCTGGAGGGTGACTGAGGGAAAGCACACGACACAGCAGACGACGCACTATAGACACAAATCATTCTCACGCAAACTGCAAACTGCAGCAGACGAAGAGCTGCAGATGCACAAACGAGTTCAACGTGACAGTATGAAATTAAAAAAAGGTGCCACTTCTTTTCTATTCATCAAAGTCAATCAAGCAAACATGGACGTTCGGACTTAAGACACAAACTAAAACAGGACCGGGGTTGATCATTCTGTGTTGTATTTGAGGGGAAGCTAGACCGCTTTGAGGGGAAACATGTTGATGGTACATCAAATTATGCCTTGTGAATACATCCTAGGAAACTATTCTATGTTCATTAAAACCCTTGATACGACGTTCTGCCATCTGTTCGGATGCAGCAAAAAGCCCTTCGTGGAGACGCCATGCCTTTTAGAATACTCCAGTGACAATTACTGAACAACAGAGACGACAGAGTGGTTGAGCTGTTTGACGAAGACTGGCGAAGACTAACAAGATGGAGACACCTTACGATCTTCTAAGGCGTGGGCAAAATGAAAAAGGTCCTTAAGACAGAGAGCAGTACGTCCATGTGCTTCATTTCATTCCAGGTCGGATATCACTCTATCCAACAAAGTCCGTTTACGTAATCTCTCTGCAGGATGATGTTACTTCATCACCGGGTACTGGCGCTGACCGGTCAACCGCCCAGGACGAACTCCACCGCCTGGTGCTGCACTTGGCTGGGAAAAAGGAGTTAAAGCAACAAAAAGGAAAGACGGTTTATGAAGTGGAAAAGACGAAACACGAGAGGTGCTTTTATAGGGCCTCACGATACTGGTCCATTCTGGTAGTTATTTTCTTTTTACATCCTTACCTGTGCAAACTGTGCAGGGTTATAAAAGGTGACGCCTCCTGCGGGTGCAGCTCCCTGAGGAGGATGACTCTGCAAGGCACAAATGGAGTTAGTACAGTGTGTGCATTTACTCTCACTACTGCTAAAGGCACAGAGAGGAGGTTACTCTCCAAATGCCACTGAATGTTTTGACATTATAAAACAGACACAAAGTGGAAAAGTGATGGCAAAGCTCTACCCGTGAGGCAGCTTTACGAACCACAAGTCACTGATATTAGTAAGCATGCATGCTATATGATGGGTTAATGAAGCACTGTGCTCCCATGACCACGAACAGGGGAGTCGTCCTGCAGCCGTCTCCAGCATGTTTCACTCTCTGTCTGACGTCAATATGACCAAGACTCTGCTGGCAGCTCTGTGACGTATGACGGCGTATAAGGGAAATTTAAAGGGGGAAAACAATCGGAGAGTCGTAAGTCGTAAATTTGCAAGAATAGAGTCACAATTTGAGGCTTTGTGTCATATTAGAATGAGGATGTCACAAGATCACCCTGTCGCCTGCGTTTAAATGAGGAATCTGGAGCGTCTTATTAAGTTATACTTTAGTACATTTTTTTTTAAATAACACTCATATTTTGTCACATCAGTTCCACATTATCATAGGTTTCACTGTATAAGGCTCAAGATTCTGGATCCAGAAGAAGTGAAACTCTGTCAAGCAGGGGTTCTCATTGTTGCATATTTGGTATATTTGTATAAATTGGTAAATTACGACTTTATTATCGTAATATTGTGACTTTTTCGCATTAAAATAGAACTCAATTCTCGTAATTACTTTTTTTCTTGTTAAATTAAGATTTCATCTTCGTACTATTATGACATTTCTCTCATTAAATTAGGACTCTGTTCTTGTAGTTTTACGAATGTATTCTCAAAACCTCCGAATTGTATTTTCTTCATATGGCCCCATACATACAATATGGTGGTATTCGAGGATGTCCCATTAGGATCCATCTTCTGGTGAATATTAATGTCTACACCAAAATGTTGTGCCAAGCCATGGTATAGATATTGAGGTACAAAAAAGGCAATGGCATGGCAATCCATGGAAAGATTTTTGGCTGCACGAATTGCTAATATATTAAATGTGTTGACCATTTGCCAGTCTGGGTTTATCATCACACATAGAGAAGTTAACAACACTGGAGACAGCCGGCAGATGAGCGGGCAGACGTCCTGGGTTTGATGGTTCAGCGGTGAAGCAGCAGTGAAGAGTGCTGCTAGTGATGTAGTGAGCTGGGTGGGTGAGCAGGCAGGGGTGAGTGGGAACCATTTGAGGCCCAGCTAGAGGTACCTGATTTAAATGCTGACTCACTTCGCGTGATAAGGAGCTCATTGAGCTAGAACGTGAGAGCTGAAGACAGTAGGAGGGAAATTAACAGTAGAAAGAAAACCAAGACACAAACCACAAGCCCATATTAACAATGACCCATGAATTGGATTAGAACTATTTCCCCTCGGCCACCAGTTCAGAGTGAAAACAAATAAAGCATTAGATTATTTATGATTGTTGAAAAAACTAAAATGGACAAAATTTGATTGTATAAGCAAATGGAACAGATTTGTTTTTTTTAAATCAAGACTGCATTTAGCATGATTACCAGGAAAGATTATCAGTTGACATGCAGGCATTCTGATGTTCTCTCAACCCTTTATCCATTAACTTACATTCATACAAATAAGCAAACTGCGCGCACTGGCTGTTAGGTGATGAGCAACATGGGTCAGTGGTGGCATGATGGTACTATGGCAGCTACAGTGAGATCTGACAGGGACAGTTTGTCTTACCTCCCCGGACTGTGAGCCATCAGGCACAGGAGCTCCCTCTGGGGCAGGTGGCAACAACGTTGGGTTGAACATCTGAACAGATTAAAGAACAAAAGGAAGAGAATGTGGATGAGGAGAGCTTCAGCTTTGTACTTCATTTCTACTGGCTTACCCGGAATGTCCTCATTTCCCATGACCTTTTTTAGAGATAGTGCACAATTAAATGTGCTTTATTGAGCTGTAAACTAAAATATATTAGTTTTCTTTGATGACATACATTAATGCTGTTTTTAACATAAACAAAATATTATATATATATATCGTATTAATCACCAAATATGTTAAATAAAATCTGCATTTATTGGTTGAACATGGCTCATAACACCACTAAGTCTTTCAAACCAGGGACAGAGCCAAGGGGGAATCACTTATTATCACTTGTTATACATATTTGAATCTACAATACATTTTCTGCATAAGAGCAACAACGAGAGTTTTTTTAAACATTAGATGTCAGGTTTACCTGAGGAGCAGTGCTGGTGTTCGGTGAATTCTGCTCCTGATATCCTCCTTCACTGCCCTCTAGAGGTTGTTGATCGTCAGGCGCTATAGCAGTAATTTAGAAAGATTATTGAATCTCTTCCTCTGAAGCCATCATCTCGCTTGTGAGTTAACTGGTACGTTCATCAACTAAGAATGCCTTTTTAAGAATTTTACATGATTTCATATATTTAAAATATACATAACTCCCACCTGAACTAGGCACAAATAGGTTGGCAGGCATGGCCATCGGTGCCAGAGGAGCAAAGATGTCCGCTGGAGCAGGGGCTGATCCACTTGGTTTAGCTGATCTACTGGGGTTCAGAACGTCCACATATCTGCTCCTGGGGCCTGAGAAGAGGGGAAAACAACCCAAGTGGCAAGAAACTGAGTAAACAGTGACTCATCTGATAGTCATTACATTTTTTGCTTCCATACCAGTTAAAAAAATTATGCAAGGTCATATATGGTATTTGTAGAGCCAAAGGCCACAGGGGATAACCCTCATCTCACCTGCCTTCCTCGAGAACATATTGACAGGCGGACCGCCACTGTTTGGAGGTCCCGCAGGGCCGGGCATTGTGGGCATCTTGGGGAAGCCAGAGGGAGGAGGCGGAGGAGGCTTACGCTAACAGATATAAAAAAAAAGAAGACACAAATCAGATTTAAGTGTCAGTCTACTTCAATAACAATCTGTTGTATATCTGACTTGTGGACCAATTTAAAAGATGATAGCAGACCTCCTCTTCAGGCTCGTTCAAGTCGACCCATTTCTGCTTCTGTTCATCCCACACAATCTGACAATTGAGAACAACGGGCTCTTATCAGTTATTGCTGATATAGAGAAAATGTTGAAATCAGACATGTACATGTTCCAGCTGTAACTTACAGATGGGTTTTTGTCATCTGGCAAGTGAGCCTCATTCTTCCCCATCCCTAACCACCTCTTCAGCAAGCTAACACCACCACCACCGCTCTGTGTATGAAAAGAAAGAAGACATATTGAAATGACCATTAGGGAACACTGTGGGTGCACTCATTTTGAATCAGAAGGGAATATGAACCTGTTTTGGGGGGTCTTTCTTGACTTTCTTGGCCTCTTCTTTGCGCGGCTGTTCAGGAATTGAAGGCGGCGGTAGAGAGATCTGCCTGACAACTGAGTCTCTGCGCTCTCGTCCACCACCAGAGTGATTGGACGACTCAGAGGTGGTGCGTGAGCGTCGCCCTGAAACCTGAAGTCAGAAAATACAGGGAAGAGTAAGAGGACAACACACACCTCTCTTTCAAGACTCTTGAACGGAGCTTCTTTTGGACAGGCTTCCTTTTTGCCATGTCCTCCAATCATGACCATTTATAATTACTGAACTGATATAGAGTTCTTATTTTGCAGACATATGCTGATAAGTTACCCCTGTAAACAGATTCTGTATGTAAACATGCAGAATCTTTAGAGACAAGAGACAGGAAGCGTCAGACACTAGCTGCGAGATCGGCTGATAATTGATGAGGGATTATTCATCTCACTGTTAGACAAGTAAAACTGTTTAAAACGTAACAAATTCTAATAATTCAAAGAAATTTTTGATAAGCTGTGCATCACTTCATTGAAAGCTTTTTGTCTGATAGAAACATGACACACAAACCCACCATGTGCATTGATGATTGTGAAGTAGTCCTCGATCTCCCAGGACCCTGCAGCACCAGGAAAGACAATAGGGTTAACATTTTGTGTAAGATTTGAACAACAACACAACAGCAATCACAACTGTCTGGAGAAACCGACCATGTGAGCCATGTGGTCATAGAAGTCCATCCGAGGTGTGAAGGAGTTTCTGGTTGGGGAGGATGGTATTGCCTGAGTAGTCTGCATCTCTGGTTGGGGTTGGTATGGGTACTCGACAGGCGGCATATGCCCAGGGGAAGGGGGCATGTGCTGAGGCATCTGGGGCAGTGGGGGGTTCATCTGCACAGGTGAATGTGGCACTTGAGGAAGCATGTGTGGTGACATTTGGCCCACTTGAGGAGGTGGGTGAAACGGCTGCTGATGGGATCCTGGATACATCTCTGTCTGCTCAGGTTGAGGCTGGAAGGGAGGGGGGGCAAAGCCGGGATCCTGTGGAGGGTAGCCTGGGACAGACATCTGACCTGGTGGTCCACTGGGAGGTACTGGGTAGAAATGGGGCACATCACCGGGGGGTAAATGCTGAGGTGGGGCCATCCCCTCTTGGAGAATGGAGGTAGGGGCTGAAAAAAAGTAGATTGCATTTTGAATAGGCTGACAGTCAAGAGAGGTTAAAAAAAGGAGACAACAAGAGTATTATTGTACGAGTACACATATACATTTACACAAACCCACCTGGAGGCATCAGCTGTACTCCCTGTGGTGGAGGCCCAGGTAGTAATGAGCTCATTAGTGGGTTGTCAGGAGTTGGGCCATCAACCTCCAGTGGCATGCTGTATGGTTCAGGTGGACTGGGCTGGTCCAAGTCAGATGGGCTGCTGCAGTCGAACTGTTGAGGAGTTGTTCTGTCTGTACTGTAAGTAATCACCCCAGTCTGAAATGTTGGTATTAAAGGAAAATTGTTGAATGGGTACAAATTACCAGGAAAGTTTAAAATACAATGAAAATAGGATTAATTTCAACAAGTTCCACATCAAAATAAACAGTCATATCTTCACTTATTATTAATATTATAATTATTTGAATTGTCATCATCATGGAAATTTGAGTTTAGAGACAAAAAAGGTAGTTTTTCATTAAAAAACCCTCACCCTTTGTGTGTTGCTTTGTATAAAAGTGTAAATAAGTTAAATACCACTGATATAAGAAAGATTACACAAAAACAAAAAAGCTAATTCCCATGAAACGTATTGGAAGGATGTGGTATAGGTCAGGGAGCAACCTGGGAAATTTTGGTGCAAATCAAGGAATTTTGTATCACTTTCTTTCACACTGCATTTAGGGCACTTTTCTACTTTTCCTGGATCTTGAAGAAAAAAATCTGGCACATTTAGGGAACTGATATCTGAGAGTGTCTGAAAGTTGATACAGCTAGATCTAAATGAATTAGACTGTTGATCCATGGGCAGTGGTATACGCGTCAATGAGTGCAATTCTAGTTGTTAATATAGCATCTATTACTACAAATATGTGTCTGCCTCCTCACCCGGATCTGTCCATCCAACTGTCTGAGATGAATCAGCCAATCAGGCTCATTGAACAGCTCCTGCTCAGGCTTCTCCTTCAGTTGAGGATCGAAGAACCGCAGCTTTTCCGACATCTGTCAACAAATAGCATAATATGGTATTTGTCAGAATGCTAAGCCTAATGCACGTCTGTGACGACTGAATAAATGAGGAACCAAAGGGAAAGACAGGGAAGCGAGTGAGTGCATACCTGTATGATTTGGCTAATAAAGACAGGAGAGAAGTAGGGAGGGTCCATGAGCACTGTCTTGGAGATAACTTCACAGTAATGGAAGGCCTGAGCACTCAGGCCTGCTTCAGCCAGACGACATGCATAGATCAACTTGAACACCTTGTAGGAGACAATAAAGCAGAGAACAGTTTGTTAATCTTCAGTAATAACACCACAGTGGACATATTTGTTATGTGGTGAGCGACAGATATACAGACACACAAACAAGACTGTTTCTTAAAATGTCTGCAGAGGCCTCAGCGCATCAATCACTAGGATACATGTGAAGGAGACAGCTCATTGATTAATCAGTAACAGCAAAAAACCTACCTGGAAATTGGGCAGTGTGCTGGGGTGGGAGCCAAGTGATTGAGCATACTCATAGGCCTCAGTCCTCTGAATAGCTTCGTTGGTTGCAAATTGGTAAAAGGGAAAACTAAAGTGAAGAGACAAAGATGTGGGTAAATGTTTGGCTTTTTGTTTTTTAAGAAGACACCCATTTCGTTTATATGCAATTTATATTTCAAACCTGTGATTGGAGCCAATCAGAACCATCTTGGTGCTCTTCTTTGTGAAGACTCCCAAACTGACTTGTGCCATCATGTAGCAGAAGTGTGCAGCATCGATCAGCCCCTTGGAAGCTGCCACCCCACAAAATGAGAACAGATAGAATGTGAGCTATTGTCTGAAAAATCCATTTTGATTTAGAAGCCGTGAGTATCTGCTTTCTCTTTATGCAGTCCTACCCAGAGTGTCTCCCATGGTGGTGATTGTGCGGGTATCAAGGTCCATGGTATGTGTGAGGTTGGAAAGCACCATGGCCAGGTGAGGGCGCCAGTCACCCCATTTCTCCTCTCCACAGCACTACATGAACAAAAAATAGGGCTTATTTGTGAATAAAAGTTAAAATTTAAAACCCCACAAATTACTACATAAACAAAAAACTATTTACTCAAAACAATGAGGTGTTAAAGAGAGGAAGCCAAATTAGTACTTACAGTGGCTGAGGCCGGCATCCTCCCGGACATCAGCTGGTACACTGTCTGCAGAGGGTCATTGATGGGCAGACTGTTGGCAAACCTAAACAACAAAGACAAACGTATTGAATGTTTTATTGAATTCAAATAAGGGCAGGATAAATATGCTAATTATTTCATGAGCCACAACCTTTTATATCGCTGCCACTTTACCTTGTCATGACACGTGCATGTGTCCTGCTGTCCATCTTACTGGCCAACAACAAGGCATGGCCCCAGAGACCTCCCTTCATGGCTGCCTCTAGTGCATCCTATTCCACAGACAGAGCAGAGCACATGTCAGGTTGCGGAAGATAAAAACTAAATGACAATAATACAATTAAAGAGGACACTTTTCTTTACCTTCTTGCGGCCAAACAGAAGCAGCTCCCTGAAGCGCTCAGTTTCTTTGCCAACGTTCTCTGGGACCATCATGAAGGTGTCAGAAAGGAGGGAGAGTGGTCCGGCTCCCGGCTCTTCCTCAGCTCGTGCCAGTGGTTCGTTGTTAAAATCAATCAGGTTGGCTTGATTCGGACTCTTTCCCGGCAGCCAAACAGATCGATGCTCTTTCAGCAAGAGGTCAGCGATGTCTGTGCCCACGACAGTCTTGAGAAACGAATGAGGAAGATGAAAAAAATATTGTTTCATGCAGAAAAGCTTAAACATTTTCACTTTTAATTCTCTTTCTGACAGTTTTCGAGTCACGTCTGCGCAGTCTTACCCCATTCTGTCTACAGAGCAGCATGATGAAGTCCCAGAGCAGACAGGCAGAGTCCCTGTCCAAGAGGTTGTTGTCACGAGAACACTCCATGGCTTTGTTCTGGGAGAACTTTATCACATCCACCTTATGGGTCTCCTCCCTGATGGACAGAATGAAAGAAGTGACATGGATTGGAAGTCAATAAGAGTATTAAATTATATTCTTTAATATAATTTTTTTGTCATCTTATTGCATTATAAGTATTGCAAAAGCTTGAGATGGTTCAAGAATTCTCCTTCAGAACAAAAACTGGATACTGAAGTTTTCTTGAACCAATCCCACACTCTTTCCTACTGCTGTAAATAATGCAACATCTGTAGCTAAAAAAATTGTCCGACTTATAAGTCTTGTTTAGGTATGTTTGCTATAAATTGCCCCAACTATTTTAGGGAATTAAAGATGAGACATTTCTAGTGCAGGCTTGGGAAGTCTATAAGTGTCAAGAGATTCAACTAATGCATTGCTGGTTTGAGTCTTTCATTGGATTTGTTAACAAGAGAATGCTGCCAGCCTCACCCCATAAAATGGTAGTGTCTCTGGCATGTTTGTAATACATACAAAGGGTTGAGTAGACTTACTTAACAAGAGGTCCAGGGAAGGCTCGTAGTTCTGCCTGATCCGGGGTATCCTGCAGCATTGTCTGCAAACACAAATGTGGTTTGGGATTTGACGTATTTAAACATTGTGCAAATGCTGAAGTGTCTGAGGTTAAGTCAAGCTAATTCCGTATCAGTAACATTTTTAGGACAAGTCTGTAGTTTTGGGGAACCCTCTTCTTCTCTGTTTTTCCCTGTGCAGATACCTAAACTGTTATGATACCTCACAACATATGACATCAAATCCTGATAACATTTGCACCCTGTCCATTCGTGGATGGAGAAAAATTCCCAGACTACACCGAAGATGCTGAAATATAACCTGTTAACTACGTACCTCCATGTTGTGAATATCAACGAGAGCGGGCTGTCCAGCTGAGGGGAGATTGGGCAGAACTTGAACCAGGTGACCACCAGGTCCAAAGCGGGCACAGCGGTGGGGTATGCTAAACTTCTCTGGGGTTGCAGGACGAAGGGGGGCTACGGGGAAAACAAGAGTCAGACTGTGAGTGTTAATATTTAGAGACAGGTTAAGCTTAAAAAGGCTGAGTACGTGAAAAGGTTCCCCTTACGTTGCTCAGGGCTGATCCATGTGCTGTCTGCAGTGTACTCTGAGGGATAGAGGTACTGGCTGTAGTTCTGTGTGGCATCAGTTTGGTTTGGGTACTGTGCATAGGAGTAGTCCGGAGCCAGAGTGGAGGCTGTGGTGTCATAGGCAGCTGACACTAAGTCAGGCTGGCTCCTGTATACCTGGCTCTACAGTAAGGGAAGACGAAGAGAGACCATAATGGGTTAGTCTGGAACATAACGCAGCCGTTATCAGACAACCTACTTCCCTGAACACAAGCGACACATAGATAACAATCCTAAAATTGTCAAGGATGTGTTATGAATGAAGCAACTGATAAGCAGGAGGGATCATGAGACCGCTTACAAGCATAGCTAATAGTACAGATTAGATGCTTCCAGGGGCTGAAGAACAAATCTAGGAAAAGAAATGTCTAAACTGTTCTTCCGGCAGAAAAAAAAAATGAGATTTTGGCATTTTAATGTGTTACTGGCAGTCTATACAATGTTGTTTTTCTCCTTTTCTGAGGAATCCGCAGCCTGCCCCATTTGATGATGATGCTTCTAACATGCGACAGATGCAAAAATGAAAATACAAAAAGAAAACAAATATCTCCCGGTGAAAAAGTGGTGTCAAAACTGTAGAAGACACTGACGAAGATATCAAGAGAGTTTGTGGTGATAAGAGCTGACGACGGTGTCGGGTGCTGTGAATAAAATCACGTGATCTCTGCAGCGGAGTTAATTCATCACTTCCTGCCCCTGCCTGCTACCTCTTGCCTCAATGCGGAGGATTTCTTGCTGTTTTGAACGCATCTGTGCAGAAAACCTCCCGCTGTGTTGTGTATGTGTGAAAGAAAAACTCTGGGTAAACTCTGTAGCCAATTTTCCGGATTTGACTTGGAGGTCATGTCTGAAAAGGGCACAAGATAATAAAAACAGGTAATAATACTTTCACAAGAAGACTTTTACCTGTTGCGACCTTGAGCTGAAGCTGCTTCGTCTGCTGTGGTGGCTTTGAGAGCTGTGCACACTGTGTGCCGACTGCTCGCTGTGGACACTGCGTCGATCAAACTCATCGCCATAAATTTCTCCGCGTCGTTGGTAATCGTCATCAAAGCTGGGATCGTAGCCAGGATAGTACTGCCACTGGTTTTCAAAGCCTTCTTTCCTATAAGTGGAGTGTTAAGTGTTAGTGAATCAATAAACATCCTGTGAAAACCACAAGTTGCTAGGTAGCATGCAATAAATATAAAAATCCTAAGTGTAACAACCATAAACATTTCAAGTCCAAAACTGCCTATCATCAAACAGACTTGATAAGCATAGAATTCTGTTTGAAATCTGTTTTTAGTCAGACAGACATATATATATATATACATTTTAACCGAATATAAATCACAAATAAATGACAAGTATAACAACACTTTTAACAGCTACATCAACTTCTTACATAGCTCTACATAGTTATTGACTTAATGTAATAGTGGCCACTGTGAGTGGTGCTTCTCTCTGCATACCTGGCAGGATACACTTGTTGATTATAGTAGTTTTCTCTGGCTCTGTAGTTTTCATCGTAATTTGCCCAGTAGGCCTGATCATAGTATCCTCTGTATCGAGGGTCATACTGTCCATAGTTGTATCCTTTACACAGAATTTATGGAGAGGATAAAAAAGAGATTCACATAAGGAAAATTGTTTAATGCACAGTGATTCATCTTTTATATTTTTACAACATCTTCATTTAAGGATTCACACAGTTTTCAACTCATACCTCTGTAATCGTAGTTTTTGGGGTATTCTGCATAATATTCACCATAGGCACTGCGGTTAGCTCTCTGGTAATCTTCAGGATAGCCTTGTCTTTGGGAGAAAGTAAACAAAAGAGAAGAGTTTATACCTAGTTCACATAAGTAAGTAACTTGGAATCTGCAAAAACAAATGAATGACCAAAATGAAAATATTGTGGTTTTATATCCAGTGCATCAAATGTAAAACTGAGGAACAGTTTCACTGACCTGGATGAGGGCCTGTCAGAATACTGACTAGCCCTGGAGCTGGGTCGCTCTGGCTGAGGCTCTCTGTACTGATTTGGATCCCGATAAGCTTGGGTCTGCGCATCATACCTGCCATACCAAGGATCAGCTTGGGTCCTGTATTGACCATCCTGAGAGAAAAGAAAACGCAACGTAGTGCATCTTCACATAGCTGAATACATTCAGAAGCCAGCGTAGATGTAAGTCGTTTCACATACTTGATAATATTGCTGTGCTCTAGGATCCCCAAGTGGTGCTCTAGGATCCCCAGGTGGTGCTCTAGGGTCCCCAGGTGGTGCTCTAGGGTCCCCAGGTGGTGCTCTAGGGTCCCCAGGTGGTGGTGGGTACTGGCCAGGAGGATAAGGTGCTCTGCTATCCGGGTATTCCCCATGATAACCATAGTAGCCACTGTACATCTGTCCTGGCTGTGGAGGAGGGGGCCCGTAGCCCTGCTGGCTGCCTGCAGCTGAAGGTGGTCGTGGTGGCTCTGCAGAAGCTGGATGGGAAGCCCCTGGATGTCCTGGTCCTAGAGGCCCTGGGGGGTATGCAGCAGCAGGGGGAGGAGCACTCCCTGCAGCAGGCCCCTGTGCAGGAGCTGGATACTGACCACGGAAAGGTTGTGCTCCACTAGGTGGAACACGAGAAGCATCAGCCTGTCCCTGCAACGCAGGCTGAGGATCTGATGTCCTCAGAGGTTCTATTGGTGGCGGCTCTGTGTTTGCAGCTGCTTGGGAGGGTGCTGGCAGTACCTGTGGGGTGGATGAAGAGGCTGGGGTCTGGATAGGGGCATTCCCTTCTATTCTTACCCCTTGCTGAGCATCTTTGGTTACCTGTAGGTAAAATCCATTACTAGACTGTGGAGAGTCATGTAGAGAGGAAGGATGGCCAGATGCTTGATTTTGGCTTTGTGATTGGTGCATAGAAAAATCAAGCAGTTCATAATTTGAAGGCGGATTATGATTAGAAACGGGAGGAGTCATGAGAGAAGCCTGTGCATTAACTTGGAGAGCAGAGTGGTTTTCTGGTTGGCCCCTTGAAAGAGGAGGGCGGACTGGCTGAGACAGTGGCGGAGCTGTGATTTCTGATGTTGCTGCCTCTGTGTTGTCTCGGGTCAAATTGAGTGGACCCTGGTTAGAGGCTGAAGAATTGTAGCTTACTGGTCCAGGGGCAAACAGTGGATTTGGATTGAAGGCTACTAAAAGTGATTGGGGGGTACTGGCACCTTGCCCCTGTGCGAGTGATCTCACAGGTGGGGTAGTTTCCCTAAGGCTACTTTGACTGGCTGCGTGAGTCGGGGTACTGGGGGAAATCACACTATAATTGGACACAGGCGGAGCAATCAAAACAGGTTGGTGGAGTGAATCAGCCACCAGGAGAGACGCATATCCCATGTTGCCTTGAGAGTCAGCTGACTCTGCGTCACTCACCTTTGGAGGGTTCTCTAGGTTCTCTGAGTGCTGCTGTGAGGTTGGCTGAACTCGGTGGAGGTCCAGGGGACCATCCTCTGGAGGTTGGATAACATCAGCACTGGGCTCTCGTAAAGGAGCAAGAACCATTGGGGCGGCAGGGGCTAAAAGGATGTTAGCACCCAAGCTAGCAGGATCATGCTGTGCCCACAGAGTAGTGGCAGGGCTCTCACAGGGCTGACTCGCCCCATAAGCACGTGATGAAGGTCGCGAGTGAGAAAGAACCACTGGGTGTGTCGGGGGAGGTACACCTACTCCAGTCCCAGGAGGCAAGGGATGTCCTGGGCCATAAATATTTTCCATATTATCTGGTGGCTGCTCCAGGTTGCCTGGTGTAGAATCTGCACCTCCCTCTGCTACAATATTAGCCATATCAACTTCAGCAGGACGCACCCCAACACCATGGGAGCGAACAGGTTCAAAAGAGCTGTTAGCACTTGCCTGAAAGATGCCAGTTGGTTTGGGAGGGCTTGGTGTGGGTTGCCACATCTGCTCCAGTGAGCTCTGTCTCGCACCCATATCCACAGCCGGAGAAGTGTCAATCTGCTCAAAGTAACCTCCAGTGGCAGCAGTCAGGTTACCATCATCAGTGAGACGAGGGCTTTCCTGCTGAATAAAGGTACCTACTACTCCATGGTGCCGGCGAGTGCCAGTCCCGCTTCCATGACTCATATTGCTGTAGTTGGATGACACACTGGCAGATCTCATTGGTCTTGGAACAGAATCTGGAGTCTCCAGGTTAGGCCCGGTTTCGAACTGGTCAACATTAAGCACTGCAGTAGCAGCAGGACTACCATGAGTTTCACTGGGTAATACTTCCTGATTCGGAACACACTCTAAATTCTCCATATGGTCGTAGTGAGAATCCGGGGGCCTCTGTGATGCATGACTGCCATCATTCATGTACGGTACATGTGAATGATCCTGAAGAGAAGCTCCTTGATAATCCATAGGGGCATCTGTGTGGCCACTTTGGGTTGGTGGGCTGTTGTGATACTGAAAGGAAGCAGGAATACCATTCACTACCTTATTTCTGTCTCCAGCCAGTGTTTCCTCATTTTCCACATCATTGTCTTTGAAGAACATTGAGAGTGAACCAGACTCCTGAGAGTATGGTACTGGGGGAGGGGCAGAACTAGGCCCAGGCTCAAAACTGGCCACATGTTGAGATCCACCAGCGTCAGGTGTGGGCTGAGAATGGCCAGAGCCAGTCCCCATTTGGTGGTAGCCTGAATCCTGTGTGGGTTGGTTGAACCAAGAGTCTTGGGGGGAAAAGTAGCTTTGAGATTGGAAGTGTGAATTATGCTGCTGGGGTGCGCTTGGGTCAGGCCATTGAGAACTAGGGGGCCTTACGAGGTTCTGAGGAGGAAGATGAGCCTGGATGTGGGGATGTACAGGTTGTGATGGAGGGGTTGGGGTGTGTTGATGGGGCAAGGGGGCTTGGGACGGGAACATCTGGGGCTGTGGAGGTATATTAAAAGGTTGTGGTGGAGGTGTTGGGGTGCTTTGATGGGGCGATGGGGCATGGGATGGGTACATCTGGGGCTGTGGAGGTATATTAAAAGGTTGTGGTGGAGGGTCACTTGTAGGCTGGAAGTAGTTCTGAACTGATGGAGGGCGACTTCCATGATCAGGGGCCCAGTGGGAAGAGGAGGTGGTGGGAGGAACTGGCTGGAAGGGCACGGGCTGAGGAGTTGGCTGTCCTTGAAAATCCATGTTAAATTGTGTCTGAGTTGGCGCTGGGGCTGAGAAGACAGGCAGCGGCTCTGTGGCTGTGGATGGTGTGTGTTCTCTTGAATTAAAATAGCTCTGCTCTGTATGCGACGATGCATATCCTGCAGGACTTGGAACTGGGAAAACAACAGGGGATGCTGTACTGTGAGGGTTGAACAGCGTCACCCCTGGCACAGAGGATGGTGGGGGACCATATGGAGCAGCCGGGACATCCTCCAATGTCTGTGGTTGTGGAGGCAAACCTCCACCAGCTTGAGAGTACATGGCGTTAGGTGGGGCTTGCATGGGTGGAGGGTTACTGCTCTGTACTGTTGGGAGACCCCCTGCAGCCATAGGAGGGGGAGCTCTGACAAAAGCAAAAGGGTCTGTCATGGGTTGAGTCGCAGGTGGCATTGTGGCAGTAGCTGCTGCTGCTGTATGCTTGTAAGGCCTGGTCCTGCGGAACATATTGGGCCCAGACGGAGGAGGGCCGGTGGCTCCTTGAGGTCCAGTCCGCGGAGGGGGCTGCATGGCTGCAGAGCTCACAGGTCCGAGGACCAGGTCACTCTAGTGGATGTCACTGAAGAGACTGAAGTCAGGCGAAGCTGGTTAGATGGAAAGAAAGAGGGAGTGTTAAACAAAAAGCTCTTTGATGGACTTCACCACACCTTTATTTGTATAATAAGCCAAGATCCTATTAAGATGAACAGTACAACGTGGCAATATCTACAACACCTGTTATACTTTCTTAGAGATAAATACATTAAGTACTTTACTGGGCAGAACACAATTGACAAATTGTATGAATGCCAACTTTGACTGTAAGACACACAATGAGTCATATGCTATTACCTCAAATGCTTTCTACTTATCTTACTCAAGCAATTAGAAGAGATAAATAGATGTGAACCTTTAAGTAAATCTAATGAAAAGTTTATCGAAAAATGTCACAAATGAGGAAAAAATACTGCCTCCAAATCATGCATTTCAAAATTACGATATCACATTTTAGGTTAATACAATTGAAATAGACGCAGTTGTTTTGCACCAAGGTTATTTATAAAATCATTGAGGACAATCCGAACTCAAAAATCAAATCAGAATTTCTTCGCATAACTAAATAGCACCTTCATTTTGATAATAGACAGCTCTAAGAGGGGAGGTTGAATGTGGGGGCTTCTGTTTAGCTTATTGGATTTTGTAAAAACATCTCACAATGTCAGAGATTAAGCAAACAATGTCCAAACAGGAACTTGCTGATGTTACATGTGACAGAACAAACGTGCCTCAGCCCTTTTGTTTTCGTAGGGGTAACGTTAGTTGTTGGTCAGACTTCAATAAGCAAGCAGCACACACAAAACACACGAGACGGTCTGACAGCTGACTGTCACACCAGCACTGTGGATCTGTCACAGTGGAGCTAACGCCGGCGGAAAATGATCATTTGACAAGTCAGGAAAGGGACATCGGCAGCAGAGAGTGCCGGGTGACAGGCAAGCCTTGACCGGATGGACTCTCCCGACGTGATCGCGGGGCTTATCAAGCGCTCTGGGTTATAATTTAACCGACAACCGCTGCACTACCTGGAGCTAACGTTAGCATAGCCGATGTCCCAGCTCACTGACAGGTCAACACGAAGCGAGGCTCGCAGCGTTAGCACAGAGAGAAACAAGACACAGACTTCTGCTCATCGTGCGACACTTGTTGGAAAACGAATTAGGTCCGCTGCGTCTTTAAGTTCAGGCTACACTTGCTATGAGGAAAGGTCCAGAGTGCTAACGGTAGAGCTACACTGCTCTGCCAGACCCAGCAAAACAGACACCCAGTCGCCTGCTCGTAGCCGAAGCCAGGACTCCTGCAGACCCCCTGACAACCGGTAACTTATCATTTCACACACATTCAACAGGGACACGAGCAGTTACACGTTACTGGCCCCTCGTCGGGCACATTTCCACCGGTTCGAAGACTGCTAGCGTTAGCAACACCGCTTAGTTAGCATCGCCGGCTAACTAGCCTAATGCTAACTCCAAGGATAACAGTTCCAGGTCGGCCGAGGACACCAGATTAAAGCAGCGAGAGCCAAACCGTGTTCGTGACGGTGCATATTTACTCTTACCCGGTGCCGGGAATGTGTACAGGTATAAATCAATTCTTACAAATGTGCAGCAGGGTGAGTCTGACACGGCGCCACCATCTTCAATGAACACATCCTACTAGGCTACGTGTAACAAGCCGCGTCACGGGCCAAACAACCACGGTGTCATCGCAGGGCGGAGCTTCGGAAAAGGGTTCATTCACTGTATTTATCTTCAATTTATGTGCCACCCCCGAGCCTATGTATTTCCACTATGGGTGCACTTTATTAGGAACCACATGCCGATAATGATGATGGTTCCTCTTTGCTCTCAGACTCAGTTCTTCATGCAGTGGATTCTGAAAACATAGATTATTAACCCGTGATATATATTGCCCCATATCATGCACAGCTATCATCCTGTCAAAGGCTTGTTAAATCTGGCATGCCAACAAGTGAGTAAAAGATAACTACGGTTCGTTTACGTCGGCAATCCTTAGTAAAGATTTCTTCTTTGATACTAGAGCTAAATTATCTAGCTTGGGATTTGCATGTAATCCTTATTTAGTGTAATGGTTATGAATAAATATCACTTAGTGGTAATTTCCAAGATAATTAATTTTGCTAAAAAAATGTTTATAGTCCACTCTCGAAAAATGCTATTTTTTGTTTATCTCTCCCAAAGTTGTCATGGATGCAGGGAGACTGTGCCTTCACCGGACAAGGGTTAAATGTCCCAGGAAAGGTTGGACCGAAGAACCAGTTCCCAGCTTCCTTATTTGTTAAAAAATTTGGGGGGGGGGGATTTTTCATTAACGTTGCCCTGTAATCAATTTGATCTCAAGGTTGAGAAATCTTGGATGTGGATCCCTTATATTACCTGAAAGGATGGGAAATATTACAAAAATATCACCTGTACATGTAAAAGCTTGCAAAGTTGTATTACTAGATGATTTACGGCCAGCAAAAAATAGTCACTAAACATTGGATAGCTTTAATACTCTGGGATTGTCCCGACCCTTCTTTGACCTTGTACAGGTGATGAAGGTCATTTAGGACACACTAGACTGTTGAGCATAAAGAGGGCTCATCTGTGTAACCTGACTCGTTGTGTCAGCTTCAACCCCTCTGCCCTTTTTCCTCTGTCCTCTCTTATCGAAAAAGTCAACACAACTGCTTTTCACTGGATGTTTTCCTCTGCCACTCTCTGTAAAAACACTACATTGTGTGTGAAAATTCCAGGAGATCAGCCGTGGTAGAAACACTCAAACCAGCCTATCTGCCACCAACAGTGCCAAAACAAGTCAGCGAGATCACAGTTTTTCAAAAGTTTAATGTGAACATTAAATGAAGATCCCACCTGTGTGACCTATAATTCATGATTTTATGCCTTGAATGGCTGCCACATTATTGGCCATGTGATTAAATTGCACGAATAAGTGTGGGTACAGATTCATATTTTCCAAATAAAACGCTAATACTAAATTTCCTCTCACTGGCTCCCACTAGGTTTTGTATTCTCTCCAATCGCTCACTGATAACTTTGGAGGCCCTTTATGGCGTTTCACTCCGTTTCAAAACATTTAATGAGGTCTTTCTCCACTGGGGGGCAGTATGGTGTCATGCACATACTATACCATCTACTATCTCAAACCATGTTTTAACCAACTTTAACCAAATATAAATCTAAGATGCTCTTCAAAACTATAACTTTGATTTATAGTGAAGTTAAGTAATGCAAAGTGCAATATGTTGCACCTTGAAAATAATGGATTGTATGGAGTATGTTTTTAAATACAACCTGCACCAACTTTCCAACTCAACAGGTCCATTGTTAAATAAAGAACATGGCAACAGTCATATAGGAGTTCATAATTTTGACGTTTATTGAAATATGGGGTGAAACAAAAAAGCAAATGGTTCTGAGGAAAACAACTCCTAAAAAACTAACCCCTAACCCTAACCCTAACCTTTTAAAAAAAAAAAAATGTTGTGGAAGTAAATACTGTGAATACTTAATTATGTTGAGTAGGCTGTAATTTGTCTAAAATCAAGAGATAACACAGCTACATGTTGAAACTGGACAAAGGAGGGGATGGTGAGGATGAGAAGATCTAAATGGTCTTGATTATTTTTTAAATATTTTGTGATAATAAATAAAATACATTCCACCTGTGTTATACATGATATATTTTAGCATGGAGCCATAAATCCCTCACCATGGGCACTCTACATAAGGCTTTGAGCTACACTAGGAGTCTTTTCAAAACAAACTTATAAACGTAATCCTCTCCGTCAAAGATAACGAAAAACTGGTAAAATGATGGAAGGCACATGCCGTCAGGGCACAATTCAAACAGCCACAATACGTACATCTATGACTTGTTCGGACGCCTGCTCTTCCTCAACTTTCGCTCAGGCTTGTCAACCGAAACCTCCCCTCCCAACAGACTGCGTGTGGAGAATATAGGCTGCGGGGCAGGTTTGAACAGACCACGTTTGCACCTAAAACCCAGTGGCCTCTCTTTTCCGTGCAGGAAGTGGCTGTTGAGAAATCTCGAGCTCTGTCTGCGTGTGAAACCCTCTGGCTAATGATGATGTGCCGACTTGTTTCAATGTACAGTATCTCTGTAAGAACAAGAGGAACATGTCATACATACTGGTGATTTAATAAATTGTTAAATTCACAGCAGTTCCTTCAATGCCTTATTTGGATCAGCGCCACAATGAAAAAAAAAAACCCTGATCCAGATCTTGACAAACAAAATTGGGTTGTTTTTTTATTAATATCACATCTTTCATCAAAGTTTCGTGGAAATCCGTCAAGTAGATTTAGTGTAATCCTGTTAACTATCACAGAGCCAAAGTTGACAAAAACATTTGGCGGAGGTAATAATACAAGAAATGATTCTAAATATGCTGTTAGTTAATGACACGTTGAATTGATCCTTAATCGATATTCATCAGCTCATGTAATAATGTGATATTACATAATGCTATCGGCCAACATTTCATGGGAGGTCATGTTAATGGAGCATCAGTGTTTACATGTTGACAAATTTCTGCACAAAACAAAACATTCAATAATTCAAACTTTATTGGGACATTTAAAGAGATTAACGCAAGAAAAACAAGTGCTTCACACAGAAATGATAACACATACATAGCCCCATCCCCACTGTTTAGCATGTTTTAACCAGTAAATAGATATCTAATACATAGATTGCACAATATATATAAGGGAAGGCTAGTGTATGAACACACAATTACTGAAAATGTAGTAAAGGAGAGTTGTAATTTTATGAAATATGTCTTCATATGAAAAGTTATAATGTTGTGCTTTTGTGGTTATGCTTTTTGTGGTGTGACTCAGGATGTCGAGCTGCAGCTGAAGTTTCCCTTTTTCACATGCATGTGCAGTATAGTCATATGCACACACACACACACACACACACACACACACACACACACACACACACACACACACACACACACACACACACACACACACACACACACACACAATGTCTGCACCATATGGTATAGATGTACACTACAAACACACACTTAACAGTTTTCATTTTGTGTTTCAATAGGAGACATGTTTATCCAATGAGAGCAGGGATAGAGAATAAAGTGATAACAGATGTGGAATTTAGTCAATGACAAGTTTCCATAACTAGTATAATAAGATTTATCCATGAGAAACCGATCCCTGTCATTTTCATTTGTATATCCTATTTAATTGAGTGAAAATTCTTATGAGGCCAATACTAATTATCAGGTTTGATACCTAAATGAAAGCTGGAAGCTTTAACTCAAGAAGTAATTGCTCAATCAGCAGCATCTGTGGCCTGCATCATTTCCTGAGGGTATTTCCTGAGTGTTTGTGACACTCACAGAGTTTGTCCTCAGAGGCTCCGTCTGCCTTGTCATTAAGGCCATGTTTACAGGAAAGCCAAGAGAGTGGTTAATGTTTGGTGAACCACTGTTTAAACGCCTGATAAGCCCCTGAATATCCACCTGAGCCCCGTGTTTTTTTATAAATACCAAAGGATCTCTGAACAATGGTCCCAGAGTGAGATCAATCTTGCTGAGGCACATACGCCTACACTTATCTGACGAATGTGGCAGGTATGTGATGACTGCGATAGAAACTCACCATGACATGGAGATTTAAAAAAAAAAAATGTATTTGAATAGAGAAGGAAATGATAGATCTAGATCCTGGCCTTTGCCTCCCCCAATCTCAGTCTATCTACACACACATACACACACACACACAAACCCACAGAGTGATAGAAAAGATTATTCAGGCAGGTGTGGTCCTGATTCTGCACCACAGGATGCAAAGATTGACGGCAGATAATCTCTCACCTCTCTTCATTATATACTAGTGTTCAAGTTTGATCCCTGTCATGATCCTTCGTACATATTTGTATGTTCATATCACAGAAAGATATCATAAAAACTACTGAACGAACATTGGTGGAAGGATGTGGTATGGGTCAGGGAAGAAGTCATTGAATTTTGTTGCCAATCCAGATTGGGGCAGATCCTGGATTTTTCCCAGGGAACTAGAATAGCTCTCAGTAAGCACATACATATAAAATCACACATTCTCCTTCCCTAACATAACAGATTTTATTATTTAATCAAGATCCATTTTCCATTATTCCCTCTGAAAACGCTGGACCTATAGTACAGCACTTGAGTAAATGTCCTATTTACATCCCAGCACTGCATAGGAGACTTCTCTAATGTTTATGATATTATCGTGGAAATCTTTGTGGATCTACATATTGACACATTAGTCAAGTACATTTTATTTATAGCCCAGTATCATGAATTTGCCTCATGGGGCTTTACAACGGAATCTCAATTAGAAGCTGTGGTGTCATCAAGCCTTGTCAAAGTGACAGCTTTTCTCTCATGAGACCTGCGGGTATACGGTTTATGTATGATTCTCATCTTCTCAAGAACTAGAACAGCACTGAAGCATCTGCAGCAGCAATCAAAAGCAGCGATATTGGTGTTTTTCCTCAGCATACGCCTTTTTACTTTGGAAGTAAAGGTGTATTTTGCCACTTATGACATCAACAGTGGCTCCATCAGCCTGTGAGCCAACATACACGAAACCACGACTGCACCAGGGAATCAAATAAAGTTGTTATTGAAGCATTTCGGCTGAAAAACTGACTATTCCACAAAAAAAGGATGCTGACATGTTACTGAGGGAAGAGAATTGATCAGTGAGCGGCCAATCTACACACCCCCCCTCCCCCCCCCCCCCTCATGAGATCGAAAACGCCACCAGATGGGGGCGTTGTTGCTTGAATGATCAGTCATAAGACAAAAGGTGACTTCAGTTAACTTGCCTGGAGACTTACAGATGAAAAGTACCAGGAAGAATTCCTCATATTAAACGTGCTGATACCAAATTACGTTTGCCTTTCACAAAGAGTGGGAGAAATTCACTTTATATGAATGTGTTGATCTAGCTGGTTTTGTTGTACGTGTTTGAGTGTGTACATTTACTGAATGTGTAAAACCAGTGCTGGGAGCAAATTTAAATGACATATTGAAGAGCACTTACAATATTACTCTCGGGGTCTTGTATTACATCAGCTGGGACTGGATGCAATTATCGTGTTACAAATTTACTGATAATTTTGTTTTCGTGTTATTAAGCGCCAGTTATGGCACAAGCGATGGAGGTAGAAAGCAATGTTTTTACTTGTGGAAGATGGATTGTTTTACAAGCGGCAGAGGGATAGACTGAGGGTGGGAGGGACAGGCCGAGCGGAGGAGTGTAGACGTCACATCTGTTCCTGCCACTCCCTAGGGGGCCTGGGAGCATGGGAACATTCGGCAGCTCCACTGGTTGCAGCAGTCTTCCAAAAGTGCAGTTCATTTATCAATTTAAAAGGTAAATTAAGCTTTTCATGGGTGTGAATGTGTTGCATTTGTGGGGTAAGAGAGACGGATACTTAGCAGAGTTCAACTCCCGTTCCACCCATCATACAGTTGTGAGATAAAAATAAACTTGGCATTGTTGATGTTTGGGGTTGGCAGGGGAAATCAAAGCATCTGTCGTCAGTATTTCATGCACGCAGCGTGTCCTGTCTGCGTGAACACATCCAATAAAAGTATCTCCTGAATCTCTGGCTTCCTGTCTGCGGCTTGTGCTGTGCGTGGTGCTCATTTTGCCAAAGAGGGTTTTGAGTTACCCTCACTCTCTTGTCCTGCGTTGGCCCCCCCAGAATTGCGACCACCACACTTTAATAAGCCATTTCACAGGGGTCAATTCTCCTTTCTCCACGGCGTCAGCTGGGTCGCCCCGTTCACCCTTCCCTCACCCTGGCTCCCCCACTGGCATGTGTTCAGCCCAACGTTGTTTACTGGACAGAGCATTTAGAGGGGTTAGCGTTTCACCATGGCAGCTGTTGGCACCATGTGCCTCCCCCCTCAGGCGGCTGGCCGACGGCACGCAGGCCACTGCTTCACACACCCTCCAGCATCCCCCTGAGGACTTCCCCTCCTTCCTATCAGCCCCTTCACTTGGCCTTGGTTGTAGCCTTGATCGGGTATCAGATATCAGTTTAATGCGAGGACACATTTCTGGCATTAATTGATGGCTCCTGGTTGATAGTCACTGTCCAAAGACATTGGAGCATGAGTTTTCAAATGTAAATTTGCAGTCAATGAGGAGCATCGTGTCTGTGTTTGCTATTTACATCAGACAAGCACGGTCTTTATTCTTTCTTGTGCAACAGTGAATGTCCTGTCTGTCATTAGCAGGATTAAAGGCTCCTGTCACTACATTTTCTGTCACCTCTCTTACTGATTGGCCAGACAACTGTGACAGCCACAGCAGGGCTCAAGGAAAAAAAGTCAATGTGAAGTTTCAGCTTCAGTTTCAGCGTGTATGCTGGAGTACATTGCAACATAACTGTGCCGATCTGTTGGTTAATTGGTCCACCACTTTGGTCCATACTGAAATACCATGACAATTATGGGCTGGATTGAGATGTTTGACATTGACGGTCCTCAGAGATTTAATCTCGTCTAACCTTGACTTTTCCTGTAATGTCCTGCAGCAAATGTTAGCATTGCAAACACGCTGAACCGTTGAACTCCGTGAAAAAGGTCCGAAAATTGGGTCCAGGCTTTCATTGGACTATGCCTTTAACTTGTACTGCAGGAGACGTTTCTCTGGGTCAGATGGATGCACAGCAACAGAAAAAGGTCCGGAACAGTCACACAAGGACAGTCATCTGGTTAGAGCATGCAGGAGGCAAGACATAATATAAAAAAAGCTGCCATGGAAGACACAGACAATCTCTTTGTCTTTCAAAGTTCACATCTTAGTCTGTGTCTCCTATGTGAATGGCTCCTCTTTTTCATCCTGAGGTATCTGTATTCGTCCAGTTATGCGTTGGTCACGTGTTAGAAATGTCATCAACACGTCCTTTCACTCACTTTGAATTTTCTGGGCATTTTAGTCTTGAGGTCAGCACAAAATGTTTTGGACAATATCTGCTGCAACTGATATTTGCATTCTGTGGGAAATTTCGTGTGTTTGAGTTCTTTGCATTGAAAGCAGCACTAAAGTTTGGGGATAAGCAAGAGATGAGATCCACATAACGAGAGAAGAGAAACTTCTGTGAAGATAGTCAACTTAAAATGTGGACAGATGAAGAAATCAGTATGATAGTAGAGGGAAGTGGAGAGAGGCCACTTTATCAAGATGTAGAGTGGAAAGCATGTGACTTATCTCTGTGACATTTAGCTCTGCAAATCAGATGTGGCTCGCTAATCAGCCAATAAATCAGTCAGCAATTTCTGCCCAACTAGTTGTCACCCTCCGCTGGGATTCAAGGGGACATGCAAGAGACAAACATTTATTTTAAATATAAACCTACTCGAAGACATACCTTGATCCCCACCTGTCAGTATCTTCATAAGGTTTCAGCCATCGGGTCGTGACTGTATCTGGTGATTGGCAGATGGCTGGCTGTGTTTTTCTGACAGAGGAGACCATGAATGTTGGTAATCTTGTCCCACCTCACCCCAGAGAGAGTTGTGAGTCTTGGGACAGGGGTATAGCGAGGCAAGGTCAGGGTGACAGTTGTCAGGCCCCCATCCATACCATTTGGATGGAAAGTGATACCGCGGACAGCTGAGGCTGC